>NW_023425404.1:39393053-39993053 GCF_014108245.1 Pipistrellus kuhlii | reverse complement strand
GCAGACCCTGTAGTCCTTGTTGGTATGTTCCTCCGTGGTGGTGGCCCTTATTTCCCCTCGTGTGCAGGGAGGCAGAGTCCTCTGTGCCCAGCCCACCTGAGTGTTTTCCTGGATGCTAATCCACCCGTGGAGGGTGTGCTTTGCAGTAATGCATCTCACCAAAGCCTGATGTCGTCACCAGCTTGTTTTGCAGGAACCGGGTGGAGTCCGTGGCTGAAAGAGCATGCTTTTGTTTCCTGGTCCAGGGGGAGTTTCATTAGAGCGTTTCCTCTTCCTAATTCCATGCCCAGTAAAGCAGGGATATCTAACCCCAGCTTGTCACTCCACCAAGACCCGTTTCACAGTCCTCACCTCAATTTGATGGACAATTTCAAGAGTTCATCAATGCCTGTGGGAAAAGGGTGAGGGACTCAAGTGGAAGTATTTTCCAGAATCAAAGGGAGAGGGCCAGAGTTCTTCATATCCCATGTTTCTCCAAGTATGTGCAGAAGGGTAGGAAGCAATGAATGTTTTGTTGTCTTACTTTTTTAAAAAGCTCACATCACCAGTATGAGCAAACAATATGAAAGGGTAGACAGTAAAATAATTGACAGTTATCCTGATCTCTAGCTCCCCTGTACCACCTGCTTTCCTTCCTTCGGGGTCATCACTATTAATCATTTGTCATATATCTTTCTAGACTTTTCTAAATTTTGAATGGGATTTTAAAGTACTTCTTATTCTTCCACAAATGAATGGTTTTAAAAATGCAAATGACAGTTTGATATGTCAAACACATTTCCTGGGAAGAATTTATGCAAAGGTGACCTGGAAATGAGTGGGAAAGCAGAGTGGCTGTGATGGAACCTAGGCTTCTGCGCTGTCATTGTTGAAGTACCAGGATCATCCCCCCCACCACACCCCAGGAAAACTGGGGCTCCACCAGGTTGTCTATGAAATCTCAGTCTCTAGCCTTGCTTGTTTTCTTGCTCCTTCCTTTCGATGTTGGGGAGGCCCCTACTCTGTCCCCTGACATATAACAAAGCCTGCGAGTGGGGAGATATACTTAGTGCAGATGGAATTGAGCTTGAATCTAGATGTGTGACTTATCTGAACATTAGTTTTACTTTCGCTTTCTGGGCTACAAAGTAGAGAAGACAATCACTATGTCTCAGAGTGGCTGTGAGGATTAAGTGTGCTAAGGAGCAGTTCTAACTTATAGTGTGTACTCCACAAATCTTAATTTCTTTTTCTCCTGCTTCTTGAGCCTTTATTCTAGAAAGGTATGTTAAGACTTGGACATATTACCTCTTTCTAAAGGTATTTGCACTCCAAAGCTGATCAAAACTTTACCTGAAGAAATTAAGGAGTCGGAAGATTCTTGTTCAGTGAGGTTATATCCCTCTGCCTGGTTTTTCGGAAATATTTCATGAATAGTCACAACAGGTTGTGTACTCACCCCACATCCTTTTCTCAGAGCTGGTCCCAGGATCAGACCTAACTTCAGAGGACAATTTGGCTGCCAGAGGGTGGCCAACATTTCCCGCAAGGTATCTCAACCCCATGCACTTCAGGCCACATATTTAGTGAGGAGGTTGAAGGCACACAGAGCAACTGGTATAAGGGGGAAAACAGCATTACCAAGAATGTCAGAGTTCAGACACTTGCTCTTGTTATTGGGGACAACACAAGTCTAGCCCTTTTGTGTGAATTAGCAAAAGGCTCCTCTGGGAAGATGGAGCTGTGCAGATGCACTTCTAGGTGGATGGACAAGGCCTTGGAGAAATTAGAGAAGGGTACTGTTCCTCAAGGGTAAAGGCAGGTTCTGTCCAGGCCCAGTGCAACTTGGTGAGCAGAGACTGGGTTTCTGCTGGCCTCTCTGTCCGGGGCCAGGCAACCCAGTGCTGGGCACAGCATGCATAACCATAAACCGTGGGCCTGTTTTTACAGCTTTCTTCACAAGGCCTAAAGAGTTATGATTCCTTTCTTTTTTTACCCCTTTCCAGCATCCTGACCCAAGCAATGGGGAACCAACCAGGAAACTTCCTCAGGGCGTTGTCTATGGCGTGGTGCGAAGATCCGATCAAAATCAGCAGAAAGAAATGGTGGTGTATGGGTGGTCCACCAATCAACTGAAAGAAGAGATGAATTACATCAAAGATGTGAGTCACTTAAGGATTTTTTTTGTTTTGTTTCTTGTTTATACTCTTTCTGTAGCATGCAAGAGGGCGGAGTTGGAGTATTGATGTGAATGTAACACACATTTTGGAAGAATTCTTAGCGTTAGCACTTTGGATGGGAATGTTTCTACATATCTTTATGGTCCTGTTAAGAGTACAGATGTAGTTCTTCAGTGAGGTCTATAGTGAGCTTCTGGGTGTTACTTAGTAGCTCTGCTCAGGAGAACAATGACTTTCTTTCTTTGTGTATGGTATGGGGGCTCTTAATTGGCTTTGCTTATCATGTTGGACATTCCTAATGCATGAGTTTGGATAACTGTATGCATTTGGATGATTTTGGATGCAGGTAACAGAAAAGCCAACCCAGAAGGGCAACTTGTCTCATGTAGGGATTGGTCTAGGGGTAGGTGGCTCTAGGCATGGCATTTTCCAGGCTCTGGTCTACTTCTCTGAGTTTCCCTTGGTTCTTTTCTCCTTCAGCCTCAGGCTCATAGTCTCTGAAAACATGCCAGTGTCCAGGGAAGAAAAGGAGTTTCTCATCTCTGATCACTCTTTAAAGGCTCTCCATTAAGCTTCTCCTATGTCTCACGGACCAGGACTTGGTCACGTGCCCATTCCCAAATCCATCACTGGTGTGGGAAATGGCATGACTCAGGCTGGTTAGGACCAATCAGTTGGTTTGAAACAGATGCTGAAAAGTCAACCCCATAGACATTGTTAAATCCAGACCAATCAATGCCATTTCTTTGTATTTAATATTACATTTCAATCTTTTTAATTCATGTGTGTTTTTTAAAGAAAATTTGGAAAATACAAAAATGTAATAAGAAGAAAACAAAATCACTGTAGTTCCACCCATTCAACCAGAGCAGTAATTAGCATTTTGAAGCATTTCCTTTTAAAATTTTTGTATCTATCTGTTATATACCTCCATGTCTCTTTGGCTCTTTTGGTCTCTGTAGATTGACCAATACCTTGTTGACCAAGCCAGAGTGATTACATAGAGAGAAAATGAGCTTCTGTGACATTTATGGTTCCTAAACATTGACCCGTGGGCTAGAGGTGCTCATGAGCAACAAGGCATTGTGGGGCCATGGAGTACCTCATGGGCCTTGGTTCAAGGTCCAGCTCTCTGTTTGGCCCAGCCAAACTTTAGCCCTGCCTAGGCTTCAGTTTGCTCATGCGTAGATCAAGGGGCTAGGAAGAGACCTTTGAAGTCAAACCTGCAGAGGAGCAGCTTGGACATTTCCAGCCTTCTGTATTTTTCTCATGGAAATACTCGGTCCTTTATTGAAACGCCCCAGATAACATGACAGGGCTTCAGAGGTGAACCTTCTCTGCAGGGTGGAGAGTTGCAAATCACTCAAGACAAAGACAGCAGGTTCAGGCTGGCTGTGCACCAGGATGACATGAGCCAAGCTCACAGGGGTGGCTCTGCCCCGAAGTGCCCACCTCCATTGTGCCCTGCAACCTAAAAGTAATCTCCAGGTCCCCTTTTGATCGTGCCTTCAAATCCATCACTGGGCTGCTCATTCCTACACGTATCTATGGGATTGTTTGTCCTCTCTCGCTGTGATTCTGGTCTCTGGCTTCCTGAGTGTTTGCCACAGCTGAGGATCGCACCCACTCCCCACTGGTGAGCAGCATAAGAACCTACTCAGAGATTCTGCCTGCCCTCGGTGAAAAGTAATGAGTTTGGCCCCATTTTCCCAAATTGTTTGTAGTTAATGGCAGAAAGGTATTGATGTGAATGTAACTAATTTTTATTTTTCAATTATAGTTTATATTCATTATTATTCTGAATTAGTTTCAGATGTATAGTAAAGTGGTTATTAAATGGTGTATTTCACAGAGTGGTCCTCCTGCTGCTTCCAGTACCCACCTAGCCCCATATATAATATAATGTAGATCTTATTGGCAGTATTCCCTGTGCTGGAATATGCATCTCCGTGACTATTCTGTAACTACCACAGTATACTGCATCTTTTCCACGTAGTTCCCCAAATCTTCTCCCCTCTGACAACTGTCAGTCGTTCTCTGTATCTATGAGTCTGTTTCTATCTTGTTGAAAGTATACTATTATTAGAATTCATCTAGGGAAAGCGTGGCATCTTAACTGCCCTCCCAGATCTCCACCAATATCCAGTCATCCTTAATAAACATGTCTGATTTTAAAACGAGCTAATTCTGTAAAAGCTACTTCAAGATTGAGTCCCCTATGCTGTCCCCTGCATGTCTGTGATTACTCTAACCTTGGAGTCCTTTCAGAGATTCCCTGTTCTCCCTGCAGATCCTGGGGACACCAGACTATTGGGGAAACTGACTTCCAAATTTATGGGTTCTTCAGGGCTCATGCTCCCCCACATTACATTCCAGGCATTTAATTGGAAGTCAGAGCAGAGCTAGGGAAAATTAGAGGTTGCTTTTGCTTATTGGTCCTCCCATCTGTGTGTTTGCTGACAAGTTTTAAAAATTTTCTACTTGTAAAAAAAATGTGTGATAGGAAAAGGGGCAGACTGCCTGAATTGTAGTTTGAAGGTGATGGGTGAATTTCAACAAAGCATTTTCTCTCCATTTCATTATTTGTATAATTAATTCTTGTTAATGATTATAATTATATAATCATAATATGTTATTATTATTAATATAATTCTCTTGGTTTCTAACCAGATGTCAGGAGTGATCTTATTCCTTAATTTCCCAAATTATCCTGTTCTTAAGATTGTTGTGGTGGGAGGGGAGTGCCTTTTCTCATTAGGATTTTTTTTTCTTTATTGATTACAGTGTTACATATGTGTCTTTATTAGGATTTCTTAAAAGATTGGGAAATCTCACATGAAAATGTTATAGCTTGCTCTCTAACCAGCACCTCTGTGGACTGCAGGTGAGAGCCACCTTGGAAAAAGTAAGGAAGCGGATGTACGGAGACTATGATGAAATGAGACAGAAGATTCGGCAGATCACCCAGGAGCTGTCAGTAAGTCAATGTCTGGGTGACGTGGGACTATGGAGGGTGACAGAGTCTAGAGCTCCCTCTCAGAAGCTAGTATCAGAAGACATTTGAGTTTATGATGTTCTTTATGAGTGTGATCATGTTTTAAATGAACTGAGAGAATTTATTACAGAATAAAGTTTATCGTTTAAGGGATTTTTTTTTTTTTTTCTGGAGCAAGAATACTCTTCCTTATATCAAAGTATTCCCTCCAAGTTCAGGAAGAAGACAAGGAAGCCAGCTTTCACCATATTAATTATCAATGAGTCTGACGTTCTAGCCAGTGGAATTAAACAAGATAAATAAATCTAGAGGTATAAAAACTAGATAGGTAGGTATACAACTATCACTATTTATAAACTATATGATTATATACTTAGAAAGCCCAAGTGATTCAATGAAAAAAAAAATACTATAAACAATAAAAGAAGTCTGTAAAGTAGGAGGGTGAAAAATAAATAGATACAAAGAAAGAGGTTTCGCTGTATAAAAACCAACCAGTTAGAAGAAATAACAGCAACAACAAAAAGAACCTACCAGATATCTAGGAGTAGATGGTTACAAGTGAAAAGACATACCATGTGCTTAGAATGGAAGATTCAACATTATAAAATGTCAGTACTATTGAGCTAATATACAAATTTAATATAACCCAAAATACCAATAGACTTTTATTTTATGTTGTTTTTCTATGACTGGACCAGGTGCTTTTAAGGAATAAATATGAAGAGTTGGGGCAATTCTGGGGAGAAAATACCAGTGAGGGAGATGAACCCTACTATCATTATAAGAAACTGAAAAAGCCCCAGAAATTAAAACAGTATAGTATTGGCACATAAATAAATAGGCATCAATGAAAGAATCTAGAAAGGTACCCCAATATGTGACAAATGTAGCATCTTATAAAGAGGGAAGAAAATGGACCAGTGTATGCTGTGGTGACAACTTATGTGCTAGTGGGACAGAATTATATATGAATAAATTCCAGGGAAATTATATCTCTACAATAGAACAGAGTTGTAAAAAAAAAAAAAATAAAAAAAAAAAAAATAAAAAAAAGAGAGAGAGAGAAAGAGAGAGAGAGAGAGAGAGAGAGAGAGAGAGAGAGAGAGAGAGAGAGAGAGAGAGAGAGAGAGAGAGAAACAGCCCTAACTGGTTTGGCTCAGTGAATAGAGAGTTGGCCTGCGGACTGAAGAGTCCCAGGTTCAATTCCAGTCAAGGGCATGCACCTTGGTTGCGGGCACATCCCCAGTAGGGGGTGTGCAGGAGGCAGCTGATCCATGTTTCTAACTCTCTATTCCTCTCCTTTCCTCTCTGTAAAAACTCAATAAAATATATTTTTTTTAAAAAGAGAGAGAATGAAAAGAATGACTAAGTTCTTCAAAAGGAGATGGAATGATTACAAAGATTATAGAGTAAATGATGAAAAAGCAAGATTCAAGATAATGTAATGTAATGTAATCCTAACACTCATGTAAAACAGGAAGGGTAGATAAATGTATCTAGATTGTTGTGGGTGTGCAAAAAAAGTTGCTAAAAACATAAGGAAGTAATTAACCATGATTCTTAATTGAGGGGCAAATTAGGAAAGGCAGTACCTAAGCAAATGAGACTGGGAGATTATTTTAGTGCATACCTTTTACACTTTTTAAAAGTTTGAACTATGTGACTGTTAACTGCATCAAAATTTAAGAAAAGACAGCCTTCCTCTG
This sequence comes from Pipistrellus kuhlii, assembly GCF_014108245.1. Taxonomy (NCBI): domain Eukaryota; kingdom Metazoa; phylum Chordata; class Mammalia; order Chiroptera; family Vespertilionidae; genus Pipistrellus; species Pipistrellus kuhlii. Next base: position 39,986,190 of record NW_023425404.1, on the reverse strand, counting down.
ATTTAACCATGCTAATGCTTGTGAGAAAAATTTAAAAATATATATTTGTTATTAATAATCTTGAAGAAAAAAGTCCATGTGTCTATTACATATTCTCCACAAGAGTTAGTCATTGCAGGGCTGGAGCACAGTTACAACAGCCACGCATCCGAGTTTATGGATTGGCTGTGAGAGTATCTGCTTAAGTAAGACCTACTGCCTTCATTACAGGGGCAGGGATTTATAAACACATCCACCCAGCCATTCTCCCTGGCACGTAGGAAGTGATTTGTAAAATCCTCTCCTACTAATGGAAATTCACTCAGCTATCCAATGACGGACACTAACAACTTTAATTAATGCTAAAGGGTTGGATTTGCAAAGATGAATAACAGGTCTCTGCTCACCCTTGTTGTCCCATGCCAGAACTGTCACAGGAGCTTGTCTCTCTGCCTACAGCCTCCTCCTCCTCCAGGCCACACCACACACTGCAGCCAGACTGATTGCTAAACTGCTGTGAACACACCCCAAACAATAGCACACCACCCATTCCGGGTCCTGGCGGGCTGCTCCAGCTCTCTATCCCATCCTCAGGGTGCACCTCCTTCTGTATCATGCTGGCTGCTTTCTGTGGCTCTCGCAAGTTTCACCCTTGGGCCTACCCTGATCCCTTCACCTAGCTCTGCTGCCTCCCTTCTCCTCTCTAGCCAGCCCTCCTGTAAGTTTTAGCTCAAGATGGGCCTCTGATGAACTCTCTCAAAGTATCAAATGCACACTCCCAACCAATATAACCCAACAACAGCAGCAGCCACAAAACAACTCTTGAGACTGGGATGAGCCCAAAGTATATTCTTTCTAGGGTGGGTAGAAAGAACAATAGAGCCGGGACCGGTTTGGCTCAGTGGATAGAGCGTCGGCCTGCAGACTGAAAGGTCCCGGGTTCGATTCCGGTCAAGGGCATGTAGCTTGGTTGTGGGCACATCCCCAGAAGGGGGTGTGCAAGAGGCAACTGGTTGATGTTTCTCTCTCATCAACGTTTCTAACTATCTGTCCCTCTCAATTCCTCTCTGTGTAAAATCAATAAAATATATTTAAAAAAAAAAAGAAAAAGAAAAAAAAAAGAAAGAACAATAGAGCCCAAGAAGATATTCCAACTAGGTTTGATTCCAGCCTTTGGGTGCAAATTCCTTACCTTCTCTGATTCTGTTTCCTCCCCATAAAGGCCCATGTGTGGTTGCTATGTAGTCTTGTTGTGAGGACTGAGGCCCAGTAGGGGAATGTGTACAAACTATCCAAAGGAGAAGTCTCCCTGTCTTTCTGATCTCTGGGTCCTGCAGATGTGACTTTTTAATTTGAGGCTGTTCGTGAAGTGGTTGAGGTGGATGTGGCTGCTGTCCGGAGACAGTTCCAGCCCAAGCAAAGGTTCTGGGGGGTGTCTGGGTTGGTTTTGTGAAACTGCCTCTTCTCTCTGTCCAGGTTTCACAGGCTCAGAAGGATTACCTGGAGAATCACATCGAAACACAGTCGTCAGCTCTGGACAGCTTTAATGCCACGAACTCTGCGCTAGCATCAGACTCCATCGACCTGCAGGTATTCCCCTCTCCCTGGTAGGTGGGGTGCTGTCTGTTGGAGGGCAGGCAGGCCTAACCAGAGTGGCCCCGTGCCTTTGCAGAAACACAGAATGTCCTCAGCTCCTCATGCGGAACCCTTTAAGCTTGGCTACAGTGAAGGCCATGCAGGGGAGACGGAGAAGGAAGCTGAGGTGGTGCTTCCAAGCTGAGCCTCTGAACCTTTGTGTTGCAGTTGTTTTCCCTCATTAAAATGGGGGTTCAGTCCTGAGTTTCATGCTGAATATGTCTCTTTATCCTCTAGATTAGGGGTGTCGAACTCAATCAGAGAAGGGGCCAAAATCTAAAATCCAGCCTAAATCGCGGGCCGAATGGTTTACTGAACAGTCATAAACTGTCATTGTGATGGAAACGCAGCGGAGTGCAGTGATGACAGCGCGGTGCGAGCCACATTGCAAGGCCTGGCGGGACGGATTTGGCCCGCGGGCCTTGTGTTTGACACATGTGCTCTAGATCCTCGAGAGGTCTTAAGTGTTAGTGTCATCAGCCCCATCCCCTGCAGCCCTGGTTTTCAGGAAGTTCCACCCAATCACAGGAGAGGAGGCAACCTGTATTCATGTCTGGCTGTTTAGCACATTTTCCTAATTCAGAAGTTATTTTTCATGAAAAGAAATAATATGCATTTAAAAAAATCTCTTGTAGCACCGGACAGGTTAAAGGAGGTCCATGAACCTGTTTAGAGATCCTTTCTCTAAGCAGGGGTCCTCAAACTTTTTAAAGTGGGGGCCAGATCACGGTCCCTCAGAGAGCTGGAGGGCCGGACTATATGAACTACTAATTCCTACTGTAACACCTCGGCTGCGCTCACTGCCCAAAAAACCTGGCGGACCGGATCAGACTCCTCTGCGGGCCGCATGTGGCCCGCGGGCCGTAGTTTGAAGACGCCTGCAAAGCCTCACTGTCTTACATTTGCGCAACTGAGTGTGTCCACCCCTTAAGAGGCTTGCTCTCTTGACTAATTTGATTTGCTGGGAGTTTACCCCTCAGATGCTGCCCATTGCTGTTCTTCCAACTGAGCCCCGCCCCCATCTAACATGCAAATCAACTTGAAAATGACCAAAACAAAGCATATATTCTCCTGAAGTTGTGTTCCTTGGGTTTAGTTGTTTTTGTGTGTGTGTTTTTAAAAAAAATATATATTTTATTGATTTTTCACAGAGAAGAAGAGAGAGGGATAGAGAGTTAGAAACATTGATGTGAGAGAGACATCGATCAGCTGCCTCTTGCACACCCCCTACTGGGGATGTGCCCGCAACTAAGGTACATGCCCTGGACCGAAATCGAACCTGGGACCTTTCAGTCCGCAGGCCAATGCTCTATCCACTGAACCAAACCGGTTTTGGCTTGGGTTTAGTTTTTAAATATGCAAACATTAGTTTCCGCCTCACCTCCAACTACATGTGGCTCTTATCTTTCCCCCCCACCTCTTAAAAGTTCCATAAGCTATTTCACATCCTCTCTGGTTCCATATAAATAACTTCTCAGATAAGCAAACAGATTTCCATGTTAGGGTTACCCACTTCCCCCAGGACCTGGTGTTCTCTAATAACAGCTGTGGGGCAGCATGGCCGCAAGCAAAGCGAGCCCATTGTCCCACCAGGGGCCTGGGTGGGCCTCTTGTTTGGATATGTCTGGGAGCCCGTGTCTGGTGGGGCCTCTGTGTCCCACCCTTTTCCTGGCTCTCCAGACCGCATGCCCGTTCCCCTGGCCTCAAGCCAGGCCCTGCTCCATCCAGCAGCCTTTGTTTTCCCTGACTCCAGCCATCAAGGGGGCTCCCTCTCCTTTCCTTTTGGACATCTCATTCCCGGCCAGCTAGGAGATGCTGTGCCTTACCTGATTTCACTCCTAGCCAGTATCTATGCTGTTTCTGGGTTTTCTTCCCCATGATCCTTCTGATTTGCTATCTTGCTGACACCCCAGGCATTTACTTTAGAGGTCAGCTGTTAGGACATGGCCAACCATAGCCCAGGTACTTGACTGATTCCTGGTTATGGGTCCAGCCTCTTAGTCTTGGGCAGACAGAGGAACCTTATAAGGAAAATATTAAAAACCATTATTAAAAAGGAGGAGAAAAGGGGGAGGAAGAAGAAATAGAGGGGAAAAAAGGCAGTAAAGAAAGGCATGATCTCACCTGAGTCTGACTATAGTTGGCTTCTTCTGCAAGACCCTAACCTCTTCCATTGTCCATTGTCCATTATACCCTCTTTTCATTGTTATGTACAGCCAGACCAGACCTTTGGTCTGATTTCAGAGAACATCAGAGCTGGAAAGAACTGTGGAGATAATCTCCAAACCCCTTGTTCATATATAAACAAGACTGAAACCAACAGGGGAAAATGACTATCAGGTGTCCAGCTAGTGGCAGAGCTAGGGCTAGAACCTGGGTCTCTTGGTCCAGAGATAGATTCATGAGCATATGAGTATCTACAAGCATCTGTAGAACTGGTGGGACTTGGAAAGGGGTTGTTGGGCCACGTGGTTTCTGTTCCTCTGGCAGCTTCAGTGTTCTGTGATTCCATGCTTCCAACGTCTCCAGTGTCTATTATTGAAAAAAAATTTTTTTTTTCTTCTGATTCAAGTATGTTTAGAAATTAGGCTTTTTACAATATTTAATTGGAGGGTAAAACTTTGGGGCATTTCAGAGACTGATCATCTACAAAGATGACAAAGGGTTGAGAAAGTGTCCAACATCAGATCTGATTTTAAATGATAGATGACCAGGGTTGCTGCAGGGAGGTGCTCAGAACTCAGGGTCCAGTGGGAGGCATTGGGCTCTGGAGAGAGGGTTAACCAAGTAGAACGGGAAGCATTAAGGAGCAACACTCTTTGTTTAAACATTCTTGCTGCAGTGGGTGGCCTGGAGCAATAATCAACAGGCATTTGACACTTGTCAGGCACTAGTCTGAGTCACTGACCCTGTTCCCTGGTCCTCCTTCACCACCACCTCCTCTGCCCAAGAGAGGAAGGTGAAGCAATGCAGGTGTACAGCAACCTCAGCCGCATTGTCTCTGTCCCCACAGGCAGTCAAAAGTACAGAAGTGAGGGCCCCTGCAAGGAAACAAGGAAAACATTTCTGTTCTACAAAACACACATTTTATTTTCTGATTTCATTGTGGGCATTTGGGAGGTATAGAAAACACAAAGAGGAAAATAAATATCATCCATAATCCTATCACATATGAAAAACCATTATCTGGATTTGGATGAATTTCGTGCTAGTCTTTTAAAAATTTCTCTGTATAAACAGATTTGAACAAACACTTATACATTTTTTTCCCCAAATGAGATTGTTCTATTCTTACTGTTTTCAAACCCATTGTTTCCCCATGTGAAATCATGTACTATGAGCACTTTCCTTGGAAAGTCTCCATTTTAGTCTATTTCCGCCCATCCTAAGCAGTGGCAGCGGGCACTGGCAGCAGTGGTGGGGTGTTATGGGGGAGGTTCTTGGTCCATCCAAACACAGGGCCACAGAGCTCTTGACCGCCAGGGGGGACTTCAGCCCCTTAAACACCAGGGTTCTGGGTTGGCATCTCGGTGGCCTGACCTCTATTTCAGTGGTTAACAACAAAGATGTCCTAGTGCGCGCACGACTCTGGTCATGTTTTCTCACACCACGAGATCTGTGTTTTTTATTTATTTATTTTTGAAACTTTTCACCCCATTAGAAAACACTTGTGGATGTCACTTTGGAAAATAGCAACATTAAGGATCAAATCAGAAACCTGCAGCAGACATATGAAGTGTCCATGGACAAGCTGCGGGAAAAGCAGAGGCAGTTAGAGGCCGCGCAAGTTGAAAACCAGCTGCTGAAAATGAAGGTAAAGTAGGGCGGGGTGTAGATTTTCCTACTAACTTTTCTCTTCTGTACTTCTCCTCTCTCCTCCCGTCTCCAACGCTTCCATTTCCTTTTCTCTGTTCTCTTTGTTAATTTTGTTAATTTTTTCCCACCCTCCTGTGGTCAACCCCAGAGGGCTTGGCTTAAAGGCTCTAGGAGGTTTCTGGATCACAAATATCAGTACAGATGGGGGTGCCCCATAAAGCCCCCACTGGCGCTCCTGCCGTGGGTCCTGTGGCCTCAAGGGCTGCTGAGACAGTCATCCTGGCACTGCTGTCAGTACTGAGAGGCACTTGGGATGCCCTCAGGTCTTCGATTTCAGCAGCTTCACTGATCAGATTTTCTCTGAGGCCCTAGCTTTTCTGTGTGGTTTGACAATGAAGAGTTGAAGGGCACAAAGAAAACAACCGGTGGGTGACCAGGACCCTGGGCAATGTCCCTCTAGCTCATCAGGCTGTGCTTAGTCCACTGCTGGGCTCCTAAAGCCCTCCCACATTTGAAACCTACTTTTGGCCCACCCCGTAGTGAGTGTTTACTGTGTGTCTGCCTGGACGTTCCTGTTTATTCCAGGGCTGGCATCCGGCATCTGGTGCCTGGGTACATCGTTAGGCAGTTTGGCAGTCTGGCTTTTTCCAAGGAGACCAAGCCCCTGAATCCGGCCTATAGTTGCCTGTTTTAGAGACTAATGCTTTACTTGACCCCCAAATAAATAAAGTTTTAGGAGTCAGAGTGTTCCACATGACCTGGATGCAGAGGAAACAGGACTTGGGTGACCTTTTCGAAGTCCGTGTTTGCAGTGGAAATGGGGTGCAGGGTTGGGTCTCTCAGCTGATGACAACCCTGTTCAGGATTTTTCATTTTGTGGCTTCTGGGTACCAAATCGTGCCTAGTGACAAGAAGGGGGAGTTAGAGGGCATCTTTGCAGTAAACATCATGTGACCTACTGAGATTCAAGTATACCTTACTTTTCCAGGGTTACATATCCAGCAGACTCAGCATTCTGGAACAAGCGGTAGCTGGAAGGAAGGGCTGCAGACAGCATAAGGTCAATGGCATGAAGTTCACAGGCCAGTGCAGGGCCACCTCCACCCAAAGCCTTACCTATCCACTACTCCACTGACTTTTCTCATCTCCTAAGCTGGGTCTGCCCGAGCCCTCAGGAGCCCCCAGCTTAGTGTTGCCCAAACCAGGTGGGGATGTTTCCAAATGCAGCATTTGGGAAAGCACAAAGGTATGGAAAGGATGAGTCCAAATTTCTCCTAGGAGCTTAAGTCTTTCCTAGAGATTTATTGGTTAGTGCAACCAATGGGGCAGCTTCAACTCCATGTGGACAGCTACTCTTCTGCAACTACTATGTCTGCTTTTCTGATATAGTTTTTGTAAAGTAGCATACAGGGGGGAGGGAAGTCAAACAATATGAAAGGTAATCTAGAGATATGCCTGCACCATTTTACCTTCCCAGCAGCAGGGTAAGAGGATTCCAGTTTCTCCACATTCTCACCAACGCCTGTCACTGTTACCTCACTGCTGACGGCCATGCTAGTGAGTGGGCAGTGGTTCCTCACTGCGGGTATGCATGTCCTTGCCGACAAATGATGTTGGTCATCAGTTCTTGTGCTCAAAGTCATGGTCATCTGTGTCTCTTCTTTGGAGTGCCTGTCAGACCCTTTGCCCATTTTTAAATTGGGTTGTTTATACGTTATTATTGAATTATAATTATTCTTTATATCTTCAGGATACAAGTTACTAGATATGTGATTTGCCAATATTTTCTCACTCCCAAATATTTTCTCCCATTACTTTATTGATGGTATTCTTTGAAGCACAGAAGTTTGTTTAAAGGTCTCAAAGAATTATCTCATGTTTTCTCCTAAGAGTTTTACAGTTTTAGCCTTTGCATATAAGCCTTGGATCCATGTTGAGTTAATTTTTTACGTGGTGTGTTAAGGGTCCAGTTTTATTCTTTTGCATGTGTCCACCTGGTTGGGCTTGCACCATTTGTTGAAAAGTCTACCTTTTTCTGATCAAGTGGTCCTTGATAGATAATTTTTTGAAGCTTAATATTTTATAACAGGGAAATTATCATTTTGCTTCCAAGTCAATGCTACAAATAAAACAAAGTATATTCAGAAATAGAATATTTATATCTGTAATATCCCCTTTCCATTCCTACTTCTCCCTTCCTCTTCCAGATAACCTTTTAATTTTTTAACTTTATAGTTTATTAGTGACCTAGTACGCAAAATTGTGCAAGACTCAGACCCGAGGGAAATTGTGAGAGACCTGGGACCCCAAACCCCGCTGGGGTGTGGGACTCCCCAGAGTCCCACCCAAGTCCCAGTCCAAGTCCCTGCCCACCCACACATGCCTCGCTGCACATGCAGCCTCCTGGTGACTGGTCTTTGATCATTAACAGCATTATGACCACTGGGTATTTATAATATAGATTCTACTATGACCCAATTCTAATAATGTAGTGATCTTATTTCTCAGCCCACACAGAATACTTAAGGCTTAAAAAGAACATATCTTTCTGGGTCCTATTATATTAGGGCATGGGCCTATTATGCAGAGGAAAAGGTTTATTAAAACCTTTATCGGACGAAAGGGAACTTTAGTTCCCGGCAAGGAGTGGTTAAAAGATAACTTTAATAATAAACAATACATTTTCTTTATAAATGTTTTTGCTTTTCATAAATAACTCAAAAAATAGATAAGATAGAGGCAAAAAAAAGTAAATGCCTGCAGAGCTGAATTTAAATGCCCAAAAAAGCTCTGGCCAGGAGACCCCACTATGGGAATTTAAATGCCGTCTTTTAAAGGTTAAAACTAATAGAATAAAAAAAATAGTCAAATTTCAGGATCAAAAGAACATCAGGCAGGAAAAATCATTGAAGAATGGGGTTAATAACACAGTGGAGCATAGACACATTTTATAAAGCATTCAATTTAAAAATGCCTACATTTTGGGAGGCCTGTTTAATACTTAGATTAGTTGCTACCTCTTGAAAAATTCACTCACGTGGAACACTTTTCCTGATAAGATCAAGTACGTTGGCATACGGTGCCACGTTTTAGTTTCTGTGCACCTGTTCACCCCCTTCCTCCTGCCTTCGATGCCTTGGCCTGTGAGTTCCTGCTGCCTCTGTCTTCTGCCGAGTCCGGGCCGGCGGGGCCCTTCCTCCGTGTGTCCGCCTGTGACACGTACAGAGTGGAAAGGGCTGGTGCCCTGGCACCGGCAAAGCTGCCGCTCTGACACGGGTGTCTCTGTAGGTGGAGTCCTCCCACGAAGCCAACGCCGAGGTGCTGAGAGAGATGACCAGGAAGCTGTACAGCCAGTACGAGGACAAGCTGCAGGAGGAGCAGCGGCGGCACAGCGCTGAGAAGCAGGCGCTCCTGGTACGTCGTGGTGTGGAGGACAGAGCAGAGCAGGGTTTTGGGTTCATTATTATGGCTGAGGTTCAACATGGGGAGTGGGCATAAATAGGTCACAGTTGTTCGTGTGGAAAATAATACAAGAATTAATAAACCATAATACAAGAATAAACTCTGTGTCTGGCGTGCTCACAACTGCATTCCTGCTTGTGCCCCACCCTGCGGTAGGGTTTCTGGCTGGAGGTGAGTTGGTGGACTCACTGCTGGGTGAGGGCGCAAGGAATTTATTGTTTGCTCATCCACTCCCTTCCCTTCTCCCTCCTTTCCTTGACTCATCTCTCTCCCTTCTCAGAATAGCCCCCAACCCCTGGCTCTAAATCCATCCCTTTCTCTAGCTAATCGGACCATTCTTTCGCCAGCATCCAGGCAGGTCCTGGGCCTGCAGCTGTGTCCGTTCTCTCCCCACTTGCTCCTCTCTACCTGGAATTTCCTCCTTCCTGTCCCTGATCCAACCACATTCCCTAGGAGCCGAGAAAGTGAGGGCCTGCCATTCCCACTGCCGGCAGTATCCTGCCTTTGGGAAGCCCGCATGCTCTCCCCACCCTTTGCGTGGCCTTCTCTGTACCCGTTATCGGAGAGGGGCTGTATGCCTCACACCTTGGCTTCCCTAGGATAGCATACGTTTCTTGAAGGCGGGGACTCCAGGTCTGCCCTTACCTATGTCCTTACGGGCGTCTTAAATGTGCCGATAGATGGACTGAGCTGGTGCTTTGCCATAAGGGAGAAAGACGTGGGTATTCTGCATTCAACTCCAGCTCTGGCTTTTATCCCCTTCACGTTGTTGGCACATACACTGACATTCTGAGTGTCTAGTCAAGGGCTAAATAACTTTCGCAGGCTCGTTTTATACATAAGGACTCAAGGGAAAGAAAAAAAGGAGGGGGGGAGAAGGAGGGAATGACGGCTTATTAAAAAGCCACGTGATGCACCTAAGCCCTAACGTCATGCATTAGGGGAAATTAGAGGCATCATTAGCAGCACCAGGTTGGTCATCTGGGGTCTCCATGGCTCTGCTGAGGATGTGTGTTGCTTTTGCAGGAAGAAACCAATAGTTTTCTGAAAACGATTGAAGAAGCCAATAAGAAGATGCAGGCGGCAGAGATCAGCCTGGAGGAGAAAGACCAGAGGATTGGGGAGCTGGACAGGCTGATCGAGCGCATGGAAAAGGTAACAGACACAGCTCCAAATCTATTCCACTGGCCCGGATGCCCGGCTTTTCCACAGCCCCCTGAAGGCCTGTGTGGAGGCCTCAGACGCCTGCAGCACTGATACCTCTCGGCCCTGCAATGTGTGAGTTCAAAGAAAAGACCACACTGTCAAAGTATGGGAAGTCCACAGAAGTTCTAATTTTTCCTTGGTGACCATTTTGATGCTTTACAAAGCGATACATTTAAAATTATTTACAAAAATGAATATTTTAGTGGCTCTGTTATGCTGGGGCCTCAAGCATGAACTTAGCTGAATGGTCAAGTCCTATTTAGATGTTACATCTGCACTGCAAGCCTGTTGCTTCTTGGAGTGTGTCTGAAGGTGGCTTTTCTCCGACACCCCACATTTCAGAGTTGGGGGCAGCACGTTTCTTTGTGGGTGGGTACAGGGGCTGTGCGGGGAAGGCAGGTGCTCAGCTGCGATCATGAAGCCTAGAGAAAGGGAGGAGGCCAGAGGTTAAGCAGAAGTGGAGAAAAGGGAAGAAAGAGAGGAGAGAAGAAAGAGAAAAGGAAGAAAGGGAGGGGAAAAAAGAGGGGCCTGTGACCTTGAGCAGGTGACAGCTGACTTCTGGGGGAAGGGGAGTGGCTGAGGGAGAAGCCTGGGACTGGTTTCTGGAAAATGGCTCTCTAGCCACATGTGAGTTTGCAGAACAGTGGTGACCTGCCGGGACCGTGACTTATCAGCACCCAGCACTCTTGCTGGGTACTGAGATTCTGATGACAGTGGGAGGGGGGATGAGGACATGCGCAAGGCCAACATCTGGGCTTCTGAGTGATTCTGAGAAAAGGTCTCCTTACCCCCATGTCTGCAGCTTACGCCTCTCCCCTGACAAGGTGAGGTTGAGCCTGAGTGGGAAGGGCATTGGATTCAGTGCCATGGACCTTTGGCCTTGCTGGGTTCCCCTCCGAGGGAATATCGTTATTTGGGAGGGACTTGAACAACTGAAGAGTCAATGACCCTTTCACCTCTCCCCTGGAAAGCAGAACCCTGTCTTTTATTGAAGAGAGGACGTGAGGTGGGTAAGACCATTGTGTTGGGAGGTGGTGACAGTGAGGATCAGGCAGCAGAGGCGTATTCCAGGACTCGGGAGGGAGAGCGGGCTCCTACAAGAGCAGAAGATGCTATTCTCACACACGCTCCCTCCAGGTGACGTTGTCTCTCAGGACAGAGAAGCAAGGTCCCCGTGGTGGTTCAGAATATAGGTTTTGCAGTGAGACCGACCTAGGGTTTGAGTCTTGCCTCACTTTCTAGTTGTGGGCAGTGAACTGACTTTTCCAAACTCGGTCTCCTCTTCTGTAAAATGCTGATAATCATGATTCTTTCCTTGGGCTTTGGGAGGAGGAACGAGAAAAATCTATGCAAAGTACTAAGCACAGTGCCTGGCGTATACCCAGCAGGGCCTCAGAAATTGGGGGCTGGTGCTTTTATTTTGTTACAGATTTGCTTAAATGTCTGCCCCAAGTCAGCCTTTTAAAGCTGGATCTGTTTTGTTTGTTTGTTTGTTTTTGTTTTTTTTAAGCTTATCTTCTTCGAACCCTTGAGATTCTGAAAGTTTCCCGCTTTCCCCTGCGCCCCCCGCCTTCCCCCCCCCCCCTCGATTTCCATGTGGAACTGGTATGAGGGCTTTTTCTTGGTTGAAAATGTATTATCTTCTTTTCCATTTAGGCTAGAGAAATGTTTGCTTTATTAGCTAGGATTAGGAATACCAATTGATTGCTCTTTCCCCTTCAGGGGTAAATCTTTGAGAGCAGGAATTGGGCCACATCTGTGTCACACCCCTGTGGTGGTGTGTGTGTCCTGCTCAAGGACAGACCATGTGTTTTTGAATGGCTTCTCTGTTATATACCTCAGTTTGTCGTCTCTCTCTCTCTCTCTCTCTCTCTCTCTCTCTCTCTCTCTCTCTCATTTATTTATTTATTTATTTATTTTAATTTCTTTATTGATTAAGGTATCACATAATAGTTCTCATCCCCCCATTCCCATCCCAAACCCCTCCCCACGTATGCCCCACACCCCCGTGTTGTCCGTGACCACTGGTTAGGCTTATATGCATTGTTTCTCTTTTTGAGTATGATATTCAGAACACTTTTCTTTGGTCGGTAACATTCTTTTAAAGAGTGTGTTCTTCCAGGGACCCCCTGCAGAACAGATAATGCTCTGTGCCTTGATCTGGGTGGTGTTTTCCCCAAGTAATCAGGTGTATACAAATGTAAGAAATGATTGGGCAGTGTGCACATAAGATTTGTTCAACCTCAATTTAGGAAATTATCGAACTTTTAAAGTATGCTCCACATTAGGCCTTGCCCTACTTATGACAACATCTTTGGGGTGGTTGAAAGGGGAGTTCACTTGTGAAAGGTTCATCATTGTTATTTCAGGCCTGATGTAAACTTCCGGCCCACCGCCTACCATGAGGGGGCAGGGGTCATCCTGCCCACACTGGGCAGCAAGAACATGCATTCCCTGTACAGACTGAGAAATAATAACAAAACCCCACCGGAAGCTGGACTTCCTTTTTGACCAAATACATCGATGGTAATACTCTCTTCCTGCCAGGGCGGCTGCCTCCCAGTATACCAGGGCTTACAGCTCCAGAAGCTGTGGGATTTACATTTTCAAAGACTTGATTTTAATAATTGTGCAGGAAAGAGGTTTGGGACCTATCTAACAAGTAAGAGTTTGTTGTGGGGGGAGGGCATCTCTGAGATGTGAAGCTCCAGAGGAGAAGCATTTCTGGCCTTTTCTAGCTTCTCAGACAACTCATATTCCTGGGCTCATGGCCCTCCCCCAGCTTTGGAAAAGCAGGCAGCATTTTCCAATCTCTGTTTCTCTCTGACTCCGATCCTCCCTCCAGGAAGGGCCCAAATGGATAATCCCGGGTAATTTTCCGTTAACTTTTAATCACACCCGCAAAGTTCCTTTTCTCAAGTAACGTGACATATTCACAGGTTTCAGAGGTCAGGCTGTGGACATTGCTGGAGCTGTTGTTCTTATGACCACAGTATATTTTTACAAGTGAACATACCTATGTAAACAATCCCCACCCCACCCAGGCGAGTCTATAGGCATTTATAGAGCCTCTTTAGCTGCTGCAAAAAAAAATCAAGAATTTTGCAGTATCACAGGCCACTGATATAGAGTATTGATGATCATTATTTAGAACTACAAATTTCACAAGGCATCTGAGCCTAGGCTGGCAGAATACTGTGAATGGCTTTATCCAAGGTGCTTGTCTCTAACTCATAAATACGCCTAGAAACACACACCAGCAAGTTAGGACTCTGGTGAGTGGGCATGTAAAACTCACAGTGTGTTTCATATAGACATGAGCTCACCAGTGCTGGCGTCGACAGAGGTACACATTCTCTGTCCCGCTTGGTTCAATCCATTGGTGAACATGCCGGTGTCTGTCTGCTTTAGGAACGCCATCAGCTGCAACTACAACTCCTAGAGCATGAAACAGAAATGTCCGGGGAAATAACCGGCTCTGACCACGAAAGGTAGGATGCAACCCCCTTGATCTTGTGATGGGTTTTGATGGTGGACGTTCTGTGTGTGTGTGTGTATGTGTGGGCTCACTCGGTCCTTTCACTTTCCACTCTCCTGGTCATCTCTTCATGCAGAAAACAGTGCTTGAGAGCTTCCCGTACGGAGCTGGTTTCTTTAGGAGCCCAACAGCCACATCCTACAGCTGTGGCCCACATTTCAATGTTGCACTGTCACAGTGCAAAAGTTCAGTCTGCCAGTGTTCTCCACAACCTTGAATTTCACAGGATGCACCTTGTTGATGAGAAAACATCAACTATGATTAACATCATTGCCATGGAAGCTAGCTTTAAAATGTCTCTGTGTTTCCAAACACTGCTCGGTCAGATCTTGCCTTGCCCCCTGTCTCTGAGCGTACGGAGCTCTGTGTGGAAAACGCAGAAGTAGTGCGTGGTCTCTTCCAGGAACCAAAAGAGACCACGTGTGGCCCCTTAGCGAAGGGGAACAAGGTTGGGATGGCTTGAGCATTTGGGGCAAGTTCCTTATCCTCCCGAGATCTTTGCCAATCTTGGAAAAGGGAATTCTTTCTTAAAGGAGGAGGGTATTGTGATGATTATGACAGCGTCCATCTCACTGGGTGATTGTCATGAGAGACATGTTGGACGTACTGCCTGCCACATAACATTTGCTGAAAAAATGCTTGTTTTCTTTCCTCTTATGCAACTTTAGAGTTTGCAGAATCTTAGGGGTCTTGCCTGGTCTTTAATGCAGCACCAAAGAGGAACCTGGAAGAGGTGGGGAGCGGTGAGCTCACCACCAGACCCTGCACCAGTGGTCCGGTCCAAGGCCCTCCATCTGCTGGGTCCTTTGGTTTCTTTGAAGCCAGAAAAGTTAGAGAATAGCTTTTGCTATTTTCCAACCAAAGTGTGAAATGTTGTTCGATGTAGTTCAATTTGTTTTGCTGAAGAGAAGGTCTGTCAACAGGTTTCCCATTCTTCCAAAGTAATCTCATGTAGAACAAGGATAATTCTAGACTTCCCACTCTGTTGGGAGCTCCCAGTTCAGATATTCTGTTGTGTTGCTAGATGCCTCTCCTTCTCTGTTCCCTTAATCAACGTAATTTACTGGCTGTTCCGATATCGTATTAACTCTAAAACAGACAGCCTCTCATACCTGCACGTGGTACCAGCAGATTCCCTCTCGGTGCCTAGAAAGGGTAACTGTCCTTATACAGAGGAACTTACAAGGAGGAGCATGAAAAGAGCCCTCTGTTCCTTCCACCATGAGGTGGTTGCTTGAGGTAATCACCTAGGACACACATCTTGGCATTCCCTCCTTATTTTTGGCATCATTCCTTCCCAGGGGGGACTCTCGGTGCCGTGCACACCTGTGGCGTGGGACTCAGTGGCTCTCTCCTCTGTTGCGTTAGGTATCAGCAGCTGGAGGAGGCGTCGGCCAGCCTCCGGGAACGGATCCGACATCTGGATGACATGGTGCATTGCCAGCAGAAGAAGGTCAAGCAGATGGTTGAGGAGGTAAGCGCATGTCAGCGATCATGGGCCGGGTTGCTTCCTGTGGTGGGAACATTTCAGCCCTGCAGCCAGATTTGACCTCAGCCCAGTGTTCTGGAGCTCACAGCGGACTCGCTAAGATCACTTCCATCTTGGCTCCGAGGGGAATTTCCTTGTATTTCTCCCCACCCCTGCTGACTATCCCTCTAAAAGAGGGTGTTCTCCAGAACAGAGGGTGACAGTTACTAAGCCATGAGGTGCAGGGCATAGCTCACCCATTCTCAGAAGACAGCAACACCCAGGGAGCAAAGGGAAGTTTGACAAGAAAAGTTTAATTCAGCTCGGGTCTCTACACTGCCCCCTACTGGTTTCCCCTGGCTACTACTCGCCCTTTCTTCATTTCTGGTGTGTCTCTCATTCCCTTTTCCTGTCTGTTCCTTTCTCTTTCTTCTGCCTTCTCCCCTCATTCTCTGCTCCTATTCCTGTTTCTTCTTCATATTTTCACTTTTCCACCATCCTTTCTCTTCTTAAGTGCCTATGTGTGAAACCAAGTTGTAGGTTTACTATATGCTGGGCATAGTTTATTATTCTATTTTTTTAAATGACAAAAAAACAGATAAGTTGAATATTTATATTCTCTAAGAGGAAAACAATTCTTTTAACCTGTGTTACTGTAATCTGCATCTCTTGTGGTGATTTCTCAATAGAAGAAAGTTTATACTGTTGTAAAGCCAGTAACATATTATTATAATTTTTTCTTGCTCACTTAAAAAAAAATCAGACAGAAGCCTTAACTGGTTTGGCTCAGTGGATAAAGTGTCGGCCTGTGGAGTGAAAGGTCTCAGGTTTGATTCAGTCAAGGGCACATGCCCGGGTTTCGGGCTCAATTCCCAGTAGGGAGCATGCAGGAGGCAGCCAATTAATGATTGTCTTTCATCATTGATGTTTCTATTTCTCGATCCCTTTCCCTTCCACTCTGAAATCAATAAAAAATACTTTTAAAAAATCAGACAGAAGAAAAGAACAGTTTTATAAAAAACTGATTTATAAAAATTCTCTAGGGTCTAATTCTCTAACTTGCAAAGAAAAAAAATGGTTCAATTTAGTTAAACATGTGGTTGGCAGTGAAAAAAAAAAAGGGAAAAAGTTTTTCCCTTTATATAAAGCACTACTCTGAAAAGTTACTTCTTTCATTATTGATTTACTGAAATTAAAAGTATATCTACTTCTAATACAAAACTTACACACATGACACAAATAGAAGTTTAAAAATATATTTCTTTGACTAACCTATAAACTGTTGGAGATATTAGTAGCATGGGCTTAAAGTCTGGGAATTGAGAGATGGGGAGGGACATTGTTTTTTCTTGTGTGTAGGATAAATATATACATTAGATAAAATTTGCTTCCCAAACAAGGAATCCAATCACATGGAGTTGAATCCTGTGTGTATTATATTGGCTCCTGTGCCAGCCTTGGGAGCAGTAGAATAAAAGAATGGGCGTCTGAGGTTCAGATGAGGCACCCATGCAAGTACCTTCGCAGCCCCTTTGCACACTGTACAGGAGCATGGCGGGCATCAGCGATGGCAGATCCTGCCCAGTGGCACACTAGGTCGATGTCAGGAGTGTGTTTCCCAAGGAAGAGCATCAACTGTCACAATTAGCATCTCGGGGAGCCATGGCTGTCAGAGCAAAGCTTTTCTGTGTCTGACTTTCACACATGTGAAGTCTAAGGCTGGGCTGTTCTCATTTCCCACCTGTGGCTCTACTGTGGAACACTGCAGTTCCCCCACCTTACCACAGGGTGGTGCTCTGTACTGATCTCGTACCTAATATTAGAGAACCAGTGACTAAAACCTCAGACTGGTTGGCTTCTGATATGATTATCATTTGTAATGTTTATAATTGGTACCAAAATCAAGAAATGCTTTTTAAAAAGACATTTTCAAAGAAGTTTAGGATTCACTGTTTTCTAATTTACTTCTGGAACATAATGGAACTACCAATTGGAAGAGAGTGGAGTGGGGGAATATCTATACACGAAAATAAGGAAAGATACAAAGATCACTGTCCACGTACTGCTTTTCTACCTGTGATTGGCTGACTCCAGAATGGAGTCAGCTTCCCTAAGTCCCGATGATGTGGTCTGGGAGACCCAGCACTGGAATGAGATCACAGGCTAAAATTTAGGATGGCACCGTCAGAGAGTGCCTCACTCAGAGGCCTGCTGGATTTCTGCAGAGGATGGAGACTTAGAGAGAAAGAGGCTCTTTATTCTAAATGTAAACATCTAAGTTGAGTAGTAAGAATTAATGTGTCTAGTACACTGTGCTAACTTTACAACAAAAAGAATGGTTTAGAATCTTAATTGCTGTAACCACTTATGTGAGTTATTTTTTAAGTTGGAAACATGGAAACAGGGATATTGACAAATGAGCACATTCAGAAGAGCAGAATCAAGTTGGAAAAGAGCTGAGATCTCTGGAAATTCAGGAATGGTTGAAGGCTTTGGGGAAGAGGTGGCCCAGGGGGCCAGGCGTGAGAGCTGAATTAACATCTTAGATAATGGTCATTGAGAAGAGGGAATACATCTGTTTTGTATCGCCATGCAAAGCCAGGCTGGAACCACTGGGTGGCACTTAGAAAAAGGCAAATTTCAGGTCTGGGTTTAACATAACGAAGACATCCTATATACCGTATTTTCCGAGGTATAAGACGACCCCCGTAATTTTACAGTTAAAACATAGGTTTAGGCCTATATTTGCTGTATAAGACTACCCCCCACTTCGGAGGCAACACCAGTTCTTTTTTTAATAGACCACCTCTCTGACTCTGGCCAATCTGAGCAGGCTTTTTTTTGTTTCAAAAGTCATCTTATACGCTGGAAAATACGGTAATTAAAACTTAATATGTTAAGTGTCTGGTCATCTGGTCATCTGTTCAACCAATCAAAGTGTAATATGCTAATTATATGCTAAGGCTAGCTCAACCGCTTGCTATGATGTGCACTGACCACCAGGGGGCAGACAGTCAGTCAGTAGGTTAGCTTGCTGCTAGGACTGAGCAAGACAGGCAGAATACACCCTGAAGCCCTCCCACTGTCCCTCCCTTGCTGGCTAACCTCACATGTCCCTCTCCATCCCCGATTGTGCACCAGTGGGGTCCCTCAGCCTGGCCTGTGCCCTCTTGCAATCCAGGACCCTTCAAGGGATATCAGAGAGCCATTTTGGCCTGATCCTGCAGCCAGGCAGAGGGACCCACTGGTGCATGAATTCGTGCATTGGGCCTCTGGTTTCTAATATTTGCTGCCCTGGAAGGTATTTAACAAATAAAAATATACCCGGCCTAGCTTTTGCAATCCATAGCTCAGTAATTGATTTTCATTGTGTAGGACAGTATGTTTTAGTAAGAACTTGCACATATAAGGAAAGAGCAGAATGGGCCTTTTAGAAATGAAAGGTTAATATATCTCTTATGGGGCCAAGTACACTGGAAAAATGCAACTCAGAGAATTTTGTGTGAAGTGTAAGACCAAATACCCCCCCTAGACTAGATCTTTTTTGTGGTGGATGTCAGGGACTGATGTCTCCCTTCATCACTCCTTCTTCTTACTGGTTCTAACTCTGACAAAAAGAAAAAAAATGAACTAGCCCTACAAGTGCTTCTTAGACTTTCAAAGGTTTTCCAGGAAATACGGAGGGACTGAAAAAAGTAGCTCTTGTGGGGAAATTCACTCATCCATCTGTCCACTAGCTACCCGCCAGCACTCTCCGTGCAGAGCTGGGACAGGTAGGGAAGCGCAGGTGTGGCTCTGGATCTCCCCGTGGTGTCATCCGAGTTCCAGAGTGATCCTCCTGCTGGGGAGTCCTGCTTCTGTTGAAAAGCCACACTAGGATAGGCCCCATGCCTCAGTCAGGCTGCATTCTTGAGTTTGCCATGAAAGGATCCCAGGGCTCAAAGAGGATGTGTTGGAACCCTGACACATCTTCAAGTGTTAAGTCTTTAGTTGGCCCTTCAGAGGGTCATTCCCACCTCTTGACCTATGCTGCTCACCAAAACCTGGGCTCCTGTCAACCACAGCGGTTTTTCTGCCAAGGGGAAATTAGCTGTAGGAAAAAGCAAATTCTCATTTGCCTTCAAAAAGGGTAGACTTACATTTTTGCCAGTGGGAAGTGATATTATTCAGCTGAATACATAGTACTTTAATAAGAGTTCCTTTACTTTTTCTGCCTCAATCATAGGCATCCTTTTGTTTCATCGCGGCCTTCTTCTAATTTCCCATTGTGTTTGTGATGGGTGAAATGTTTCTTTCACCAGCAAGTGTCTGAAGAGGTTTCCTTTCAGATCCAGAGAAGGCGTTTTTCCTTCGAGTTTTCTTTTGCAGAAAGCAATTGCACCCCTGACCCCCTTGTATAATTTAGATGTTTGATGAGTGCACAGGTGCAAGGAATTGATTTTCTAATGCAGGCAGCACATTAGAATCACGGGGAAGCCTTAAAAAATTCCAGAACCCAGCAGATGGGAGCAGAAGGGAGGAACTGGCGATTGGGGGTGCTTTTGGTTGGTTTTTAAGCCCCACAAGATTCCAGCATACAACCCATGTTCCGGGCTCTTAAAACAGTGGAGCATGTGTTTCCATGCTGGGTTTTCAGGTCATCAGTGCATTTAGCCAGCCTCCCTCAGGAGCTGTTGTGCCTGAGGCAAGAAGCTGGCAGTAAAGCTGGTAGGAAGGGCTCAAGGGAAGAAAGTGCGGGAGACAGGCCAGCAGAGACCAGGAGCACTGAAGTGGGAGGCTGGTCCAAGTGTGTGACCCTCTGAAGGCCTATCGGCCCCATCTAGACAGCTCCATCTAGAAAGCCCCATCGATGGCTCTCTCTTAATAGTTCTGCTGGCCTGGTGGTGTCCAGGCAATCCAACTTCCCAGAGGCTATCCATGGCCACCTAGAGAGATGTTGTTACTAAGGCAGGTATATTTAGGCACACTTGTTAAACAGATAATAGAGACTTCGAGGGACAGAATCCATTTCCAATGGGAACCAAGAACTACCACTAACAAAGAGACCAAAGTGGTTCACAGGGATCCTCTTCCTGCAGTGCTTGTGTGTGCACATGTACGGCCTTGCTCTGGTTTAAATTACTCACTTCTTTTTACACAAAAGTCCTGACTTTTGGCCACATTGGCCTTCCTTAGAAAGAAAAGAACACAATACCTTGTTGAAATACTAGTATTAACAGTGACTTCATCTCAAGTGCAAGACGAGGCAGAACATTTTTGCAGTTCCTAAGAAATGGTTTTGAAAGTTTTTGATTATCATCCTTTAGATTTCTAAAGAGTGAATGTCTTGTTATAACTCTACAGTTTTTTGAGGAGACAAGTTGGATGAGGGAGAATAGATGATGAGTAACTCTTTGGGGAGTTGAGGTTTGAGTTACTAGTTTCTAGCTCTTGAGCCAGCCAGCAAAGCTGGGTTTCTCTTTTCTTTTTTCAAATCCCCATAACTTACCTCTCAGGTCCCAAATCTGTGTGCACCCCCTGCATTAGAGACCCTGGAGAAGTAAGTTAGATGAAGGAGTAAACTTTATGGGTTTACAGTGAGAGGTACCTACACTGGAGATGAACATGGACTTCCTAAAAGCAGACATGCCTGCATTTACTAGTTGTGGGACTTTCCAAAACTTATTAGTTTCTTGTGTGTAAAACAAGGTTAGTCACAGTATATATCCAAGAAGTTTTTTTTGTAAGAGTTAAATGAAGTGATCTACAGTTGATTCTCGAACAACGTGTAGGTTACCCTATGCCAATGGTCGGCAAACCGTGGCTCGTGAGCCTCACGCGGCTCTTTGGCCCCTTGAGTGTGGCTCTTCCACAAAATACCACTGTCTGGGTGAGCCTATTTCGAAGAAGTGGCATTAGAAGAAGTTTAAGTTTAAAAAATTTGGCTCTCAAAAGAAATTTTAATTGTTGTACTGTTGACTAATGAGTTTGCCGACCACTGCCCCATGCAGTCCAAAATTTGTGTATAACTTTGACTCCCCCAAAACTTAACTACTAATAGCCTACTGTTGCCTGGAAGTCCTACCTATAATATAAACAATTGATTAGTACATATTTTGTATATTATATGTATTATATACTGTATTCTTATAATAAATGAAGCTAGAGAAGAGAAAATGTTATTAAGAAAATCATAAGGAAGAGAAACTGTATTTTAAGTATTTATTGGAAAAAATCTGCATATAAGTGGACCTGCACAGTTCAAATCTGTGTTGTTTAAGGATCAACCCTACAGAAAATACAGCATATTCATTAGCACATAGGAAATACCCAATAAATATTAGCTGCTATTATTATTATTATTATTGTTATTATTATTACTACTACTACTACTGGTAGGTGAGTTCTTGCTGTGAATACCACAGGTAAAATTAAATGAGTTAAAAGCAAAAGCCACTGGGTTGATTTTTTTGACTAATACTCAGGACTGCCCTTCTCTCCTTGGGAATCTCTCCTTGGGCATCTTTGGGTAACCTTCTTCCTCCTCCTGTGCTTTGTGCTGTGTTTGAGCTTAGTCATCTGTCCTTTGAGTAGAATATTTATACACAAAGCACATTTTAAAAATATTTTTATTGGTTTTTAGAGAGTTAGAGAGAGGGGAAAGAAGAGGGAGAGACAGAAACATCTCTGTGAGAGTGAAACATCGATCACGTGCCTCCCACATGCCTGCTACTGGGGATCGAGTTTGCAACCCTGGCATGTGCCCTGACTGGGAATTAAGCTGGCAACCTTTTGGTGCACGGGATGATGCCTAACCAACTGAGCTACAGTGGCCAGGGCTATACACAAAGCAATTTTAAAAAATCAATTCTCTACATTCCAAGAATCTTCCATTTTAAATAGATCAGCCATTTATTAGCAATTTATTTTGAAATTATCCTGAGCTGTGCTGAAATGTACAACACAAAAGTACATTTTTGCCAAATGCCCTATGTTGAGAGGATTCCATGTAATCCCCAACACTGATAATTAGACAAATGGGGGTAGGGGAAGGAGCCATACCACTGAGCCCACAACCCTAATGCACCCAATTCAACTGTTTCCAGATCATGTCCCACGAGCTCTTCTTCAGATTTAGTCTCCGGCTCTTTGGAAGATGATAAAATGGTAGCCTGCCCGGGGTTGGAAGCGATTCCTTGTATTGGTCGTGATTAGAAGAACACTTGCACTCTCTGCTGAGAAAAGGTGGCATGTATCTGATGAGCCGATGAACAAAACAGAAAGGATACGCTATTAAAAGGAACACTTGACCATGTAGGGCTCTTATTTGTGGAAACACCACAGACTGTAACCTCAACTCCTACAGCCTCACGCTGCACAGCCAAGAGGGCTCAAAGATCCACAGACCATTTTTTAAAGAAACTTGAGTTCCTAGACATCAAAGAAGGAGCCACGATGAAAAATAGTCCTAAATATAATTTGGAAAGTGCCAGGTGGAGGCTGGTCGTCAGGTCCTGGAGAATGGAGCCTTGCATATGGAGAAGCTGCTGAGGACCCTGCTAAGGAGACGGGAAGTGGGCTTGAAGAACTCCAGTGCTCCCACCAGATCACACCCCAGAAAATACAGAAGCAGCCGAGTGTCCATGTAGTTTGCTTTTATTTATCTGTGAGTGGTGGCCCAGCGATGTCCTCTCTGAGTGGAGATCAACAGCACTAGTCAACTTAGCACTCTTCCCGTTGGTGTAAGGAAAGTTTGGTTGACTTCTATCATCACTGGCATTTTGCCTGACTAGACAGTTCAATTAACTTCATGGAAAGGAGAAGTATACCTGATGATAAGAAGAGACATGCATTAAGCTGAAATACATTGAAGTGAAATATGCTTCATGCCTGCTTTATTTTTATAGGGTGCTGGTATCTCATTAAAATGTAGTGTTGATTAAATCTAGTTAGTAGCAGCAGTGGTGGTGGTAATAATAATCAGAGGGAGATATTAGCCCACCTACGCTAGCAGACTGGTTTAATGGAGTGAGATCATTAAGGGGCAGCATCAATTTTATGTTCTCTACTTCTTCACGACAAGGTGGACAGGTAGATGCTTTCTTGTCAATAGCTGTCTTTGGGCTTTCATTGAGATGCTTCTGTCCAGCTTAAGCAAGCAGGCAGTGGACCGGAAAGGAAGCGAATGAATAAATTCCTGGATTAGTAATGAACTGTTAATGCAGTTAACTTACCTTGGTATCCTGTTTCAGAACAGGTCTCCAGATACCCTGCTGGGAACTCAGACTTCTGTTAGGGAAATCTGAGTCAAATTTGAGATTTGCTGACCAAGATGTCACTCTAGTGTTGTAACCTACACTGCTCATAGGGTTACATACCTTCATAAAAACCTTCATATTTTTCTAAGTCTCTGGTGGAAAAGTTCCTAGCATTTGTTCTAGTGGCATAGATTCATTACTCAGTAAAAAAAAAAAAAAAAAAAAAAAAAAAAAAGGAAATAAAGAATATGAAGCGGAAATGTCATAACTTGTAGAGAAAGTGGATCATTCAGGTGAGCCTTTCTCCCAGAACCGTGTGCCGTCCTCCTGCCCTTGGAGCTTCTTCCCTCTTGTGGGTGACAGACAGTCCTTGGAGGCCAGCTAGGCTTTATTTTGTGCAGAGAGGGGGGCCTTGGTTGTGTGCAGGACCCTGAGAGCCTCCAATTGTTGTGTCCTCAGCGCCTCATCCACGTCCCCCTAGAACTGGCACTAGCTCCTCAGCTAACTGGTGATGTCCTTGACCTGAAGATCACCAACTGGCCTGACAGGACTTCCCTCCACCTGCCCCTCCTTCCTTTGCCCAGTTCACATGTTGTTGCCAGGATTGTGATATGGTGAGAACCTGACTTACTGCCTGTCACACCTGAGTTAGGTGTTCCCATTCTGCTCACCCATCCATGCTCCTCCCCTTCACTGGATCATTAGCTTTCAGCTCTTAAGGCTACAGTTTTGTCTCGTGGTCACTCAGGCTTCCACCCAAAAGAGGTGCTACTCAGAAATTTGAGGCAGATGTATTTATAGTAAATTAGAATGTTATGGTTTCAGATCCTAGTGTTTAATGTTGTATTACTCATGTTTTTATTTTAAAATCTTAGGTACTTTATCTAAAATGTAGTTTTTAGAAGGTAATAGAAAGCTCATATGTGTGGGAGCCTTTTCTTCTATGCACTACTGAAAGGATTACTGCAGTCTCATTGTATGACATGTACTTTCACCATACAGATTGTCCTTTCAAGGGAGAAGGTCTGTTTCTAGTTGGCCCTGCAATATTTCTTAAAGACCAGGTGCCCACGATCTTCCCATAGAGAGTATGTGAGGCTGTGCTCCTGTCCACGTGACTACTGCCTACTGGGTGTTTCTCAGGTTTCAAGGCAACACGTGTAGACCTAACAGCCCTCCCCCACAACACTATAATAAACCTCTAGGGAGGGTATTATTAGCCCAATTTTTTTTTTTTTTTTTTTTTTTTTTTTTTTGGCATAGGAAACTGAGACTTAGTGTCTTAAAAAATAAGTAGCCATCCATCTCTTATCAAAAGATGTTGGTCTTGGGTTCATTGATTTCAAAACCAGCATTTATTCTTTGCTTCTTCTATTTTTTTTAATTGGGAAAAACTTTAAATGCAGAAAATTATAAAGAATTATTAAAACAAAACCCTGGTACTCTCCTCTAGAATTGACAAATTTTAACATTTTGGCATATATTTCAGATTTTTCTAAATAAAAGAAAACAGTACAGATAAAAGGGAGTTTCTCTTTTTATCCCTCTCCAATTCTGATCTTTTTCCTTCTCCCCGCATCCCTCCCTCCTCAGAAGCAATTTGGTCTCTATGCAGAACATGTGTCGATATTATTACTACCTACATATGTGTCTATTAACAGCATATAGCTTAGTTTATCGATAAAAGATGTATGTACATTTTTATTTATACTATGTAAATAAGTAAAATTTATTGTATATATTTTGCAAGTTCTTGTCCCAGTTTTGTTTCTGATGTTGATCTAAATTATTCATTTTAATGGCTCTCTAATATTCCAATATGTAAATATAGGATACTGATAGACTTTAAACGTTTTTCCAAATTTTTATTCTTTTACAAACAATGCCAAACATGTCTCTGTGCTTCTCAAATTGGGGAATATACTTAGAGGAGGAATTGCCAGAGCTTGGGGTTGGCACAATTTCACCTTTGCCAGGTACTGCCCATTGGTCGCCAAAGCAAACATACACTTCCGCCCACCACGTGTGAGTAGGTGGATTTCTCCACATCCTCACACCTCCTGGCACTATTGGACTATAATTTTTGCCATTTATGAAATAGTATCTTTTGTTTGTTTGGGTTTTAATTTGCATCAGCCTGATTCCTACTCATTGCAACTGGCGAGTTGAGTGTCTTCACAAGCTTATTGACCATTCAGGCTTCATGTCTATGAATTGACTGTTCATGTCTTTGTTTTTCTATTTGGTTGTTTATCTTTTCTTTCCTCTTGAATTGTAGGAACTCTGTATACTATCAATTTCTATAATTTATCAAAAAATATTTTGATGCCATTCTCTTCTCCCAGTGTGTTTTATTTGTTGATGGTGTCTGGTGTGATATACATGTTTTTAATTTTGGTATAAAGTTACCAACTTTTTGTGTGGTGCTGTGTGTCTTTTTTGTTTATCATAAGGATATTTTTATAATAGTTTCAGAGGTCTGTTTTTATCTCCAGGTCTATAATTACAACCCCCACCCACCCACTCATACCTTCACTTACTTTATCTCCATACCTATCTATCTTATTTAACGTAATATGTCCTACACTGATCTGCTTTGTTTATTTATTTGTTCCGTTTCCCTCCACTAGAATGTAAGCTCCCCAAGGGCAGTGGCTTTTGTTTGTTTTGTTCATAGCTGTATCTCTAAACCTGAAATAGTCACTGACCTAGAGGAGATGCTCAATAAATATTTATTGAACAAATAAATAATAATCCATGTGGAATTTATTTCTTGTATATGTAATATGAATAGGGCTCTGTGTTGTTTTTTTTGTTTGTTTCTTTTTTTGGGGAGTGGGGAGGGGGCAGGGAATGGGAGAACATGAAAAGCTTGTTTCTCTAACAGCATTAATTGAATGGTCCATCCTTGCTCCACTGATTTTTTTTTTTTTTTATGCCACCTCTATCAAGCTGGAGATGTTTTCCTTGTGCCACTGTCTTTAAATATGTCTATTCTCACCCAGTTGGCATGGCTCAGTGGTTGAGCGTCCAGCTATGAACCAAGAGGTCACGGTCGAATACCCGTTCAGGGCCTGGATTGTGGGCTCAATCCCCTGTGTGGGGCATGCGGGAGGCAGCCAATCATTGATGTTTCTACCTCTCGCTCCCTCTCCCTTCCTCTCTGAAATCAAGAAAAAATATACATTAAAGTATTTCTGCACTCCTGCCCTTGTGCTAAAGTCTGCGGGAAACTCAGTTTTCAGGGCCAGGAGTGGGAATGCAGGTGAAGAGCCAGGTCCAATGGATGCCCTCAAAGGGCTTTCTGGTTGACCTAAAACCTGTGAGAACTCAAGGCAGAATGTAATGTTGTACGTAGGGGTATGATCCTGGTGCCCAGGCACAGAACCTGGAGACAACACTAGTCAAGCTCATGTATGTCGAGTAATAAATGAAATCTGAGTTTGGGTCCTGTTTCTGTTCCTGGGTGGGCTTCATATCTTTAGTGAGTTCCTCATTCTTTCCAACATTGTTTCCTTATTGACAAAATGGAAATGATGACCCAGCACCTGCTCCAGAGGTGGTTGTGAGGAGTGACTGGTAGAATACATGCTCACTAATTCCAGTGTGGGCGGGAGTCTTTAGGGAGGAGGTGATATTTACCTTGTCTTGCAGGATGGATTGGAAATTCCTAGGCTGGGATTTAGTGGGTGGAAAAGGACATATTTGTTTATTCCATATCTTGCCAGACAAGATATGCAATAAACAAAAACCAAAAACATGGAGACCAGTAAGTGGGGGGTGCGTTCAGGGAGCACTAATCTACTTTGACTGGACTGTGGGAGGGAATCCTAAAGAAGAGGCTGGAAATGAGGGTTGAGGCCACTTGTGGTGGGTTATCAGCACTAAGCCAAGAGAATGTCCTTTATTGCTTTACTGTCAATTCCTAATGGCTCTTTAGGGGGTGCTGGGCCATTGTGGGGGTGGTGGGGGGAAGAGGCAGGGAGGGCAGCTAGGAAGCTCCCAGGAGAGTCCTGGCCAGTGCAGGTGAGGGCCCGTATTCAGCACCCTTGAACTGTAGGGACTTTTATTTTATTTTTTAAATCTTTATTGTTGAAAGTATTACATAGGTCCTCCTTTTCCCCTCATTAATCTCTTCCAGCCTGCTCCTGTCCCCCTCTCCCCTGGGCCTTCACCACCCCATTGTCTGTGTCCATGGGTTATGGATATATCCACACAAGTTCCCCAGTTGATCTCTTCCCACCCACCCTCCGTTCTGACAGGTGTGAGGTGATATCCCATTGTCCTTCTGATTTGCATCTCTCCGGTGATTAGTGACTTTGAGCATTTTTCATATGTCGCTTGGCTTTCTGAGGAACTTTATTTTTTAGCTCCAGCTGTGTGCCAGATATGGAGCTGGGTATTTCCATATACTTACCTCACTGCATTTATCTCCAGCGATGCTTTCCCTGGATATTCCTGTTCAGTGTGCGGTCTTTTGCCTCTGATCCTGCATCCACCGAGGAAAGTATAGGGACAGAGACGCTTAGAGCACCCTTTCCCCACCCCAACTCCCTCCTCTCTGTGAAGAGAAAGAACAGCTTTCAAGACATAGGGCCCCAGGATTTCTTCCCACCTTGGCCTTCTTTCTGGGCAGCATCGCAGCGATAGGTTTGTCACCCGGGGAGGATAGAGGCAACCTCTGAACATCAGTGTGGTGGGAAGGACAGAGCCTTGCCATCAGAGGATGTGGGTTTGGATCGCAGGTCTGCCAGCTTCCAGCTTTAGGGTGACCACTGTGCTGATTTGCCTGCGACCGAGAAGTTCCTGGCACTTCCAGTGCTTAAGCCTGGAAAGTCCCAGCAAGCTGGGCTGGGCGGGTCATTAGCCCTCGGTTCTGAACCTTTCCCTCTCCCCATCAGCAGCTGGCAGGTGCCTTCCGTATTCAGGGGGTACCTAACACCCCTCTGTCTGCTCACTTTATTGCACCCACTTGTGCATTTCTTTCTCCATTTACTGCTGGCCTTCCTCCCTGGGATGTTTTTCTGGGAGAGTGGAGACGAAGTCTTCCTCGCTCAGCACCTGACACTGGGTCCACCGCAGAGATGACCACCGGCGTTGAGGGATGAGCGATGATGCAGCTCTAGGAACCTCAGTTTCCTTCTCTTTGGGGGTGACCGCTCTTAGGGTTGTTTCTGAGAATAATGAGCGGGCCCAGCCAAAGCCCCGGTGCCCAGTGCACCCACCTTTCTTCCTTCCCCATGCATACAGGGGGCAGGGCCAGTTTGCTCACCCTTCCCTGATGTGTGTACAGCCTACTCACATTTAGGCGCCAGGAGACTCGGGCCTCTCTCCTCGAGGAGAAGTTGAGTTATCGTTAATATAAGATAGAAATCAAACCAAATCAGATTATTCTACCTCAGAAGCCCGTTTCAACTGATCCTTTTGAATGGTATAGTTCTATTATTATATATAACTTCAAACTTAATAGAAAAAAATTGATTAAAATATGTGCCCTGCTCATATCCAGCCTGGCTGAATGCCACAAGACACATTAATTGAAAATGAATTTCTGCAAACCCAATCAAGCTCATGATGATGAAAAATGTACCTTTTTCCCCTCCGTCCCTTCATTGATTTTTCATTTTCCCCACTCAGAGCTTCATTTAGCAATTTTTCAGTTTCATTTTGTTGTGGCCTTAATTCATTTCCCTCACTCCCCCCAAAATGAGATAATGTACCATTTTCCTTGTCCTTTTAAAGCTGTCCTTTTAGGCTGCATTAGTGTGGGCCGGGTTCCGGCTGTGCCGTGTTTCTCCATGCTTGATTATTTCTCAGGAAAAGAGGGTCACTTTATTATTTTTAAAATTCTTAACTGCCGTCATCTTTATGGAGGAGGATGCACTTTAAAATGCATTCCTGTGAAATGACAATGCCATCAGATTTGTAGAATAGAATTAAGAGAAACTGTAGGAAAAAATAAAAAACACACAAACCTTTTCAGGAGAAAGAGTGCAAAATGCGGCTTATCCCCATTTTTCACGGAGAGTGCAGGAGGGTCCCGCATGCTTCCTGTTTTGTTGAGGGAAATGGAGACCACCGTTTGCCAGATCGCAAGAGGTTTGGGTTGAGAACGAGGCCCTGTCAGGACAAGAGGAAGCCGAAGGAGAAGGCGCTGAAGCCTGAGTGAGCTCTGGAAGGTTCCTGCCAGGCCTGTCCCATCCTTGCCCTGGGCAGTTCCCTGGTTCGCTGGACCTCTAGGCGTTTTGAAAATAATGGGGATCCTCGAGTGATTCTCTTGTGAAATTTCCAAGTCATCTCACAGCTCATAATGTCTGGGAAATGTCTACAGGGACCCACCATAAAGTGTCATATTGCTTTATTCTAACCTAGAATTCAGAACCCTGATGGTCTTGTTTTGATGAGAAGCTCCAGTTGGCACTTCTCTGACATGTCTTGCAATGGGAAAGGGATTTGTTTCTTTATCAGCGAGGAAGTGTGTCTAAGTGAGGGTTCAGGGGAAGGAGTGCTGCTGATGGAGGTTGGAAACTTCCTACCACCACACACCACCCTCATACCTGGTTTTGAATAAAAGCATCTGGGCTTTAATTGGTTATTCCTAAAATCAGAATGAAAATAGCAGAAGGCAAAGGGAGGATAAGTGGTGATAGGAGATGACTTAGGGTGGTGAATACACAATAAATATATAGATGATGCTTTGTAGAGTTGTACACCTCAAACCTATATAATTTCATTAACCAATATCACCTCAATAAATTCAATAAATATTTTTTAAAAAATTAGAATGAAAACAAAATAAAACAAATTTCAAAGAAAATAAACAATATCATAAACTTATTAGTAAACAATCAAAAAATAACGTGACTCCTAGCATCATACTCCATTCAGCGTGTTTCCTGTTATGTAAGGCATTTTTTCAAGTACCTGCATATTGTCAGGCAAAAGAAAGCATCCCAAGCACAATTTCCTTAAAAACCACATCAAGTGCTATCTTGCATTTAATACTTACTTGCTGCTGCCATTTCTTACATTTCTTCCTTTCTGTCCACATCCCCAACCTCAACATTGAGCTATATGTTTCACAAGTCTTACACAATTGGGTGCTATCCTCACAGTTCTAATTACAGAGTTGTATCGCATTCTGTCGTCTAGCCAAAACAACCTGTGTCCCACGCATCTGTCACTAATGGAAAAAACCTCCAGGAAGCTGAGAGCCTGGCAACCTCCAGGGTTGTATGGATTCAGACATGACAGGACTTCACTCAATTTTTGTACAATTTCATTTTGATCTGGTTGACACATAACCTCTTTTCGAAACAAATTAGGAGGAATCCTTTCACTAGCAATCTATTTCCAAAGCAGTTTATAAAGACGTGTGGATTGATAAGGGTGATTTGATCTCCTCAGAGAACTGCTCTTTCCTATAAGATAATTGATACACTGAACATTTGTCCCAGGTGGGTTTGCTGTCTCGTGCAAGGGCAAGATGTGAATAAAGGATGGTAAATGGCAGTTATTGTCCTAACGGGCTTGCTGGGAGGGCCGGGATAGAACAGAGGAGGGAGACACAAGGCCAGCTTGAGGTGACTCTTGAGTCTTTCATGACAGAGGGAGGTGTCTTGGTGGGGAGGAGGAGGGAGTGTGCCGAGGGATGGAGGTAGGACCGTTCTGTGTCCATGGAATGCTGAGAAGATTGAGTGGCTCTTCTGTAGGATTTATTATGAGACAGGACAGGCAAGACACGAAACTGGGGAGATAGAGTGGGACCACAGCAGAGGGCTGGATGTCCATGCTAGGAAGTTTGAATATTAGAAGCTTGGGTGGGTTTTTAAGTAGGAGAGTGGTATTCAGCATCTCTGAGGGTAGAGCCTAGAAGTTGGGTTTTCTGTAAAAGCTCCGCCCAGGTGATTCCAGGGGGTGGCTGTGGATAAGAGGGGCTGCTTAACCCAGGTCACCTATCAGGCCACTTAATGGTAACTAATGTGAAGGAAAGCCATGGTCAGTCCTAAGATCTCCTCTCCTTCTTAACTATTAAACTGGCCTGTAGTCTTAGAGAACTAATATCCTGCTTGAGCAATTAGGCTGCAAGACATATATATGCAGTTTGAGTTACCAAAAACTGTGCTCACGAAGACAAAAATTAGAAAAGATTCTATTAACATCCATTAAAAGGTTCCAGATTTTACCAAGATGGGTTTCTTCCCTTTGTTCTATAAGGGGGCTTACAGTTGTATATTTCAGTGTAATTATGGCAACAAGATGACCTTCTGGTGTAGATGGAGTAGGTGAGGTCTGAGAGCCAGTGCTTCTCATTTCCCATTTCCGATGCCCTGAGTAGAACCTGGTCACCTGGCACATTTACCACCTTCTCACGACAGGCGGACCTAAATGCTTCTCCACGAGAGCACATAAACCTGCTGAAGGTCAAATGTGTAAGCTTAAGCATGGCAAAAAGTGAGGGCAAAGGTACCACAGGGATTTCGCTTAGAAGCTGCACAGCACCCTGGATTTGGAATGGCCCCTGATTTTGAGGGGACATGTTCACCTGGGTTCATCCAGTTCTCCAAGAGTCTGTTCCAGACAATTCCTCCCCAGACGTCTAGGGATGGATTGTTCAGAGATGGGTGGATAGATTCATGGAGTCATTCCTTCATTGAGAATATAAAGGTGACCAAGGTCTTCACTCTCAAGGAGTTGACAGTCTGAGTGAGAAATTGCAGTAAGGCGGTAGTAGTGGCTAATGTTTTGAGTGTTTATCGGATGCGAGGTGCTTTTTGAGACAATATTTCAAGGCTCTTTGAAGTGGGCAGTCAAAAATAGCACCATTTTCCACACAAATGTGCGATTTAGCCGCTGTGGTTGAAGAGTCACATTTGGAAGTCAGTTGTCACCTGTGACGTTATCAAACCCAGAAGCAGGCAAGTCTGCTTATTTTAGAAGCGTGACCTTCTCACTTGGGAGAGGGCCTGGGATGTGCTCCAAGGGGCAGGCTCCAGGGCAGACTAAGCAGGGACTCAAAGTTGGCACCTGCAGGGCAGAAGGGGCCAGCCACGCCCTGCCTGCCAGTCTGACTGCCCTTTTTTCCTAATCTGAACAAACTGGCCCCGGTCACAGAAGGCGCTGTACGAGATGCTTCTGTAAGAAACGCTCAGGGCCGAAAGGACATGTGCACACACAGCTTTCATTTAGCACAGAGCATGTCGCTTCGTGAGACATCAGCTGCTGACAGACATGAGCCTGGGCAGAAACTTGAGCACCCCAAATCCTCCCGCAGCCTGTCCTCTCTCCCCAGAAAATGAGGGGTCTCTTTAGAATCAACCCTCTCATCCCTTGGAATGCTCAGAATGCTCCCCTCAGCTCTCTGCAGACGGCATCTTGCCTGTATTTATTTCCTTCTTTAAATTAGAATGCTCCCATGAGCTGTTCATCAGGGTGCCCTTACCGCACCTCTTTCTGCTCTTGACTCACAACCCCCTCTGATGACTTCCGAGACAGGGAAACGTGTGTGTGCGAAGTTACACTCTGCGGTACTTGAGGTTATTTGATAGCCTCTGACATTCCTGGAACATTTTTAGTTCATTTCAGGACCCATTTTACCTATCATTTAAGCTTTTAAAAGTCAGCTTTTAAAAACCTTAAATCCTAAAGGAAGGGATGAAAAAAGGAACACCGTTATAAGGATGATTTTTGAAAAAATTTCCTACAAACGTTGAAGGAAATTTAAACAATAGAACTGTTTTGCCCAGCTTTTACCTTCCTCATTGTAAACTTTTGTTTTTCTCTTCCTCTGGGCTTTTGATAAACACGTTCTCACTTTGCAATATATTTGTTTTTTAGCGTTGGTGTAATATATTCCATCCAATTGATATCCCATAATTTATTACCCATTCCTTTAGTGCTAGACATTAAGGTTATTTCCATTTTCTCTATTATAAATAATAGGAGCAAGAACATCTTTGTATATATAACTTTTTTTCCCCCCCTATATCTGAGTTGTATCCTTAGGATAAATTCCCAGGAGTAGGATTAGTGGGTCAAAGGGTACAAACAGCTTTATGGCTCTTACTATTTATTGCTGAATTGCCCAAAAGGTCATTCTGGTTTACAATGCCACCTGCAACACATGAGAGGAGCTGTCCCTCCCACCCCTTCCAGCACTGATTTCTTTGGTCAGTAGTTTGGAGCAAATTTAATAGGTAGTAAAAGGTACCTCACTACTCTTTCAAATTGTTAAGTTCTTTAATTATTATCAACCTTGGACATTTTTCTTAAGCGTGATTTGTATATTCTATTTTGTAAGGTTTGCTTTCATGTTGGAAGGTTATATTTTTTGACACTGGGTGGAATTTTAAGTATTTTATAATGAAAATGTCAAATGCATTTAGGACAGAGAGAATAATCAATGAAGTTCTCTAGACTCACTAACCAGATTCAACAAATAGTAAAATATGGCTATATTTGTCTCTTCTTTTCTTCTCCCCCCCCCCCCCCCAACCCCATGTAACTATTGTAAAGCAATTCCCAGACATCTTGCTTATGTTTCTTATATACTTCACTATGCATCTCTGGAACATGTGGAGTTTTTCTTATATAATCACTAGAGTCCTGGTGCATGGATTCATGCACCAGTGGGGTCCGTCAGGCTGGCCTGTGACCTCTCACAATCTGGGACCCCTTGGGGGATGTTGGATAGCTGGTATTTGCCTGGTCCCTGCAAGCCCGATCCAGACAGGAGGGAGCCCCATACTGTGTGTTGAGCATCTGTCCCCTAGTGGTCAGTGTGCATCATAGTGACATGCCATTGTCACACTTAACAAAATTAATGATAATTCCTGGGTATCATTGAATATACCAATCTGTGATAATATTTTTTGAAATGTCTTTAAAATGTCTCTTACGGATGCTTTGGTCCAATCAGCACACAGAGAAGGTCCATTCATTTGGTCTCTTCCTTTTATCCCTGACCCTCTCCCCCTCTCCACTGCCACCAGTTTTACCCCCACCAGGGACCTGGAGTTGGCTGTCCTATAAAAGTTCCCACATTCTGGATTTGACTTTTTCTTTCCTTATTTGCTCTAGAAGTTCTCCTAGATTCAGTGTCAACTTTCTGTGAGTGAGGGGAGGCAAGAATACTTCACAGTGGTGCTGTATGATTCATTTTGCATCATTTTGGGGCACGCAGCGTGTGATTGTCCCACCTTTAATGGTGCTAAGGCTGATCATGGATTCAGATGGTGGCAGCCTGAAGCAGCTGTAAAGTTCCTCACCAGCTTTGCCCCTAATGCATTCCTCTGTCCATGGTGGTTGCTCCCGTCAGTTGTTTCATGGGAATAGCACAATGGTGATTTTTCTGATTTATTCTTTTTCTATTTTTTTTTAAATTTTCTAACTTATTATTCTTTCCCCATTTATTAGCTGGAATTCTTCTGAAAAGTACAGCTTTTTCCCTCACAGATTAGAACTTTTTAGTCATCTCAAAATGTAGTTTGTACAAGAAAGGCAGGATAAATGCTTTATTCTTTCTTCTAAATTGCCAAATTTATAAATAAGGGATTGTGCCCTTTCACTTCCAATGGTGTCCAACGAGTAGTTGCTGTTTTGTTTCTGATGAATCATAAAATACTCATATATATATATATATATATATATATATATATATATATATATATGTATATATTCCATTCAATTCCATTCATTATTCTTTTTGATGCTCAAATTGTCCCAACCTTGGCCCAGGGAAAAGCTTTCGTGTTCTTGTTTTCAAGCATAACAAGGTGTCTGGATTCATTTAGTATATTTTTGCCCCGTGAAAAGGGTCATTCCTTCAAGATGTCCTGTGTCTTTTTGCTGAGGAATGGTATTTAAAGACCACAACCAGCATATATTATGTGTTTATTGTTATTGTTTTTAAGTTTTCACCATGGAAAAAGTTAGGAAATGCATATTTAACAAAAGAAAATAAAAGATTATGAGTTCCTACTGATATTTTTATTTCGAATTTAATAAAACTCTTTTTACTTCTTTGATTTCATACTTGAATTTCTTTCTATTACACTAAAAATCTTGATATAAAAACAAAACACTAGCAGCTTAAGGCACGAAATTTGTGCACGGGGCTCGGCCCTCGCAGCCCAGGCTTTGTCTGGAAGGTCGTCTGGACAGTCATTCTGCTGTTCGGTCTAACTAGCATATTAGCTTTTTATTATATAACTCTTTATTATATAGGATGTTTAACAATATATTGGTTTAAAAATAACAATACTGAGATTACTACAAACAATTTTCCTAGTGAATGAAAGATTTTTTTTTGCAGTTCTGTTTATTTTTAGAATACATTTCACTAAAAAATATAGTCAAATTACCTTGTTAAAATGCTTGAATTAATTATTTTCACCCATTTACTATGCAGTTAAGATCCTTTATTTCAGTTTGTTTTCAAGTTTTAGGATTCACTTATTTTGTCCATTTTGGTTTAGTTTTATTTTTGAACCTGTAAAATATGCTTCCAAAATTAAATCTATGTATTATAGTTTTATCAGAAAGCTCTTCCTTCTGTTTTGTGTCCTCTATCTAATTTTCTCCCCTTCCCTATGGTAACTATTTTTTAATTCAGATTTATTTTTATCTTTGCAGTATTTTCTTTTTCAAATATATATGCATTCATGTGTCCTCACCTATTTTACACCAATGCTAGCAGAGCATGTATTCCTTATAATACACCAGATCAGTGCTTTAGAGATCTTCATTTTTCTTGAAGGTTAGATAGACATCCAGTGCTAAGATGCACCATGGTTTATTTAACCAGCCACTTACTTATAGTTTTGTTTTCTAAAAAAAACCCCACAAAATCCTGTTTAAGTCATTTCATATTTTGGCCAATATTTCTTCAATATCTATTTTTTAAATATATTTTATTGATTTTTTACAGAGAGGAAGGAAGAGAGATAGAGAGCTAGAAACGTCGATGAGAGAGAAACATTGACCAGCTGCCTCCTGCACCCCCCCCCCCCCCCCCCACCGGGGATGTGCCCACAACCAATGTACATGCCCCTGACTGGAATCGAACTTGGGACCTTTCAGTTCGCAGACCGACGCTCTACCACTGAGCCAAACCGGTTTCGGCAAATATCTATTTTTAGAAGTGGAATTGCTGCCCTGGCTCATGTATTCTGGGGTTAGAGTGTTGTCCCGCACAACGAAGGGTCACAGGTTCAATTCTGGTCAAGGGCACATACCTGGGTTGCAAGATTGATCCCAGCCCCTATCTGGGTATGTGTGGGAGGAAACCAATCCATGTGTTTCTCTCACATCAATGTTTCTCTCTCTCTCTCTCTCTCTCTCTCTCTCTCTCTCTCTCTCTCTCTCTCTCTCCCTCTCTCTCTTTCTCTCTCCCTCTTCCTTCCTCCCCCCTCCTACCCTTTTCCCCCTTTTCCTCCCTATCATTCTCTCTAAAAAAAATTAATGGAAAAATTATCCTCAGTGAGGATTAACAAAAAAGAAAAAAAGAAAAAAATTGAATTGTTGAATCAAAGGGTAAGGGTAGATGCAATTATATTTTTGTACTTTTTATAGGAATTGTGTCATTTTGCATTGAGAGAGATTTTGCAAATGTTCAAATTTAATATACAAGATTGTTTGAAAATTAGTGCAGTCTTCAAAATCATGAGTTACTTAATGAACGAACACACTATTCCCACTAGTTTCTGAGACATGGCCTGGTACCACAGTACTCTGGTTCAGGCTTTAGGGCATTTGTGGTTTGTCTATGGAGACATGATATGTGGAAGAAGAGCAAAGAGGAGTCCAAGAGAGAATATCTGTATTAAAAAGCAAAGGTGAAAGCCTAGCTCAAGCCTGTCTCTTAGGGAGCCTTCCCTGCTCACCCCAGGCCGCAGGAGTCCCCAGTCCTCTGTGCTTCACTAGCGCTTTGAGTGGCAGTTACCCCTTCCCCAGATGAAAATTTTCGACACCTGGTTGAGCAAATATGAAGCACCAACAGGAATAACAGAGCTGCATGTTTGATAGGCTGGGTACCTCATATATTTAAACTGAAGAGTTGTTTTATCTTGAGTTGAATCTGCATTTCCTGAAGCATGTTCTGATGGGAATAAGGGTTACCCAGCAAAATCAGTGTGACTACCTGATTAGTTAGGTTACACACACCTAATGACATGGGACTCCAAAATCACGTCTGATGTCCCAGGCTTACCTGGGCTCGAAATTCCCTTTACATGGAGCTTCTCGTGTTCATACTGTTCCATGGAACACACAGAACCAATGTGTAGGTCTTGTTTAAATGAAAATTAAAGGCGTCTCTTCCAGTGGGTTAACTTGTACAGTTCTGTATTTTTGACTAACAGTCTTCCATTTGTTTTCTTTCCAGATTGAATCATTAAAGAAAAAGGTGCAACAGAAGCAGCTCTTAATATTGCAGCTTTTAGAAAAGATATCTTTCTTAGAAGGAGAGGTAAGAAGCTGTTTCTTTAAGCTGGTGTGTCTTCCTTCCCATTACATTTTATGTTGCTGAGCCTACCGTCAACACTTAATTAAAAATATGGCTACTTCCTGGCCTTATAAAATGGATTGAAGGTTAACTGCCAGCACGGAAAATGAGCTTCTGACAGCCAGTTTTTCTTTGCCACTTGGCTCTCCTCAGCCCCGCTTGCCGCTCACCTCTGATGTAGGCTCTCATTTTTCTTGTTCAAGAATTTCCTTAGCAAGCCTGATAAGCTTTTGATTAATACTGATCATTGCCCACGCTTGTATAGTGCTTCATAATTTGCGAAGTATTTTCGCATGCATTCCTCACACGATTCTCTCCGTAGCTCTAAGCAAGGCAAGAGCAGGATTGTAATCTTTGTATTAATCAACGTTTATTTTTCTAAAAAACAAACAAACAAACACACACACACACACACACACACACACACACACATTTTTATTGATTTCAAAGAGAAAGGGATAGGGAGAGAGAGATAGAAAAAAATCAATGATGAGAGAGAATCATTGATTGGCTGCCTCCTGCACACCCCCTATTGGGGATCAAGCCCACAACCCAAGCTGTGCCCTTGACCGGAATCATACCCAGGACCCTTCAGTCTGTAGGCTGATGCTCTATCCACTGAGCCAAACCGGCTAGGGCTTAACCAGTTTTTAAAGAGGAGGCTCAGGGAAGGCCGGTGTTTCGCTCAGGATCCCCCAGCTCAGTAACACTATGACCGGGTGTTACTCAATCCAATCCCATGTTCTTCTAGGAAACTAAGTCAACACGTTTTAGCAGTGACTCAATTTCACCTGCAACTTTAAAGCTGTTTAGTAGTCCTGTCTTTCCGGCTTGAAAGTCACTTTGGTGTTTTATGTAAGTTCCAGAGAAGGAAATCATGGAGTTGGGGGGGAAAAAAATTGAGGGCTTAGGTATTAACTGGAGGAGAAGCCAAAATCTATTTGCTCTGAAGGGTATGTAGTAAGAGCTTGGCATTGAGCCTCTTCCTTCTGAACCTCCATGAATCTAGCCTTGTCTGACGCTTCAATATACTCTTTCCCTTGGGGACAGTCCAGGAGAGAAGGATGAAGTAAGGGGCCAGGAAAGAAGAGGCATTTATTAAGGACCTCGTACTCATTGGGCACTGTTGACTTTCTATATTCTCTGTATAACATTGACGTTGAGTGGGATCAGACTTCTGCTTCCTATTGTCTGGGTGATGCTGGGGAAAGTTTCTTATAAAATGTGAATGTTAACTGCATCTACATGTGTGTGTGTGTGTGTGTGTGTGTGACTGTGCATCATAATTTCCATAGAGATGCATAGAGAGGGCCTGGCAGTTACTGAGCGCTTGTTAACCTGTAACTTGTTAGTGTTGTTCTCCCTTTATCGAGAGGATGCCCAGTGAGTTAGATTATATTCTCCCCATTTTATAGAAGTGGAAATTGAGGTGTAGATGCATTAAGGAACATGCCCAATGTGGTGGAAGAGATGGTAAGCCTGGATTCAAAGCCTGAGCTCTTAACCAGTATGTTTGTCGGGTTGGCGAGCTTTTAGTGGAGACCTACATTGGTAAATAACTATCTGGCAATTTTTTTAGTCACAGGATTAGGGAAAATGCGTATCCTTTTAAGATTGTGAGATCACACCAGTGTTCTCCAAGTTTGTCTAATTACATTGCTCTACAATACAGGGTCCTGTTAGGCACTAAGAATGTCTATTATGTTGATCTATTCTAATACCAGTAATTTTTATTCTGTGACTTTTCACCCCATGCCTTAAACCATAATTTTGCCAAGGGTGGTGTTTCAGATCTCTTTGAAATGTTTTGGTAAACAAATTTGGTAAGTTCCTATATTCTGTCTTATTAATAAAGTAGTTACTTTCTTTTAAGGGCCCAGACTTTTAAGTGGCAGACGCTAGAGCCAGACTGCCTCAATTGAAATCTCAACTCTGCCACTTACTACTTACGTGATCTTGAGCAAATTACTTAACTGCTCTGTGCCTTGGTTTGCTCATCTATTAATGGAAGTCCTCTCTTGGTATGGCATCCTCTCCACAGAGTCGTTACAGAGATTAAACTAGTTAATACTAAATGATTAGAAAAAGTATATGTGTTTATTATTTCTTCAGTTGTCTAGGTGTCATTGAATATATATTTCTTCCTCCTCTTCCTCTCTTCTTTCTCCTTCTTCTTTTAAATAGAGAAATATGGATAATTTTGGTCCTTGAATTCATCATTTGTACTTACTGATGCTTATGCAATTCCCACCCCTACCAGATCCCCCAAAATTTGTCTAGCCTAGCCCCTCTAGACTGCATTTTCATCAACTCATTCAAATCTTCCTGATACAAAAATATGCCCGTTCTTTTTTCCAAATTTTTATTTGCTCACCTCTTGAATAAGAAATATCCCATTTTCTACTTTTGATATAGAAGATATTCTCAAAATAAAATTCCAAGCATACATCTTCATTAGGTTGGTAAGCTTTCTGAAATTCTGCATAAATCCCATTATATATATATATATATTCCTGCTGGAAATCCTACATGTACAGCTACATTTAAAAGTCAGAGGGAAGGCTTCAAATGTCTTGGTTTGGTCCATCCTGCATTTAATGTGCACCGTGTAGCCCATAAACCTCCCCACATGTCTGTTGTGCATTCCTGGGGCTCATTAACTTCCCCGGGTACTAGTGGGGCAGCAGCCCCAGGCACCAGGGCTGCATGCACGCACTTTATTGGACACACATTCTTGTTCAGTGTGTGTGCTACAGCCTTGCTGCTTGTTTCCGGGGCCTGGGAGAGTTGGGGGAGTTGGTGGCTGCCATGCATTTGTGACATAATTTCCAAAAGACTGCCCAAAAGGTGTCATAGCAGATGCTTCCTTTCTGGAAGACACACAGCCTCCAGAGCCACTGGAGGGTATGCATTTCACATCTAAACACAAGGTGGTGGTATTTGAAAGCAGGAAAATCCTGGAACTTGATTCCGGATCCTAGAAGCAACCTCTTCAGCGCTCAGGCCAGGCGGTAGGCCATCTGAGCTGCTCTTGTCAGTCCAGTTTATCCGAATTCTGCAAGACCGGGAGCAGCTGCAGGCAGCCTGTGTTTTCCTGTAGCGGGTCCTGTCCGTTTTATTTTTAAGTAGTTCTCAAATCTGTCCCTCCCTTGTACTGCCCAGGTTCAGGCTCTCACCATCTTTTCTTTTTCCCCTTGTCAATGTTAATATATATTAATTTATGTAAATAAACTGCACCTATTTAAAGTGCATAATGATGGATGTTAACTAGACTTACTACGGGGATCACTTAGCAATACATACAAAGATCGAATCATTATGTTGTAGATCTGGAACTAATATGCTACATGTCGTTATACTTGACTACAAAAATGAAGTGTAAAACGCAATGGGTTTTGACAGTCACATATACCTGTGGAACCACCACCACAGGCAAGAAAGAGAACATTCCCATCACTCCCCAGCCAGCTACTCTGTTGCCCTTGTCAATCTTTCT
The DNA here is from genome assembly GCF_014108245.1 of Pipistrellus kuhlii. Classification (NCBI taxonomy): domain Eukaryota; kingdom Metazoa; phylum Chordata; class Mammalia; order Chiroptera; family Vespertilionidae; genus Pipistrellus; species Pipistrellus kuhlii. The sequence continues at coordinate 39,944,850 of NW_023425404.1, read as the reverse complement.
TGCTAGGCAATCACTTTTCTTTTTCCTCCAAGGAGGGGACACTTTTGTCACTCTGACCTGTTTGCATTTTATGTAAGTGGAATCATATGGTATGTACTCTCTTGTGTCTGGCTTCTTTCACTCAGCATAATGATTTCAGATGTATTGCAGAGTGGTAGTCCATTGTATGAACATAGCACAATGTATTTATCCATTGTTGATAAACATCTAAGTTGTTTCCACCTGGGCTATTTTGAATAAAGCTGCTATGAACATTACTGTACACATCATTATGTGGACATGTTTGTTTTTTTTCCCTCCTGTGTAAATTTCTGGGTCAAATAATGTAGATATAGGTTTAACTTTAAAGAAACTGTCAAACAGGTTGGTAAAGGGGTTATACTATTCTATATTCCCACCAGCAGTTGGAGGGCTCCAGTTTCTGCACACCTGACTGAGTATTGCCAAGTCTTTTTAATTTAGCCATTTTGTGGTATGTCAGTGATTTTTATTTGTGTTTTGTGGACACTACGGATGTTGAACATCTTTTAAAATGCTCATTGGCCATTTATAAATCTATTTTTTGAGGTTCCTGTTCAAACCTTTTGCCCATTATTTTATTGAGTCTTTAGTTTTCTTATTATTGGGTTAGGCATAGTTTGTATACTCTGGCTTTTTGTCAGATAAATGTATTGTGAACATTTTCTCTCATTCAATTTGCTTTGTCACTTTCTGGATATATTTTGAAGGTATTTTTGTTTAGGTTTTGATTTTTTATAAAGCTCAATTTATCTTATTTTTCTTCTATGGCTTATGCTTTTTGCATCCTCTGAAATCTTTTGTCTACTTCAGGTTGCAGAGGTTTTCTTCTATGATTTCCTCTAAAAATTTCATAGTTTTTGCTTTTTAATTTAGATCTGTGATCCTTTTTGGAGATCATTTTTGGGGTTTGTATGAAGTGTAAGGATTGATGATTTACCCCCCACCTGGATACCCACCTGTTTCCTTTCAGTATCTCTTTAATTCTTGATACTGATCATCTGTGCTACCCTCCTCCCTGCTCTCCCCCTCCTCTTCTTTGGTCAGTCTAGCTATTGGGTTACCAGCTTTGTTGATTCTTTTTTAGAAAAAAAATTAAAGTGGCATTTAGTTTTATTTTCTTTATTATTTGTTTTCTATTTTATTGAGTCTTGCTCTGACATTCATTATTCCCTCCCTTCTAATTATTTCGGTATTACTTTGCTCTTCATTTTCTAGCTTCTTGAGGTGGACCTTAGGTCATTGGTTATAGACCTCTCTTCTTTTTTAATGTAAGCCTTTAAAGCTATAAATGTCCCACGAATCTCTGCTTTAGCTACCATCCCACAGGCTTTGATATGATGTATTTTCATTATCATCCAGTTCAAAATATGTCCTAACTTTCTCCGAGTCTTCTGTGACCTATGCATTATTCAGAAGTAGGTTGTTTAACTTCCAAATAATTGAGGGATGTGTTTTGTTTTGTTTTGATTTAGATATCTTATAGTTTTTTATTTCTAATTTAATCATTATGGTCAGAGAACAAGCTTTGTATGGTTTTAATTCTTTTAAATTTATTGAGACTTGTTTTATGACTCAACATATGGTTTCTCTCGGTTAAATATTGTGAAAAGAGTGTATCCTGCTGTTTTTGTTTGTGTTCTATAAATATCAATTAGATTTAGGTGGTTAATAATATTGCTTAGATTATTTATATTTTCCTGATTTTTGACATAATTGTCCTATCAATTGCTAAGAGGAGTTCTGAAATGTATAACTATGGTTTTAGGCCATCCATTTCTTTCTTTAATCTGTTATTTTTGATGGCATGTATTTTGAAGCTCTATTAATAGGTACATACGCATTTTTATTGCTATGTCTTGGTGATGAATTAATCTGTTCATTATTATGAAATGTTGAAATATGAACACTACCTTTTTTCATATTCTTTGTCTTGAAGTCTGTTTTATCTGATATCAACATAGCTAGTCCTGCCCTCTTATGTTTAGCGTTTGCATGGTATGTATTTTTCACCCATTTATTTTCAACTGAACTATACCTCTATATTTAAAGTGCATCTCTTATAGATAATATGAAGTTGGGTCTTGCTTTTTTATACATTCTAATAGACTCTGTCTTTTCATTGGAATATATAGTCCATTGATATTTATTATTCTGATATTGTTGGATTTAGGTCTACCATTTTATTATTTTTTTTTTTATTCCCTTTGTTTTTTTGTTTTTTGTTTTGCTCTTCATTTCCTTTTAATGATTTCAATATTTTGTAGAATTCCGTTTCAATTTATCAACTGGAATTTTGCTGTGTGTCTTTTCTCTAATAGTGATTGCTCTAGGTATTGAAATATACATCATTAAGGGTTCCCAGTCCACTTAGAGGTAATATTTTACCACTTCATGTGAAATGTAGAAATTTTGCAATTATATAGGTCCATTTACCCCTCCCCCTGCTGTTACAATTATTGTATGTATTGAATCCATACACATTATAAACTCACAATATATTGTTGTAATTTTTGTTTTAAAATCACATGTATTTTAAAGAGATTAAGAGAAAATATAATGCAACCATTAAAATATTTATAATAGGAAATGCTTATATAAATGAAAATAACAAAGTACAAAAGTATGTATACTATAATCTATACATATGAGAGAACGGGAGAACGGATGCGGGGAGCGGGGAGGGGATGGAAGAGCGGGGAGGGGGTGGGGGAGCAAGAGAGAATGTTGATGTGCCCCTGGCAGGGAGCCAGCAGGGGTCTCCCATACTGAGTGTCAGGGGATAGATTCGGAGCCTGCAGGTTTGTCATGGCTTGTCAGCTGCCAGGGAATCTGGGTTGAATTCCCTTCCTTTACACTTCACATTTATTACAAAAAATTCATGGCTCTTTACATCCTCCAGGAGTTTGTATCCGAGCACCACATTCTGAGCTGTAAACCACATTCTTCCTCTCCAACAAACAAGCCTCTGTTTCCATAGGACTTTGAGACGTCTGTGTGCTATCTAGTACCTTAGGACGGAGCCTCAGCTTCTGCTCCAGCTTAAAGAGAAGACAAATGCTGAAATGCTTTTTCTCTAGTTATGCAAATAATATGAAAGGCATTTATACATTTTTTATTCAATAAATATGTATTGTGCATCTCTTACATGCCATGCTATGAGGACATAACCAGTAAGATAAATATGGTCATTGCCACATGAAAATTTAGTCTAGCATTATAGAAAATAAGTAGAACTTTTAAGTACATATCTAAAAATCTCAATATACTGAGATAACCACTGTTAATTGCTTTCTGAAATTTTTGTGTAAGTTTTTGCCCATTAGATTTTAGGCACCATCATTTCATCTGTTTTCATTACAATATCCTCAATGTTTTTTTGCTCCTTTGTCCTTCATTTTCCCCATGGGGCAAATTTCCAATTCCCGAGCATGTGATCATCAACCTACGTAATGTTTGGCCCTGCCTTGAAAAAAAATAATTAGAATGCTAATTTCAATCCCAAAGAGCTTGTTCTATTTTATATGTTTGAGATTCTGAATTTTCCACACCTATGAAATACTAATTATTAAGTTATAGAGGTATTTCTCATTAAATTAAATTAATAGAGTTACTCATTTTATAGTTTAATAAGGGAGTATTAAAAGCTGAACTTACCTTATTTATAATTGTAAAAATGCACTAAATATCTAAGTTCCCATCAATAAGTTAAATAAATAATGTACATCTATACAATGGAATGCTATGAATGCATTAAAAGAGTTTGTTGTTATAAAAAGAAAACTAATAAATGTGGAAAGGTATTCACAACAAATTGTTAAGTGAAAAAACAGATTTAATATGTAGATCAGGATATTTTGTTTGTTTCCATTTATGTAAAATTGGATACATATGTATGTGCATGCATAGAACGCTACCTGTAAGAATCCAATCTATGTATTTCTTCAATTCCTGCTGTATAAGAGATGCTTGATTAATACATTGTGATGGATGTCCATGTCATGGGGGAAAATCTGATAATACATGTAAATTATATCATGTATATTTGGGGGGGAACATATTTGCTTTATTAAAAATACTTTTTTTTCCTCCCGCTTCTCTAGAATAATGAATTACAAAGCAAGCTGGATTACTTAACAGAAAACCAGCCCAAGACTGAAGTGGAAACCAGAGAGGTTGGAGTGGGCTGTGATCTTGTACCCAGGTATTTAGGAATTTCCTGTTTTTCTGACTCAAATTCTTCTTTGACTTAAAAAAATACTTTCTTGAGCTGTTATGATGAGAATTGCATTCTTTCTATCAAAAATATTTCTTCAAAGATAAGTGGTGACTGCTGAAGCATCTGAGTGGTTTCTGTGGGAGTTGTAGGGGGGGGGGCGGGCGGGGGCAATGTTCAGGGGGGGAGAGGAGGTAAAGGAGAGATCTGGGAAGCCACTTCAGGGAGCGACTGAGTGCCACTATCAGTGAGTGCATTTCTCCCTTCTTCCTCTCTCCCTTTCTCCCCTCCTTTCCCTCTCTTTTCCCTCCCTCTCTCCTTCCCTTATCCTTTCCCCTTCCTCCTCTCCCCTTCCTTCTTTCCTTCCTCCCTCCCTCCCTCCCTCCCTCCCTCCCTCCCTCCCTCCCTCCCTCCCTCCCTCCCTCCCTCCTTCCTTCCTTCCTTCCTTCCTTCCTTCCTTCCTTCCTTCCTTCCTTCCTTCCTTCCTTCCTTCCTCAGACATTGTGCCAGACAGTTATGACATGGAGAAGAATGAGATTTAGTTTCGGTCCCAGAGTGCAGCCTGGAAAGAAAGACAGATATTTGGTAGTGACTTACAACAGTGTGAGAGGGACCTGTGAGGGAGGGAGAGTCTAAATCTTGGACAAAATTCATCTATGTCCCAGCACCAAAACAGAGTATTGTCAAGCACTGAATCAGATTCATAAATAACTGCTGTGCTTCAGTCATGAGCAGATATACCACAACCATAGCCTGTTGGATTCGGTTGCATTTCTGCACTAGAGGACCAACACATTCAATGTTAAGCTCCACATGACCATGCCTAGGTTACATGCTTGGGAACTTGTATTGAACCCACCGGCTCCAGGTGCTCACAACTGTGCTTGACCCAACGAGGACATAAAACAAGCTGATAAGAAGGATGCTGATGACATGTGGTTTGTGACTTAGATCACCAAGGTCACATTGTTCTCCTTTACATTGCTTGTTTTCTGGTAAAAGCAAGGCAAATTTCATCACTCTGATATGATTAATAGAAAAAGTTTTTTAAAAGGAAAGAAAGACAAAAGGGGGAGAAGATTATGTAAACAGACCCCCAGGTCTCACCCATGTGGGGTACAGAGTACATAATAAAAGTGTTGCCAAAAAGCTCCCTGGCCAGGTAGCTCAGTTGATTAGAGCAACATCTCCATCTGCCAAGGTTGTGGGTTCCATCCCTGGACAAGGCACAGACAAGAATCAACCAGTGAATCATAAATAAATGGAACAACAATGCCATCTCTCTCTCTCTCTCTCTCTCTCTCTCTCTCTCTCTCTCTCCCCCCCTCTCTCTCTTTTCTCTCTCTCTCAAGTCAATAAATTAATAAAAATTTTTAAAAAGAAATGATTGATCATACTCAGGAACTCCTTTTGAAATATAAAGTGAGGCCATTTCCCTCCTTTTCATTTTTTAAGAACCAAGTGACTTAGTCCACCCTAATTGCCCACATAATAAATCTTGTTGGGCTAGGACAGGTCCAAAACCATGTCTGAAACCAATCAGTTGTTTGTTTTCTAATTCCCACATTTTGGCTTAAAACATGCTTTTCAATTTGTATGCCGAAGGATAGCCTGGAGCAAACTTTTATGGCGAAGTCATGAAACCACAAAGCGGTTTTCATAATGGAAGTGCTGACAGACCCTTAACTTATGGCCACGGTGAACTTGGAAGCCACTTCAGTATCTGAAAGCAGCTTTTCCATAAATGTAACATTTGGTCTCCCCCAGGATCCATCTTAGCACTTTAACTACCTGGGTCAATCAGCAGAGGAAATGAAAACTACGTATCCACATTTCCGAAAAGGCAGAATAATATTTCATGCGTTTCCTCACAGATATTTATTAAGTGCCTACTATGTGACAGGCACCTTGCCAGCCAGGGTGGTGAGGACCACGAGGTCTTTAGAGATTATCCGGGCCAGTAGTTTTCCACCTGTGCTTCTCGGAACCGCCATGCTCCATGCTAGGGCTTTCCCCACCACCACCATCACCAAAAGAAAACAAACGAGAAGAACTCGGCTTTTAGTGTGTTTGATAGTTGGGTTCCAAGTAAGATTTTGTTGGAATAAACAGTTCTATGATCAAACAAGTTGGAAGCCCCTGGTCTAGCTTAATCCCCATGTTTTATAGACACGAAAACTGAGGCCCAGAGAGATAACGTGATGACTGGTTGCCACACAGCCAGGATGAGAGCCAGGCTTTCTGAGTCCTGGTGTGGTACATTTGTGGTTTTAAAATAACAAATAGAGTCACTAATTGTGTTGTGTATGTTCCAACAAAATTCCTGGTTCTTTTTTGGACTTCAGTCGTGCGTCTAACCAATACAAGATTCATGGTGTTTTCGAGACTGTTTTACAAACAGGCTCCTCCACTGTGTTTTAAATCAGCGAAAGTACTGAGTTAAGCCCCAGAGATGTACAGGGTTTGGTCCTTACTCCCTATTCTTCTCCCACAAAGGACTCGGCAGTGTGGTCCAGCTAGGGACCTCGGGCTGCAGGTGTGCCCTGCTCGGCCAGCTGTCAGCTGAGCACTGCCTTGGGCAAGCTACGTAATCTCTCTTAAGCCTCAGTGATTTCCACCTTAAAATGGGAGTGAAGATGGCAATATCAGATCTCAGAGGGTTTCTAAGAGGATTACATGAAAACGTGTATAAAATGTTTAGCATGGTAACTAGAACTAAATTGAGCACTTCTTAAATAATAGCTATTACTATTAAACCAAGTAAAATCTCTGACTTTACATGTAAGACATTTATCAAATATAAATGAATTTGTGTGTGCTAAGACAATATATCCAACTTAATTCTTATTGGTGGTTAGTAGTGATCTTGTTAAATGTATTAATAGCTTATTCAAGGGCATAGTGCTTTAGTATGCATTGAGCTCCTCAGTTAAACCATCAGTGGCCTGAAACCCTCTAGACAGGCTCAGTGGTTGAAGAGACTCTGTCAGCTGAGACATCAGAGTGGCCCCAGCATGTCCCAGGCCCCGGCACAAAGTCTCACTGTAGAGTAGCCCTATGACTCATTTCTGTTTACACCTGCAAGGGCTATATGCTGTGCTATGGCTAATAGCATCTGTCTATTAGAGCTGCTCTATATTTATGTACTGCTGAAAAGAATTGAAATCAGCCTTTTCCTTACTTACAAAGCCATCAATCCCCTTTATCATCCCTCTCTTCCCCCCCCCCCCCTCCAATATACACACACATTTCCCCCATCACTGCCAACACTAGGTAGCCTACTGACAGTGATGCTAGGGTGCCATCCCTTGGTCAAGCATTTATTTCATGACTGACTGAATGAAAGATATACAAGTGGGGTCTTGGGCAGCTGATCTGTGTTATATTATGAATCTATATAATAAAGAGCCAATATGCTAATTAGACCAAACAGCAGAACCACCGTTTGGGCCCCTTGCAGGAATTTTGTGCATCAGGCCTCTAGTTTATTTAATAAAACTTGGAAAAACATTTCTTGCTTATATTTTACCTCTTTGTTATTATTATTATCTCTCTCCTCCCACTAGAATATAAGCTTCATCAGGGTAGGGATTTTCATCCATTTCACTAACTGAGTCTCTCTGGGATCTATTTAGAATAGTACTTCCCACATAATAGGCATGCTTATCTGTTGATTGGAGCCTTCCCTCTCTAGCATTTGATAGTCCTTCTTAGCAGAAGAATGTTAACTCTTGGAGGACTTTCCTCTCTTGGTTCTCTCCTACTTCCCTGGCCTGTCCGTCATGTTTTTGTTTGTTGTTGTTGTTGTTTTTTTGTTTTGTTTTTTTTTAATGGATCCTCTTTTTCCTCTAAGATCTCACTGTAGGAACTCCTCATGGTTCTTGCTTGGTTACAGTAGTTCCTATAAAGTTGGCATCCAGTCTCCTGGCTTTACCCTGTGGCCGAGCCATGAAGTAATTGAGTCTTTCTGTCTTGCATATACAAGTCTTCGTTTCCTGCTGCTTGCTGGACAATCCCAGCTCTTGTCTGCTTGATCTTCATATCCATCATGGAGCCAGTCAGTTTCTCTATCCAAGTCATTTTCTCTTAGTGGTGGTTGAATTCTTGATGGAAGTTAAATTTGGATTTAGGTCCTGGATCTGCCTCCTGTTTCTACATCCACAGCTGTGCAAGTCAGTTTTCTCACCTAGAATAGCAAGATAGTAATTCCCTTAGAAGCTTGCTGAGATAAGTAAGAAAGAGACATAGGGTCCCCAGTGCAGTGACCACATTTGCATATTTTCTTTTGCTGCTACTGCTTTCCCAGTTACTTAAGTTCCATGTACTGCAGTCACCTTTGAGACTGATTGTTTGCTCCTAGACTCACTCACTCATACAGTGCTGTCTTTTTCCTTCATGACTTGCTTCATATCTTTCTTTTCCCACTTCCTGAGGTTAGTTAGTGGCATGTCTAATCTCCCAACCTCCAGGCTCTTCTCTTCAAATCTTTTCCCTCCTTCATCTAATCTCTGCTACTCAAATTCCTGGACCGAAAGGATCTCTTAGTGGAGCGAGGAGAAGGGAAAGAAGTGAGAAGGTACTCAGTGTGATTTCAGGGTCTTTTAAACTCTTATTTTTAAAATAAAAGATTGAACCACTTTATTTGAAAGGTTTGATGTATGCTAATTAAAGCCATGGAGAGCGATTTCAGGTCAGCTAACCTTAGTTCACAGAGAAAAGTGAAAACAAAAACAACAAAAGAAAAGAGGCCTCTTACTCCTGCTCCAAGTAAAACCTGGTTTCCAGCAAACTCATAAATTATGCCTGAATAGGTACAATTTAATGAAAAATATTCCCTGTAGTCATAAGTGCTGAGCACACAGTAAGCACTTTAAAATGCCCACCTTTTCAAATTTCTGTTGCAGAGACCAGAACACAAGGTAGCTTTTGTCAAAACTGTGATTCTGCTATCATTCCCCCAGGGGAATTTCCTCTTTATGGATTTATAAATGGTTAACAATAGCCTTAATTTGTTAAAGAAAATGGTTACATTTCAGTTATATGGTTGAAAAATGTTTTGTGTTTTTAAATCTTATTGTTTCCTAGTGATCAACTGAATAAAATGCCTCACTCTTTTTGGTTGGGCTGTATGAGCCTGTTTTTGAAACCCGGAAAGTCCACCTTTATAAATATTTCTGCACTTTATGGCTTTTAGGATATTATCACCGGAGACCATTTCTGTTATAGGGAATTTTCACAGTGGTGAAAATTGCCATCTGGTTCTGCCCCTGGCGCTCCATGAACCTGCCTGGTGAGGTCACTGTGGACCCCTGGGTTGCCAGATCCTGTGGCTTCCTCACTGTGGCAGGTGACACTCTGAGCATCCTTCTCAGCACCTTTTGTCTCCTGGTTCCCTCTGCCACCTGCATGTGGAGTGAGGGATTTGTGCCTGGCCTGAGTGAGCTTCTGGGGCCATGAAGATGAGTGGGATGCAGTTCAAGAACTGACACCCAGCAGAGGAGACAAATGCATGGGCCAGAGGGTGCAATGGGGGTGCTCCCAGTGGTGTGTCAGAAGCCTGTGTGACAGGCCTTTTCAGGGTGTTACCATGAGGGTAAGGCGGAGGGCTTGGAAAGGACCTGTTGAATCAATTAGGGAGAGACATGTGAAGTTTAAAGCCACCCCCCCCCCCCAAGCTTCTAATAGACCTCGTTAAGAAACTGTCTCCCTACTACTCTTTAGTTGAAAATCACTGCAAGGCAGTGGGAGGTGTTAGTGTGGGATCGTTTAGCAGAAGTGAACCTTTGGGAAGCAGGAAATTGAGCAGCGCTGCTCTAGGAACTGTGAACGGATAAGAAAGGAAGGATCATTTCTATCACTGGTTGGGGGAATCGGGGAAATTGTCATATGAGAGGTGCTGCCTGGTTTGAGTCTTGAAAATCAGGCAGGAATTCATCAGATCGATCTGATTAGGGAAGCACTCAAGGTGGAGGGGACAGCATGAGGTTGCAGAGAGGTGGGCCACCGTGCGGTGAATGGTGAGGATTGTGTTTTGGTTTGCAAGGCCAGCCAAGAGGTAAAACAGGAGATGGTGGAGGACCTTTGGACCAGACAGAGGAGTTGGAATTCACCCAGGAAATAATGGGGAGACTTTGGAGAATTCTAACAAGAGTAATATGCTCTGTTGTCTTTTTAGGAAGATGTCCTTGACAGCAAATGGGTAGTAAATTCAGGGAGATGGAGTCAGGGAGACCATTTAGGACACTGTTGCAAAATTCAAAGATAAAATATGAGAGCCTGAAATAAGGCAGTGGCCAAGGTGATAGAGAAATGAGATCAAAAACAGTACTTCAGATTCCATACCATTTGGTGAGTAATTGGACATGAAAAGTTAGGGGAAAGGGAGTTGAGTCTTATACCTCATATACACCATTGGTCATTGCAACAATCGGGATAAGAAATGTAGCAGCTATAGCAAACAGCCCAGAGATATTGGGGGCTGAGCACAGTAAAGGTTGATTTCTCAGCACAATCTAAGGCAGGTTGGTATGGGCCTCGCTCCACACAGCCATCCAGGAACCCAGGATTCTCCTGTCTAGTGACTCTGCCTGGGCTTTTGAGTCCCCTTGGATCCTCTACTATATCCTCTGCATGGAAGGAAAGAGAGATATCAGAGAATTATGTAGAAGGTTTTTCTAGGCTAAACCTGGAAGCAATGTATAGTTGACTACTGAATAATGCAGAAATTAGGAGCACCAGTCCCCACGCAGTCAAAAATTTGACTATAATAAGTAGGCACTTAGCATACATGGATTTCCATCTGCAGACAGAAAAAATAACACACTGACCCTTAAAGAACATGGATTTGAACTGTGTGGGCCCACTTATATGCAGATTTTTAAAATCCGTGTAATCCTCTTATGAGTGGACCTGCACAGTTCAAATCCATGTTCTTCAAGGGTCAACTGTAAATGATTTCTGCTCATTTAGTTACATGGTCCACCAAATTGCAAGGTAGGCTGGGAAATGTAGTTTTATTATGTGTCCAGGAGGAAAAAATATGAGATATGGCTCCATCTTAGACACTAAGTTCTATTAAATCTACTTCCCACATAGCTCCCTAACTTCTCCTTGCTACTTTACCTCTAGTGCTACTGTTAGAATTCATTCTCATGATCCACCTCCATGATCACTAACCTTCTGCCTCCAAACTGACCCCTCAGCAGTCAGCCCTCAGCAGTACCAAGGTATCTGACTGGAATAAAATATGAGCATATCATTCGCCCCAACCTTGAATCCTTTGGTGACTCTCTGACCCTTTCTGAACTCCTTAGAGGAGCACAAAGGGCCCTTCTCCACCACGTCTCAGCTTTGCCTACTTTCCATTTTGAAGTCTTTGCTCCAGTTGAACCAAGTGTGTCTCCTTTCGCACCTGTGGCCTTCGTGTCCACCCTTCCTTGCCTTGGCACATTCCCATCTTCCGCCTGGAATTCCCGTCTCCTTGCCCACTTGAGGAATGCCTGAGAATCCTCCAAGATTCACCTTCCCTATGTGGATTTCCAGATGCCCTCCTAGTGATGCTAGCTTGTTCTGCCCTCAGTTTGCCCATAATCTATTAATTTCTCAGGATCTTGGTTGGAAGGGAATATTGAAGAAATTTAAATGAAGGGACTATTTGTAAAGACTTGGGCATCTTTAGGGAAAATAAGCAAAGGGCAGTGGCAGAGTCTGGGCCTAAAGAGGTGAAAGCCAGTGGAAGAGACAGAGGGTAGGGCTGTACCTGAGGCCTTTGCCAGAGAAGTATAGCCACCTGCCACCTGGCCAGGAGGGAACAAATGTTCTGACCTTTCTGAACTCCTGTTTTCTCATCTTCTGCTATTTTTGTCCCAATTAGTCAAATGACCCAATGAATGGTAAGGGAATCCATTGATGCTGACCTTCAGATCAGCTTCCCAGGGCTGAGAGTGAGTGAAGAAGGGGGAAAGTAGATCTGAGTGGGCAAATGGAGCTCTTTACGTCTCTATTAGAGTCTTCCCAGTACATAATCTTAAAATGATTTATGTACGAATCTTTCCCACCAAATTATGAGTTCCTTCAATGCACGTTTTATATTTTTCTAAACCATGGATGTCTTGCACGTGCTAAACCTGTACAATCTGCTACAAATAATGGTCCCTTTTGTAACATTTAAATGAAATATTCAACTGCATTATTACAGTCGATTTTTTAAGTGTCGAAAAGCTATTTCCTAGAGTTGACTTACCCAAGAGCATGGAGAGTTTTTTTTCATCTTCCTGACCAGCCTTTTCTCATTTCTCAGCGAAGCACATCGGACCCGTGAAGTCTCCGCAATGCCTTCCAGGAACTATGCCCCGTACGCACGAGTCCTGGAGTTAACCATGAAGAAAACTCTGACTTAGGCCCTCAGACACGTGCACTTTTTACAGATGGACAAAGGCCCTGGGATCCAATGGCTCAAAGTCTGGAAAGGGTGACTATTGCTTCTTCGTATATGCAGTTTAAGCCAGAATGGAAATTGCTGCGGTTCTGATCCATTTCATAAGATGTGAAGGAAAGGGGAGATGTTGGGGGAGAGCAAGAGAGAGGTTTACAAGGTCATATTTCAAACACCCAACCAGCCTATTCTGCTGTCCTGGGCCATTCTTAGTTTTCCATGTAGTAAACGCTGAAGTCCTGTCAGAAGAATCCCCTCACAATCTATTTTGTTTTACTAGACTTCAGTTGGGAGGAAAAAGGGCATTCATTTGAAATTTCATGCTATTCCGTCCAGGACCATTTGTTACGCATGAAGGCTTTGTTTACCATAAAAGTATTAGAGGCAGTATTTCTCTGGAGCAGAGAAGCCTGTCCATTAGAGCATGGGCATTCGGGGAACTTGATGGTGGATGCAGGAGTTAGGGTAGGGGGTGGATGTTCCCAGCACAAGTGCGGTCGGTCTCTTCTTGATTGTGTGCAGCATTGAGGGAACCCTTGGAGATGGTCCTCATGTGGGCAGACACGCTTCATTCTGACCTGCCGATCTCTTGGTTTAATCTGTGCCTTATGCTTCTGCGGAGCCAGCTGAAATCACTGTATTTATTCAACCTGTGATTTTTTTTTTCTTTCTCATTTTAACTGAAAGAGAATTTTGTATGTTGTGGAAATTTAATCATGTCATGTTTTCAGTATTGATTGGTGTTTTTGTTAAACGAATGAGTAATTTGTTCATGCATGCTTTACTCTGATATTATAATTACCCATGTCACATCTGTTTAATAAATGCCATATATTTTGTTCTACTGATGTTGTCTCTGTGTTTCACCCATGACCATGGACAAGGGGTTGAGAGTGGAATGAGACTCTGGAGTGGGTGTTAAGGTCAGGGCATGGTGAGCTTTCAATTAGCATAATCCATAGAAGCACTTATGAATCATAAGATGTGTGTGTATGTGTGTGTGTGTGTGTGTGTGTGTGTATTTTTAAACTCTGAAACTTAACTAGTTAACTCTCCTCTGAAAAGAATAAGAATACATGGTTATAAAATACAAAAGTAGTTTTTACTTTAAAAAACGACTCTCCCTTTTGCCCAATTCCCTCTGCTCTTAATTTCCTATTTCAAAAAAATAAAGCACCAGCCGAAACTGGTTTGGATCAGTGGATAGAGCTTCGGCCTGTGGACTGAAGGGTCCCTGGTTCAATTCCAGTCAGGGGCATGTACCTTGGTTGTGGGCACATCCCCGATAGGGGGTGTGCAAGAGGCAGCTGATCGATGTTTCTCTCTCATCGATGTTTCTAATTCTCTATCCCTCTTTCTTCCTCTCTGTAAAAAAAAATAAATAAATTATATTAAAAAAATAAAAAAATAAAGTACCAAAGAAATGAAGCAAAGGAACTCAGATGGGTAAATCCCTGTGAATGAGGATAGTGTAAAAAGGAAAATGTGCATATTGAAGCCAAACTGGTATTTAAATTATGGTTTTAGGACCTTGGGCAGTCATCAAAGCCTCATCTTCTAAGAACCTGGGAGAATCACTCCTACCCAACAGGCTGATGTGAGAGCCAAAGGAGGTGTTCACACAGAGGCACTGGCTGGGCGCTGAGCACAGGAGCAATGGCTTCATTCTGAAGGTTTATTTTAAGGCTCTGCCACCTCCAGGTTCCCCTCATGGGGATGTCCCAGCCATGAGAAACCATGCCCAGAAGAGGAGCCTCTTGGACAAAGGCAGCCCTTGGGAACCAGAGAGAGAAGCTGGACTTGGAGGGGCAGAGGGACCCGGGAGCTCCGGCCTCTAGAGAAGCTGGCCGGACAGCCATTTCTAAATGAAATGCAACACTGGGAAGAATGAGAGTTTTAATGGGAGCGAGGCAGAAATGAACACTGCTCCGTGAGCGCCACTGCATTCCCTCTTCTCTTTTCCTAAAAGAAAGAAAAAGGGGGAAATTTTAGTGGGTGATTTTACATTCAAAGAATACAATGGATCATTCTACAGCATTAAAGGTGGTCTCTATCTGGGGCCTTTGTATTTTTTTACCCTCATCCTAGGTTATGTTTATTGATTTTATTTATTATTTATTTATTTATTTAGAGAGGGAGGAAAGGGGAAAGAGAGAAACACTGATGTGAGAAAGAAACATCAATTGGCTGCCTCCCTTACATGCCCCGACTGAGGATGAAAACCATAACCTAGGTATGTGTCCTGACTGGGAATCAAACCTGCAACTTTGTGTGTGTGTGTGTGTGTGTGTGTGTGTGTGTGTGTGTGGGATGACACTCCAAACAAGAGTCACCTAGCCAGGGCTGGGGGTTTTGTATTTTTAAATATATCTTTAACATGTAGAGAATTCTGAACATTATTTGAACTATTCAGAAAAACACAGTGAGTTCCTGAGCAATATAGACTGAAATAAAGATATAGAGATGACCTTTCTTGATCCTTTGTCAACATTAACTCTGGTGACCCCTGACCCCACTACCTGAAAGAGTTAAACTCTTCATTTCCTCCTGAGCACAGGTCACGTGTAGAACTGGCAAAATGAACTCTAATATGACATGGTAAACTTACTCTATTGAAATGACAGAAGTATATATAACAAAAAAAGATAACATCCTATAATATATTATTCCTCAGTTAATATTTTTATTCTAGTTCTTCCAGATTTCCTTACACACACATACACCATTTATTTTGTTTTGTTCTTAAATATGCTCCTATTCTGAGATGCAGAAAGTGCTCAGCCACTCAGTGTGGCAAGTCATAGAATCCCTTCAAACCCCTGTAAAATGGGGACAGTGACAATTCTTTCCCAAGTGGGCTTGGTGTAATGATTAAGCAAGTTAACATCTGTGGGGTTCTTAGAATAGTGCATGGCACATAGCAAGCACCCAATAAATGCCGCCTGTTACCAATGCATACTTTTGTAACTACTTTTCACTTATTATGATTATTCTATGTATCTACACCATTGTTTCTTATAATTAATTGGATTCCAGTTTATTGATGTTCTATTAGTCATTTGACCTATTCCTTATTGTTGGAATTTTGCTCCCTTTGAACAATCTTCTGATGAACCATCCTGCACAATATGTCTTTCTACATTTGCTTAATTATTTTCTCAGGATAAATTCCTAGAAAAGGAATTGTTGAGTCAAAAGTTATGTACCTTTAGGTCCAATTTGGCCTGTGGAAATTTGAATCCATTGAAACTCTCAGCCACAGAATGAGAATGTGGTTTCTCAGCCTTTTTGCCAGCATTGGGGATGAGAAAGGGAGGCATGTATAACGTTGCTTGCTTTAAGCAGACGCATATGTCCTCCAAATAGGCAGGCAGAAAGCTCCTTTAGGATATTGCCTTTGGAGACCTGAGCTCAGGGACTGCAGGTGTGATCTGCAGGCCTGTAGCGTCCCCACAGCCCAGAGAGTGCCTGGGCAGCTGATAGGAAACAGGATTGGGCTCAGAGGAGCAGTTGTCACCCCGGGTTCTGGAATCAGAAAGGGCCTGCTGCTTAGTGAGCCAGGAGCAAGAGCCAGCTATGGGACATGGAAGTTCAGGCTTTGGGATGTGAATCTGAGTGGGACATGCCCCAGAGGCAAGATTTCAGAGCTAGCCAAGGAGAGAACATTTGGGAAGTGCTTGGAGTAAAGGGATGTGACAAGGTCCCCATGGAGGGCACACTAATCAAAGATGTACCAGTATGTCTAGTCAGGGCACCCATTTTCTCCCTAGCAAATGCTGTCTGCTTGCTTCAAGGTGGTCCTCAGGGCAAGGGGTGGGGAGCTCAGGCTACATCAGATCCTAGTGCTTTTCTTGACATCCACACTCAGAGGTTCAGTTCAGGTCAACCAGCACATGCCAGGTGCTGTGTGCCAGGTGCTGCAAGCCAGGTGCTAGGAACACACAAACGTGCACCTCAAGACCTTGTCAATACCAAAACCTGTCCCAGTAAGTCAGGTTCCTCCTGACTTTTGGCTGTCTCTGCCCACCTTTCTACTCTTATAGCTAATCATTTCTCCACACATTGTCTCTCCAATGATGTAAGCACCTTGGAAGCAGTTTCCTCTATGTAATGTGGAGAGGATCATTCCCAACCTTGATGAGCATAAAGAAATCTACAAAGGAAAAGTATTTCAGAAAGGACCTTGGTTGGGGAAGTAAAAGAGCCCGAGATTGCTGAGGCAGTACAGCTTACATGTACTGCCTCTCCACAGCAGTTCTGTGGAGTCCGTTTTGTACATAAGGCAACTGAAATTCAAAGAGATGAAACTCAAACTCAAAGCCTGTCTGATTCCAGAACATGGGTGGGAAGCCTGGAGTTGGTCCTGGGTCTGCCACTGAATCGCAATACCCCCTTGGTTAGGTCAATTCAGCTCTCTGAGGCTCGGTGCCCCAGTAAGAAGTTTGCCTAGGAAGCAAATGGAATTGCACCCTTAACATAGCCTTGCTGTGCAGATCACATGAAATAGCATGAAAAAGTTTTCCAGCTCTGCACCAGAGGCATGCCAATAATTGATACTTCTATGATTACTAGTAATTGCTGGGAAGGAGGTGTGGCACCATGAATACTTGCAAAGACAGGATCTCCTCTTATATAACAAAATGGCCCTTGACCAGGAGTTCGACCAGCAGGCAGGCCAGCCAACCACCCATGTCCCTTCCCCCAGGCCAGGCTGGCTGGACCCTACCTCTAATACACACACACACACACACACACACACACACACACACACTGAGTGGTGGCCATATTATTATGTGTTCAAAGATCATAATAATCTGACCACTCAGTGTATATTGTACACAAGGAAAGTAGGGGAACGTGGTAGTGGCTGGATAAGCAGGAAGTCAGTCTCCTTTCCCTCCTATACAAATTTGAGAATAACTCATTTGAGTTTGTCAGGGAAGATAAAGCCCAAAAGGGAGACTGGAGATACAATTCTGGAAAGAGAGACCAGAGGTAGATGCTGCTGAATTTGGGGGTAATTGGACACTGCAGGATTGGATTACTAATATGTGGTGGGAAGTATCAATGAAAGAAGTTTTCTCACATGTTTTAGCATCATTTGTTGAAAAGTCTACCCATTTTCCATGGAATTGCCCCTGTAGCATTGTAGAAAGTCAATTGGCCCTACAGTCATAATTCTACTTCTGTCCTCTCTACTTTGTTATATTGATTCAGTTGCCTGTCTTGACATCAATACCCCTACTGTCCTGATTACAGTAGCTTTACCATAAGCCAGGTAGTCTCCAACTTTGCTCTTCTTTTTCGAAGCTGTTTTGGCTAATCTAGGTTCTTTGCATTTCCATATGAACTTTACAGTCTGTCAGTTTCTACCAAAGGGCTGCTGGGGTTTTGATGGGGATGGCACGGAATAGATAGGTCACCAAGGAGAATGCCAAGATAGGCCTGTGAGTGTCAGCTCGTAGCAACATCACAGTCTTGCTGGCAGTACTAGGGCAGCTCCTGGAACCAGGAGCGACTTCGCTCTTCTTCAGCTGGGAAGGTACCAGGTAAAAACTTCCATAATATATTTTGATAAAGGTACAGTATAATCTTTGTGGAATTCCCAACAAAGTTTATAAGAAATATTTAATGTTGCCCAAGGGCCATAAAACTGATGTAATTTGGATGCAATAAAATATAAATAAATGGCAAACAGTTCTTGGGGGTTTTCTCTTAATTTTTCAATACATACTTTAGAGTTTTAACATACAGCATTTACAGCATTCACCTTCCTGCATTAGGGATGGGAGGGGTGGGGGTGGGGGGTTGAGAAATAATTAGTAGGCAATTTTTTGGCCCTGGAACTTTTCTTGTAAATGTTTTCTTTGGCAGCCTTACTCTTGAGAACAGGAAGTTACTCTCTTGTTACAGATTTAAGACTTTTCTGAGCCAAATAACAGAAAGCTGGATTAGTTCTGAAATGAAAGGGAGAAAAAACAACAACTCTAGGCTCTTGCTGGAGATTAATGGCATCTCGCAAATGTTTTAATTCCCCCCTTTCCTCTTAACTTGCCACCTCCTAAACAAAACACATTCTGCCAGAAAAACCTTAACTGGTCACTTTGTGGCCCAATCCTAAAAATAGAAGATCTTTATGGTACCCACAAATTTATTCAAACATTTTTGGGTGCTGAAGGAAAATAATTAAGGGTTATCTCCAGTTAACCTTTTTTCTTTACAAAATCTCCTATATGAATTTAGAGTAGGAAATGTTATAAAGATGCTAATGTGTCCACACTGATCATAAAAATTCACAATTTTCTTTGACCTTTTAAAATGGCTTTTGTCATAGAAAAAAATGTTATATCAAGCTTTGTGAACAATGCCTATGTTTTGTTTGAGATGCTCACAAACAGTTCTTTAGAATTGTTCAAAATAACAGGATGCTTTGACTAGAGCATTTATTAGTCTGACTATAAAATAAGGAAACTGGCCTCCTCTCTCCCCAAAGAAAGGCTGTCCTTTTGAATGAAAATTCACTTTTCACAGTTGATTCCAGGGAGTGGGGGTGGGGAGTGGGTGGGATAAAACCAAAACCACCTGAGAGGACAGTGAATCTATGAATTATCTGATAACCTTTTGTGGGAATTCTTTAAAAAAATATATCTTTTTATTGATTTCAGAGAGGAAGGGTGAGAGAGAGATAGACAGAAACATCAACAATGAGAGAGAATCATTTATCTGCTGCTTCCTACACCCTCTCTTCCTCACTGGGGATGGAACCCACAACCTAGGCATACGCCTTGACCAGGAATGGAATCATGACCTTCTAGTTCATAGGTCTATGCTCAACCACTGAGCCACCTCTGCCAAGTTGTGGGTATTCTTAAAGCACAGAAGTCTTAGGAAGACTGAGATTTAGAGGAAAAGCACACTTTTTTTATAAAAAGTGCACATCTTCTGCTAGTAATCTAGGAAGTTTCTGGGCTATACATTGTAGCTTCTTAGAAAGAAAGAGATGGGCAAAATTTTTCACTTATACTTGCATCACACACCCCACACTCAAAAACCCTGGTGCCCAGGAAGTTTGCATGAAGGTGGGAAGGGTCTAGGGTAAGATAATGGATGCGAGTGGCTGGTGGGAAGGGGGTGGGAAGGATGCTTACACAGATTGAAGTACATATCTATCTTAAAGTCACTCAGATTCATAATTTTGCATTGCCTGTTTTTTTTTTCTGTGCATTATAAAGAAAATTCTCATTCCTTCAAACCACCTTTTCCTCCAGTCAGCTTGGAATGATGTTCCTCCCACATCATTAATTATAGTTTGCTTGTCTTCTGCTATTTTGACAACTTCAGTTTTTAAAAACCTTATAAACAATCTTAAATTACTCAGAGCTGTCATCCATTAGATATAAAAATTAAATTAAGCCCAAGAATGCTAGGTGACGGGAAACATTATCCAGTCTCATAAGATATGGGCAACTGTGGGAGTCCGGCAAAGGTTGATAAAACCTGAAACTTCATCGGTGTTGGATGAGTATTTATTTAAAGGGAGCTACCTGCTTCCTGGTTTACTGCATACCAAATATTTCTTCTCAACATTTATGAGTTTAAATAGATGCAGATGTTGCCAAAGGATGCATTATAACATTAATCATACTGGAATCATATAATTTAAGCGTTAAAATCTTGGAATCTGTCTGGTTCAATACCCTCATTTTAAACAGGAGGAAACTGAGGCCCAGAGAAGTCAAATTGTTCACCAAGTTAGTGGTTTGCAAAGCCTCTCCCTCAAAAAAGCATAGTTGGGGATTGACACATCTCACCAACATCCCTTCATTTTCTGATCTGATATAACTTCTATTGTCCTTTATACTATGCCTGACTGTTCTCTCCTCCAAATTTTGGGGAAGAAAGTCAAGGAGGACTTTTCCCCCCTGAATAATCCCCCTAACTCTATATTACAGAAGCATCCTTTTCTTCTCCTTATCTCCTTCCCCTAGCTGAAGCTTTTCAGAGTTGTGTTCTGATCTCATGCAAGACAGAATGTGAAAGGTGGCTAGACACTTGATTCTGGTAAATGAGAAGAGATGAGTAGTCAGTCTTCTCTAACTTCATCCTGTTGCTGATCAGTTTCTTTATGTCATGGCTGCTGATGTACATCGTACTTCCAAAAGTGGTGAGATGTAAGGTGTGTTGATTGTTACAGAGGCCCTTTCTTCCTCCATTAAAGGCACAACTCCCATGCCTTCCCTGATGAAACTTGGAAGGAAATCACGTAATCTCACCTTTGGTAACCTTAAAAATTACCTCCCTGGATCTTCTTTTCTGTTTTCTGTAAAATGTATATGAAACCATTTTTCCTCAAACACAAAAGAAGTATAACATACGAAATATATTTTACTAATGAAATAATTCTTGCTTTAAAAATATTTCTTTTTATTGATTTTT
The DNA here is from genome assembly GCF_014108245.1 of Pipistrellus kuhlii. Lineage (NCBI taxonomy): Eukaryota > Metazoa > Chordata > Mammalia > Chiroptera > Vespertilionidae > Pipistrellus > Pipistrellus kuhlii. The sequence goes on along the minus strand of NW_023425404.1, from coordinate 39,923,746 downwards.
TTAGAGAGAGAGGAAGGGAGAGGGATAGAGAGATAGAAACATTAATGAGAGAGAAACATCAACTGGCTGCCTCCTGCATATGCCCCAAGGGGTATCGAACCTGAAACCTGGGCATGTGTCCTGAACAGGAATGGAAGTGGTGACCTCTTGGTTCATCAGTTGGTGCTCAACCAGTGAGACACACCGGCTAGGCAATAAAATGAGTTTTATAGCCAGACTTTGTGATATACAATATATGCGATGTCTTATGAAAAATCTTAGATTAGCCCCATTTACATGGAGATCCTGTTTTCTAGCATGGATTTTTAATTTTTATTTTATTTTATTAATTTTTATACAGAGAGGAAGGGAGAGAGATAGAGAGTTAGAAACATCGATGAGAGAGAGTCATTGATCAGCTACCTCTTGCACACCCCCTACTGGGGATATGCCCGCAACCAAGGTACATGCCCTTGACCGGAATGGAACCCGGGACCCTTCAGTCCCCAAGCCGACGCTCTATCCATTGAGCCAAACGGGTCCCTGCTCTAGCATGGATTTTGAATAAACTCTGAGTAAAGTTTGGTTTTGACATCCTTCCGTTTTGCCTGCCCTACGTATTCTCCAAAGCTTGGTGAGAAGGTTTCCTGGGGTCTTCCTGCTATCCTAAACTCACTGCTGTAATACTCTCTCTGGTCTATTCTTCCTTTCCGATTACTCAAAATTAATTCAATTTTCTCCCTTTTCCACCTATCAAATTCCACTCTTTTAGTGTAAGTCGTCACCTCAGCTAGGCTTTTGTAAGAAAGCCATTTGGAACAAATTTACACTCACGTGTAAATGACTGATAGACCACAACTCTTCCGGAAGATACATGGTCTCAAAGGAAGATCCTTGTGAACCAAATAATCTTATTGGTGGGATTTCAGCAAACTTGTCAAAGGAAAATGAAATAAATCAAGGGGCAGGGAAGATATTTTAAATCTTGTTCAAGATTCTTCTAAACTAAGAGGAGGGGCCTCAGCTTCAATGTCTATCCTGTCTGTACCAAAGTTCAGTACATGTTATCTTTCAAGGACTTTTTTTATGGTTTGTGAGTTTAGTCATATGAAAAACCATAGGTCCTAGCCCTTGAGGCTCCCTTTCAGTGCACAGTGTCATCCTATGCCCTGAAAGGATTCTGGTTTGATTTCAATTGGGTCAGATGCCTGGGTTTCAGGCTCTGACCCTGGTTGGGGCATGCAGGAGGCAGCTGATGGATGCTTCACTCTTGCATCAATGTTTCTCTCCCTCTCCCTCAAAATTAATAGCTATTTAAAAAAATCATAAGCTGAAACCGGTTTGGCTCAGTGGATAGAGTGTCGGTCTGCAGACTGAAAGGTCTCAGGTTCGATTCCAGTCAAGGGCATGTACATTGGTTGCGGGCACATCCCCATTAGGGGGTGTGCAGGAGGCAGCTGGTCAATGTTTCTCTCTCATTGATGTTTCTAGCTCTCCATCCCTCTCCCTTCCTCTCTGTAAAAAAACAATAAAATATATTTTAAAAAAATCATAAATCATAAGATGTTATTCAACCACAATTCGTCGCATAATCTAATTAAAAAACAAAATAACATGCAATTTTAGAGGATCAATTTTTTTTTTTTCTGAATGATCTCTTCCCACACTATCAAAAAGATCATAAAACACGTTGGTGGCCTGCAATGGGAGATTGGGCACCAAATAACATTCAACCATGTGAAAGTCTGCCGAGGGAGGAAAAAAAATTCTTTCCCTTCAACTTGAACCTTATTTGGCTGGGATTTTCTCACCAGAGTCTTCCTATTTTCTTTCTTTTTTTTTTTCCATGGGCAACTGCCCTCTTGATTAATCCCATTTCCCTCAGTCTTAGTTTTTCCAAGCAGCTGAGCAAACAAAGCTGTAGGCGGCCATGTTAACGCGCTTCCTCCCACCAGCCCTCTGGGATGGGCCGCTGTGCATCCTGTTCATAAACCCACTGCTTGAATGTGCTTGGAGAAAGCAGCAAGGATCTTCTGTCAGGATTAATTTTAATAGGCCACAGTCTGTCAGCCGGGAACCACAGCTCTGGTAAATGGCCTTAAATTACTATTTGCTGATAAAGAGTGAGATAGGAGCTGAAAATTTGGTCCTTCATTTCAAACAGTTTGGATAACTAATGCAAGAATTTACTTTTAGTGTGGAGTACATTCTCTTTACAGCCTAAGCCCTTGGGTGGTGAGGAAAAACTTTTGTTGCAGTGGGATCACGGTGAAATGCAAAGAGGGGAAATGTGGCATTCTGCAGAAGTATAGAGTTTTAGGGCTGGAAGGGAAATGAAGAATTTATCTGTAATTTCCTCAGCACAAAGCTTGTTATGAAAATTTCTGTTTCTGATTCCTGTGCAGAGAAATGTTATTAATCTTCCTACCCCGTCCACTTGTTTGTCTCCCTCTTTACCAGTTCCTTTCTTTTTCCTTTTTTTCACTCTGTTTTTCTCATACCTAGTTTCAACTCCCTGTTACCTCCCTTACTTTCTCTTTCCCAACTGTCCAGGGGTCCTGTCAGTTATTTGTGAAGGTCTATGCTGAGGGACAGACAGAAGAGGCAGCAGGGCAAGACTGGCCCATAGAGGGAGGGGGTCAGGAAGTCCTAGCACTTGCCTCTCCTTCTGTGACATGAGCCTAGTCCCCAGTGCTCTACCTGAGAAAGCAGTGTGGGGAGTGACTGGAAGAGAAGGTTTGGTAAATGGTATGCAGATGTCAGCTATTATTCTTCAATAAAGTCTTAGGTTCACCATTCTTTATGAATTTTTTATTAGCTATGGTTGCTATGGTTTGAAAGTTCAGCATGTTTCATTCCCACATGGATGCTTAAAAAACAACAACACGAAAGAAAATAGAATTTTATTTGAATCTGTTTATGACCCTTGGTTCCCATCTCCTCTCCAGCACATAGCAAGGGCAGACCAAAAGCTAGCCTTCCTCTTCTCAGTCCACTCTCTCTCCCGGAAGTCCAGGCATCAATCAAGCCCGGATTTTTCTAACAGCTTAATACTACTGGACTCTGTAAAATGATTCTCTCAGGTTAAGGAATTGTTGCTCTTGACTATCACTGCAACATAGGCCAGCAGCTGGAGACCCAAGGAAGAACCCCTGATGAAGTTCAAGTCTGAAGGGCATCTGCTGTCAGGGTTCCTTCTTGCTCAGGGGAAGCCAGTCTTTGTTCTAGCAAAGGCTTAATGAATTGGACAAGACTCATTCTTATTATTGAGGGCAATCTGCTTTACTCAAAATTTACTGACTTGAATGTTAATCTCAGCCAACAAATATCTTCACAAAAACATCTAGATTCTAGACTAATGTTGGACCAAATATCAGGACACTGTGACCTAGGCAAGTTGACACATAAAATTAACCATCACAGGCTCCTTAAGTAAAAAACTATCTGACAGCAGAGGAACAGGACAGCTTAGGCTATAGGCAGGGAGATCTTTTAGGAGCTTTTATGAAGGACTTGAACAGAGACAATGGAGGCAGTGGTGGGTGTATGGGGAGGTCCTGAAAGGCTGGCAAGAGGCAGAGTATAGAGAGAAGGAGGTATTTAGGCTGCAGGATTTTGAGATCAGTTGGGTTGAAGGAAAAAGAATAGTCAGGTATGAATACCTGATTTCTTGTTAGGGCAACTAGGTGAACGGTATTGCCATTAAACAGTCGGAATTTTCTTTTATTTATTTTTAAATATATATTTTTATTGATTTCAGAGAGAAAGGGAGGAGAGAGATAGGAAATCAATGATGAGAGAGAATCATTGACTGGCTACCTCCTGCACATCCCACACTGAGGATGGAACCCATAACTGAGGTGTATGGCCTGACCAGGAATTAAACTGATTCATAAGTCGACACTCAATTACTGAGCCATGCCAAACAGTGGAAGCTTTAAAAGGAAGAGTGGGTTGGGGGGGGGGAAATATAAGTTCAGTTTTCCACCCTCTCCCTGCTGCGCCTCATCAGTAGGCAATCACTGATCTGCTTTTGGACACAATAGATTAGTTTGCATTTTTTAGAATCTACATAAATTCTTTTTTGGGGGGGGCTTCTTTCATTGAGTATAATTGAGAGTCGTTGAAGTTGTTGCATAGACTATAGCAGGGGTCTGCAACCTTTAAGACATAAAGAGCCACTTGGACCCGTTTCCGAAGGAAAAAAAAACCTGGGAGCCGCAAAACCATTGCCACATTTAAAACAAATATAACACTGCATATATTGTTTCTTACCTCAGTGCTATATACCGGATCGTGCAGTTAGCTGTCAATCTGAAGAAAAAAAAGGACTTTTTCACTTAACAATGTAAAATATATTTTTGCAAATTAATAGCTAATTAAAATATTTAATTTACCTGGTTAATGGGATTTTTTCTCCTGAACCTCAGTGCACAGTGTCAGCACATCAGGGCTGTAAGACATTACCTTCATTTTCACACAGGCTTGCAAGTTGTCAGAGCCGCGGTAAAGCTTCAAAAGAGCTGCGTGCGGCTCTGGAGCCGCAGGTTGCCGACACCTGGACTATAGTATTCAAGTAAATGGACATACCATGATTGGTTTATCATTCACCTAGTGATGGACATTTAGCTGTGTACAGTTTTGGACTATTACAAATAAAGTTGCTATCAATACCTATCTACAAGTCTTCACATGGACTTACTTTCGTTTATCTTGGGTAAAATTTTAGCTGAGGGATGGCTGGGTCACATGGCAGCTTTTAAGAAACTACCAAACTGTTTTCAAAAGAGTCTGTGCTATTTTACACCGACATTAATGGTGCATAAGACTACCAGTTGCTCCATAACCTTTCCAACACTTGGCATGATCAGTCTCAGAGATTCTGATAGTTGTGTAGTAGTATCTCATTGTGTTTTTAATTTGCATTTTCCTAATGGTTAATAACATTGGTCACCTTTTGCGTATTTATTTTTCATCTGTACATCTTCTTTGGTGAAATGTCTGTTCACATCTTTTATAATCTAATCTTGAAGTGACTTCCCATAACTTTCACCAATTGTATCTTGTTGACCATATTCTATTTATTGGAAGCAAATCAGTAAGTCTGGCCCACATTCAATGGGAGGGGATTAGACCAAAGCAGGACTGGCAGGTGTCATCTGAGAGCTGGCAATGACAGGTGATTTCCCATTTCTCTTGGAATAAAATTTAATCTCCGTATCTTAGTCTACAAAGGACTGCAACATCTAGCCCTGCTTTTTTGTTTGTTTTCTTTATTTGGACACTCTGAGCTCTTTTTCCTTGTAGAGCAAGCATATCAAACTCAAAGGTTAACATGGGCCAAATAAACAAAGTTCAAGTTTATGTATGCCCTAATAAAACAAAAGTTTCAATTTTCATAGAAACATAGGTTTATTTTGATAGAGACATTGCTGAATACAAAGGGCTGAAATAAATGAGTCATCATTAACATAACATAATAGAACATTTTAAATATTTTTTATTTTATTTTATTGACTTTTCACAGAGAGGAAGAGAGAGGGATAGAGAGTTAGAAACATCGATGAGAGAGAATCATCGATCAGCTGCCTCTTGCACAACCCCTACTGGGGACGTGCCCGCAACCAAGGTACATGCCCTTGACCAGAATTGAACCCGGGACCTTTCAGTCTGCAGGCCGACGCTCTATCCACTGAGTCAAACCGGTCTAAGCATAATAGAACATTTTAATAAGAATTAATATTTTTCTTGAACATTAACTTACCAGACACTGAATAACTGCACAAATTAATAAGTGTAGCGCAAAGAAACCTATTTTATTTGTTCTCCGAAAGCAAAATATTTCCTGTTGTGCACACCAAACAAGTCAGTCCAAGACTAATGATGTGGTAATCGGCTACTAAAATATTCACTGCTACTATTAGTGGAGAGAAATGCAAGTGAGGGAAATGAATGCAATATGATTATATTCATTAGCAAACATTGTAATTCGTTATTAATAATTATGTATAACAGGATATTGCAAAAATTAAGTTACCATTTTTTTATTCAAATGTTTCTTACATACTGTTATATTGGTTGGGCTGCAAAATATTCATTGTGGGCCACGTGTGGTCTGCGGGCCACGAGTTTTGACATACTATTGTAGAGCTTTACCAGTTGCTCTTGTGTCTACTTGGGATGTTTTTATGTCAGATTTTCCCATGGCTAATTGCTTCGGGTCATTCAAGTCTCAGCTTACAAATTACCTCATCAGAAAAACCAACCTCAATCATCTAATCAAACAAGGTAGCCTCTCAATTACTCCTGATCACGTCACCTGATCAAATCTTTGTGTGGCACTTATACTATCTGATGGAATATATGTTTGAGTCTGGCAGGAAACTCACTCATTATTCTGTATCCAAAGCTTAGAACTAGAAAGTTTGTGTATGGGTGTTGTTGTGAATCCAGATATTCATTATGAAACCTTGAAGTCCTGAGCGAAGTTGTGTAAAAGATTCTATCCCATACCACAGAAAATATCTCCACAGTCATTATGGTTAATATTTATATAAAAAGTTTAAGATTTCTATATATGAATGGGACACTTCAGAAGTCATGGACAACAAGGGGTGGGCATACATGGGGAGGGGTTTGGGATAGGAATGGGGGGATGAGGACAATTATGTAACACCATAATCAATAAAGAAATTTAAAAAAAAGAGTAAGAGGGATATGGAGGGAAGGCAGAAAGAAAAATTATAAGTGAGATTTAGTCAATATGCATTAGGAGAAACAGAAGTACAAACATAGCCCCCTTATAGAATTCCCTGACTTTACAATTCTATCAGAAAGGACAAAGAAATCAGCATGTATAATGCAATTGGAAAAGCACAGTATGCTTCATGTAGTGAGGTTCTAACTCAACTAAGCACTGTAGTTATGCTCAAAAGAGAGCAGCTTGGGTTGGGATAGTCTAGGGAGAAGGTGAGACTTGAGCTAAGATTTATAATGGGCAGGGGAAAGGGACAGCCTTCCACAAGAGGAAAACAGCTGGGGGCAGCATCCTGAGGCTAAACAGGAGGCATCCTTGCCTTGGGACACCTGTGGCACAGGATCAGAAGAAGGGGTTACCTACTGGGGGTGATAAAGGCCTCAGCTTTGGCTCAGGGACAAGATGAGGAAGGTTTGGGGTAGCTTGCCAGGGAACAATTACCTGAGCCAAGGGTTTTACTCCAGTATTTCTTATTTAGTTAGGGCTAGAGCAGGTTATTAAGTCCTTGAAAGCAGGGCTTATGCTGAGAATTGTGAACCATCAGTTAATCTGATCTGAATGGACTAGACTGGGAGGACACAGAAATGGTTTCAACTGTGCTCCCCGGAGTAGCTTCAGATATTACTTAGAGCGTCTGTCTGGTTAGAAGGGAATTGCTGTGTTTATTGCAGCCCTTTACATAGGACTGAGAAAATATAAATTTTCCATATCAAAGAATGGAGAGGCAGTGTTGGAAATTGTGGGGCCATTCAAACCTCCCAGTCATTTCTTGTGATTCTTTTTTTAAAAAATTTTTTTAAATTTCTTGTGATTTTTACATGCTTCCTAGTCTTTCCTTGGGGACACAGCTAGGGTAGCTGAATTATAAAGAGAGGGTAAGAATTAGGTGTGGCGCTTATTATGCCACCTTCCTCTTCTCAACAGCCTTTAAAACACACACACACACACACACACACACACACACACACACACAATACCTTTCAACAAATTTAAACATGTGAACAAATTTCAGATTTGTGTTGTATTAAGAGCAGCTGGACATTGAGTTTGAAAGCTGGTGCTGTCACTAGTGTCGTGCACTGGGAATATTTACTTGTGTTTTTGTGCCTCTTTTTTTCTATAGCAAAATCTGAAATTATTAAGAGAGGCTCTGAATCCAGACACCAAATGTCTTGCAATGCCAGCGACAATGCCACAAATGAATAAAAGTCTGGATCCACATGCCACAGAGTCCCATTAAGAAAAGTGAATGAGCTGAGACCGGTTTGGCTCAGTGGATAGAGCATCAGCCTGAGCACTGAAAGATCCTGGGTTTGATTCCGATCAGGGGCTTGTATCTTGGTTGCGGGCACATCCCCGGTAGGGGGTGTGCAGGAGGCAGCTGATCGATGTTTCTCTCTATCCCTCTCTCTTCCTCTCTGTAAAAAAATCAATAAAAATATATTTTAAAAAAGAAAGAAAGAAAAGTGAATGGTCCCTAAGGATCCTTCCCACTGTTAAAATTTGAGGACTCCATTCGGGCAAGGGGCACCACACCACAGACTGGGGCCTTCTGAGCAAGGTCCTGCACAGTCCCCAGCCTCACCAATGGCTAACTCATCACTCATGTTTGGACTTACATTTCTCTTCTCAGACACGCCCCCTGATGCCCACACCAATCTTACCATTTCATTGTTTTATTATTTGACTGACGTCTGCCCTCTCCAGCACTTCGTAAACTCCACAATGACATGGGCTATGGCTATTGTTGGAGTCATGGTGGCACTGAGTAAAACTTCAATATATATATAATTTTTTATTTTTCAGAGAGGAAGGGAGAGGTAGAGATAGAAGCATCAAGGATGAGAATCACTGGAGGTCCAGCCTGTAATCAGGTCGAGCTCAAACACTCAGTCCCACCAGTCGGGCATGAGTCAAGTTTTTAAAATTAAAATTTAATTTTTATTTAATTGTTGACAGTATTACAGAGAGCAGAACTGTTCCAATCGACAGATGAAGCAACAAACGCCTGCGCACTCACGCCCAAGCTGGGCCCGACGTCATGGGAACTTTCGCCCCTGCGCACTCCTCCGGGCGCCCCCTTCTCCTTGTCCATGTTCGTTTCCGGCGTTTCAATAAAGCTCGATTTGGTTCGAATAAAACCAGTCCTTCCGGGAAAATGGCGACGCCCTCGAGTGCCCCAGCGTCGCCGCCGGCCGCGGACCCGGCGCTGGCAGCGGGCGCCGCCGAGGGATCCGAGTGCCCGCCGCCGCGCCCGCCGCCGCGCCCGCAGCATGTGCTCGCTGCCCCGCGGCTTCGAGCCCCCGGCGCCCGAGGCCTTGGGGCGGCGGAGTTCGGCGGAGCTGCGGGACATGTTGAGGCGCCAGGAGAGACTTTTGCGCAACGAGTAAGCCTGGGTCCCGCCGAGTCCCCGCCAGGCTTGGTCCTGGCTCCTGGACGTGACCCTCCCACCTCACCCCCACCCCCACCCCCACCCCGTCCCCCTCCGGGGAAGGTGACCTGGGCCCCGGGCCGCCCCGCGGGGAGCGGCGGCCTAGGTGACCCGCGGAGCCGGCCGGGCCCTGCGCTCCCCCGCGGGGCGGCCCGTGTGCGCACCGGCCCGCGCTGCCGGGCTCCTCGGGGTCTTTACCCGCCGCTGGGGGGGCTCCTGACCCGAGGGGTGTGCCTCCACATCCCCCACGTTGTGTCCCAAACATCTCCGCAGTTTCGCCTGTAAATCCTGTGTTTTACCGGCATCCTTGGGGTGGGAAGAGTGGTTGGTGGGGCAGAGAAGGTTGGTCTCTCCCCCGCGTGGCGGGCTCGGTGGATTTGGGCCGGGGCACGATGAGGGCCGTGACTTTTAAGGAAGCCGACCTTAGCCCCGGACCTTAGCTCGGTGCGGGGCGCGGAGGAAGGAGAGGCCGAGGGCAGTGGGAGGGTGTTTTCAGAGAGGCCCCCACAAGGAGGGGTGGACGTGGGGCTTGGACTGATTTGGATAGGTAGTTGGCAGAGGTGCCGAGGTTTGTCATCCATGGAGAACGTTTTCGCGGGGCCCGAGGGAGGAGGAGAAAGAGGGAAATACAGGGATCTCAGCCGGCGGGGATGCTGGCCGTGGAAACTGCGGGAATGAATGAGCGTGGTGTAACCTTCCCTCCCCGCTTACTGGGTGGCTGAAGCAAGGGAATCCGAACAGAAACTCAGCAAAAGGGACAGCTGATCTCTTGGGGGCTTCTCAGTAGACACAGTATTTTGACTTAGTGAGAATGGGTTTTTCATCCACCGCAGCAGCAAATTCACTTTTGGGTCTCAGGACCCCTCTTTCTATCCTTTATCACTTACTGAGTGTCCCAAGAGCTCTTGTTTTAGATCTGAGGATTTTTGCCAATCCATTAGGGATTGCAAGTGAGAAATCTTTAAAACACAAGAATGTACAAGCTCTCACAGCCTATTAGCCAGAGCAGTGATAACCACATATCCCCGTGGCCTCTGGAAGACTCCACTGTACCCATGTGAGAAAATGAGAGTGGAAATGGCAAAGTATCTTACTTAGTATTATTATGGAAATGCTTTGGCCTTCCAGACAGGGCCACTTCCCTTCACCAGAAAGGTCTTGTAGATCATTCACACTTCTGTTGACTTTTAGAATATCTTATATAAGTGTTGTATAAAATACTTTTGTTGAAATTATAATTAGATGAAACAAATGAGGCATATTCCCTATTCTTTCAGGATTCCCTTGTTTTGGGGGTGTAGTTGGATAATTACATTCGTGCTTAGGGGAAATTGGAAGTCAGGTTTTTAATGTAAAGGTAGATTCCCCCCCACCACCCCCCGCCCCTTGAAGATAATGCTTTGTCTTTATATCTCAAGTTTAAAAACATGGCTCTAATTAATGCATACATGTTCTTTTCCATTTGACAGAAAATTCATTTGCAGATTGCCCGACAACGGTAAAAAGATCTTAGACTCTGTTGTCAAACTGAAAGCTGCCATTGCAGAACGGGAAGAAGTTAGAAGAAAAAGTGAACTGTTTCATCCTATTAGTTTAGACTGTAAACTGAGGCAAAAAGCAATCGCAGTTGATGTGGACACAGATAAGGCCCAGAATTCTGACCAGATACTTGATACTTCACTAGTTCCTGGCTCTTCTTCTTTAGATAACATCACATCATCTAAAACAACCTCACAACAGGGACTTGTGCATTCTAGTCATAAAAGTGATGAAGAGGCTCCTCAGGTTGGGTACCCAGTGAACAAGTGCCCGGCTTCCAGCCCCAGAGCCACTGCACCTTCCTCACCCGAAGCCAGTGAGTGTCTGCCTCAGCATCCTGGGTCAGGTCCAGCAGAAGATAATCCTACTGGCTCCGAGGACCTCTTTATTAACCGGTTACAAAGAATCACAATCGTGGACGCAGATGAGCAACTTTCGGAAGAAAACATGAGGACTGAGAACTTGATAGGCCTTCGTAGTGGGACCCAGAAGAAACCTCATTACATGGAAGTGCTAGACATGCGAGCCAAAAACCCAGTGCCCCCACCACGTAAATTTAAAACTAATGTGTAAGTACCTTTGGAGACAGACCTGTCACAGGAACATAATATTGGTTAAACTCAAAAAATTGGGAGAACATTGAAGTTCAGTGGACTTCGTGTGAGAACTACTTGCATTTAGGAATGAGTGTGCTGTGGAAACAGTGAGACTGGCCTGCCTGGAGTGGAGGATTCATGTTGGAAAACACTTTAATATTGTAGCCAAATAATTGCAAGGTTTTAAATAGCAGATGGAGTATTAAATTTCAGGATACTTAGCCAATATTTTATAATAAACAGAATTTATCACGACTTTTTCAGAACCATTTTCTGTTATACAGCTCCCCCTTTGATTAGAATGTCAGCCAAAGAAAAAGCAATTGCAGGAGCCCACAGACTTTCTCAGCAGAAATATTTTGTGTGCTCACGGATGCAGCAGCAGGTGCTGTGGTGACACAGAAGTAAAGATTCTGCTCATCAAAGAGTTGAGGCTCTAGATGAGGACACACTTGGAGGAACAAACTATGTAACAACTTCAGAGGGAAAGAAGTTAAAAAACTGTGAAGAGGTTAAAAAACCCTGAAAGTAAATTGGGATAGGACACAAACTAACCCTGCTTCTAAATTCCTTTTCACAGTTTTGTTTCTGAGCTCTTCAGAGAAAGAAAAGCGCTTTGAAGAAAGAATGTTACCTATTTGTATGCAAATGTGGCATTCAAATGGAGGTGTAGGAACTGGTGAGGCCTAGATTTATAAGGATGTAGCATTATTAGAGACATAGGGGAACCACTGCTGCCTTCCTTTTAAAAACTGAAGACCTCTAGTTAAAAATACCTAAAACCATTTTTATTTTTATAAAGAGACTTAAAAGTTTAATCCTACCCCAGTTTTAACCTCAAAACGTTTTATTTCTTTAGTGTAGAAAACCAGGATTGTGTTACATTCATTTTTAGTTAGGAGTAAAAAGTAATCTTTAAGTAATCTCTCTTGTTGTGTGCAAAGAAGTATCTTCTCACTGCTGGGAGGACAAAAATATACCAGAGCATACCCTGATCCCACTTTTGTGAGCCTGTCTTAGCGGGAATGGGAGTAGCAGTGAGGGCTACCAGGGGTTAAGGTAGTTGAACAGAAAGATCTCCTGTGCACTCAGAGCAGATCAGGAAAGGCTGGGCCTTGATAGAAGGCTGTGGGCCAGAGGGGTTGAGGAGAGCATGGACAGCTGCTTGGCAGCTGGAAAGTGGGGGAAGGCTCCAGTTCTGCTCTTCCCTTGTCCGCCTCCTGCATGTACTCCTGGCTTCATTGCCACCAGGATGCTAGAGGCTGCCCCTCTCCTATCTCTAGCTTTGGTCTTTTTGGAACTTCAGATTTATACTGCAGTTACCTATGAAATGTGACTGAGTATCCATGGCACCTCAGGTTTATCATGTACAAAGTAGAACTCATTTCTTCCCAAACTGACTTTTTCCCATATTTCTTAATGATTAGTGTCACCTCCTCACCCACCTTCCTCTTCCCAAGGCGTCTTCCTTTTTCCTCATCTTCATATCTTCTAGCTATGAAGACCTACATAATACGTCATCCTCTTTCCTAAGGGAGGACTGTTACCCTCTTGGGCTATAACTATGGTCTGTTCCAGCCTCACGCCTTAACTCCTCACCAGTCCATCTTCTCTGCTGCCAGAATAAAATGTGTAAAATCAAATCGGAACCTGTTCCCCAGAATAGAGCTTTTCACTGTGTCTGGACCCAGTCTACTTCCCGGACTTGTCTGGCTGCCTTTTTTGTACTCTCTTCCTCTTGCACTTCCCATGTGCTGCAGCCAGGCGCTGCTTCCTCTGCTGGGGTGCCCTCCTCCCCTCATTTTCTTGATGGGTTCTATTTCAGGACTCCTCAGATTTCACCATCTTGAAGTTTTTCTGACAACCTCCCTGTCTCCTGTTAGAACTGACTTTCCTTTATGTTCCCATGTACCATATATTGATATGAATCATGTTACCTATGGTATTAATATAGGGTAGGTTTACAGTTGTTCATATGGAAAATAGTACAATCATAAGTAAATAATATGAGAATGAACTATTGGATTTTTGCCCCACCCTGTGTTGTGTTGAAATGGTTGATAACTTTATTTCCCTCTTTTGAATAGTAAACCCTTTTGCAAATATTTTTTTTATTATTAAATTATTATCTGTGTACATATCTTACCACCCCACCTCCCATACATGCCCTCCCTCCCCAGAGTTTTGTGTCCATTGGTTGTACTTATATGCATGTATACAAGTCCTTTGGTTGATCTCTTTTCTCCCCCAGATCTCCCTACCTTCCCCGCTGTAATTTGACAGTCTGCTTGTTGCTTGACTGTCTCTATATCTGTCTTTTGGTTCATCAGTTTATAATGTTCTTTATTATCCATAAATGAGTGAAGTCATGTGGTGTTTCTCTGCAAATGTTTTTTGAATGAAAAAAAAAAAAAGGTAGCTGCTGCAGTTCAAGTACAAGGTTTGAAGAAAGAAGGAAAGGACAAAGCTACAGTTGAAGGCCTCTTGTGTGAGTGTGGTAGATGTATGTCTGCAGAAAGGTGATATAATCTAAGTTTTCCCTCCTTCAGGTTACCTTCACAACAGAATGATTCACCGAGTCATCAGCAGAGAAGAGGGTCTCCTGTTTCCTCAGAGGAAAGGCTGCGCAGGGATAAGCAGCATCTCGATGACATCACAGCGGCTCGGCTCCTGCCACTGCACCACCTGCCTGCACAGCTGCTCTCCATAGAAGAGTCTTTGGCACTTCAGCAACAGCAGAAACAGAGTTACGAGGTATTTAAGAGTATTACTTGTTTACTGTCTGTATGTTGAATGCTACTTACATAAGTCAGATTTTACTTCAGGGAGGATGGGATTTAACAGAGGGATTAGGTGCCAGAGAAATGGCAGATGAATGCTGTTAGCTCTCAGATGTGTGCCTCTAGTTTTCAGTTTTGAAGTGCTAGAACTGCAGGAAGCAGCTGGAGGTGATCACAGCAACCTTTAGCTTTGGCATCAAACTGGTATTCACCAGGAAGTGCTGCAACATGGCACATCTCCGAAAGCCCAGGCTCTTAGGACAGCAGTAGTATCACTTGTCTTTTCTACCTTAGAAAGCCCAGGGGAGAGCTGCTTAGTGGTGGGATCTAACCAGGACCTGCAAAGAGAACCAGGGAAATGTGGTTTCCGGCTTCCATCTCCTGTGATACATGGGAGGGCATAAAGGGGGTGGGGGAACAGTGTTGTGTTCCAACAGACAATTGGACACTAGGCTTAAAAGCCTAATCGGTAGGCCCTTGTGAAGATTGAAGAATCTCATATATATTGACTTGATCATGTTTGTTAGGACTGTTTTGAAGATCTGTACGTTCTACATAGAATTATAAACATGTATATTGACATTTTGTGTACAGAATAACGAGATGGAAGAAAATAAGTATGAGAACCTTAGTGAGAAAAGAAAAGGTTTGATATATTTAGTAATAGTTTGAGTCTCCAGAAAAATAGTAGCCCAACATCTTAATATTGCTTAGATTTTAATCAGGTAGTATATACCAGTTAATACAGAACCAAGGCTATTCTGCCTTGGCTTTTGGTAAAAGCTCAATTGGCATGGATTGGCATTGTCAAGGCACTCCTTTTTAAAGCCATTTTTCTTCCTCTCAGTGCATTACAATTATACAACCATAGCACTGAGGAATTTTTTTAAAAATTGTCTATATGATCTTAAATGCCTGTCCTAAGACAATTTTAGATTGAATTACACTCTTCAGTTTGAAGTTGACTTCCTGGGCAGAGCAGTAGTAGCTCCTGCTTCAGTCCTACTTTTCCATAATGTCCAGGGCCTGAGCGGATGGCCCTAAAGGAGCTCCTGTGGTGTGGGAGAAAGCAGGAGGAACGTGAAGGGCAGAACTGGAAGTGAACATTGCTGCCTGCCATACATCGGTGGTTTATCCTTGGGTGTATATAAGCACATTGCCAGAATCTGGAATTTACTTGGACACTTTTCTGCATAATTTCCTTGGGACTTTATTTGGAGAAGGATAGTCAGCTTTCCAGTATTAACTTTTCGATTTTTATTGTGGCATTGAAAGGTAACTCACAAGCCTAGAAGCCATGATTTAATCTAGGAAAGATAATTGTCAGTTGGAGAATCAGCATATCATTAGTGATTTTTGACATTTAATAGCCCAGATTGTTCTATGAGTTTATATATATACACACTAGAGGCCTGGTGCACGTGATGGAGGGTGTCCCTCAGCCCAGCCTGCACCCTCTCCAATCTGGGATCCCTTGAGGGAAGTCCAACTGCCCGTTTAGGCCCGATCTCACAATCCAGGATTGTTGGTTTCCAACCGCTTGCCTGCCTGCCTGATTGCCCCTAACTGCTTCTGCCTGCCAGCCTGATCACCTCCTAACCACTCCCCTGAAGCCTGATTGATGCCTAACTGCTCCCCTGCTGGCACGATTGCCCCCAACTGTCCTCCCCTGCAAGCCTTGTTGCCCCTAACTGTCCTCCCCTGCAGGCCTGGTCGCCCTTCCCTGCTCTCCTGGTCTGTCCCTAACTGCCCTACCCTGCTGGCCTGATCACCCACAACTGCCCTCCCCTGCTAGCCATCTTGTGGCAGCCATCTTTGACCACATGGGGTGGCCATCTTGTGTGTTGGAGTTATGGTCAATTTGCATATTACTCTTTTATTATATAGGATGTATGTGTCCACATACTTAAAAATATATTTGTATTTATAACTGTTGTAGTGTGTACTGATTACTCAGTTTCTCATGAAGACGTGGAATATTTCATGTACTTCATTAATGGACAGCTGTAACTAGAGCTGTAGCAGACTACAGTAGTAGTTCTCCCAGCACAGCTCTGTTGTGTTTGTGTTTGATACAGCTGTCAGACATGGTGCATTGCTGTAGAACTCTAAGTTTAGGAATTGTAGGGAAAATATGGAGTGTATAACTTCTTGCTTTACATTTTATTTTAAAGGAGATGCAAGCAAAGCTCGCAGCACAAAAATTAGCTGAAAGACTGAATATTAAAATGCAGAGCTATAATCCAGAAGGGGAGCCTTCGAGGAAATACCGAGAAGTAAGAGATGAAGATGATGACCAGTTCTCTGATGGTGAATTCTGAAGATGGGCATTGGGGTACTCTCCTGACTCTGCCTGTTGAGATGTCATTTTCTTACATCAGACTTTTCTAACAAGTATCAAGATCAGTGTCAGATGTTGAGGGAAATAATTTTATAAAGTTACGCAACAGTAGCTATAAAAATAGTTTGTTTTTCAGAAGATAACTTTCATGTACTGGAAAAGTTTAACATTTGAATGTTGTGTTTAAACTTGTATTAAAGTTTTGCAGTATGTTGTGTGTTGTCTGATATTTTAATATATGGTGAAGAATATTTTTTTCCCTCTAAGCCAAATGAAAGCAGGTGACTGCTTTTTTCCCCTTCTTTTTACCTCTATCAAATAGCTTTTATTACATGCCTTTCAGTGAAATATTTAATTGTCCCAGGCATCACCTAAAATGATTTAGGAAGATATAGTTCACTCTTTCGAGTAATGAAGGGAGCAGTCTAAATTCTGTGCATGTTTGCATGGGCCTATTGGATGGAAAATACCTAGGAAGATGTTCATAGAAAAATGTTTAAGTGTTTGTGTCCTTCTTCTGTCTTCCTTGGAAGAATGATATCTTTCTTCTGGTTATGAATAAGGAGTACATTTGACTCTTGAACAATGCGGGGGTTAGGGGTGCCAACCTGCTCAGTTGAAAATTGTATATAACTATTTTTAGTTCATGTTGGAGGGTGGATGGTCTCTCTGAATGATCAGCTTTGTCTAGGGTAACATGAAATATAGGAAAGTAAAATGATGGATGAGGTGAAGGGAGTAGCTGTTCATATACTTGACCTGATCTGAGTTCATTACTCTTAAAGGATGATGGATTCAGTTTGGAGAAAAACAGGTTTTTTTGTTTTTAAGCTACAATTGAATTATTTGTCAATATATTGTTGTTGTTTCCCCCCCCCCAAAGAAACATACATATGTAGGCTGCAGAAACCTCAATCTATATATTTATGTTTGTAGGATTATATGATTATCTTCAGAGAAATTACCATGTAATCAAATATTTCTTTAATATATTGGAGCTTTTAAACAGCGTTGAAAGCAAGAATAAAATCTTAATTAGAGCAACTTCAAAATTTTAATGGTGATGCGTTACTGGTGCTTAGTTAAATTTAACTTAACTTTAAAAGAGACTTTTCATATATGTGATTTGATGGAAAATACATTTAGGTCAAATGTACAAGGAGAGTAAGGGCTGAGTTCTATATCAAGTCTGTATTACCCCCAGAAAAGCAAATTAAAACTATACTGAGCTAATAACTTCCTTATGTTTAGTTTATAAAACTAATAGTAAATGATTTCACAACAAAGTTATTTGATGTTCTTTTGTTAGAGGATGAAATAATACATGTTACTGGTATGTCTGGAAAGTAGGATAAAGTAGAAGGGTTCACATGCATACATGCACAAGTCCTGTAATTCTGCTACCCAGAGAGAGGTTCTACTTGGGTATATATTTATTTGTACATATTTTTTTCTATGCATAGCTATCCATGTATCTTTTTAACTAGAGGCCCAATGCACAAATTTGTGCATAGGTGGGATCCCTCAAGGTGGCCTGTAGAGATTGGGCCCCAGCTCATGACCCCAGCCTCGCAGCCCCATAACCCTGCCTGGCACTCTGCCTTTACCCTGGTGCCGCTGCCTCACCTGTTCCACCATCCCGCCTGTGGGATGATTGATCAGGGCTGGGGCTCCCTACCTGACTCCCTCAGTGCCTAGGAGCTGGGTGCAGTGTGGGGCAATCAGCAGGGTGATTGGGCCCCGCTCACATCTGCCTTGACCTGGGGCCACCTCTCACCTGCTCCACTATCCTGCTGTGGTCCTGCTCTCATTGAAGCCCATTGGGGCCTGCAAAACCTCCAATGCCAGCCTCCACCGTGTTCTGTGCTGCCCCCTGGTGGTCAGGGCACCTCATAGCGAGCAGTCGAATGACTGCCCAAGGAGACAATTCGCATATTAGGCTTTTATTATATATAATAGCAACAATCACAGTATACATTAACTCACAGTCTGCTCAATATGTTGTTAACATTTTCCCATATTAAATATTTTGCATTTTAAATAGCTGCAGACTTGCATTTTATGGGTGTACCATAATTTTTAAAATCAACTTAATCTTTGACAGTTTGATTATTAATTATAACTAAACAATGATGCTATCAACATCTTAAGAGATAATTACACATGTGCAAAATGACTTATTTCCAGAAGATATATTTTTAGAAGTGAAATTGCTAGGTGGAAGGTAAGTTTTTGAGAATCTTGATATATATATATTATCCCTCATCACAAAGATTGTCCTTTTACATTCCCACTAACAATATATCAAACAACCAGAATTGAAAATTGCTGTTACGAATCTGCAAATTGAATAGTTGCAGAAAAGGATACCTGTAAAATTGGTTTTTGATTACTTAATGAAGGTTGGGTGTTTGGTTTTTTTTTCATGTTTATTGACCATTTACTAGTACCGTATATACATTTTTTGGGGCATTCTATATTATCTATATTTTTTGGGGGGGAGAATTTGTGATTTTGTTTGGTTTGTAAGTTCTTTACAAATTAAGATGCCCATCTTTTGTTGTTATTGTTTTAGTGTATCATTTGCCTTTTAATACAGTTCATGGTGTTTTTGATGTAGAAGTTTTTTTTAGGATTCTACCTTTGCAGATATGCTTGTGCTTGAGCATGCTTTCCCCACTCTAAAGGTGGATATATATGTATCCTTATTTTCTTCTAGTACTTCTTAAAAATTTCACCTTTATACTTATCCTTAGTTCAAAAGGACATTTTTGATCCATCTCAAATTTATTTGGGGATATTTTATGAGGTGAGATTTAATTTTTGCCAATAGTTGATAAAATGGTTTAGTATAAACCACCATTTCTCCACTGATTTGTAATGCTGCCATAGAATAGTCATAGTAGTCTTCAGTGTCTTGGTGTGTTTTGTTTTCCCCACACTTTTCAATAATTATGGCTTTACTTAGCATTACTATTTGGTAGTACAACTCCTTCGTTCTTTAAAATTTTATAAAATATAGCTTTTTAAAATTTTATAACATTTTATAAAATATAAAACAGCTATGTAATCACAAACCAGATGCAGAAAAACTACTGCCAGTACTCCAGAATCTCCCTGTGTGTGCCCTGTTACCCCTTATGACACCCCCCCCCCCACGCCCCAAATATAATTACTATCCTGACTTTAGGGTAATACTTCCCTTATCTTTAAAAAGTGGTTTTACCAGTTATGTGTGCAACTACTTAGTTTGTTTTGCTGATTTTTGACTTACAAAAATGGAATCATAGTGTATATTATATCTGGTGTCTTTCAACATTGCTTATAAAAATTCATGTCATGTAAGTGTGGTTTATTCATTTTCATTGGTGTTTCATGTGCTATTCTGCTAATATCATTCTGTGATAGTTCTATGATAGTTTTAGTTTGGGCTATTAAAGGAAATGCTGCAATGAATATCGTTATGCACATAAATTTCTGTAGGATATTTATCTAGGAGCTGAAATAGAAGGTGTGCACATCTTTAACAATGACTATTCCCACCATGACCCCTCCACCATGTATGACACTTCCAGTTCATCCACACCTGATATTGCCAGATTTTAATTTTAGCCAATATGTTTTTACAGTAGATATTCATTTGGTTTTATTTTGCACCTCCCTATTTGGAATGGCATTGAATATCATATGTTTATTTGCCACTGGATTTCTTTTAAAAAGTGCCCATCCAAGTCTTTCCTTCATCTTTCTGTTGTCTTTTTCTCATTGATTTGGAGGATGTATTTCTGATACAAATCATTATTTGGTTATATTTATTGTAAATATCCTTATCCTCTCTGGATTACTTTTTATTCATGGTGGTTTTGATGAACAGAAATTCTAGATTTTAATGGCAAGTCTATCAATCATTTAGTGTCTTTTGTATCTTAAGGAATCATTGTTTATCTTTAATTCATAAAAATATTCTCTTGCCTTTTAAAATCCTTTTCATTGAAAAATGTTTCATAATTTTACCTTTCCCATTAAGTCTTTGATTCCACTTGGAAATTACTTGTGTCTGTGTGAGGGAGTGTCCTGCGTAGCCGCTTGTCCTGTCCGCGTATTAAGTGTACATGTATGTCTGTTATTTTCTGGGTTCTCTATGATTCCATTAATCTGTGTTAATATTTCACCACATTATTTATGGCAGCTCTATGATAAGGCTAAAGTAAAGCCTGCCATCCTATTTTTCAAAAGTGAATTGGGTATCTTTGATCTTTTGCAATTTATTTTATTTTTTTATTATTATTTTTTTAAATCTTTATTTTTGAAAGTATATCCTTTCCTCCCCTTGATCCCCTCCAGACTACACTGCCCCCCCGCCCCCCACCCTAGGCCTCCACCACCTCACTGTCAGCATCAATGGGTTTTGCATATATGCATACAAGGTCATTGGTTGATTGCCTCCCATGCATGCACCCTCCCCTGCCTTTCCTCAGAGATGCTGCACTCTGTCCTATGCTTCCATGTCTCTGGAACCACTCCGTTCATCAGTTTATTTTGTTAATTAGATTATATATGAGTGAGATCATGTGATACTTGTCTTCCTCTGACTAACTTTACTTCGCATGGTACTCTCCAGGTCCCTCCATGCTGTCTCAAAGGGTAAGAGATTCTTTTTTATTAATGCATAATATTCCATGGTATAAATGTACTACAGCTTTTTTTATCCAGTTATCTAATGATGGACATTTGGCTATTTCCAGATCTTAGTTATTTAAATTGTGCTGCTATGAACGTAGGGGTACATACATTCTTTCTGATTGGTGTTTTGGGTTTCTTAGGATATATTCCTAGAAGTGGGATCACTGGGTCAAATGGCAGTTCCATATTTAATTTTTGAGGAAAATCCAAAGTTTTTTCTATGATAACTGCACCAGTCTGCATTTCCATCAGCAGTGTACCAGAGTTTCCTTTTCTCTACATCCTTGCCAGCCCTTGTAATTTGTTGACTTTTTGATGGTAGGTGTGAGGTGATACCTCATTGTTGTTTTAAATTTGCCTCTCTCTGATTATGTGATTTTGAGCATTTTTTTTCATATGTCTCTTAGTCATCTGTATGTCCACTTTAGAGAAGTGTCTATTTAGGTCCTTTGCCCATTTTTTTAAAATTGGATTGTTTGTCTTCCTTTTGTTAAGTTGTCTTATATATTTTATATTTTAGACATTAACCCTTTATCAGATGTATCATTGCAAAATATGTTCTCCCATATAGTGGGCTTCCTTTTTTGTTGTTGTTGTTGATGGTTTATTTTGCTGTGCAGAAGCTTTTTATTTCAATATAGTCCCATTTGCCTATTTTCTTCTTAGTTTCCTTTGCCCTAGGAGATGTATCAGTAAACATACTGCTATGAGAGATATCAGATTTTGCTGCCTATGGTGTCTTCTAGGATTTTTATGGTTTCCCAACTTACATTTAGGTCTTTTATTCATTTTGAGTTTATTTTTGTGTATGGTGTAAGTTGATGGTCTGGTTTCATTTTTTTACATGTATCCAATTTTCCCAACACCATTTACTGAAGAGACTATCTTGACTCCATTTTATGCTCTTGCTTCCTTTGTCAAATATTAATTGAGTGTAATAACTTGGGTTGATTTGGGGGGGTCTCTGTTCTGTTTCATTGATTCATATGTCTGTTCTTGTGGCAGTACCAGGCTGTTTTGATTATGGTGGCTTTGAAATATAGCTTGAATATAACTGGTATTATGATCCTTCCAACTTTGTTCTTCTCAAGATTGCTGCTAGCTATTCAGGATCTTTTTGGTTCTATATAAATTTTTGAAGTATTTGTTCTATTATATATCTGTGAAATATAATGTTGGTATTTTAATAGGGATTGCATTGAATCTGTATGTTGCATTGAATCCTTAGGCAATATGGACATTTTAATGATGTTCATTCCACTAATCCATGAACATGGTATATACTTCCATTTGTTTATATCTTCTATCTCTTTTTCAATGCCCTGTGGTTTCCAGAGTACAAGTCTTTTACCTCCGTGGTTAAGTTTATTCCTATGTATCTTAATTTTTTATTGCAATGATAAATGGGATTGTTGGTCTGATTTCCCTTTCTGAGAATTTATTATTGGTGTATAAAAAAGCCATCAATTTTGGGGTGTTGATTTTGTATCCTATTACATTGCCAAATTTATTTATTAAACCTAGTAGTATTTTGGTTGAGTCTTTAGGGTTTTCTATGTGCAATATCATGTCATCCATGAATAATGAGAATTTTGCTTCCTCCTTTCTAAGTTAGATGCCTTTTATTTTTTCTTCTTGTCTGATCACTGTGGCTAGGACTTCCATTACCATGTTGAATAAGAGTGGTGAAAGCTGATATCCCTATCTTCTTCCTGTTCTTAGGGGAAATGGTTTTATTTTTTGCCCAATTAGTATGATGTTCACTGTAGGTTTGTCATATATTGCCTTTATCATGTTGAGATATACTTCCTCTATTCCCACTTTGCCGAGAGGTTTTATCAAAAATGGGATTTTGTTGAGTACTTTTTCCGCACTATTGATGAGATCATGTGATTTTTGTCTTTCAATTTTGTTTATGTGATGTATCACATTTATTGATTTGCAAATATTGTACCAGCCTTTTATCCCTGGAATACAATAAATACCCCTTGATCATGTTGTATGATCTTTTTAATATATTGTTGAGTGTGATTTGCTAATATTTTATTGAGGATTTTAGTATCTATGTTCATCAGGGATAATACTCCTTTGTAGTGTCTTTACCTGGTTTTGGCATTAGGATAATACTGGCCTTATATAAATCTTAGAATCAGCTTGCCATGTTCTGTCATTAATTAACTTTTTATTCCTAAGATTTTATATTTTGAAGCTTTGGAGATTTGGGACCTTGCCAATTATAAACTAAATTACACTTATTCTTTCAAGTAGGATGACTTTTTAATGTGTTCAAGTTAAATGAAAAATCAGACCATTGTTTTAGCATGTATATTTTGTAGTTTTAATTGACAAGTATTCACAAGTGAGAATTTTTTTAAAATGTCAAATATAGGGAAAATGGAATGAATCTGCATTCATGAACTCTTACCTTCAATTTTGAAGTAGTTAGTTTAAGAGAAAGAAATTAATTGCTAAAGTTTGGGACTTAATTTTTTGTTGCATCGATAAATGGGATTGTTTAATTTCTCTTTCTGAGAATTTATTGTGAGTCATAGAATATGTTATGAGGATTAATCTCATTATATAATAGTCATCTGTAGGATAAAACTTTTAAAAATACGTTTTTATTGATTCAAATAGAGTTAGAAACAGCAACAATGAGGGAACCATTGATTGGCTGACTCCTGCACACCCCCTACTGGGGAGGGATTGAGCTGCAATCCAGGGCATGTGCCCTGACTGGAATCAAATTGTAACTTCCTGGTTCACAGGTTGACGCTCAACCACTGAGCCACATAGGCTTGGCTAGGATAACACTTTTTCATAATCATAGGTCCTGTCTCTAATCCACATCACATTCTCTGGGCATCCACATTTAAGTCAATGTGGAAGGTAAATAATTTGTAGAATTATCTTTATTTCCTGCAACTTGGTGTTGAGTTGATTTGCTCAAGGTTACTCAGAGTCAGCCAAGAATTTTGGGCACTGGATTGCATGGCCTTGCACATGAATACCACACATCAGGGTTGCATTTGGGCTTTAAAAAGTGCTCATGCTAGGCAAGAGCTCAGATTACTCATGGGGTATTTGTCATGTCTCTATGACTTATACTACAAAAGAACTTTATTTCTTCTGATAACACTTTGAATTTGAAATGATTTGTTTGTAATCATCTTCGACCATTTTGGGCACTGCTGGTATCTTCACTCTTCCCGCCTCACTTGGTAGTTGGCTGCATAAAAACTTTTTGGAGAAGAGATGTCAGGAAAAGTGACATCGGGTATCAAAGGCTTTATCCAGAGGACCAGGTGAAATTCAGCAGTTTGTCCTTTGCAGACATCATGAGTTTGGAGCACTAAGAGAAAGTAAGGTTGTTAGGGAAGAAAAGACTTTTCCTCTGCACAGGGAAAGTTGAGAATACTTGTGCTTAAATAAATAAAAGGATTATATATCCAGCTTTTATAGAGAGCATACAGAACCATCTAAGAAATATGGCAGTTTGCATTATTGACTAGCTCCCTGACAGGGAGGAGAAACTTAAAGCTATTATTTTAATTTCTAGCTAAAGTGAGGAAGCTTTGATACTGGGCCGATGAAATAAACCTAGTGTTGGATAATACTGAACTAGAGCCAGACCACAAATCAGAAGTGATTCTGAAAGCACAGCATAAAAGCCTGAACAATTAAAGATGATCTATTACTTCCCAGATGATTTTAGAAAACTTGGAATGGAAAAAAGGCGCAAAAGAGGGTAAGCCACTGAAATAGCATTAGATTATTAGATTTAGGATTTAAATGCCACTATTTCCTTCGAATCCGGTGGGAAGTTATGTACTCTCATGACTATTAAGTCTGTAAGATGAGGTCAGTGACCCCTTATCTAATGTATGGGGTATGTTTTGAGAGAACAAAATTTCAAAGTGTGGTCTTTATAGAGTGCTTTGAGGTCTAGAAGAGAGTCTATATGAAAACCTTATTGGAACGATGGTAACAATTATGACTGGAAGTAGTTTAGGAGGCACCTTTTGGCATGCGAAGGAAAATGTCCCAAAATCACCACCATATGAAGCTTTTAATTTAGTGTTAGAATTAACTGAGAACAATGGAGACTCCCCGAGAAAGCTGTTTTGACAAGGGGAAATTAGGACATTACGCTAAAGACAGACCAAGCTTCATATGGAAAAATTTCATATTATTAAGGCAAAAGAATGAGAGTTGTAAATCAAGGCATTCCTCAACTATGCTCCTTAAAAGATGGAAACTCAGCTTGGTGCTTATAAATTTTGTCCAAAAATATTGCTAGTAAATACATCAGTTCTCTTAATCAGTGCCACGTATAGGTGCACTGAGTTAAATAGCTATTCTAGTGATTCTGTTATAAAAAAATAAAAGCCTATCTCCTATTGATTATTTAGATTTTTAATACAAATATTTTTTTAATCCCCTTTGGGAATATGATGACACAAAGCAGTAAATGTGTAGAGATGGCTCCCTAGCCCAGAGCAATGTGTGACCTAGGATGGGATTTCACTTCTGTGACCTCTCTTCTATGTGCCCGGTGAGAAAGGAATTATCCCAGCATTTTCTGGAGAAGGAAATAGGGTCTTGTTCAAAGTCACACACTAGTGAGACCTGCCCTAAGTCAGGTGCCCTTTTCAGTCCCCCATGCTGCCTTTCCTATTTGCCCCGTTTGCTTGGATTATAGAAAGCCGGTGCCTGGCTTTTGCTGGGGACTGGCAAGGATGGAGCCAGGGAAGAACCCTAGAGCAGTGTTTTTCAACCTTTTTTGGGCAAAGGCACACTTGTTTCATGAAAAAAATCACGAGGCACACCACCATCAGAAAATGTTAAAAAATTTAACTCTGTGCCTATATTGACTATATATAAAGTAATTCTCTTGAATAGGAATCAAATAAACACAAAGAAAGTATTTTATAATTACTTTATTATGAAATATTAAGTAAACAAAATAGTGAAAAATTATAAAATTCTTGTCTTGTCTGCACCTACGGCACACCAGGCAACATCTCGCAGCATACTAGTGTGCCGCAGAACAGCGGTTGAAAAACGCTGCCCTAGAGGGTGCCACCAAAGCTTTGCACCAAAGTTTGGCCCTCCCCTTTGGTCCTGACCAAAATGTTATGACAGGTTGTACCTTTCATAGATACTTTCTTTAATTTGATAAGAGACAACAGAGGGAAACTGAAGGCAAAAGCATGAAAACAGCCCAAGTTACAACCCTTCTCTAGCTGGCTCCCTTCAGGGCTGAAAGCACTCAGGCCCCAGCCTGACCAGCAGCTCAGATCACCACGTACTCCAAGGTAACATTGATTAAGTTACCCCACGCTCCAAGCCTCCTCATCGGAAAAGTGGGAACAAGAGTAGTCTCCCATCCCAGGCTTGTGGGGATGAGGTGGTCCCAAGTTTGACAACTGCCAGCTGCCATTCTTCCTGCTTCCTCCTGGCTCCCTGAGGAGGGTTCCATTCAGGACCTGCCTGCCCTGCACCCTCGGAATCACTGGTAGAAGGGAACGGAAGGGTCGGATTGCCCACTGCAGCCCTTCCATGGGCATGGCTTTGCCCTTCAGCCCCAGAGGGACCTAACTTTCCGTCACAGAAATAGAAGCATTCAGAGTGAGAACCGTACCCTCCTTTAGGAATGGGGCCTGTTCTGTCACATTGCGATGCCTAAGTTGAGGAGCCAGGGTGGGAAGGATTGGGTTATAAAAAGCAGTCAGGTTTAAGATGTGACAACATATGCATTAGGTTTGGACTTGGACCTGTGGGGCCCTGCAGGAGATCTTGCAGGCATGTGGACTGGGCCGCTGGAAAGGCAAGCCTGACCCTTGGGAGGAGGTGGTTGAAGCCCCTGGGTTAGATGCCCTGGGAGAACAGTGCAGGAAGAGAAAGGACCGGGTCAGAACCATTGGAAGTATAAGAGGGCATGGCAGGTGCAGGCCTGACATGCAGCAGTCTCACACTGGATCCAGACCTGATAGAGCTGCCACATGCATAATGCATTCTCATTTAAAGTGGACAGAGTGAGGTGATTGAGACCACGGACCTCATTCCCAGGCATAGAGGCAAGGAAGACTCCACGAAGGAGTGCATTTGAACGAGGCTTTGAATTTTGAGGGGGATGTGGACTGGCAGGATTGGGAGATGATTGGACACAGCATCAGCAAAGGCAAGGAGGCAAGAAGACTCGGGACTCCTGGTTAATATCTGGCCAGAGGTTCTCATAGAGTAATGTAGAATTTGATTTGAATTCAAAAGCATTTAAAAAAAAAATATATATATATCTATTAGGGAGAGTTCCTCAAAGAAACACCTGTGGAACGGAAGAGGAGGAGGCAGGATCAGGCCTCACTGAAGACCTCATAGGGAGCTCAGGAGCTTGGATGGCCCTGCAGAGCGGTTTCCTCATGGGAGGTCCCGTGGGTTGGTCAGTGGCCCCCAAAAGATGTGTCTGAGCCATAATGCTTAGTACCTGTGAATAGGACCTTATTTGCAAATGTAATTAAGTTAAAGATCTTGAGATGAGATCATCCTGCACTTAGGGTGAGCCAATGACCAGTGTCCTTCTGAGAGAGAGGGGGATGTGACCCTCAGGCACACAGGGAGGAAGCCATGCGAAGACAGAGGTGGAGACTGGAGTGATGCATCCACAAGCTAAGGAATGCCAAGGATGGCCTGCAGCACCAGGAACTAAGGCTGGAATGAAATCTCTCTCAGGAACCAACCTGCTGCTCTCAGGCTTCCCACCTGCAGAACTGTGAGAGAATGAATTTCTGTTGCTGTAAGCTTTTTGTTAATTTGTGGTGATCAGTTATGGCAGCCCTAGAAACGAATACAGGAGGCCAGGCATTTTCACCACGTGCGATCAGTCATGGGATGTGGACTGTCCCTGAAGGGAAGCGCGGCCTTGGGTGAGCTAATCTGCAGAGGCCTGACAGCTGAGGGCCCTTGTCTGGCAGCCCTCCCAGCAGCCTGGGGAGTGTGTTCTTCATTTCTAAAGGGGATCTGGACAATGCGTCACAGTAGTCACTTCTCTGCCCTCAGTTTCCCCACCTTCAGAATAGGAATAATAATAAGACCCCATCTCATAAGTTTGCTAAGGAGACAAAACTAGATGATAATAACAATAGCTAGCATTTATTGAGCGCTTACTGTATATAAGCCAGGCAGGCTAGTACATGAGTTCATACTTGTGTGTAAGCACCCAGTAAACAGTAGCTATTTCCATGCAGAGTGTACCCAAGCCGCCACACAGCCGCCAGAGACGGGATCAGAACCCAGATTTCCTCTCAGACAAAAGGCCCCTGGTCTGTAATAGGTCCCTTCTCTGCATGTGCCCAATCGGGTCTTTGCATGACACTGATAGTATTTTTATGCATGAAATGAAATGTGTGCTTGCCAAAAGAAATGTTACTTTGCCTTGTTATTTGAAGGGAAGAGCTTTGAGCTGTCTGAAATCCAGTCACACACTCTCACGCTGACTCTGTGTGACCAAAGACATTAATTTGCCAGACAGGCTGGGGCAGGAGGGGCCGCTGGGGCTGGGCACAGGTCCCTGCTGCCTACAGCTAATTGGCTCCGCGGGCCTCACATCCCAGCATCTGCTGACATGGCATTCCTGAGACGCGGGGAGAGGCCAGACACTATCGTTTTAAAGAGGACAAAGTGAAGGACAGCGAGATTAGCCGATTTGCCCTCTTAATTATGTGGTGAGCTAGAGATGGAGCCAAGAATTGAATCCAGATTTCTCAAGTCCCAGATGGGTTTTTTCATCAGGAGGTCTTGCCACATTCCTTGCCTTGGAACTGCCCCCTCTCTGGATCCCAGAAACATACCTGGGTTGAGTTCAGGGGTGTGTGTCTCAGTTACTGGTCCCCTCACATTACTCTGATTCTTGGGGGGAGGAGGGGGCGGGGGATGCTCTTACCCTTAAAAAAGGTCATTTAGTTGAGAATAGCAGAGATGATGTACAGATTTCTTAAATGCTCTTAACCACATCTATTTTTCAGGAATGTTGGCTCTGCACATTCAACGCCCAAGCAGAAGGGCGTTGGCCCATGCATGTCTTTCCAGAAGAATCTGCATACAGAAGCATTGCACACATAATTAATGTTAAAGGAAGTTTTCTCCTCCATTAAAAAATAAATCTGATAAAATTCATGTTGCTACAACCAGAGACTAGGAAGAGAAAGTGGCTATCCAGAAATTGCTATATGCACCCTCCCCACCTAGAGATCACTTTAAGACCACTAGGTGGCTGGATCTGAAGTGTACTCTTAAAAATGTTGTTGGAGTATAGCCAGTACCCATGTCCAGATTTTCAGGCAAAGTTAGTTTTCCAACAAGGTAATTTGCCACAAATGACAGTTACCATTGACTTTAGATTCATTATTCGTATCCCTGTTATATGCCCCTCCCCCAACTAAAGTCCATATTTTGAAAGTATGGACAAAATAAGAATCAAAACCAGCTTGCTAATTTTGATCTAACTGGCTCTGGGGACTCTTGTGAAATCACCAGGGTGAGTGCCATCCTGTGAAGCCGCTTGACGATCATTCTGCCTGGATTCTGTCAGTTCCTCTGTCCCAGGCTGATCTTCCTTGGAAACAGACACAGTTTCCTCTTTCAGTCTTCTTGTTCTGGTGAGTAGAGGGGTGTTCAGTCATTCTTTCCTTCAAAGAGCTATGATGTTCTTTAAGTCAATAAACAGCTGGACAGCTTGTTCCATTGGCCGTTCATTTATTCAGCTGATGTTTACTAACACCTATTGCATAACAGGCACTGAGAGACTGTAGGGCTGACAGTCCAGTGGAGAATACGAGTAATGACAAATGTGGGAAGTGTAATGGAAGGATATTTGTGGGAATAAACCTGAATTCTAATCACCCACCCCCGAGTGTTAGCTGCTCCCTTAACTCTCTTCCACTCAAAGGAGACCACATCTTCCTAAAATTATTACAGAGCATCACCAGGTAATGCTACATTATCTCAAGTATTGGGCTTAAAAGGTCATTCCCTTTGGGCTTCACTGGGAGCAAAAATAAAAGTATTAGTAAAAGAGCAATAAAGGCGCCCTGAAGAAGGGATGGGGAAGGCGGGGAGAGTGGAAGAGTAGAGAGTTTCTGCTTTGCTAGTAACACATTTGAGTGCGTGGCCAAGTCACTTAACTTCGGGGGATTTAAATAGTCTGTTTCCTAAAACGGCGTTGGACCTGGTCAGCATTTTCCCAAATGTGTGTCTTAAAACAGAAATCCTGAGAAAAAATGGAATTTGGAGGTAAAACAAGTTGGGGATATGTGGCATAATCTCTGCTCCCCTTCACTCTTTGTCCCATGGGAATTCAAAATCACTTTAGTATATTAAAGGTTTTGATGGTCCCTAGAGTAAAAAGCCCGTTTAACTTTATTTAGCCTCAGCATTTCCCAGATGTATTTGCCTCGAGATCCAATTTTATGTACTACCTATTAATATAGAAATGCTAGACTAGATGTTCATTGAAAAGCCAATAAACATTTATTGAGCCCCTACTTTGTGCTAGGAAGTTACCTCTTGGGCTGTATTACGTCAGTTTATGAATCCTATGATCTAATCAAATGAACAGTGGAGATGGAGATTTTTTCTGCAGATAACATCTTCTAATTAACCTGTTCCCCATTCCCAGGAGTGCCTTCCTTCCACAGGGCACTGTTTAGGATCATTAGTGGTTTTTCACCATTAGTGCCCATCTCTCCCCTCACGTTGTATTGGAGTTCAAATCAGATTTCATCCTTTTCAATTAATACAGTGAACAGCAGAGGGTAAGTAGTGTTAAGCTGGTGCTGGTCTTAACCGCCCTTCGGATCCCAGCCCAGGGGACTGGACCGGCCATCAGATGCACAAGACTTTAGGGAATGTTCACACACACTTCATTTACTTCTGCCTCCTTCCTTTGGAGCTTTAATAACTTGGGCAAAAACTCGGTTAGTTTTGGAAGGAAGGAACTTTTAGTACAGGTTTCGTTTGTACAGCTGATTCTCAATAAAATCCTCATCTGGCTGGCTCAGATATTTACTCCTTTTGTCTATCGGCACCTTCACACCGGGGAGAGGGCAGGAGCTGTCTTTAAAATGCTCTCCCTGCTGTCTTGTTCTGCAGAAACTTTAGGAAGTGAGTTTTGACAGAGAGCCTGGTTTCCTTTATTTTAAAGCCATCTTACTTTAGATTTTGGGGAGGAGGGCTAGGGAGGGGAAATGAGAGTGAGAGAGAGGAAGGAGTGAACTGGGCTCATAGTGAGAAATTCCATTACTTGTTCTAACTTGGCCTTATCTAACAGAAAAAAAGAATAGGCAGGAAGTTAGAATCTGCAAGTTAGGCATTCTGAAATCTGGATTCTGTGTTCTTTTTTTTTTTAAATTCTCTGAAATTGATTCTGTGCTGCTGATTGCAATGCCTAAGTGATAGCTGCTGATAAATATTATCTTTGTGGAGAGGTAGGGCATCATCATATGTCAAGTCTGCAGACTAATTTTTAATGCAAGCCCAGCAGATTTTTGTGGATATGGGCCAGGAATTTTAATGAAAGAAAACATCAAAGATGCAGAAGAAATGAGAATATTAGTCAAGGAAGATACACAGAGATGCTCTCTGATAACCCCTGTTATTGACATTAGAACTCTGTGGGAGCAACTTAAATAAACATCTGGACACCGAGTTTAGACATTTTCAGTGACAAACCCCAGACAGATCTTTTCGACTTGCAATAATAAATATTTCAGAGGCTATATGAATCAACCGAAAATCCTGTTTTCAATTATTCTCGTTTTATAAATAGAGCATAGTTAATTATTCAAGTATAGAATTTCTTTTGAAGATTAGGTGAATTTTATATTTCCTTTGTCCATGTTATACTTCAGTTTTATTATTCATATCAAATTTATGTCTGTGTGTTCAAAAATAATATAGTTGGCTTGCCAGATACTATTAAATCAGAATCCAGCTGAGCTTGATTTTTTTATTGTTTTATTTTCAGCAAAGACTCTTTTACAGCCCCCAGCACTGCTGTACCCCGAGCTTGTTCAGCATGATCAGCCCCAGTGAAGGACACCAGTGGTAATAAAAGGGGAAGACGGACTCCTAGGTCTTCTTACCAAATTTATTTGATTGTTTGGAGTCATGTGCCCCTTGGTTAGTCAGGAAGGAACCAGAAGGACAGCACGCTGCTCTCACGAAAAGAGCCAGACTTTTTAAAAACTTGACTGAAGTAAAACTAGCTGTGGAGTTGGGTGCAAAACTCCTCCGATGGTCCTGTTGCTTGCTCTTGTACGTTTTATGATAAAAATACAAGTTTTCCCCTAAAAGTTGAAAACAAAAAAGAGAGATGTGATGAATTGCATCTATGACCTCCAGAGAGCCTACACTCTCATGCATTAAAAGTTAGCATGACTATGACCCTCAATGACTATGACTCCCTCTTGGGGGTTGTCTTGGTTAGCAGTTGGCTTAATACCTACTGGGAGCCTGTTACATGGTGCTGTGTGTCTTTTGTGAAATAGTCGGTACAGATTTGTTCCTCCTCACCCTGACCAGACTGCAAACTCATGGACTGGGACTAGCCAGCTCACCAGAGGGTTGGGCACAGAAGATGTCCTTTTAAAATGCTTAGATTAAGAGATCCTAGTTTTCTTCCAGTGATTTTGGAAGGAGGAAACTTTATGCAAACTGCAATGTCTCCATTTGTCCAGTTTTAGACCTAGAATATGATTATTGTAGTCAACATTCATTGAGCTCTTTGTATTCAATACAAAGTGCTGTATCAGGAGCTACATTTAAGAAATACAGCTGAAACCAGTTTGGCTTAGTGGATAGAGCATCAGCCTGTGGACTGAAAGATCCCAGGTTCAATTCTGGTCAAGGGCATGTACCTTGGTTGCATGCACATCCCCAGTAGGGGGTGTACAGGAGGCAGCTGATCAATGTTTCTAACTCTCTATCTCTCTCCCTTCCTCTTTATAAAAAAATCAATAAAATATTTTTTTTAAAAAAGAGAAAGAAATACATGTACATAACATAAAAAGTCGCATAGTACTAAAAGGTTTATAATGAAAAACAGCTATTTCCTCCCCAATCCCACCCTATCTCTAAAGCAGTTACTTTAGTTGTTTCTCAGTTATTTACCTCTAGATTTCTGAATAACATGCTTAGGGTGCATTTGTTCAGTTTTCCAAATAGACATTATCTACTGATTGAGGTGTGAGGTTTAGCCTCAGTCCACACCACCCACCTCTCCCATTTCTGCCCCTCTCAGGCTCCCAATTTTTTATTAATATTCAGTGTCTATATTACAATGACTATAAACAATATTTCCTATTATTTTACATGCCCTTCTCTATATGACTTCAGTTTGCTTTGGGATTTATAATCACATTTGTGCCCAGAAAAGGGAGTCTCAGGTTTTCTGACAGAAGCTTAAAACTCCTCTCCACATTGCTAAACAAATCAAGTAAGCATCAGTTCTCCTTTACCCGGAGTCTTCCTTGCTAGAGGCCTTGCCTGCTCCACTGCTCCCTGGACTCTTGGTCTGACACACACTGTTTTCCCTGAGACTTCCCTTCACTCTCATTCTGGAATTCCTTTTACCTCACGTTTGCATATAATATGTTTGCTGGTTCCTGCAAGTTTTTCTTGATTTCCTCTCAAGTTTCAATTGCACACATCATCCATTAATTATGGAAGTCGCAAAGAGGCAGCATAGAAAATAAATTTTGGGGCCTTTGTCTATCTGATGGTTTTATTTTTACCCCTTCTCTCTCTCTTTTTTTTTCTATTTTAATTTACTTTATTGATTTTTTACAGAGAGGAAGGGAGAGGGATAGAGAGTTAGAAACATCGATGAGAGACATTGATCAGCTGCCTCCTGCACACCCCTTACTGGGGATGTGCTTGCAACCCAGGTACATGCCCTTGATCAGAATTGAACCCGGGACCTTTTAGTCCGCAGGCCAATGCTCTATCCACTGAGCCAAACCGGTTTTGGCATTTACCCCTTCTCTTGATTCATCGTTTGGCTGGGTATAGAATTCTAAATGGGAAATCACTTTCTCTTAGGATTTGAAGGCATTAATGACTCTATCTTTTACCGCTGAGAAATTTAATGGCATTCTGATCCAAAATCCTTTGTGTGTGATCTCTCCCTCTCTCTCTCTCTCTCTCTCTCTCTCTCTCTCTCTCTCTCTCTCTCTCTCTCTTGTCAGCCTTCAGATCTCATTATTATTATTATTATTATTATTATTCATAGGATACTGAAATTTGATGATGATGTATTTTGGTATTTGCCCTTTTATTTGTGTGGAGGTGCAGACTGGGTTGCTGCTGGTTGGATTTGTTCAATCTAGAAAAGTGTTTCTTGATTCCTAGGAAATTTTCTGGTATTAGTTATTTGATAATTTACTCATTTCTGTATTTTTGTATTCTCATGCAGAAACTTTTATTAGTCAGATATTAGATCTTCTGGATGATTATTATTATATAATATATAATTTCTATTCATTATAGTTTTCTTTTAAGTTTTATTCTACTCCTTGAATTATCTGTTTCTTTCAAGTGCCCCCGCCCCCCATTTGCTTTTGGTCTCTTGATCATGTTAGAGGCTTTCTTCTGATCTTTTCTAGCCTTGCTATCTTGTGAGTTACTAAAAAATTGTGGGGAGGATGCATGAGCCTAGAGTGATGGGAACACTCAGCCTTTCTTTGAGAGATCCCCAAATGTCAGCAACTGTCCATCTTTCTCTCATGCTGGCCAGGCTCTTCAGAAAGTCTCCTGCCTTGAGGGTGTGCCCTAGTGTCCGGCACTCAGGGAAGAGTCCCGGGACTTTCCCCACTCAGCCAGCAGTCTTTCACTCCATCCCCTTATTGTTAAGGAATTGCCTCACCCTCACCTTCACTGTGCATCCTTGAGTGTCCTCGCGTCTCTGGTGTCTCTTTGTAGGGAAGCCGTCACCAGATACAGGGGTTGGAGGAGGGTCTGGGGCCTGTCCACTCCCTTTGCACACCACCAGCAAATCCTGCAGTTTTTAGCCCATCTTTTAGGGAAGTCCACTGCCTCCATTTCTGAGCCGTTGTGGGGTTCAGGGTTGTAAACTGGCTCATTCTTTATTGCTTTCTCCCCGCCTGTAGACAGTTACATATCAGCTTTCTCTACTCAAGTACATGGGTTGATATAATTTTTATTCTTCTACTAGGAAGGCTTCAGAACAGGGTAGATTTAAATGCATGCACTCAATCTGCAGTATTTAACTGGAAGTCTCAGGCAATCTCTTCAATGACCTTATAATGTAGGAATTATTATTATCCCGTTTACAGTTGGTGACATAGGCATAGTTTAGGTTACACAGTCAGGGAGTGATAGAGGCTGATCTTAAACCCAGCTCTGCCTGACCCTCTGCCTCAGAGGTCTGGGCTTGGTGGTCTTTAAAGCAGTGGTTCTCAACCCTGTGTGACATGAGAACCACCCAGGGAGCTTTAAAAAATGCTAATACCTAGGCCATGCTGAAACCAATTAAACCAGAGGGTGGACGCAAGCACTTATGGTTTTTAACAGCTCCCACGGGAGATGCTAATGTGCATCCTGGACTGAGAAGCGCTGCTCTGAATCCTCCGTCAGCCCTGGATTCTCTCTCCCACATTCCTTTTAGAGCAGAGGACCACCCTGTCCACCTTGCATCAGTTCCATTCAGGGAGGGTTGCTAGGTTTAGCTAATAAAACTGCAGGACACTCAGTTAAATTGGAATTTCAGATAAACAACAAATACCAATTTTAGCCCAATGTCCCAAATTTATTTGTTGATTCTTTGAAATTCAGATTTAATGGAGTGCCCCACCTTTCATCTGGCAGTTCTATAGTCAGAGCCGCATTTTGCAGAACACTGGGGCTTGCAGAACATTTCATCTGGAAGCAGCCTGCCCCAGGCCCCACATTGCCAACCCCTGTAGTAGAAGCCAGTGGATGGGCAGAACCAAAGCCTCACCTCCCCATGCCACCTTCTCCTCTTATAAATAGCACATTCACACTTCTCAATGCCAGCTTCAATAACATCTCCTCTAAATACATCTTCCTTGTGTTTTTCTCAGTGTCCCTATAGCATTTTGTCTGAGAATAATGAGCAGGTTGGAGTCAATGATTTCATGCAACTGTTGTCAGATGTTGCATGGCTGCCTCCTCGATTTGACTGAAATCCTCTCTAGGGCTGAGACCTTGTCTTGTTTCCCCTCTAGCCCCCTCAGCCTTTGTGTTCAGGGTGTGGGAGTCAGGTCTGGAGGCACTTAGGAACCGGTTGTGGAGAAGTTGTCTTCTTCAAAGTTAGAGACATCCTCCTCTCTTAGGCTGTCCCTTACTTTGGGGATTCCTGGTTTCCCAGGCACTAGATCCTATGATTTAAGGAGGGACTTACTTCCAGTGTCGTGCAAGTACCGACACTGTACTTGTATGACACAGGGAGTTAGGGCTTCCTTAAATTTTACACCCCAGTGCCTCGCTTGCCTCACCCTAGTCTGGCCCTGTCTCCTGGGGAAAGAGCAAAAGAGAACAGGCCTGGAGGGGCTCAAGTCACAGGGTGTGTACCTCACCCCTGTATTTGTTCTGTGTCCCTTGGCCTCAACCAGAGCACGCGGACGCTGAGGTCCCTGCCTATGGTCTGTGGGGCCACCAGCTCTTTGCTACCACATTGAGAGCAGGTGTGTGAAACACACACTCTGTGTACCCAGAAGAGTCTTCTAAACTTCTGAAGTCTGCAGACACATATTTAGGATATATGTAGTAAAAATGAGAGTCAGTTTCTGTCCTCCAGGAGTTTATGGTGTGTGTCTTAAGTTAAAAATATATACCTCTCTGTTAATAAAAATATATTCTACAAAAAAGAAAAAAGAAAAAAAAAAGAATCTCAAAACCTCCTGCATTATCTTTAGCAGAACTAGGATCTTTGATGCCATTAATGGGCTGTGTTATTCTAGAAGTCACTTAACCTCACAGACCTTGGTTTCTTTATTTGTAAGATGATGGGGGATCAGATGAGAAAATCTCTAAGTCCCATCTGTATTTTTAAAAGTTCTCGATTTCTCTTATCTTAGTAAGTCATTGTCTTACTAAACTGGCACTTATCTGCTACCAAGTGACAAAAATATTTCAACTTTGGATAGCTTTCTTGATTTATCCCTTGTTTTAATCTAGTTCCATATCCTGGCATACCGCTTTGTCTAAAACCTGTATTTTAATTTTTTAAATGCAATTTGTCCTTTATAACTCTTTTTCATGTCCCATAAAAATGATGGATAGGGGAAGGTAGATAAAACTACAGATCAATCTTAGATTCTGATAATCTAATAAATGCTTTGAGCACCAATCTTGCAGTTTATGACCTCTTGCCAATTGATTTATGGCCTTGTAGTAAATTTTCTCTCCCACTTATCCAATATTTATTGGAACATCTTGTTCTTAACAGACAAAGTACTGTATAAAACATCTGTCAAAACAAAAGGCAATTCAATTAAATATCTTTTACTTCCAAATCTACTTCTCCGGTTCTCTCCAGCATCCAGATTGCAAAACAACAAGTCATGTTAGGTACAACCGTTGAGCAAGGTTTTAGGAACATAAAATGCACTTGAAAAATAATTAAAACAAAATGTGGAAGCAATGAACAACCCCTATTTTCTCCACATTGATGCTACGTACCCAGGGCCTCCCAGTCTCTTCAGCAGCAATGGCTCTGCTACTCATTCCCTGCAGAGACCCCACAGTTTGAAAGATTTTATTTAAAAACCAGCTTTATGTAAACCTGGTACGAACCAGCTTAGTTATTAACCTGGAGATATATCAACCTCCAACTCCCCTGGTCAGTCTGTGATAACCCACATTCATAGAGTTGATATAATTCCAGCAAAAAAAAAAAAAAAAGGAAATAAATGTATCTATAATTTCTCTAGGCCTTTTGAAAAATTGAAATAATATCAGGGTTTCTCGCTTCTACTCTTTTTTGAATGGCCCACAAAGTAAGTTTAAAATGAGAGATTTTCACTCTGTGGGATCCTCTTTTTCTGCTATTAAGTTTATTGGGTGGGGGTGGGACGGTGAGAGCCTAATTCTCCAAGAATTGCAGTCTGGAGAGGGGACCGGGGCTCTTTGCACAGAGATCCACGCATCTGCACTTGTAGTGTTCCCTCCGTGAAGGACCAGAGGTGCTCTGATCAGTGTTCTGGAGCCTCTTTTGACCTGCCAGGCCCCGAGCTCCACTCTGAGGCCAGTTCCTGGATGGTTTGTGTATGTGGCTTAGTGAGCCCCGAGTAGCAATGTCTCCACCGTTTAAATTTCTCCAGAATTCAAGGTTCCAATTTTGTGGTTGCTGTTGCTAAATGCTCCCCAAATGTAATTGTTGACATATTGAAAGCATATGCATGTTTACCTCGGTATTGTCATTTCCTATAACACCAGGAATCACATGTGAGGTGCAGGGAGGAGGGGTGTGAGTGGCAGGGGATCTGAAGAGCAGCAGCAAAGGCCAAATGCATCCCTGAAGACGACTTCCTAGTGGTTTTGGTGTTAAAGTTGAAACCTGAAATATATTCTCATCTTAAGGGGGGAAAGCATCTGTTGATGTACATCCGTGGTACCTGAGCCATTTCCTTTCCAACCCTAAATCTTAGAAAGTTTTGAAAATGATAGAAACAGTACACTTTCATATCAGCTGTCCTACTACTGGCTGTTTTTCCTTTGTGTTTAACTCTTCAATTATGCGATTCCTATATTCAGAGGAAGGAAGGAAGACTAGACAGAATCACAAACTTGCATCCCAGGTCTCTGACAGAAGGTGCTGACAGTCAAAGGGAAAAGAGGGGGGAGGGGGGCAGGTATGGAAATACAAGTTAAAATAATATAGGAGTGGCCTGGCCACAATGGCTCAGTGGTTGAGTATCGACCTATGAACCAGGAGGTCACGGTTTGATTCCCAGTCAGGGAACATGCCCAATCAATGATTCCCTCTCACCATAGATGCTTCTATATTTCTCTCTTCTTTCCTCTTCCTCTCTGAAATCAATTAAAATATATTAAAAAAAATATAATATAGGAGCAGAATTCTACAAATGGAGGGTTTTTGTCCTCTTTGGCCTGGCTACTCCCAATTCTTTGTGGATAGGATGTATTTTAAGTTCTGCCTTTAAAATTTTGCCACTGAAGGTCAAAAATCGTTGGTTTTTTTCTTTGTTTGTTTGTTTTGTTTTGTTTTATTTTTTAACACTGCAAATTGTCCTTGGGCATCTGACATTTCAAATGTAGCCCAGAGTCTCTCCAGTGCTGAGAACAACTCTAAGAAAATCAGATGGAATTGCAAGTTTTTCTATTTGACCCCTCACAGTTCTTAAACCTTTCTCAGGGGTACCACCTCCAGAGTGGGTTGCC
Organism: Pipistrellus kuhlii; assembly: GCF_014108245.1. NCBI lineage: Eukaryota > Metazoa > Chordata > Mammalia > Chiroptera > Vespertilionidae > Pipistrellus > Pipistrellus kuhlii. Next base: position 39,884,199 of record NW_023425404.1, on the reverse strand, counting down.
CTGCCTTCTTGGTTAAGCCCAGCTACACCAAAAGCCACCCCCCCCACCCCCGGACTGCCTGTCTGTCTCATCGACCAGAGCCTCTTCCTGACCTGCTCATCGAGGGCCCAGCATCCCTTCCCCAGGAGAGCGTAGACTCCTGAATCAGATGTCCCAGTTCGAATTGCCTGGCTGAATGACCTTGGGCAAGTTACTCAGGGCTTCTGTATCTCAGTCTTCTTACTCATAAAATGGATTTTGTAAAGATCAAATAACATGATGCATGACAAGCATTTAGTACAGTGCTTGACGCTATTAAGGGTGCAGAAAATATTGGTTTTTGTTATTAGTGTGACTAACCGCATTGGAGTGGAAGTGACCATAGAGATTGTAGACATCCTCATGGCTTCATTAGCACCTCTTTGCAGATGAGTGGAAGTGGTAATGCCTCGACACTTTCCCTGCCTTTCCACATCCAATGCCTTAGACCAGAGTCTGGAAGGCCCTGGACCCTGACCTAGTGCGCTGTGTAAGGCTGCTTGAGGCTGGAGTGTGTACAAGTGGAGAACTCACCTGTCCTTAGCAGCCTGAGGCCTCCGGCAGTTTTCTTTCTGTCCCAGGCAGCATGTGCTGCCTTTTCCATGATGCTTGCTCCCTGCCTACCTCCATCCCACTCAACCCCTGAAGTTTGGGCCATTTCTCCCTGGTCTTTTTTGACCCCCCTGCAGGAGGTCCGCACTACACTCAGGTGTCATCTTGAGCACAACTGCTAACTTCCCTAAGCCTGGTTCCCATGCCTGTGGCTGGACAAGCCCGCGTCTGGCCTGTGAAGAGAAGAGACAGCATGTTTGTCCAGCGGATTCTCAGTGAGGGATTTCAGCGTGCAGTCTGCAGGCAGAGCCCAGGGGGGCCGGTCCCCAGCTCTCCCTCTCCCTAATATTCCTACTGACCAGTAGCAGTTTCAGTCATACGGAGAATACTGGGGAATCTTCAGTATGTGAGAAGCATTGTGCTAAACACTGGATAGCCCCTATCTCAGAGTTCTTACGAATCTTTGAAATCAGTGCTATCATTACCCTGGTTTTATAGGCAGGGAACCCAGTGTGCCCAGATTCCAGAGTTTGTCAGTTGCAGAGTTAGGGTCTGAACTGTTCCGTATTGTCTCTTCTCTGTCCCATGATGCTTCTGCGGGGGGCGCAGGAAGCTCTTTCCCAGCTCGAAGCTTGCCATTTCTGATGTCCAGCTTCTATCCCACCCAAAGGCTGTGTCTATCTGACATTCAACATCTTCAACAGCCAGAGACCAGCCAACCCCTGCAGCTACCTCTTAGTCATTGCACACGGCTCTCCACTTCTGCACCACTAGCCAGATGCCCTTGTCTCACTGCAGCCAAAGACCTCTGGAGCCTCCCAAACCGGGGTGAAATAGCACTGCCCCTACCACCGTCTGCAGGGCCTCGGCTCCCCCATTCTCCTGTGACACTTCAAAGGTATCACCTATGTTCACGGCCGGCTCTGCAAGCACTCATCCAGCTCATTGTCCTCCTGTGACTCCCTGTGTTGAGCATTGCTCATCAGAAGGTATTGGGGTGTAGGTGCTTCTTTGTCTCTGGCTGCATTCCCCATCCAGTAGACACGGTGTGAAAGCTTAACCACATGTAAGCTGTTCACCTGGCCACTTTGCACTATTACCACTGGTTTTCTTGAGATTATTGTTGCCATGTTGCCTAGTCAGTAAACAATAAGAAATGGCTGGGAAACTGTGGCATGCTGCCCCTTTGTCTGCTTTGTTGCTTGTCTTACCTCTTCCTATTGTGCCTCCCAGGGACCTGTCTCTCATCCTTGGACACTGTGGCTGGCAGAGCACTCCTTCACCCGAGGCTCAGAGCTCTTCCTGGGAGCTGTGGCCTGTTTTAACTGGAACCAAAATCTTACACTAAAGGAAAGAAGGTTCCATAGAGATTGTAGGCATCCTCAGGCAAAGAAGAGCTTGCTTAGCCTCCTGAAATTCCCACCTAAACTACCCGAGTTCGCTCTTGTTGGACATTTTTGTTCTTCTTTAAGGGATATATATATCCCCCCTCTTTTTTTTTCTTCTTTTTTTTTTTTCATAAAGATCCCAAGGTGAGAAGGCTGGACCCTGATGTCTCTGCCTGGACCAGCTGATAAGAGTGTCTTTCAGCTCCCAAAGAAAGGGGCCCCCTAACCTGACCTTGCTCTTCTCCTCTTACCTCTCAGGCTGCCCCTGCATGGGCGCCTCTCCTTCCTTTCAATGGGCTTCTTTCAGCCCCTGTCCCTTCCCATGGCCGTGCCCCTCACCCCGCGCCCGTCTATTCTCATGGCTTCATTAGCACCTCTTTGCAGATGACGTGCAAGCCGACCTTTGCAGCCATGACCCTTTCCTGTGCCCCAGACTGCATTTCCACCCGCTGACAGGACATCTCCACTCACGTATCCTGGAGCCCTCAGCCCGAGCGTGCCCACGGCGCTGCTCTCCATCCGCTCACCCCTTCCAGACATGCAGGTGCTTCATCCGGGCGTCCTTTTCAGCCGGGGCTCCGCCGGCGTTCAGGAGTTCCTGGCTGGACTCGTTGGAGTCAGTTATGAAAAGCCTACTGAACACCTCTGGGTGCCAGGCAGCATGCTCCGGCTCAGAGTAGGGGGAGGAATGAAAGCCACCAGGAGACCTCAGGGCGCTCAGCCTAGAGAAGGGGGATGTGGGTAAAGAACGCCAGGCACTCCTAGGGGGAGAGGTGCACAGGGAGCTGTGCGCGCAGCATCCAATAAATGCTGGCGAGGAGGACCCCAGTCTCGCTGGTGTTGACTTTCCTTCCCATCCCTACTGCCATCATCTTGGTTCACTCCTATATCACTCACACCTCCATGACTTCCACTGTCTCCTCCCTGGCTCCTTGATTGTGAATTTCTCTCTGTCACCAGCTAATTTTTCTCATGAATTTACTCTAGTTTTCAAGAAAAAAAAAAATTGCCCTGGTCCCCCATCCTTCCTCTGTAGCCTTATTTCAGCACAGAGATCAGTTCATGGTGTCAGGATCAGCATGCTAAAATTTCAGCCCTGCTGCTCCATTGCTGTGTGACGTTTGGCAAGTTACTCACCATCCCTTTGCCTTAGTTATCTCGTCTGTAAAATGGGGATAACAATAATACCTACCTTATAGAGCTGTAAGGCAGAGTTAATATAGATGACGTTACTGTAAGGGCTGAATAAGTGGTGGCTGTTCTTATGATGTTTCTCTATTGCTTCCAAGTAGTAGTGGGCGCCTTAGCTCCTCTGAGGCCTCTTCACAGACCTTAGACTAGAGACTTCTCTCTGTGTGGCCCACAATGACACCCTTCCTTCAAACACCAGGCTTTTTAGGTTCTGTCCCTCCTGCCCATCCATCAGACCCAGCTCAGATCCCCGAGCCTGCATGGACTGTCCCCAGCTTCCTCGGCTCTTCGTGACCTCTCTTTGTCATCTGGGCTTGAACCACAGATATAATAGAGGCCCTTAAAGAAAGCAGACTTCCCCTAAACACACTGCCCTTCCTTCAGACAGGTAAAGACCCTGTCTGGAAGATTACAACCGTAACACTGAACCAGAAAAACACTATCATCTCCCCCCCAGAGTGTGGGGACCACCTCCTGCCTGCCACTGCACCTTCTCTGCTCAGGGGCTGGCAAATCTGTTCCGCATAGAACCAAACAGTAGATTGTTTAGGTGTTGCAGGCCATATGCCTGTAAGTCAACCCTTAACGGCTCAGCCCTGCGGCCATCCCTGGGAAGTAGCCAGAGCCCGAATGTGGCTGTGCTTCTGTAAAACTTTCTTTACGGAAACAGGTGGTGGCTGCAGCTTGCTGGCCTGCTCTAGCTGGAGCTGGAGCCAGTTTGCTGGAGAAGCCCATCTGCTCAGCCAACCTCCTGGGTGTCCCCACAGTACATTTTTCCTTTTTGTTTGGCTTCAGAGGCCTCAGCAAGCGCTTAAATGGACTGGCGGCAGGTGTGTGTGGGGGGGGGGGGGGGGGGGAGTGCAGAGGTGACTGAGTGGGCTCCTCACCTGACAGCTTTGCTCCTGAGATCAGCCAGAGCAGGGGAGGACCAGCCCAGGGGGCGAGGACTGCTAAGCAAAAGGAAACCAGAGGCTTTTCTCCTCCCCTCTTCCTTCCTAACCCGCACTCCACTGCCCTCCGCCCTATTCCCAGAGGTAAATAAATATACATTTTACAACCACCTCAGACAGACTTTTATTATCAAGAAAGGAAATTAAAAGTCTCTTAAGTGTAGATACTACGGAGCTTGCTAGACAAATTGACAATGGCCAGGAAATTTGAAACCGAGGGTCGCAAGCTCCTTCTCGGAGTGTCTGCGGCCATCCTGCCCCCGGCCGGCTGTCCTCAGGGCAGGGCAGCCTGACCTCGCTGTCAGTGCACCCGCACTTCCTCTGGGGACCGGGCTGCTTTGCCCATTATTCATTTGGCATTTTGGGGATCCCTCTGTCGCAGGCCCCCTTCTTCCCTTTGTTCTCTTAGCGGGTTGGAGGGGAAGGCAGTCGACTTCCCAGAGAAAGTCCCAACTCCCACACCCTAGGTTCCCCGTGTTAGTGGACCTTTCCTGTGAGCGAGACAGACACATCTGCCCAGCGAACATTCCCCATCGCCCCTCCGGTTGTCACCAGGGGAGTGATTATAATTTAAATCGATGGGCACTTGAGAGAAGGTGAACTGCTTGCCCTCCCCTAGCACTTGACATTTTGAACATTGGACAATGAGAGGTGACTTTGTTTATTTATTGAGCTATTACAGCTTCACACTGAAAGGGTCCCTGCCAACAACGGAAAGAAAGAAACCTCCTTTTTGGAATTAAATCTTTGAGTAGAAATTGCTTTGTTACTGGTCAGTATTTGGGGGGAAAGTCCAGTGAAAGCTGTATTCAGTTGATATCACATACTTTTTTTTTTTTTTTTAATCTCTCACTAGGTACAAAAGTAAATGCCTCCTCCAGCATTTCCCACATCTGGTCTTAATATTTGAGAGTCTTTGTTTCATGTACTTTGGTAGACAACTTTTTTTGCGTGTGTGGAGCATTTTGTTATTGGAGTCTATGAAATGTTGATCTGAATCCGAGCTGCCCTGGTCTTCATGGAACACAAGGCCAGTCTGAGACCATCCTTGGGTGCGTCTCTGGGAGAGGGGTTTTGAGGATCATGCCACATATTTTGACATCTTTCCCAGGGCATCTGACTGTTTTGTGAAAACACTGTGTGTGCCTCTCCCCGAGAGGACCCCTGGGCAGGGTCGCTGCTCACTTCAAATCTCCCAGCCCGTGTACTGGGTGCTGTGACCAAGATCTGAGGTTGGCAAACTGCAGCTCTCGAGCCACATGCAGTTCTTTGGCTCCTTGAGTGTGGCTCTTCCACAAAATACCATGGCCTGGGCGAGTCTATTTTGAAGAAGTGGCGTTAGAAAAAGTTTAAGTTTAAAAAATCTGTCTCTCAAAAGAAATTTCAATCATTGTACTGTTGATATTTGGCTCTGTTGACTAATGAGTTTGCGGACCACTGACCAAGATCATTGGCAGGTTAAAGGTCAGAGGTCAGGATTTACCTCTTCCACTCGGTCCCGGGTCCATGGGAATGGAGGGCTTTGTGAGCAGAGGAGTGAATTGTATTTTGAAGGGACCTTCAACCTTTCCTGGATCCGAATGGACTTGAAAACTGAGGCCTGTTTTCTGAGACGCTGTTTTCCATCTCAGAGGACAAGCTGCTCTCGGACTTGGCAGGCCCGTCTGCAAACAGGAAAAATGACATGGTGACATGCGGAGTGATGCTACAGTCGCATCAGCTTCTTTAAGGAAGAAAGATGTGCCGATGGAAGTAAAATTTAGCAGGTTTATGGACGACAAGGTGGTGGTGCCATTTGCATGGAAGACCTCAGACTGAGGAAGTAGGTGAGTTGAAGCAAGGTGACTTGGCAGACACCAGCAGCTCAGACCTGGGGTTAGAGCAGGACTGTGGCATGGGCTGAGTGTCCCGCGTACCAATCACCTGGGGACGGGAATGGGACTCCTCTTTCCTGATTGGAAATGCTGATTTCTGTTTGTACATGTTTCACGTGTTTTTCCTCTCCTTTCCAAAACTACCCGCCCCCCCTCCGGTCTTTCTCCGTAGCTCTTGTCTCACCCCAAGAGAATGCTGGTGCATTCATTTTAAAAGCCATACAAAGTTACTTTGAACTAAACTTCAGAACTGGATTGTTGATTCACGGATATTCTCAGGTTCGCTGCAGAAGATAATTAAGTAGAAATGCACACAACACGATAGCAATTAATCATCCCATCTAATATGTGAAGGTAGAATTAGAAACCCTGGATGAGAAAAATCTCAGAGCATCCCCAGCCAGAGGTTAGTTGTGCTGCTAAAGAGAAAAAGATCTTTTAATCCTGGGATGAATGTTCATTTTGGCGAGTGCTTTGAAAGACTTATAAAGTTACAGGGTGCTCTCAGAGTCCTGGTGGGTGGCCTAACTTGTTTAAATTGTACTTAAGGGCTGAAGGATCTTCAAGATGTATTGTCCAGAGAAAGGAGCGGGGGGGGGGGGGGGGGGGGGGGGGACGGGACGGGGGGAGAATGATGTGCAGAGTACGCTATCATAGGTTAAAAAATTAAGAAGCATTTCTGTGTATTAGAATATCTGGAAGGAGATATAAATGCTAGCAAGGCTGCATCCTGAAGATGGGATGGATGGTGAGGGTCCAGAGCAGAGGGACCGGCTTTGCATTGTATAGTCTTTTAAAATCTAGACCATGGACACACATTACCTATTGTTCCCCAAAATAGCTACTTACGGAGCCCTCTGACTACTCCGTGTAGTCTTTTGGAACCCAACTTTCTAGAAAAAAACCAAATTTCCCAACCAAATGTATAGAAAACAAATATTCTTACACCAGTTCTTCCCTATCCCACTGGCAGACCAACCAACAGGAACCCCAATACCATGGTTTTTAACAAAGAAGTAAACATGTTTAAGCCTTTATATTCTCTGCCCTTTAATTTCAGCAGTCATGGCCCAGAAAAACTGTGACCAGGATGTCAGATGTCAAAAAACGGTGTAGGCTGATGGCTTCTGATGTTTACAAACAGGGGCTTGTGAGTGTGGAAAGGAGGCCCCTTTGATTATTGAAACCCACCTGCAGAGGGACACGTTTATTTACAAAGAAGCTTACCCAGAGAGAGGCGGGCTCTGCCCTGAGTCCAGGGTTAAGGCACATGGTTCATGATAAAATACAAGTGACTTTCCAAAAGGGAGAAGGAAATAGGGTGAAGGGGAAACTGGTCTTTATAAATCCCTTAATATTCCAAATATAATTGCCATCTGACTTGGAACTTTGCAAAGGTTATAGTGCATAGATCATTTTTATTGGCATAGCTTTGTCATTAACAAAATGATAACTTAGAGGGAAAGGTTGTATTGATTTCACTGCAGAGTCTAAATTCCTTGCTTACTGTCTTATTTTCCTCCATGGACCCATAGGGATCCCCTAGGAATGAAGAGAACAAATGTGATTCCCGGGGATGGGAGTTTCAGGCGTGGTGCTGTTGGGGACAGTGAGTGCAAACTGGGCCCGGGGATGGAGCCAGGCTTCTCCGTGTCCGTTCCTGGTCTGCTATTTGCCAGCTGTGTAGCTCCAGGCAGGACATGCCTGACTTTTGAACTTTAGTTTTCACATCTGTACGATGAGGCCAATGATACTAAGCTGGGAGGGCTGCTAGGAGGACCAAGTGTGACATTGGTATGGAGCACCTGCGCGCCTTCTACCCTAGGAAACGCTGGCTCCTTTTCCCTGTAGAGAAGCCAGAGTTAGAAACACCCTCCACTGAGGGCGGCAGCCCCCTTCTTTTTTACAAGCTGCCTGGGTAAGCGTTCCAGGCCCCTGACCTCCCTCTGAAACCGATGAGTGCTAGCTCAAAGGTGCGTGACGTGCTACAGATGGCCTTACCTGTGGGAGACACAGCGCTCTCAGGAGGAGCTTGCGTTTCCTCTTTGTGGAGAAATGCTATTTCACAGTCCCTCAGTAGATGTCAGCAGCACAGCAAACATCTCCCGCCACCACGGAAGCAGGTTGGCTGGAAGACAACTTTCCCAATTAAAGAAGTAAAAAAAAAAATCAAAAAAAAATCACTGCTCCTCTTTGCCATTCTCTTCAGAAATCCCAGAGCCCGAATGATGATGAGATCTACTGGCCTCAGAGAAGATTCCCACAGGATCGCCAAGGGTGCCTTTGCGTCGGAAAGGCAAACCTTCCCTTCCCAGTAATGAAATCATCCCAGGAAGAGTTGGGGATTAAAGTGACCTCTTTAGAATTTTCTGCGAGTTTATCTTGCATTTATCCTCCAGGCACGGGTGAAATAATAGAAGATGTCCAATGTTTTGCTTCTTCCTGTGAAGTAAATCAAAACCGTGGGAATGTTTCCCCTAATTTAATTTAGGGCTGTCTCCTGGAATATATCTTTTATTGTATTCAATTAACCCTCTGATTGAGACCACAGACAACTGCAAGGAGGTCAAAAAATAAGACAAAGTTTTCTTGTCAGAAAAAAAGCAGGGATGAATAGAGTTTGTGGCCAAGTAATATTTGGATGTGGGTCTGGACATAGGGTTTTGCTTCTGGCATTTAATGTATAAACAGACTCTCCCTCCACTCTCTTCCCCACTCTTATCTGCCTCTCCCCCAGGTATCGTAGGAGGTAGGTCAGCACACCATTACTTACATACCCTTTTGTCCCGAATCATGCGTAATTTTGCCGCCAAACTTGACTTCACACTAGGTTGGCTTTTGGATTTACTGTTCAATTTGTTTCTGCTCCTCACACCTTTCCATCAAGGATCCCATAATGGTTTATGCTTTGGTCTGAGGCAAGTAAATAATGTCCCAGGTTTGAGAATCTACAGCTGCTGTCTTTAGGTAGTGAGCTCCCCTTCACTAGAAGTATTTATTCACCAGTGTCTCAAACGTGGCTGCACACTGGGATCATGTGAGAAGCAGACAACAACTAGGGTTACCAATCATGTGCGTTTGCCATGGACTATTTCAGTTTTAGAACTGGCCATCCCTTGTCCTGGGGAAGCCTTTGTTTTGGGCAAACCAACATGCTTGGGCACCTTACTGATGCTTCCCATTCCCAGAGATGCTGGTTTAAACCAGCATTGGGAGCTTTTAATCTTCCCAGGTGATTTCAATATGCAGCCAAGGTTTAGAATCATTAGCCTTGAAGCCAAATAATCGTGATCAGAAATGCTATAGAAGGGGCTCTTGGGTAGGCTGCAGGAAGAGTGGCTTCGTGGGTTTTGTGTAGCTGTCAGAGCTTCGACCTGGGGATATGGCAGAGTAGCCAACACAACAAGCCACTTTACTCTGATGCAGAAAGGACTAGGGCTAGGATTAGGGCACTTGCCTCATGCACAAAACTGAAGGGCCACCAAAAACCACAGTAATTAATGTAGACAAAATATTTTAATACTGTATTTAAAAACAATCAAAATTAATAACAAAAAATGTATGCTGAACAAAATAGCCACATTGGAGCCAGAGGCAAAAGGAAAACTGGGAATACTGATTCTGTCTTTAATTAAAATTTTGATCTTTTATTCATCATGATTTTTTTGGCATTAATTTAGATTTCTTGATGTTGCATTTAATATTATACATTGTAAACATAAATACATAAATATTATACATTGGGATGACTGAGGTTTCTGGTGCCCCTTAGATTCTGCATTTAAGGAGGGCTCCTCACTTGTCTTACCGTAGTCTTGGCCCTGGGAAGGCTGTACCCCTAGGTTCAACCAAATCAGAGAGGGGCCCGATGGGCTTCTCAGAGGCCTGATGGGCCCCCAGGTGGTCAGTCCAGTCCACTGCCTTCAGAAGGATGTAGGCTTCCTAGAAGAAGGGGAGTAGCCATACTCCCTACCATGGTAGGTCTGAGTGCAATTCACAAGGGCCTGTGGTTCTCAGCACACAAGCCCTAGCAAGGCAGGCACAGCCCATTCAGATCACCTTTTCATAAGGCAAAGCAAGGGGACTTGTAAGTTTCAGCTGATTTAAACTCCTACAGCCATTTTGGTTAGAAACCAAAAGCAAACTGTGTTTCTCCATTTCCAGGATTAAAATTAAGCAAAAACAGAAACTTTTTTTTTTTTTTTTGAAGTGGAATTCCATTTGAAGTGGAACAGATAATGCAAAAACCTGCAGGCTTTAGGGGAAGAAGGAGTCTGAGGGCTAATCCTGACCAGAGTTGGCCAGTCACCCTGCTGGCGTGCTCCCTGGGCCTGGGCTGGGGCAGGCAGTGCCAACTACAGGAAAGAAAGGCTTTGTTGGCTCATGGTGTTTGGAGCTTCTTCGGGACAAGAAACCCTGCAGTGAAGGCCGCCTCCTTCCCTCCCACTCTCCTGTGGCTTTGGATCAGGAACAGCAAACATTGTACTTGTTGTCGACTTCTTATTGGAAAGGTAAGAGTGGACCAAACTGTTATTATTTGGGCAACATGGTTTAATAAAAATAGGTCAGATTTGGATTTAGAAGATTCCAGTCCTAGCCCCACCTTAGGCCAGCTGTGGTGTCTTGGACAAGCCACTGAGCCTCCTAAAGACTCATTTCCAACCTGTAAACTAGGCAGACTAGAGCTTAACCGCAGGCCTTGAAATAATCATGCGACTGGGCTGGGTTAAATTCACGAAGGCACAGTGTAAGGTAGAAAGGCTTCACAACAGAAAGTGTGATGGTAGTTATTATTATTCACTGCCGTCTCTCAGTCTATGCTCTTGCTATCTAGCTTGCTTACCTCCTTAATTAGTTATTGCAATATATGTCTTAGAGCCTGTGGGGTGCAGACAATACTGTGAGCGGATGAGGCATTTTCCCACTAGGAAATAGCCAGTGGCTGTTTCCAGGACAAGATAGGACAAACACACAGAAAACTATAAGGTGTGATCGCAAGGGACAGTCTGTGAAAGAGGCAAGCAGGGAAGGAGCTATTTCTCTGGCTGCAGGATCTTAGAAACTCTCACGTGGAAGTAATATTGGGGATGGGCAGCAGGAAGGCTGGGCATTTGCAGAGTGGGCTTGGGGCCCAGGAAGGCATCCAGTCGAAGGACAGCGGCTGCGGATCTGCATGGGGTGTGTATGGGGAAAAGGAGGCATTTCTTTGGCTGGACTGTGAAGTTTATGAAGGGAAGAGTGAGCAAAAGGTTGAAAAGCGGTGCAGTGGCTGGGTTGAGGGGAGTGAAGTTATGATCAAGGGGAACAACACGAACTCTGACACTTGAGCAGCTTTGTCCCTTAGGGTGCCTGAGCAGAGGAGCAGTACTATCTCAGGCGCAGAGTCAATAGACTATAAGTAGAACACAAGCCGGCTGCTGGCTTGTCCAGGCCCTGGTACCATGATTCCCATCCCTTCCCTTATGGGACTCACTGGTGGGTGGATGCTGACAGGTGAGCTCCCAGAGAGCGCAGCCAACCAGCTTCAGGTAAGAAGGCTCTTTATCATGCCTCCTCAGGCCTTGGGGACTCAGGTTTTGAACAATTCAGTGCGTTTATGCTGAGCACACTTTCTGTTCCAGGCATTGGGCCAGGGCTCGGGATCCAACTGTGAACTAGATTTACTTGTTCCTGTCCCCAAGTCTAGTGGGAGGAAGAGTTGGGTGTGGGGCTGCAGGACTGTGGTTATCACAGTGTGGGAGCACGGCTGCCCCCTCACTAGGGCTTGGGGATACAGATGGAGGGGGAAGGGTCAGGAAGGATTTGGAGGAAAAGGATGATTAAGCCAAGAACTACAGGCTGAGTAAGGTTATCCAGGTAAGGTAATGGGGAAGGAAAGGGCAGGGCAGCCAAGTAGAAGGACCAGCAGCATAATCCAGGTGTGAGAGGGCAGGACATCTGGGAACCTGGAAGCCGTTGAGTGGAGATGGAGCTTAGTGCCCAGAGATCGATTCTTCGTCCTGCAGCCAGGCCAAAGAATTCCACTTTCTCCTGAGAGCACGGGGCCTGTTGGTGTGTTTAAGCCCCATGGGAGTGATTGATAGTCTTGCCTTTTGGAAAAAGGGCTTTGGGCAGGTGAGGAGAGCTTGGGTTGGAGGAAGTGGCTGGAACCAGTGGCTATTTCCAGGCCAGACACAGTGGTGGGTAGAGCCAGGGCAGGAATGCTGGAGCTGGAGTCCAGGCAGGACCAGCAAGACTTGGTTTGGGACTGAGAGAGAAGCAGAAGAAAAAGCCAGAGATGGACACCTCTGTGCTAACATGTATTCTTTCAGGGTTTTGGATCAATTTAAAATGAATCCTCTGCTCATGCCAAACCTACTGCATCTTCAGAATGCTACCCATGTGATCTGACCCCAAATTGTGATTTTGCTGCTTTGGACACACTCGCCATTACAATACCAGTGCTGTAGAGAGAGAATACCAACCTCGTTCAGTGTTGTGCAGCTATTACTATAATCCATTTCCAGAACTTTTCACCCAAACAGAAATTCCATGCCCATTAGACAATATGGTAATGGGATTTTTAAAAAGCTGTACAGCCAATTCTCAATGCACTCACCTAGACCACTTGCTCACTGCATTTACCATGTCCTACCAAGGGCTGTGAGCCCTTCTAAGGGGAAGCCTGGCTTTGGACTCTGAAAGATCTTTGTTCAAATATATAGACTCTGTGTCCTTGTCTAGTCAACCTCTCCCTGAATAGGCAATCATATGTCCCCCATGGTGATGTGGTAATGACAATCTGAGAACCAAAGTAAGGCATCCTGTCCAGCACCTGACCTATAAAATTCAATGAAGAATCATGATTATTATGCTACTAGAGGCCTGGTGCACAAAATCATGCACTGGTGGGGTCCAACCGGCCCACCCTTGATGGGGGTCATCCGGGGCAGGCCGGCTGGGGTGGAGGGATGATGGGGGCAGGGTCCACCAGGACAATGGGCCACAGTCTATTTGCATATTACCCTTTTGTTACATAGGATGGTACTTTGAGCACAGGCTTTAGAGTCAGAGAAACCTGAAAAATCCTGACTTCACCATTTATGAATTATGTCACCAGGTCAGGTTATTTTACTGCTTTGAGCCTGTGTGTTATTACCTGTAAAATGGAGGTGATGCTGCCTATCTTATAGGATTATTGTGAGAATTAAATGAGATGACACAGGTTTAGGGACTAACACATAGTAGGGCTCAAGAAATGTGGCAATTATTTCCATATGTGAGATGTATCATTCATTCTATATCACATGCCATCCCACAACAAAGTAATTATAGACTTTTAGCACTGAAATAGTTTTTTAAGATGAGAGAAAAATTAGTAAAATATTGAAACTTTGAAATGCAACAGGGGAAGCAGCTGTGGGCTAGTTATCAGAGCCCCCAGAGTTTAATAATCCTGAACTCTTACTATTATAGCTGTGCATTCTTTAAAAAAAAAAATCGAACTCTCAGGGCCTGAGTTTCTTCACCTGAAACAGAATTTAAAAGGGCTATGTGTGCCTCAATAAATGTGTGAATTTGAGCAGAGAACATTTTCCCTGATCTCACCTCTTTCATGGAATTATCAGAGATTCCTTCATTTCACATGCTATTGTTTTGCTAAATCACCAAGTTGCCAGGGGCTAGAATAAGAGAGCTCCCTTCCTCTGCCCCTCCCTTCTCTGCCCTCCCCAATCCAGGACCTCTTTCCCTGCCTGAAGGACCTGCCCTGTGAGTAACACCACTAGCAATCATGTTCTTGTTCCCACAGATATCCATTCAATAAGAAATTCTTTTCAGCACCCTCTCCATTTACTCTGAACTCTCAACCAAGTGAAGAACTTTCCTATACCAGGATCAATTTTGTTTGGGCTAAGATGATTCTGGTAATATATACATAGCCTGAACCTCCAGGAGGAAATGTCAGCATGTTATTAATCTATTCAAAATACATTCTGTCACATATATTTTCCAGTTCATAATAGCACATGTCAGTTTCTAAAATCGCTGTGTGGCACATGGGATTGTATCTGCACTCCTCATGCATGTTTTTACCGTATTGTAGTCAGAATGAATTATCCTTGACGATATATAGATACTTTTTGTTCTTGATGGTCAAGCTTTGATTTACCATCAAACTAAATTTGGTTACACGATTAACCCAAACGTTATCTTTTTTTTTTTTTCATGGATATTTTGGAATGTATAATGTTGATAAATACCAGTGATTTAAGATGGAGCATCGGGCTAATATTTCTATTTTATAGGTAGATATTTCATTTATAAGGCTTCAGCGAGGCATAAAAGACATGGAGTCACATTACTGAAAATAGTTCAAAATTGCTGAATATAGCATATGTGTGTGGGAAAGTGAATGTGAGGGGGTCCACAGGGATGATGAGGTCCTGAAGGGTCTGAAATTCTAGGCCAAATGTTGGTGCTTTATTTCCTGGGCCAGGGGTCACAAACTGGAGAACCTACTGTGGCGAAGCAGTAATGAATGAAGCTACAGAAATGGAAGAGATCCAGTATAAGAATTGTCAGCTTTGATTTGTATTTTTTTTTTTCATACCTGACACAATTTTCTTATAAAACATGTAGGAAAAAATGTCATGTTATGAAGAACTATGTTTTGTCACATTTTTCTCTAAACGTGACCCTCACATCTCTTTATTAGTTCCACTCTTAAATTTTTAAATTGGATTTATTGGGGTGACATCCTATATAATAAAAGGCTAATATGCAAATAGACTGAATGGCAGAAGAACTGGAACAATAGAATAACTGATCACTATATTGTGCGCTGACCACTAGGGGATGCGCTTGGTGGCAGAGAGCAGAACATGGTAGGAGCCACCCATGGTGGGATGGTTGAGCAGGTGAGCAGGTGAGCCGGGGTGTCAGACCAAGGCGGTGCCAGTTGCTGTCATCAGGGCAAGCCTCTGAAAATTATTTTCTCCTGTGCTGCAGTCCCACCTGACACTTGCACCAGCTTCTGGCACCAGCTCTGCTTGTACCCATTGCAGGTGCTGGAGACACCACTTGAACCCACTGCTGGCACCTAGCACTGGCCCCGATTGCCCTTCAGGGCTTCTCCACCTCCCCTTGCTCCTCAGGGGTGAATAGGGCTGGCAGTTGCCTCTTGCACCCGCTGCTGGCACTGAAGCCTCCCCTTGCATCTACTGCCAGAGTCCTGTGCTGGTCCCAATCAGCATGTTGGCATCATCAGCATGTGAGAGCAGCAGCTGCCAGTTCTGATAGCCCCAGAGGGCTTCTCCACCACCCCATGCTCCTGTGGGGTGATGGAGCAGCAGCCGTGGCTGGCACCCACTGACAGTGCCCGCCCTAATCATTCTGCGTCAATGGGTGTGAGTGGAGCCAGTGCCATCAGTGCATGGGAGCAGCAGTAGCGTGGCAGGAGTGGGGCTGCCAGCAGATGGGGGACTAGGGGCCGCAGTGGGTGCGGAGGATGGGCTGAGACCCGCACCTGTTGCCCACCGCAGCCTCGCAGCCCACAGTTCTTTTCCAGGTGCACTAATTTGTGCACTGGCCCCTAGTTCATTAATAACATTATATAGGTGCTTCCCTGGCTTGTGTGGCTCAGTTGGTTGGAGTGTTGTCCCATACGCCAAAGGTGATGGTTTAATTCCTGAGCACACACCCAGGCTTTGGGTTCTATCCCCGGTTGGGGAGTGTGTGGGAGGCAACCAATCAATGTTTTTTTCTCTCTCCCTTCTTCTCTCTAACAATCAATTTTAAAAAGCTGAAAAAATAATTATATAGGTTTCAAGTGTACAATTCTATAGGTCTAGTAATACTTAATGTCGTTTTAAAACATTCGTTTAAAATCTTGCTTGGCGTTGACGTGTATTGACATAACCTTCAAACACGTGGTATCTACAGAACGTGTGAAGTGCAATTAACAAGTTTTGCTTGAAAAAGTTTGTGTTTGGTTTGGTTTTTGTTGCAAAACTAGGGCTAAGAAGATGGCGGATGAAGAGCATATTCGGCACTGCATGCTTTACGAGTTCCAATTAGGAAGAAAAGCAAGTGAGGCTGCAAAAAACATCTGTAGTGCTCTTGGTCAAGATGCAGTTAGCGCCAGAAAATGCCAGCGTTGGTTTGAGAAATTTCGCGAGGGAAATTTTTCGTTAGATGACAAGAGTGGTCGAGGCCGTGTGTCCAATTTTGATCAAGAAGCTCTTCAAGCTCTTTTGGTGCAAAATCCTCAAATTACCCAACAAGAGCTTGCGACAACTTTAAATTGTTTACAAAAAACAATTTCCAATCAATTGCGTGCACTTGGCAAAGTCCAAAAGTTTGGAAAATGGGTTCCTCATGAGTTGACAGACAACAACCGTAATCAAAGAGTCACAATTTGCAGTTCACTCCTCTCTCGTCAAAACCGTTTGCCGTTTTTAGAGCAAATTGTTACCGGGGATGAAGAATGGGTGCTGTATGTTAATTTGAAAAGGCGGCCTCAATGGTTGGACAAAAATGAGGCTCCGCAGCCCACGCCAAAACCTGACTTGCATGCGAAAAAAGTGATGTTGTGTGTTTGGTGGAATTTTAAAGGAATTCTTCATTATGAACTTTTACCATCTACCCAAACCATTACAAGTGCAGTGTATAGTGCCCAATTGGAAAGGTTAGCCCAAGCTTTAAGAGAAAAAGAACCCGCGCTGATTAATCGGAAGGGCGTAATTCTTCACCACGATAACGCACGACCGCATACTGCAAGAATCACTGCTGAAAAACTGTGCCAGTTGGAATGGGAAGTTCTCCTTCAACCTGCATATTCTCCTGATATTGCCCCTTCCGATTACCATTTGTTTCGTTCTTTGCAAAACTTTCTTCTTGGAAAAAAAATTTAATAATGAAGAATGCCTCAAAAATGCATTGACCGAATTTTTTGCATCAAAATCACAAGAATTTTACAACAGAGGAATTAAAATGCTTCCTGAGCATTGGGCACAAGTAGTAGAAAACAACGGCAACTATATTGTTGATTACATTTTGTTGTATTGTTTAAATAAATTCGATTTAAAAAAGTATTAGAAAACGACATTAATTATTACTAGACCTAATATATCATCTGTCCATTGTATTTCATTCACCATCCAAAGTCAAGTCTCCTTTCACCTTATCTCCCCTTTATCCTCCTTCACCTCCCTCTACCCCCTTTCTCTCTTACAGTCATCATATTATTTTCTGTCTATGAGGTGTTTTTTTGTTTGTTTGTTTAACCTCTTTTCCTTTTTTACCCAGCCCCCAACACTCTTCTCTCTGATAGCTATCAATCTGTTTGCTGTATCTATGAGTCTGTTTCTATTTTGCTTGTTAGTTTATTTTGTTCATTAGATTCCACATATGAGTGAAATCATATGGTACTTGTCTTTCTCTAACTGACTTATTTCATTTAGCATAATCCTCTCCAGGTCCATCCATGCTGTTGCAAAAGGCAAGATTTCTTTCTTTTTTTACAGCTGAGTAGTATACCACTATGTAAATGTATCACAACATAATAAGGCCCATATATAATAAACCATAGCCAACATCATGCTCAATAGGAAAAAAATAAGTGTTTCCCCTTAAGATCAGGAACAAGACAGGGATGACTGCCTTCACCATTTTTACTCAATACTAGAGGTCCAGTGCATTGAAATTTGTGCACGGAGGAGGGTGGGGGGAGTGTTCCCTCAGCCCAGCCTACACCCTCTCCAATCTAAGACTGCTGGCTTCTAACTAGTCACCTGCCTGCCTGCCTGATTGTTCCTAACTACTTCTGCCTGCCAGCTTGATCACCCCTAACTGCTCCCCTGCCCACCTGGTCTTCCCCAACTGCCCTCCCCTGGCAGCCTGATTACCCACAACTGTCCTCTCTTCTTAGCCTGATGGCCCCCAATTGCCCTCCCCTGCTGGGGTATGATTGCCCACAACTGCCCTGGTTGCCCCTAACTGCCCCCCCTCCCCCTTCTGCGACCCACCTTTTCAGCCGGGACTGGCCTACTCCATGCAGAGCAGAGCATTGAGACCCCAAGGCCTCACCACGTGGAGTGGTCGCTGGGCCCCGCCTCCCCTGTGCATGTGGTCATCTTGTGAGACAATGTGAAGGCATGACACCACCTGGGCTATTATTAGTATAGATAATACTGGAAGTCAGCAATCAGACAAGAAGAAGAAATTAAAAAAACAACCAAATTGGAAAGGAAAAAGCAAAATTGTCACTATTTACAGATAACATGATACTGTATATAGAGAACTCTAAAGAGTCCACCAAAAACTTCTAGACTTAATAAGTAAATTTTATAAAGTAGCAAGATACAAAATAAATACTCAGAAATTGGCTGCATTTTCATATACTAATAATGAACTATCAGAAAGGGAAACTAAGAAAACAGTTTCATTTACAATTGCATTAAAAAATTGCAATAAGTTTAACCAAGAATGTGAAAGACCTGTACTTGGAAAATTATTTTGTTCTCCTCATGATAGAGCTAAAGAGAAATAATTCTCTTCTATGAGAAAAACAGTGTACACGGGATCATATATGGCAATTCACTCTCACTTCAGTGTAAGGCAGACTATGAGGAGAGGTGGGGGCTGTGGCTGATGCAATATCATGTCCCTGCCTAAAGGGAATTTGTCTCTGCTTAGCTCCTTTTGACATTATTGTTCTGGGGAATGTAAGGTTCATATGGATAAATCTGAATATTAGAGAAATGTCCAAATTCACTTTCCATGACCTCTTTCATTTTACATGTTGGCCCAATAACAAATGAAAAAAATGCACATGCAAAATACACATGAACATAACACACATACATAGACTGAGTTCCCTCCGGAAACTGCTAGTTTTAGAGCACTGCCAACAACCCAAGAGCTTTAACTATGTAAGTGAAGTGACCAATTACATTTTAAGGAAGATTTATATCCAATTGCATATTAATAGCAAGGGTGTTAATTGGGTAAAGTAGTCTCACTGGCCTCTTTATTTTTTAAACATTTAAAAAATATATTCATATAGTGTTAACTATATCCCAGAAGCTGTTTTAAATGCTGTGCAAGCATTACCCCTCCTAACATATATGGTCTACACTATTACTATCCAGTTTCATAAATAAGAACTGAGGCACAAGGTTACAGAGCTAGAAAGGAATAGAACTGTGTTTAGAACTCAGTCTGGTTCCAGAATGTGGCATTTAACTACTATGCATTTTTCAAGAACAACTAAAACTTGTTAATATGCATTCAGAAGTGTGTGTGTAGTTTTGTGTGTGTGTGTGTGTGTGTGTGTGTGTGTGTGTGTGTGTGTGAGAGAGAGAGAGAGAGAGAGAGAGAGAGAGAGAGAGAGAGAGAGGGAGAGAATGGTGAGTATAACTTCCTGACATATAGTAATCATATTCTGATTGTGGTTGGGGAAAACATGATGAAAAGGAATCTTTGTTGATTACACAGAATTCTTAAGGATGAAAAATTTATCTGTGGAAAATCCAAATTATTTGAAGAAGAAGAAAAAAGAGTAAGTAATAATGCAGTTTGTGAGGACTCTAAAAGGAGGGAGAATGAAAATGCTAGGATTTCCCCAGGCCTGGTACATCCATCGAGCCCTCGATAATGTTTCACGGCTGTGTGGTGTGGGAGTGGGAGACAGAGACCATCCCATGGTTTCTGCAGGGGACAGGGTCCTCAGTGCCCATTGCCTATGTAGCCTCTTCCCTTCAGCACTTACCTTCCCCACTGAGAACAGACTCCTCCCTGCTGATGCCCCTGTGGGCAGGATGTCCACTCTCCTTGGGGCCACAGGCTGAGAAACTGACTCCAAGACACTAAGGAAACAGGATAGCTGAATGTGACCTAGCACTGGGTCCTGGACCAGAAAAGACAGTCCGTGGGACAACTGATGAAAAGTGAATGAGCTGTGCCATATATATTCTAAGGGGTGCGACAATGTTAATATTCTGGTTTGATTCTTGTATTGTGATTAAGATGTTCACTTTTAGGGAATCCAGATGAAGGGTATACATGTAGTCTTTGTAAGCTTTTTGTAAGTTTGAAATTATTTTCAATGAAAATTAAAAAAATAAAATAAAAGAATGTAAAACAATGGACTCTTATGAGGAGCGATTGCACAAGCACCGAGTACTGGGTGGCCGCTGGCTGTGCACAGGTAGCTGGCCCCCGGGAGGTCCAGCTGCAGCTGGGCCCTGAGCCTCATTGGCAGAGGCCCGCCTGCTGTGCCTCTGCTCTGTGCAGTGCCCTGATTTTCCCAAAGGCTTTGATTTACATAAAAGCGATTCAGTGAGCTACTTTTACTCTGATTTAGTTTACATGTTGACGAAGGATGTTAGGGCAGGTTCGCCCTTGGGTCCTGTGGTAAGGCAGGGGAGCACAGACATGGAGCATTCTGGAGCTGGGCATGAAATCTCAGGTGATCTGGGTCCCAATCAAAGTGTATCTGGCTTGGTTGGCTAATAAAGTGCACATTCCACGATTTAATAACTGAGTCACCACAGGCAGATTCCAACTCTGCAAAGACTTCAAATGCAAGGAAATGCACTTAACATTAAACAAGTAAACTAGACACAGTCTAAGCATTCTTTAATGATTCGGAAGGCCTTCAGATTTTGCAGGATCAACATAATAGGCACCAGTGGACATCAATAATCCACAGAAGTCTTGGCTCTCACCCTTCTCTCCAAAGAACAGAGTGTCTCAATTCCGTCTGAGCGTGCTGTTCTTTTTCATGTGAAAATATCTCATGAAGTAAAAATTCCATCTGGGGACTTGTAGTATGCTTCTGTTAAGGACCATAATGAAAATCACAAAAGGGATGGTAATGGTAAAAAGAGCAGTAGCCATCAAACCTTATACAGATGCTCCTCGACTTGTGATGAGGTTATGTCCCAACAAGCCCATCTAAGTTGAAAAGATCATAAGTCAGAAACACATTTAATACACCCCTAACCCAATGAACATAGTTTAGCCTCGCCTACCTTATCCATGCTCAGACCACTTGCCTTCACCTATGCCTACAGTTGGGCAAAATCATCTGGCTGCCACTGCCCAGCATCACACGAGAGTATCGCATGGTAAAATCACTAGCCTAGGAAAAGAACAAAATTCAAAGTCATAGTCTGGTGAATGTGTATTGTTTTTGCTTTTATAAAGTTGTAAAATTGAAAGTCGAACCATCAAAGTTGGGGAATGTTTGTGTTTATTTATTGCTTTTTATAGTTCAGAAGAGTTTGTATACTATATTAAATTTTTACAAATTATTAGGAGCATAGAGTGGAGATCAAAAGGGTAGTAGTAGCACCCTAAGCAGGATAGGAGAACAAGATTAAATGCTTAGACTTCTCCCTGAGCTGGGAAAGATCCTGGTTAACCTCATCTGGGTGCAAGAGAAGGATGAGGAACCTCCCCACTCTGTGCCATGAAACCTGGTCCAGGCATATTTGTCCTTCTCTTGCACAAGAGTCAGGAGATTTGGGGAGAAGGACAGAGAAAGTTCCCTCTCTTGCACAATCTCACAACCCCCAATACATACTTTTGCTTTAAGTCCCCTACCAAATGCCTTCTTCTTTATTTGAAAACTAGAGGTCTGGTGCACAAAATTTGTACATGGTGTGTGTATGTGTGTGTGTGTGTGTGTGTGTGTGTGTGTGTGTGTGTGTGTCCCTCAGCCCAGCCTGCACCCTCTTCAATCTGGGATCCCTTGAGGAATATCCAACTGCCCGTTTAGGCCCGATCCCACTGTGGGATCACAATCCAAGACTGGTGGCTCCCAATTGCTTGCTTGCCTGCTTGCCTGCTTGCCTGCGTGATTGCCCCTAACCGCTTCTGCCTGCCAGCCTGATCAACACCTAACTGCTCCCCTACAGGCCCAATTGCCCCCAACTGCCCTCCCCTACAGGCCTGGTCATCCCTAACTGTCCTTCCATGCAGACCTGGTTCCCCACAACTGCCATCCCCTGCTGGCCATCTTGTGTCCACATGGGGGTGGCCATCTTGTGTGTTAGAGTGACAGTCAATTTGCATGTTACTTCTTTATTATATAGGATGGTTGCTTCTGATAATTTTTTCAAGTTAGAACACAGCTCATAGCTTTGGCAGCTCACAGATCAGCTGTCCTAGTGCTAGGTGGGTTGTGTATCTTTGGTCCTATTGGCTATGCCAGGGGCGCAAGATCACATGCATCCTAATTACTTTAGAAAAGCATACACTGTCTATTTCAGTGGATCTCTTGCCAGGAAAAGTGCTCCCAGCTTCTAGCGTTGGAGCCTTTTCTTCGGAGAATCTCCTCTGGAGAATGGATTTTCTCCTGGTTGTTCATTACAGTCCTTTCAAACTGAATTAAATCATCCTGCCTTTGGAATTTTGTTTGTTCAGGGAACTTCAATTTATTTTACCAAACCATTCTCTGGCATTTACAGGGTATTTTTTTCCTCTGAAGCAAAACTGGGGCACCCTTACAGCACACATGTAACACAACCCCTCTCCCAGGCTTTACCAGTCTGACTGCAAATTAAGTCACATTCATGTCAATAACTCTGAGTTCCTGTTCTGGCTCCCTCGTGTGCTCATAAGAGTCCTCCAGCCTCCTACAAAGCCTCTCCAAATATTTTTGTGGCTTTACACAGAGAAGCCCCCTTGGGGCCACAAACCAGCCGGCATCTGTAGTCACCATGTGGCTCCTGCCCTGGTCCTCCCCCTGCTGCTCCTTGCTCAGTCCCATGCCTGGTGGCAAAGCCAGCCTCTGTGTCAGAGCAGATGCCCCTCCCATAGTCGCCCTCAGGCGGTTGGTGTGCCCAAGTGGAGGGAGAAGATCTCTTTCCCCTGCTTGGTGCTACATTTGTCACATGGACCTCAAGTGGCCCTGCCTTTGTTATGTCTCAGATGGTTCCTCCTGACAGCAGCTTCCTTTCTCTTCTGCGTGACTTCTTTGTCCCTCTGGAGTCCCAAGGGACCTGGTAGGAAATGAGCCTCTTGTGCCAACTCTTTCTTACTCTCACCTCGCTCCTTTGTCTTGGGATAACCTGCAATGAAAAACAAAAACCCCTCCTTCCTGCTTCCTCAGCCCTGAACCAGAACTCTCTGCCCCTATCAAGTCATATACACTCACATTTGAGGTCCTCTGGCTCAGCAAACCGTGAAATTCCTGATTCAATGACTTACAAAACTCTTCTGTATAATCAGTGAAGATCCCCTTAAAGGTAGAGAGATTCTTGAATTGAAGTATGAGAAGCAGTTAGCATTTTTACTGATTTAGAAACTAAAGATCTAATAAAATGAAGATTTTCCTTTCTTTTTGGAACTCTCTAAAAATCCTTTCGATTAATTGCATTCTTTTTATTTTTCTCTCTTTTTTTATTTTGGTAAAAAATACATACATAACACCAAACTTACCATTTTAACCATTCTTAGTGTACAGTTCAGTAACATTAGGTACATTCACATTGTTGTACAACCATCACCACCATCCATCTCCGGAACTTTTTAATATTTCCAAACTGAAACATGATTCCTATTAAACAATAGTTTCTCACTCTTTCCTCCAAGTACCTGGCAACCACCATTCTGCTCTGTCTGGCTACTTCATGTAAGTTAAATTGTATGATACTTGTCCTTTTACTATTGGCCTATTTTACCTAGCATAATGTCTTCAAGTGTCAGGATTTCCTTCCTTTTTAAGGCTGTGTAACATTCCATTGTGTCATTTTGTGTGTGTGTGTGTGTGTGTGTGTGTGTGTTTACATTTATTACATTTTGTTTATCCATTCATGCACTGAGGGACATTTTAATTGCTTCCTTCTTTTGGCTCTTGTGAATCACATTTGTAATGTAAAATTTTCTAGTAACAACTAAGAAAGTAAAAAGAAACAAGTGAAATTATTAAAATTATTAAAATATGTTCTATTTAAGCTAATGCAGCTAAAATTTTATCATTTCAACATATAATCAATGTAAAACATTTACTAATGTGTTAAATTATTTTTATATTTAGTCTCTGATGTCTGCTGTGTATTTTACATTTATAGCACAATTCCATTTAGGTTAGCTAATGTGGCCATTGACTAGGCAGCTCCTACTCACCACTATACTTTCTTTCTGTGTCTTTGGGTTGTCTCAAAGAGACTGGTGTCTCAAATGAATCATTGGCAAGGTATGGATTCCTGTCAGTTCTCAGCTGATTTCTCAGACAGATGCTGGGGTCCTGAATTTTTATTGGTCCAAATAAAAATTGACATTTTTTATTTGACATTTTGAAAATGGAGATTGATGAGCATTCTCCCCAGGTGGAAGGGCATGTGCTATCATTCACATACTTTTAGTACATTACATACTCAACACATTCAAGGCACCAAATAAATTTTATTTATCTATATATGACCCAGCCTACTAATTCTATTTCATATAGGTATGTGTATGCATCTGAAAATAATACTGCACCATAACCACTTGTTCATTTATGAATTCAATGACTATTTTTTTGAGCTTCTTTTGTGGGCCAAACCTATGAGGGGCACTGAGTCCATCCACAAGGAGATGTACACAATCCCAGTTCTCAAGGGCTTTGAGCTGCAGCTCATGGTCCTTACCTATCAGAGTACTTAAAACTGGCTGGCATGGAAAAAGGATGATCACCCTTCTCAGTTTGTGCAAAATTCTGTAGCTCTTTTCTCCCTTCTAACCTGAGAGATAATTCCATTCTCTTAACTGCTAACTATAGTGGAAAAGGTAACAGTTACTCTCTGAAATTTCCTGGGTTATTGTATCATAAGAGATGTGGGAACTTGGGGTTTACATTGATAAATATAAGAGTAAATTTCTCCAAAAATTACTAAAATGTGAAGCCCACTCAATGCCAGCCAGGATGGCCAGGGCAGATGCTCTCCACATCATCCAATTCCCCAAATAGGAGGCCTGGGCTTTACTTCACAATCTTCCATTTGCAGCTGGTGAGGGCTCAAGTGGCATATTCTATGTCATGATAAGTGTGGTTCCCACAGAGAGGTGTAATAATCGGTGGTGTAGTTGATTCTGAGCCTGATTTCTTCCCTTTGTTTATACAAAAAACATGGATACGATGCCTGAAAATACCCTCAGTCCTCTCCTTCACACCCCCCCCCCCCCATTTACACTCACAAGAGTGTTAGGGAGCTTGAATACATGGGCCATTCCTGAGCATGGATTTCATGGTGCCTTCTTTGATTAAAGTTGTGGAGCTGGACCCCACATTTCCTTAGTGAAAATTACTTAAAATCCGTGAATTTCTCTAGACACATCACTGTAAGAGAAATAAATGCTCCCATTCAACTGATTTCTGGAATTGTAGGTGAAAACCACGTGGATTTGGATGGGGATTATTGCCCTTCCCCTCAGGGCATGTTCTGGGGATTGCCCGGGAGAATGTAGTAGAGGTTCCAGCCTCTTGGTTGGTTCCTGTTATATCTAGGAGGACAATTCAGACAGAGCACTGATCTGCGAGGTGGCCTGAGAAAAGTCAAATTCATCTCTGCCTTGGCTTCTTCCTACCGCCATCGGCCAATGCACCTCAAGGAACTGGCCTTTCTTCCTAAGCAGCTCCCTCTGTTGCCCCCACACAAAGTTGTCACCTCTGGGCCTTTCCTGTGCAATTTTCTTTGTTGAGCATATTTTCCTCTTTTTGCAAAGCCAGCTCCAGCGTCACCACCTTCTTGAAGCCTCTTCCCCTCATTCCCTCCCATCACACCATCCCCAGACCCTCAGATTCACTTGTGGAATTTGGCTTGTCAAACTTTTTCTTTCGTTTTAGTCTTTCTGCTAGCACCCTAAAAAATAAGGCAGAAAGATGAGAAAGAGAGATTCTATATTGAAACATGTAACTCTTTATCCTAAGCTATGCTTTTCTATGAGCACTCTCCCCTCCCCAGACCTCTCTTTTTCAGATGTGAACCTAGGTCGTTTCTAACATGCAATTCTAACAGGTTGTCACTGATAAAACAGAACACAGTCCGTGGGCATTGAGGGCCTTTCAAAGCATCTTCCTGTCGTAATAAATGTAACAGTGCTTGCGTTGAAACTTTACAGATGTTACATCAGTTCTCCAAAGGTGTTGTTCTTATTATCAACTGAATTTTATAGGGAAGGATCCTAGCTATGGGATGAAGAGGCTTGCTAATGGCTAAGTAATACACAGTCACTGGAACCAGGGCTGGTGAGAGTCAGTGTAGACGCAGTTCTGCAGCTGGGCCAAGGCTGGATTAGAGAGGAACAGGCCCCCATTGGCTCCTCCACTGGGGCACAAGCATCCGCCGTCCTCTGTTCTCATCCCAGGCTTTGGTCTGGGTCCTGTGCTCTTTCTTATTGCAGCAATGTACCTCCACTACCTAAGAAAATTATAGGAGGGAGAGACATGGGGAAGAGCCATTGTTCTCTATAATTAGGGCCAGGCTTCTAGGTAGGCCACAGAGGCTATTGATTTTTTCATGTGATTTGAGGAAAACAGGAAATCTTCTCTACCTGCTTGCCATCAAGTCTGAGATTTGATTGGGGATCCATTTTGGACTTTGGGTTGTGTGCCTTTCAAGCGTGCAGGTCTCTCCATATTCTAGATTTCAGCTTTCTCAGCTAAGAAATCAAAGGGTTGGGATTAAGTCACTGATTTTTTAAAAATTGAGATATAATTCTTCGCATACTATGAAATCCACCCTTCTTTAAAAAATACACTTCACTAGTTTTTGGTATCTTCACAATGTTGTAGAACTGTCACCACTATCTCATTCTGAAACATTTTCATCACCCCCTATAAGAATCTTGTGCCCATCACTGGTCATTCTCAATTGCCCACTTCTCCCAACCCTTCGTAACCACTGATCTGTGCATTTGCCTATTCTAGACATTTCATGTAAATGGAATTATGTGATAACATGGTCCCTTGTGTCTGATATTTTCAAGGTTCAGTTGGGAAGGCTCTGACTGGATCATCTCTCAAGTGCTTTTTTGGTTCTAAGACTTAGTTTCTCTAAGGGATGTGCTTCAAAAATGCAAATCACACTGCCTGTCATTTCACCTGAATTAGTTCACAGCACCCCTCTCTGAGACAATTCAGAGAGAACAGGACACTGAACAAATGCGAGTCCAGTGGGAGAAAAGCACAAGATGGTTTTGCAGCTTTGACACTACCTGGGAGAGGTGGTGGGAGAAATGGGAGCTCTGGATATGCTGGGAGGGGTGGGTGCTCACATAGAAAGGAAGGGACTAAAGATAGCAAAGGAGGGCGCTTAATAATATTGCTGTGACCTGGCCTCCAGTGATGGGCTTTTCTGAGAAGTCTCCTTTTCTTTGAGGCCAAAAAGGATTGTGTGGTCTGCAGCTGACCGGAGCTCTTCTGTCCCTGGGACATGATTGCCTTTCTGGGCAAGGGAAAAAATCCCTGTAAATCTCTGTCCAAAGTCAATTATGTGAGATCTGGAGGGATGAAGTTTGCCAACGGAAACTGCCGGTTATTTGTATGCGGCCTGGTATGTGGGACACCTCAGACAGCTTTTCTGGCTCATCCCTCTGTCCTCATGGGAGACTTCAGCAGCTGCAGCGGCCTCCCCGGCTGTGATTCACCCCAGAGCTGCCCTGAGGGGGGCAATGTCTTCTGACTCCATCAGCCCTCCATGCTGTGCTGTGAAGTTGGCACGGAGCTCACCTCCTCACTCCAGCATGGTGCCTGAGCCCAGCAGGCTCTGGAGGGTGACAGGAGACCTGATATGCTGACCAAGGAGTTACAGGTTTTAACATAGGCTCTGCCATTTTTTTTTTCCCAGAGAGGAAGGAAGAGGGAGAGAGAGATGGAAACATCAATGCTGAGAGAGAATAACCCATTGGCTGCCTCCTGCACACCCCCTTATCCCTACTGGGAATTGATCCCACAATCCAGACATATGGCCTGACAGAATTGAACCAGGAACTCCTGGTTCATAGGTCGATGCTCAACCACTGAGACATGCTGATTTTGGCTTTTTTTTTTTTTTTTTTTTTTTTTAGCAAGTGATAATATGCAAGTCATGTTGCCTCCATGAGCTTAGTTTCTCATCTGTAAAATGATGAATTGGTTTCCCATCTTGTTCCAAAAATGACTTAAGGCAACAGCTCTGTAAAAGTAGACCAGATGACTTCTAAGTACTTTCTTGGTTCTACAGATTCTAAAGCCTCTTTTGTAAAGTGGGTGCCGATATATGACATAGAGCCCTTTAAATATCCCAACAGTTTCC
Organism: Pipistrellus kuhlii; assembly: GCF_014108245.1. Classification (NCBI taxonomy): domain Eukaryota; kingdom Metazoa; phylum Chordata; class Mammalia; order Chiroptera; family Vespertilionidae; genus Pipistrellus; species Pipistrellus kuhlii. The sequence goes on along the minus strand of NW_023425404.1, from coordinate 39,855,961 downwards.
CAGCATATCCTAGCAGCCACCTTGTCACTTGTCATCTTTCAACCCTAGTCACCCAGTGGGACCAGATTCCTAATGATTAATTTAAATCCTGTTAAAATGCCTTCAAGATGGGGAGACTGTTCTAGATGAAAGGAGAAGGAAGGGATGTGAGCATCCAATACAATGTGTGTTTCTTAATGGAATCTTGGATCAGTAAAACAAAACAAAACAAAACAAAACAAGACAAAACAAAACAACAACCAAAGCCAACAACCTATAATGCGTGTTTTGGGAACAACTGAGGTTTAAGGCCGAGAGTTCTCGGCCTTTCCAGAACACCTTCTGTGCTCTCCTCCTTCCTTCCAACTCCCTCTCACCCTCCAGGGCTTCACTTAAACTTCACTGCACTGTCCTTTTCCAAGTGCTCTGCCTACTGACTCCTCCATCCCCTTTGCTACTGCTCCCCACTTCTACCAAACTCTGCCTTCACACTTGCCTGAGCCATAGCATCCCTAATCATGGGAGTTGCTTTATTTGTGCACATGTGTGTAAATGGAAGCTGGTAGAGGCCAGAGGTCCTGGATTCTGGGCTACCCCAGGCAACACATTCAACAAACAGTTTCGCTATTGAACTTGGAAAGGTATTCACATTCAAATGTTACTGTGTATTTTTTGCCACAGGCAGTGTTTCCTACTCTGGGCCTCTTGCTCTTTATTCAGTGGTGAGAGCCACGTGGGCAAGATCAACCTGGACCCTGACAAAGCCCAGCCTCCCCCAAGCTCATAGCCCCGTGTTTATTTTACAACAATTAGAAGCGAACAGGCTCCTTCCCAGACAGGTTAATATATCAGGCCAACTTGAGCGAAGCCCCTGTTCCAATGTACCTTGTGCAAGGACCTCGAGCGTAGCCTAAAAAATTACCTTGGTAACGGGATGTTGAGAGGTACTTTCCTTATTTCTCTAGAAATGGTCACCAGGGCCCCAATCGGGGTGAGGAGGGGTGAGGAGATATGACCACCTCCCATTGGAAGAAAGCCCTTGAAAGCTGGGGTCAAACCTATCACAACCAACCAGCCCCTCCTCTCCTCACCCCCAGGCACAGACTGGAGGAGAAGGGAGAGAACTCTTTGGAGCCCTAACTCACCAGCTTAGTGGGATGCTGTGGTTTGTTCCCCTTCCCTTGCTCTCCGGGCTCCTTTGAGGGACTGCAAAAAGCCATATCTAAAGACTAGCCCTGACTGCAAGGAGAGTGTAGCATCCTGTTATCCACTTGGATGTCTGTTTGGGCAATAGATTTGTCTGGGAGGCATCATTTGTCAATGTCTGAAGACATTTTGACAGAAGTGAGAAGGTGCTGCTGGCATCTAGTAGACAGAGGCCAAGGATGCCGCTCAACATCCTGCCAAAGAAATGCCTGGTCCAAACTGTCCATAGTGCCACTGCTGAAAGACCCGGTGTGAAATCGCTATTGGTTAGAAGGGAAAGGATGTCATTATTCCTGGGGCCACCCTACCAGCTGCATCAGATCCTCATGTCCTTGGTCGGGGCCCAGCATACCTCCTGCCTTCTCACGCCACATAATTGTGCAGTCTTGTGCAAAATGTTCGGGTTCGGCCCATTTCCCTAGGAACCCCTGTGCTCTGCTGGTTGCCCCCGGTGTTGCAGATTATTCACTGTGTGACTCTATCCAGGCACTTTTGAAAGGGAAGCTGCTCTATTAAAAAAAAGTTTTTTAAATTGCTGCACATTAGAATCACCTGGGAGCTTCCAAAGCTCCCAATATAATAGCTGCATCCATGCCAATTAAATCAGAATCTCTGGGGCTGGAATCCGGGCTGCTGACGTTTTTAACTCTCCTAGTCATTCCAACCTGCAGGCGCACTGGAGATCTGCTGCACTACACAAGCTTTACTGACACTACATTTTGTAAAGTTAAGAGGGACAGTGTTTAACTTTGACACATTTCTATATTGCAATATGATTTCCACTGAAGTAATCTTTATCATATTTCATCATTATACTATATTATTGTCTATATTTATTATACTGTGCATTAGATCTCTAAGATCTTATTTTCTACTCATCACAAGTTTGTATCCTTCAGCTCATCAATATTATCTGCCCACCTTCCATGCCCTGGTAACCACAACCATGTGTGTGTTGTTGTTGTTGTTTGTATGTGTGTGTTTTTTAAATGAGTTTGACTTTTTAAAGATTCCACATACGAGTGATATACAATACTTATCTTCTCTCTCTGACTTATCTCACAACATAATATGCCCAAGTTCCATTCATGCTGTCAAAAATGTCAGGATTTTATCCTTTCTCAAGTCTGAATAATATTTCATTGTGTATTCCTCAGCTGATGGACTTTTGGGTTGTTTCCATAGCTTGGCTATTGTGGCTAATGCTGCAAAAAACATGGGTATGCATATACTAGTATATAGTGTTAAAAATCCTGTTTTTGTTTCCTTTAGTTATATACTCAGAAGTAGAATTGCTGGATCATATGGTCAATCTGTTATTAATTTTTTGAGGACCCTCATACTGTTTTCCATAGTGGGTGGACTAATTTACATTCTCACTAGCAGCATACAAGGGTTCCTTTCCCACCACATCCTCACCAGCACTTGTCTTGTGGCTTCTTGTTGATAGACATTCTGACAGATGGGAGGTGATAGCTCATCACTTCCCTGACGATTAATGATGTTGAACATCCTTTCATGTACCAGTTGACCATTTTGGTATCCTTTTTGGAAAATGTCTATTTAGTTCTCCTCCCCATTTTTAAATCAAATTGTTTGCTTTTTTGTAAAGTTGGTTTAGTTCTTTCTACATTCTGGATATTAAACTCTTATCTGATATGTGGTTTGCAGACATTTTATCCCATTTTGTAAGCTGCTATTTTATTTTGTGATTGCTTCTTTTGCTGTTGTTTGTTGTTGTTTTTTTTTGTCTATGAAGAAATCCTTCTTTAATTCAAATAGTTTAGTTAATAGTATTATACCAATACTATTAATTTCTTAGTTTTGAAATTATGGTTACATAAAATGTTAACCTTAAAGGAAGTCAGGTAAAGACTGTAAAGGAACTCTTTGTACCATTTTTGAAACACCTCTGTAAGTCTAAAATTATTTTAAAACATTTTTTCAAAGTCCATTACTGTCCTAAGGTTATAAAGACATTTTCCTATAATGATTCTAAAAGTTTTGCTTTTCACTAGGACCTTGGTTCACCTGGAATGGATTTTGTGTTTGTTGTGAAGTATAGATTTAATTCCAAGTGTCCCTGTATGGATTGTCGATTGTCCCACCATCATTTTTGAGTAGTGTCTTCTTTCTCTAGTGCTCTGCAATGCCATCTAGGCCATGTGCCCAATACACCCAGGGGAGTGGGTCTTTACAGACCTCCAGCTACATAGAAAGCAGAAAATGACTTGTGTGAAGTGTGCTGCAAAAGACTGTACCATACTCTCCCCAAGCCCACACGCCCTTTTCTCTAGGCTGCTTCCTCTCCAGCAGCAAGCTCAGAGGGACCATGCACTCTTAGTTTGCAGCTCATTGGGACTTTCAGTTGAGCCCTGCTTAACTTCATGTTTTTGACCTTTAGACTTGGTCTTTCCCGTGTCCTGTCTTTTGAATATTGCACTGCTCAAGCTAGGAAGAAACCTGGGATGAAAAATTTCATCCTTTTTTTAGTTTATAGTTGAGAAAACTTGAGTTAAGCAATGTGTCCAAAGTCAGACACTTGGTTGATGGAAGAGCTGAGATTAGACTCAATCTTTCAACTCCCAATTGTAAACTCAGGTTTGCCCTCTCCTCTGTTTCTCATTCTAATTCACAGCATCATCACCTACCCATTTTCTACCAAGCTAGAAATTTGGAGGTGCTCCTGCCTGGTCCTTCCTCTCTTCACTTTCTGTCATGACCACAATCTGGTAATTCTGCCTCTGACATCTTTTAGAAATGTGTATTCCTTCTCATTCATTTCCATATCCACAGCCCTGCTTCGTGCCCTTATCAATGCTCCATTGGATTACAAGAGCCCCCTTACTGGCCTTCCTGTTTCCTGTCCTTCCCCGCTACAGTCCACTCACTTGCTAGACTGCTCTTAAAATTCTAAATTTGAAAACACATATCTGGTTGCTTAACTGTCCTGCTGCTTTGCTTAAAGACCTCTGTACCTCCTTGCCGAGGGATGAAGTTATAACTTCCATAATTTGTTCCTAATTTACCTTCTCAGGCTCATCTTTTATCACCTGTCTCCTCCCCTGAAAGTAGCAGTGCTTGTATCCACACTGAACTATTGAATACTCCTAAGAGATGTCACATATATTTGGGCCTCTGATACTTAGCACTACTCTCTCTGCCTGCAGCATCTTTGCACCTTTCTCCACCTATTCAACTTTATTCCCTCTTCAGCATTCAGAAAAAGCTATCTTCTCCATAAGCCCTCCTGAATGCTTAGTTGCAGCTAATCACCCTCACAGCACTTTGTATGACCCTGTAAAAAACCCTGTTATAACAATAGGATTATTTATGCTCTTAAAAAAATTTTTTTTTCTACCATTCTGTGAGCCTTTGAGGTCTGTAACCACATTTTAATCATCTTTGTATCTCAACTATCTGTCCCAGTGTAGACACATAATATGTTATTGTCTATCTATCTATCTATCTATCTATCTATCTATCTACCTACCTACCTACCTATCATCTATCTATCTCTATCTGGAAAATATTTCTGAACATTATTATTTTCTTATTGTGTAAACTCATTCTTGTTGGTATCACTTGTGTATTAGTCAGGATTCTTGTGGTGGCAAGTGCAGAAATTCTGTTTGCATAAACTTAAGTCAAATAGTGTTGGTTCACATTATCTGCTGTAGAAAGGGCAGGGCAAGAGCTGGCTTTCTGGACAGCTGACAGCAGGGATTCAAAGGTGTTCAGCGCCCTCTACTCCAGGTTTGGGTCTTTGGGTTTCTTTGCATAATGGCTCTATTCTCTCCCCGGGAGAAACTCTGGACTCATGGTAATAGCAACATGGCAGAGAGATGATAGTTTCTCTCCTAAGCCCAGAATGAAGCATCGTGGAGAACTCTAATTGGCCCAATTTGGGTCCAGTATCTGCCCCTAAGTATCTTCATCTGGGGAAGTCAAGTCAGCTACAGGGATGAACAAACACCTAAAACATGGTAGAAGCAGCAGCAGATCCCCCCAAAGATGAAAGGAGTAACACCAACAGCTTATGACCAGACAACCAGACAATCTCTCCCCTTAAATTTGTGTTCATGAGAGGCTAGGAGACAGAAAGGATCGTTTTGTTCAGTTACAGAGCTTGGACAAGAAAAGAGAACAGTATTTGCACACTCAGCTAAAAACCTTGATAAAGTGAATATGTCTCCCCAAAATGAAGTTATTCCATCTTTTGGGCAATGTCTTCATGTTTGACAAGTACCAGGGACTTTAATTGAAAATTACTTTGGGAATCTTGCCAGACATTACAAATTAAAAATATGAAAACCCTTCTCCTGGGTCAGGAGTGTTACAAACCCCATGTCAAATGTCATTACCCCACGTGCAGTCTAGGACTGTGCAGGTGGGAAGCTAAGTGTTGATTGCATATTTTAGCCCAAGAATAATTTCCTGAATGGCAATTTGCTCCTTTATTTGATGAAACTGAGGTTTTCAACAGCAGTAAAATGCAATCTTTCCAGAGCGTATTTCCGTGGGTTATGAAGATTGATTATGCTGCTTAGTGAGAGATTCATTATTTGGTTATTTAGACCATGATTTATTAAAAAAAAGTAATAAGCTAATGATTTCCAGTTAGGAAGGTTTGCCCCGTGAACAGTGGTATTTAGCTCAGTGGTATTTGCTTCTAATTGATAGTGTTGGGGTGGGGGTGGGCGGGTAGAGGGGAGCCTGGAGACAAAGCCTGTTTTAAACCAAGCCATTGGCACTTTCTGGGACCAGAAAAGGGGCCCCCTAATTTCTCTGGATCTCAGGACTGCAATCTTCCCCAACCCCCTACTCCACCCCATTGCCCCAAGCTTGATGGAATTGGAATTTTGATTGTGCCCTAGAACAAGGAATGGGGGGGAAGGCAGGGAAAAGGCAAGGCTGGAGGCAAAACTGAACCTCAGAGAGAACATAGAGCCTAAGAAAGACCCAGGGGATGTCAAAGGGGAAAGAGCTATGAGGAAGAAAAGTGGGTAAAGGCTAAGTGAGAAAATAAAGTGTGAGTGAGTGAGTGAGAGGAAGAGGAAGATGGAAAATCATAGGAAAGAGTTCAGACCCAGGTGGAAGCCTGTGAGAAGCTGGGAAAAAGCAGAGATCAAAGAGAGGATCAGGTCCCCTCATCTTTGGAGTGGGCCCCAGTTCTTGTGTGTCTGTGCTCAGCTCCCGTGCCCCAGGCTTCCTGGTAGGGAGAGGGCGGTCCCTGTCCTGGCACTGACTCCTTAGCAGAATGTCCCAGCTCTGCAACTCTAAAGACTGTCTTTTCAGAAAAACAAACAAGCCAACATGTTCTCAGTTCTAAGAAAAAGAGAGAACTCTTGGGGGGAAGGAGGTAGATGGGGAGGGATATGTTCAGATCAGGGAGAAAGGAGAAAGGCATAGGAAGAGCAGACAAATGAATCCCCTGGTTACTCTTCTGTGTCCATAGTGGGTCACTGTGCCTGGTTCATAATCCAGACCCGGCTTTCCAGAAGCCTCCTCTTGGGAGAAACCACAGTGGTGAGAACAAAGTGGGAGACAGGAAGTCCTTTTTTATGTCAGGAACTTGTCCTTGATCCTATAAAAATTATCAGAAAAAAAAATCCCAGAGCAAGAGCTGAGATGATGAGAACCCTAACTACTCATGTTGACCCCGAAGTGGCTGGCACCTAACATCAGGATCACCTTCAAACCTTGTGAGAACTCCACATGGCAGGTGTTGTTACTGCTACTCTTTGTGTTTTAAAGAGAGATGTCAACATTATTCTTCTACTGAGGAGGAGACTTAGGCTCCAGAGAGCTGGCTGTCTTGTCTAAGGACTCTACTCTGGGAGGTGATGAGCAGGTTGGCTCTAAAGCCCCAGCTCTTTTCTTCACACCTCACTGCCCCCAGGCAGCCATGGGCCAATAGGAGCCAGAGACCAACCACTTTGGTGCACGTGTAACACGGCCCTCTACAGAAGAGTGTAGACTTCGTAACCACTTACCAAGAGTATTTGCATCCATCACTTTGATTCACTTCGTGGCCACAAGAGAAGCAGCAGATGAATAGGAGTGACATTGGGTAGAAAGGGCTGGAAACACCTTCTAACTGGGTTTTCTTAAGTTTGGAAACTCAGACCTCTTTGTCTCATGAGAGTTAACCTTTAGTTTAGGGCTTAATCCTGTGCTTCTTCCTTCCCCTGTCCCAGGTCAAACAGCAGGGTGCCATTGAGGAGGGATGTCTTTCTTACCAGACTTTAGGGGAACAAATTACCCCATCTTTGTGGTCAGGGAGGGAGGGAAATGGCACATTCAGGGGAGCCTTGCCAAGGACAACTCCCTGTTTGAACCTCAAAGGAATCCAGACCAGGAGAAGCACAGTCATGGGGGGAACAGAACATCCTTTGTTGTTCCTCTGAGATGGTCCCAACCCAGTTTCCACAAAGTCATGCTTTGAATTCCTTCAGCATTCTTACATCTTCTCATTATTGTGTCTCCAGGGAAAATCCTCTCAACACCCAGGGATCTCATTTCCAAAGATACAACTGCAAAGTCTAGTTAGCGGATTCTTTTATAAAAATTCATTTTTGTAAAGTATTGCACTGCAGCGACAAATTTCACATTTAGTTATTTTGCCACATGTTTCATTTAAGATTTGCATTAACTAATTTCAAGTTACAATAATTGAAATGGACAGATTGTTTTCTTGTGCTTTCTCATATCACAGTTTACTGTGGAGGAAAAGAAAATTTGATGAGTTTTTTTTTTTTTTTTTTAATCTAAGATAAGTGCAGCAAATTTTTATGATGCATTTCCAACTAGCAAAGGCAACTGAATACCGAGGAGAGGCTGGGCAGGAGTAATGAGACTTTGCTGTTCATTCAGTCTTGTTGGGTTTCATTGACTGAGCTATAATGGAGAAAGGCAAGTTTAGAAAAATAATCAGAAAAAAGTACAGAATAGAGAGAATGCATTGACTGTGATATCCAAAAATACGTGGCTCAGTTCTTCATGACCTCTGTTAGCTGAGTGATTATCATCTTCTGAAGGTCAAGACTGTGCCATTTTTGGTCCATTGTGTCTACCCCAGACCTAGTGCCAAGGTATTCCCGTGTGATTGTACAAATTGTGTCCTGCACAAAGCTGCCAGCCCAAGGGCAATGTAGCGGGCTCTCAGCTTGCCAAACCAAGAGGCCTGAGCCTGCCTTCTCTGTCCTAATTCATACAGCCTGGCTTAGTGGAAACTCCGCCTGACTTAGAACAGTGTCTGCCATTTCAATTATAAAAAAATAAAAAATGCAACCTGCCGATCTTGTGGAAACCACAAAAACTCTCCCATTCTCAGTTTCTTCATCCATAAAGAGGTACGGATGCTTAGTTAATGGGGCAAAGGTGAGGTTGAGATAAAATAGAAAGCATTTGTAAAGTCCTGCAGGACTACAGGGTGTTATTCTCCTGGGGCTGCAGAGCGCGCCATGCTTCTGTCATAGCAATACCCCCACGTCAATCGTCTCTACATTCTCAGAGTTTGCAGCCCCACTTTTATGTGGCAAAAGTTTTGGTTCTCAATGAAAAAAAAAAAAAGCATCTTTCTGTCTCATTAAACAAGCCCATAGAACATGGGTTATTATTTTCTCTCCTAAGTGGAAATCTTAAGAGCAGGATCTCAGAAATAATTGCCCTTTTGCAATATTAGAAATATTTCAATAGAGACAGCTTGGAAATGCTTTAACTTTTAAATACTTAAACCAAATAATAAATAAGCCCTTGAGATGAATGTTTCCAGAAGGGACGATTAACATTATCCTTACAGCTGTTCATGATATAATATCAAAATGAAAAACATACATGAGAAAAACAGCAAGCCCGTGCTGGCTTCATGTCGCCTTTTTTTTGTTGTTTATTTATTTATTTATTTATTTGCAAATAGCTCTAATGTGAAGACATCCTCGGTAAGACTTAACCAACGATATTTCATCTGATCATCATTTAGCCAAACCACAACGATACTCCCGAGGCCTCTTCAGTTTCACTGACAGCATCTGTCATTTCAGTTCCTGCAAATGTGATCTCTTGCGACGATGCTGGTGGGGTGCTCTGTGGCCTGAAAGGAACACGATTCTCTCTTGTTCAACGTTTTAGTGCTTTCTTTCTGAGGTAGGACTCAACGGCAGCTCAGAAAGAGGTTTGTGGTCGCTTTTGCTGTTGTTTTGTTTGTTTGTTTGTTGGGGGGCTTTAAGAAAAAGAAAACAAAACATGGACCTGGGCAAACACATATGTTTCTGATTTAACTGTGTACCTGAGCTTCTAAATAGCAAGAATTCCTATTTACATCAAAGGTGGTTTAAAGGAACAGGAGGTTGAACTATAACTTAAAAAAAAAATCTATAATCTTACTAGTCAATAATTTATTGGCAGAATTCCACACTAATATAACTTTATGAGAATAATAATAATTACCATATGCGGCAGGGTTGCTACGGGCTAGACGCTGTGCCAGGTAGCCTTAAATACCTTATCTGACTTAGTCTTCATGACAGCCCTCTGAGGAGGGGAGGGTTCTTCTCATTTTGAAGCGGAGGAAACTGAGGCTCAGGTTGGTTTCTAGAGTGGGCAGGGCTGCCTGACTCCCATGGAATTGTTCTTGCCCACCCTGGAAGTTCATAGGATTATTCAATAGGATTGAACAATCCCATAGGATTGTTCATAGGATTGAATAATCCCATGGGATTGTTCTTGCCCACCACTGGTCTGTTTAGGAATTAGTGAGGAGGGGGGCATCCAGAGCTTTTAGGTTGTTAATAAGAATCTCACTTCTGCTCTGGGTGGTTGTTCAGTGGTTAAAGCGCCATCCCCGGACCAATAGGTCCCGGGATTGATTCTGGGTCAAGGGCACATACCTGAGTTGTGGGTTTGATTCTGGCCCTGGTCAGGGTGCATGTGTGGAAGGCAACCAATCCGTGTGTCTCTCTCACCTTGATGTTTCTCTACTCCCCTCCTCTCCCATTTCTATTCTGTCTAAAAATCAATGGGAAAAAATATCCTCAGGTGAGATTAAAAAGAAAAAGAAAAAAGAAAAAAAAGAATTCCAATTCTCAGCCCCCTATGACCCTTTGCTTTCTTTCAAATGGAACTTTGTGTGGTGCTGGTGAGGGAGAGGTGAAAGTGCTCTCTGGAAGGGTTGGCCGTCATGTCCTATCTTTCCAGGTTTAGCAAAATGGCTCCGGTCCTGGATCAACACACCCTTCCCTGGAGCCTGCCTGTTGCCTTCCGCTGACCAGCTAACAAATTCCCGATAATCTGGGCATGCTCCAAGCAGTGTGAATGAGGGCTTTGGTTTTGGACAAGTGCCCCTGAAGGAGGGACTCTGGCTGACACACTTCCTCACTGGGGCTCTGAAGCGAGAGGGGCAGGAAGACTGGAGGGGCCGGCTCTAGGCGAGAAGGGAAGCCTGGCTGTTAGTGCCAGCCGAGGTCTTTGACAGGGCAGAGAAGGCTCCTCTGACCTACCCTTTCAACAAAGGACATGTGGAGCCCCAGGCCCTTCCTCACATCCAGGCAGAACGGCTCATTCGAGGAGTGTGACAGGAAGTGAGCTTGGGTACCACTACCTGAGCTACAAATCTTCTTGTTCCTAGAAGAGATAATGTTCCCATGTTATTCTCTTCCACACGGATCTCAAAGGTGAGGCTGGGCTGAAGTCAACAGGGAGCCGAAATGAAAGCAGTTGTGGTGAAAAGTCCATGAAATACAGCACCCACGGGCAGCTGGGCTCTGCAGGCTGTAATTTACGCTGTTTTCTGCCTCTAGAATTTATCTCAAACTTTCCATTTTAAGGGAGCTTCCATTTGAATTCTGGACCCTTTAAATTCTCTACACTGCATGGCTCAGTCTAACCTGTATTTTGGACTCAGCTTAAACATCATTCCCTCCAGAAAACCTTTCTTGACACCCCCCACCCCCCCAGTGTGAGCTTCTACAGCAACCTGTGCTTACACTTAGACATCTGAATCAAAAATCTGTTTAATCTCTGCTTCCTCACTTGAGAGAAGGCACCAGGTCTTGTTTGCATTAAAAAAAAAAAAAAAAAAAAAAAAAAAAAAAACAACCCAAAAATATGTTTTTATTGATTTTAGAGATAGAGGAAGGGGGGGGGGGGTGAGAAGAGAGATAGAGATAAAGAGAGAGAATCTGTTGTGTCACATATGCACCCTGATCAAGGATCAAAACCACCATCTAGGCATGTGCCGTGGCCAGAATCAAACTTGTAACCTTTTGGTTCATGGAACGATGCTTCACCACCCACCTGAGCCACCCAGCCAGGGCTCTTGTTTGCATTTTTATGGTATCACCACAATGTAGAAATTGATGAGGGTCATAGCAGAGACCCAGAAAACCACTCAGTTGCTCTGAGGAGAGTAGTTCGTGTTAAGGAAAATTCACACAGCCCTCCCCAAGAAACAGATCCTTCTTAAACTGTTTATAGAGTCACAATAGCATGAACTTTGCATTGATGATTGCTGTTCTTTCCTTAAGTTATCAGTTCTACACTTAAAACTGATTGCTGCCGAAACAGGTTTGGCTCAATGGATAGAGCGTCGGCTTGGGGACTGAAAGGTCCCAGGTTCGATTCCAGTCAAGGGCATGTACCTTGGTTGCAGGCATATCCCCAGTAGGGGGTGTGCAAGAGGCAGCTGATCGATGACACTCTCTCTCATCGATGTTTCTAACTCTCTATCTCTTTCCCTTCCTCTCTGTACAAAATCAATAAAATATATTAAAAAAATAAAATAAAATAAAATTATTAAAAAAAAATAAAAATTGATTGCTCTTCTCATAGCATTACCAGCCGAGTCCCCAGCATCTGGCTTGCAGGGCTTGGTTTTGGTGAAATCATACCCTGGGTCTTTTTAAACAAGAAGGTCATTAAAGAACCATGATGAACATACCTACTTATCATACCATGTGGGTTTTTTTTGAAAGTGGTATTATTTGGTGGGATCCTCACTGCGGTCTTGTCAGGTTGAATGGCTTCCATCGGTTGATTATGAATAAGCTGGGTCTGGGGAGGCACACGTCACCAGGCAGGGCGCAGACCTCATGAATCTCCCTAGTCCCAGTCAGGGTTCCTTTCCATATGGGTAACAGAAGGACCCCTTTGCTCCATAATTCACGTGGGGTATTAGTCACCCCAGGGTGTGGATGGCTGCACGGTGACTGTAACAGCTGGGGATAAAGTGGAGTTGGACCAAAGTCAGAGTCTTTTATATTGAAAGTCAAGGACAGGAGGCTGCCACAGTGAGCAGAAGGGTCCCAGGCTGCCGTGAGAGCCCACCATACCACTCCAGCTCACAGAAAATGCAAGAGTTACGTGGTCCCTGCAGGGTCTTCTAGTGCATATGTCCCACAGTGTAAAGGCTGCAAACTCAGTCTTTAAACACAGTGAAAAGAATGAAGCAAGACTTGGAGTTCTGTCATTCAGCTCTTTTGCTGTCACCCTACTAGTGTGACAGATAAAACAGACTCTTGAGAGGACAGGGCCTGTTTTCTCTCTGTATTTTTTAAAATATATTTTTATTTATTTTAGAGAGGAAGGAAGGAGAGATAGAAACATCAATTATAGAGAGAATCATTGATTGGCTGCACCTGCACGCCCCCTACTGGAGATGGAGCCAGCAACCCAGGCATGTGCCCTGACCAGGAATAGAGCCTCCTGGTTCATAGGTCAATGTTCAAGTACTGAGCTACACTGGCTGGGCTCCCTCTGTATTTATTTACGTGTGTACATTGGAGTACGGGACCTCCCAGTCTTTTTTTTCTTTAACCTCATATAAAACATTTCTTTTTACTTCATACATAGCATTACATATTTTTTTCCGTTACAATTCTGAAATACAAATAATATATTTTTATACTTAAGACAATTCACAAATAAATAAAAGAAACAATAAATACATCTATAAGACAACCAGAGGAAGCTATTATTAACTTCTTACATATACATATATGAGTTAATATGTAGTTGTAAAATACTAAACTAAAAATTAATTTCCTTATTATATTTATATGGTTGTAAAATTTGCTTTCACTTAAATGGAGGTCAAATATCTTTTTATTTCAATGAATGCATATCTATTACATACTTCAAACAACTGAATAGCACCATGATTGAATTATCCAGCCATTTATGTCTAAATGTCCATCAATATTTTGCTACAATAAACAACAGTGTAACAAACATTCTCAATAACTCATCTGGAGGCCTCAGCCTCTGGGCACGCAGAAATGGCTGTGGTGGATGAAGGCAGGGGCAGGAAACAGAAGCAGAGAGCTGTGGCATCCTGGTGACCTCAGATGCCCTCTGTGGACCTTGAGGAAATAGTTCTGAGACCAAAGTAGGAGCTTCCATCAGCACTGGAGAGGCCCTGATTGGTGTTGGAACTGCTCTTCTCTTCAGGGATCTTGAAGAGAGGGATGGCCTAGGGCACACTTCCTGGGACCACAGACACTTTCAAACAATAGACTATTCACCCAGAGAACAGAATGACTGAAGTCGCACTTTCATAATCCCTTACATTGTAGCACATTTGTTTGTCAATGTCTGGAGACCTTGGACTTTTTTTTTTTTTTTTCAGTCTCGAGCCCTCAGGGAGTGGGAGGGATGTGGAGGAGAGAAAGCAAGAGCAGGAGACTCCAGAGGCTTGGCCTCTGGAGGCGAAGGTGCTGTTGGGTAGTGCCTGTACAAACTCAGGAAAGTAAATGGGCATCATTGGAATGTTCTGGCAATTGTAGGACCATTTTCTTATTGAATTCACACATCAGCCTTTGGACTCATTCTACTGTTTACAGATGAGGAAGTAGAAGTGAGAGAAACCAGGTCCCTTTTGCAAGGCCAGTTCACATGACAGGGCTGAGATTAATTGGGACCCTTGCCTTTCTGGTGCTTTCTATCAGCCCAGGCCAGGAAGCTGAGGACAGCCCACAAGAACACTGAAGTGAAAACTAATTAATATCAATTTTGAAAGTGATGAGTTATTAACAACATGTGTAAGGAAGCCGAAAGTAATGACAACAGTGGGAGGCACCATGTCCAGCTCTGTTCCATGTGGCTGGACTTTACTTCCAAGCTGCCACTCTGCCCTTAGAACAGGAGCAGTAGTTGTTGCCATAAGAGTGTGGCCAATGAATGTGGTTGGACGCAGATCTGGCTCCCTCTTCTTTGTGCTCAGTATGTCATAGCCACCAGATCTGCTCTGGGCTGAGCCAGGGAATCAGTGGGAGTGTGGAACAGCTAGAACATGCCTCAGGTTCCCACTGGCCCTTCTCCCCGTGGGGCTCAGGGTCCCTGAGGGTTGGGCTGCCCTATCGGCACAGGCCCTCTGCTGATGTGCCTATTCACTTTTCCTTAATTACCCAAGTCCAAACTATTTTTCATAGAAGGCCAGATAGCAAATAATTTAGGCTTTGCAGGTTATATGTCTCTGTCACAATTACTGAACTTTGTTGTTGCAGAGAGGAAGCAGCCATAGACAACATATCACCAAATAAACATGGCTGTGGTCCCCCGAAACTGAACTTAGCTTGGGCTATGCTTTCCCAAACCCTGCCTTAGTCGAACAAGTTTATCAAAGTCTCCACATTTTCTTTTCCTTCCTCAAGATAAAGCTTCGAAACCTAAGTTTTCACCAGTTTGCTGGCCACTGGGCACAAGAGTGTATGCATGAAGGCCACTAGTTTATTGCCCTCTTGTCAGTAACTAAACGATAAATTACATCAAATCACCATGCAAAAGAACAAGGAGCCAGTTTCCCTGCGGTATCCTTCTTCGGCTGCTGTCCATGTCTAGTGTTCACAGGTGTCCTGAAGATTTACCTACAGAAAAACAAGCCCATCACCTGCTCCTGGCACAGTGGTCTGGACAGGGGACTAGCTTACCCCACCTGGAACGAAACCCTCCAGCCCCAATACTTCATTTTATTTCTGATGTGACACACAGCAAAGCACTTACTCCCAGGGTGTCTATTTCCCAGAAGAGTAAAGATGACTTTGGACTAAGACATAGGAGGCTTGTGTTCTAGCCTTGGCTCTGTCTCTATCCAGCTGCTTCATCTCAGGCAGACTTTCTTCCTGTTAGTCGTTCAGTTTTCATTTCTGTCAAAACCCATCCTTTACCACATGCAAGAAAATGAGGATGAATTCTTACCTTAAACCACATATAAGAATTAATTTGAAATAGATAAAAAAGTTAAATCTAAGAGCTAAAACTACAAAACTCTTAAAAGAAAACAAACATAGGAGAAATGCTGCCAAAGGAGATATGATACCAAAAGTGTAAGCAAGGAAAGAAAAAAATAGATGAATTGAATTTCATAAAAACAAAAACAAAAAACTATGTGCATCAAAGAACAATCAACAGAGTGAAGAAACATCAGAGTGAGGATTGGGAGGAAATATTTATAAACCATATATCCGATAAGAGATAAACATCTAGGATATTTAAAGAACTCCTACAACTCAACAACAACCTCCCAAAACACATTTTTAAATGGGCAAAGGACTTGAATAGATATTTCTCCAAAGAAGATGTAAAAATGACAATAAGCACATGAAAAACTGCTCATCATTAATCATTAAGGTAATGGAAATCAAGACTACAATAAGATACCACCACACATCTATTAGAATGGATATTATAAAAATAATTGAAAATAACAAATGATGAGAATGTGGAGAAACTGGAACTCTGGTGCACTGTTGTAGAAATATGAAATGGTATGGTTGCTTTACATGATCTTACATTAGAATTACCATATGATTCAGCAATTCCACTTGGTTCTCTATCCAGAATTGTTGAAAGCAGGATCTCAAAAAGATGTTTGTACACCATATAAATATTGCTGCTTTTGCTCATAGCAGCAATATTTACACTAGCCAAAAAGTGGAAGCAATTCAAATGTCCATCAATGGATGAATAGGTAAACAAAATGTGATTTATACATACCTTATATAATAAAGAGGTAATATGCAAATTGACCCTCATATCGTTGCACAAGATGGCCACTCACATGTGGTCAAAGATAGCTGGCAGGGGAGAGTAGTTGTGAGTGACCAGGCCTGCACGAGAGGGCAATTGGGGGCAACCAGGCCAGCAGAAGAGGACAGTTAGGGGCAATTGGGCTGGCAGGGGAGCAGTTAGGCCTCAATCAGGTTGACAAAGGAGTGGTTAGGAAGTGATTAGGGTGGCAGGTAGGCAAGTGGTTGGGAGCCAGCATTCCCAGATTGTGAGAAGGATGTCTGACTGCCGGGATCCCGCCTAAACCAGCAATCGGACATCTGAGGGGTCCCAAATTGGAGAGGGTGCAGGCTGGGCTGAGAGACAACCCTCCCTCCTCCGTGCACAAATTTTGTGCACCAGGTCTCTAGTAATAGAATATTATTCAACTAAGAAGGAATAAAATTCTGACACATGATACACCATGGATGAATACTGAGCACATTATGCTAAGTGAAATAAGCCAGTCACAAAAGGACCACTATATGATCCCACTTATATATTCATAGAGGCAGCAAGTAGAATGGTGGATGCCAGGGGTTGGGGATAGGATGGAATGGGGAATTATTGTTTAATGGGAACAGAGTTTCAATTTTGCAAGATGAAAAGAGTTTTGGAGGTAGATAGTGGTGATGGCTGCACAACAACATGAATGTCCTTAATACCAAAAATGGTTGTCCTGGCTGGTGTTAGTCAGTGTTAGACCATTGGCCCATGCATTGAAGGGTCTCAGGTTCGATTTCTGGTCAAGGGCATGTACCTGAGTTACAGGTTCAATCCCTGGTCCAGGTTCAGGTGCCTGCAGGAGGCAACCAATTGATGTGTCTCTCTCATATATCCAGGGACAGAAAGAGATGTGTGAGATCAAAGAGGAAATGGGCCAGGCAGGGGCAGTGCCTGCAGGTGACCTGCACACAGAATTTGGGAGAATTTGAGGAGAGAAGGAGGCCAGTGGGGCCAAACACATGAGCAAAGGGTGTGGGCAGAGAAGCAGTGCCCTGCCCAGGGGAGCCTTGAAGACCATGATCCCAAGTTTGGATTTTATTCTGGGAGGATCTGAATTTGCACAGACCATGTGAGGGAGGGTGGTTCCACCACAGAGGCCCCTGGTACCAGAAAACCTCATGGACATAGCTGAGGGCAGCTCCCCTTAGCTGTCCTGCACATCCACACAACCCAGCCTATCACCTTCACAAACTATTCCTCCCACCCATGTGAAAAAAATCTAGACAACATATTTTAGGGGTTATAGGAGGCATACATTTTTCAATGTTCCTTTTAGGGCCATAAACCTTCCGTTTTATGACGACTTAACCATTTGCCTGCCATACGTTTCTATAGACCAACTTTAAAATCATTTTTCGTGAGAATTTTCAACTGAAAATATTCAAGAACACCCAACTTATGAGTACTATATTTACTTTTATGATATTCATTGCAAATTGCTTTTTTAAAATTACATTCAAAATATCATGGCAAGAGGGGATGGTTTCTGTTTTGGACGCATGGCAGTTAACTGGTTAATGTGGATGTTGAGCCTTAAACAGAGCTGGGCCCATTTGATTGGGAAAGTGGCGACTTTATGCCAAACATGCTTAAATCTAATGCCTGGGGCCAGGGGCTGGCTCTCTGTCAGATCCAGCAGCTCCCATGTGCCCTCTGGAGCCCATCTCCTGATATCAGAGACAGACCCCCACTTTACAGTGGCCTTCCCCCCAGGAAGGCACATCACACTGCAGGAAACAGCCCATTGCAGATGCCTTGCAGTGTCCTGAATGGGGGGAAAAAATTGCAAAACTGCCAGCAGTAATCACCACCCCTTCCCCCACCTCCCTAGCTACTCTCCAGGAACCTAATATTACAGGGGCCCGCAACAGGAAGGCCTGCAGTGCAAGGACTGGGGGAGAAAAAAGATAATGAAAAATAACTTCCAGAAGAAATGAACTCATATTTTGAGTAGAAACAGTGTTTAATGAAAAACAAAGCCCAAATCCCAAACATCCCATCCTACAGGAAATCATTAGTGTTAAGAAATTCCAGGGAAAGCACCCAGGGACAGGTGAAAAATTGGCATGTGCACATCAGCTGGGTGGAGGAGGAGCTTAGGGTGGATGGACCAGTTCCCCACACACCTGGGGGTGTTCTCAGTGTCCTGACACTCCCCCCAACTTGCTGGGAGGGCAGAGATGTCAGTACTGGGGGAGAGAAGCCAGGCAAGGTGGACACCTGCCACTTTTGCTGGCAGCGAGTAGATATTAATCATGCACATCCTCGGTGCCAGCACCCTTCTAGGCACTGAGGATACACAGTGAACGGCTTGCGTTTCTGCCCCTGCGGAGGGCACATCCATTGTTTAAGCGTGTTCTGTTTCCTGGTTGGAGTTTCTTGAGACTATTGATCAGAGGGATCTGCCCTCCCCTAGAACAGGGGCAGGAAAGTGACCTCAGCTAGGTCATCGGATGTGCTTTTCCTGAAATTTGCATCATGAGAGGAGGGACGAAAGCACAGGGGGAAACAGAGACTGGCCCCTGTTCTGCTGGACTATCCTGACGTGGCTGCTACCTGGAGACTCGGAGCTCCTTTCTTTGGCCTCTGCTCGATTCTGGGCGCTGCTGCTTAGCCACCAGAGGAGCGCCAGTTCTGCTTAGGTTAACCGGCATTGGTGTCTGTTGATCCTTAACAATTAGAAGGTAACCATGAGGAAGGGGTTGGAGACAAATGATTGCCCTTGCTATTTAGATCAAAACTCAAAACTACTAGGCCTTTATCTCTATTTATTACCAGCAAAACCTTGTTTTCATTCGTCAGATCCTCTTGCCTAAATTTTTGAAACAGCTCTCTTCTGGCCTCTTTACCTCCCATTTCTTCCAATGTCTCCAGTTACTATCACCAGAATGAGCATTCTAAAATGTCTTCCTACTTTTCCCAGAACTATCAGTTGCCTTATCCTGGTAGGCCAGGCCTGCCAAAATCTGATCCCAGAAACTGCCTTTGTAGCACGCTCCCGACATGCTTACATATCCAAGGTCATGCAGGACGGCTAGTCATTCCCCAGCACTCAATACAACGGCCTCTCTCACTGCCTTTGCTCAAGCTCTTCCCTCAACCAGGAATGTGTGTCCAGGTTCCTGTGCTCTTTATAAGTTCTACTTTATCCTGAAAAACTCAATTGAAATGTTCTTTCTGGTATGAAACTATCCCTGAATACCTAGAAGGAATGAATCACATATCCCTCTGTGTTCCTACTATCCCTACGATACAGATCTATAAATATGTAATACCCTCTTTCTTTGACAAACTGGCCTCTGTATTGACTTCACATTCTGCAGTGGAATGAGCTGGTGCAGGCAAAGCTGGCTCTGGACCTGGCTTCCCACCCACTTCTTCTCGCGCGTCTCTCCCCCCCTTCCCCCCCCCCCCCCCCCCCCCCCCCCGCAGCCGGCCTGCTTCATCTGCCTCATCTCTTGAGAGGCTTTGCATATCCCAGCAGTATCCACACAACTCTGCCCTTGGCCTCCCTTGGACTTCAAGGTGCTTGTATTGCTAGCTTTCCCTGGCCTTGGCAGAAAGATGTAGGGATGGGGCCCATCATGGCCTGGTAGTAGACTAAGAAACTTTGGGGTAGGAAATTCTGGTGTCCTGATCACCAGAGCAGAGTTAAGGGAAAGAGGTGTGGGCTCTAGATGGGTAAGTCCGTAAAGCCCGGATATTCCTCACTTCCTAGGGGAAATGGCCA
This sequence comes from Pipistrellus kuhlii, assembly GCF_014108245.1. NCBI lineage: Eukaryota > Metazoa > Chordata > Mammalia > Chiroptera > Vespertilionidae > Pipistrellus > Pipistrellus kuhlii. The sequence goes on along the minus strand of NW_023425404.1, from coordinate 39,835,998 downwards.
GGGAATGACCAGGGTGAACCCAGAGGAGGGACCATTATGCTTAGGTCTAAGGAAAGTACTGCTCTGAGTTTATTCTTAGAGGAATGAAGTCAGAAAGACTCCTACTCCATAGATGCTGCTACCCTGGGTTAGCCTTGGGGTCTGCAAATGCATTATCAGCCCAGGCGCACCTGGACATGCCATGGGAAAGTGAAGCCTGGTGCACAATGCAAACCCTCTCAAGGTGGGTGGGAATCCCTTTCAGACCACAAAGGTGCTTGGTCATGGAGGTCTAGACCAGTGGTCGGCAAACTCATTAGTCAACAGAGTCAAATATCAACAGTACAACGATTGAAACTTCTTTTGAGAGCCAAATTTTTTAAACTTAAACTTCTTCTAATGCCACATCTTCAAAATAGATTTGCCCAGGCTGTGGTATTTTGTGGAAGAGCCACATTCAAGGGGCCAAAGAGTCGCATGTGGCTGGCAAGCCACAGTTTGCCGACCACGGGTGTAGAAGCTTCTATTCCTGAAAGTGATTTCTGCCATTTAGTAGGGCTGCTTAGACATGCCCTTGGACAGACCCAGGTAGGCAGGGCAGAGGGCAAGGGTGACGGTGACACTGCAGTTCTGAGCTGAGCAAAACCAGTGCCTGGCACTTTAAAGGAAGGAGATTTTCTGTATGAAGCCTTTCAAATGGGCTCCTGCAGACAGCTGTAGCCAAGCTTTTGAAATATTTCTAACCTCTGTTTTCCTGCTGTGAAGTCTTTGGAGAAACAGCTTAGGAGCGATGAGCTGTTTGCTATTCTGGGCAGTGGGTGTGCAGATGAAAGGGCAGATGGGTTGGGGAGGAATAATTCCCCAAGCGCCCATAAAATATTTGATCTTTGGTCCCTGCTGTAAAGTGATTTGGGGAATGCTGATGAGACAGGATAGCTGAGATCTGTGGACCTGGAGCTTCCTGTGACCTCGGTCGGGGCACATGGGACACAGGCTTTGTCATCCAGGGCACTGAGAGGGGGACTCTCCCGGTTCTTGGAAATCAGAAGGATCTCAGGCCAAATGGAGAACTGGGGAGGTAAAATAGGTGGAGCCCTGTCTAGGAAGTTGATTCACAAAAGTAAATAATCCGCCAAGAAAGAAAAAAATATGCCCATGAATGTGTTTTGGCTGATGGTCCCATTTTCTCAGGCTCAGGTGAGTCAAGGCTGTGTGGCTTACTGAGCAGAGCACTTAGCTGAGAGTCAGCAAATTGGAGTTACCCTGGGATTCGTCACCACGTGGGTGGGGAGCTGGCCACTTTAGGTGCTCTCCCTGCCTTAGTGTTTTTCCCAGGCCAAACATTTGACATTACCTTTTTGGAAGTGATGAAGTTCAGGGGCAGCCTTCGGAATGTCTTTTATTTTATTTATTTATTTATTAAAATATATTTTATTGATTTTTTACAGAGAGGAAGAGAGTGGGATAGAGAGTTAGAAACATCGACGAGAGAGAATCATCGATCAGCTGCCTTCTGCACACCCCCTACTGGGGATGTGCCCGCAACCAAGGTACATGCCCTTGACCAGAATTTGAACTCAGGACCTTTCAGTCCACAGGCCGACACTCTATCCACTGAGCCAAACCGGTTTCAGCAGGAATGTCTTTTACGTATTCTTTACATTTAATGGATTTCCATCTTTCTTCAGGTGATAGTAACATTTAATTTGGATTGAGAGTTTGAATTTTAGAATTAGATTAGATCTAAACCCAGTTCCAGTGTAGTCTCAGATAACTATGTAACTTTGGGTGTGTGTTGGTCATCTCTTTGAGTTTCAACTGTAAAATGGGATGATGTCATTTCTTTCCTAGTTGTTGGGAGTATTAAATGAGATAATGGACTGAGATGTTGGCTCAGGCATATAGTTCTCCACATCTGCAGAGCAGCATTGCTTTTGGGGTTGGCAAGTCTGCAGGCTCACCGAGGGCCCCATAGGAGTGAGATAACTGCTTTCTGGCTGGGCCTTGCAGGGGCAAATCCTGAAGTGGTCATAGGCTTTCTTCACACAGAGTGTTATATTTTTCTGGTGGGAACCTATGGTCAGCCCTGCATAAAGGAAAGACACATGGCCTAAACACAAGGTTTTCTGAAACAGGTCCATCCATTGTGATCCAGGTGGAAGCCCTTGGGTCCAGAAGGTGTGGGGTCAGAGGCAGAGTAACAGAGGTTAAAAAGCTTATCCAGGATGGGGGGATGTTTGGTTCAATGGAAGGGGTGCGGGTTTTGGAGTCAATTGATCTAGGACTCTGTTTAATATGACTTTATTCCCTAGTACTTAGTGACATAATTGTCATTCAGCTGGGGCTTGAAAGATGCGCTTAATGATTAGATAAAGGAAGGAGGAAAAGAAGGGAGAAATAGGGAAGAGGGCAGGGATAAAGGAAGGATGGAGGGAAAGAGGGAATGAAGGAAGGAAGGAAGGTCTAAGCTTGGTTTGTTACTCTGTCACATAAAGCCTGAAGCCTTCCTCATTAGTAAAATGTGGGTAATAATATTTACCATAGAGGTTTGTTATGAGGATCCACTATGACATGAGTATTTTAATCTGTAAGTCCTATCTATCTATCTATCTATCTATCTATCTATCTATCTATCTGACAATAACAATAAAATTAGAGCAGACAATTGTAGGAAATGATAAGAGAAAATAAACATAGATATTGTCAATCAGGCTGAAAAATATGAGAACCACTGCCATTTTCATGACTAACCAGCCAGGAAAAATCTCACAATGGTATTTCTATTTAGCACAAACATCAGTTCTTTGGATGTATTTTCTTGCCCTCAATTTTTTGGGAAAAATGAAGCAAATCATAATAAAATAAATTCACTTAGCAAATATTTCTTTATCATCTGGGTTTTATCTAGAATATAGTAACTCCACCCAATGACTCTCATTTTGTACAATAAACTATTGAGATTCATACTCATTAGCAACATCCTTAATCATGAAGGAAATATTCAAGCTTATTTCACATAATTTATGTCCCAAGGCAAGACATTTAGCAGTTTTTGTTATCCTAAGTGGATAGATGCAACTCTTGTGTTTTTAACAGCACTGCCTTACTTCTTTTTGTCATCCCACTATCCTGCTTAGATATAATGGGCCTACTGTATGCCAGGCTCAGGCACACAGTAGGCCCATTATAACAAGACAAAGGCCTTGCCCTCAAGAAATTTATAGCCTAGTGAGGTAGACAGACAAATACAAAGACAATTAAAATAGTAGTAATTTCTCATTACTAATTGTTTCTTTGCTTTTCAATAATCACTTAAAGGAAATTCTCTGGGCCAGCTATGAAACAACCCTGAAATGCTGTGACACAGGCCACATTCAGAATTAAAGGGAAAAAATAAAATAATACTGAGTTCATATTTTGTGCCTGTGTGAATGTTCTACACAGATCATTTTATCACCCCCTACGCAGAGCTCCTCAACAACTAATGGCATATTCTCATTTTGCAACAGGAGTCATTGAAACACAGAGAAGTCAGGCAGTTAGGTCAGAGATAAACTCAATCTCTCTTATACTCAAATCATGCACTTTCAACTACACCACATCACACTTGTATAATGTGTCCAAGTAAATGAAAACCATTTTTGCACCAACCCCTTAGAGACCTCAGGGGATTCTTGAGGTTTAGAGTAAGCATGTTTTGGGTGAGGCACCTGAGCTGGGTCCAAGTCTGGGGCAGGAACCTGGCAGCCATGCTCAGCTTTTTTCTCCATGAGTCAAGTGTGTGACCTTCAAAGTATCACCCAAGATGAGATGGTTGTTCTGTGTGGGTCTTGGCAGGAGGGAAAGTTGTTAATGGCACATTTGGCTTCAATAGTCTGGGATCTGAGTTCCAAATCTGCCTTTATATCTTTGTGAGTTGGAGCAAATTCCTCAATTGTAAAGAGAGAAAAATAACAATAGTTACTTTATAGGATTGTTGTATTTAATCAGATCATGTCTAAAAAGGGTGTATTAAGCCTGAGTCCTGGCAATGATTATAAGCTATTATTTCCACACACACACACACACACACACACACACACACACACACCCCGCCCCAGACATTTTCAAAGATGGAGTGAGATGCCATAGGATCATTTGGAAAGATTCTGTGCAAACTGAGTTAAACACTAGCTTGGTAAACTGAAGGGCTCAATACACCACATCAACAGGCCTTTGCATGCGTCTTTTGGAAGTTTCAGGACTTTTGCAGGCCATCTCTAGGTGTCTTTGTTTGCAGTGCCTAGCCCGATGGTCAGGTGCTTCTAGTAACTGAATGGTTAACGGCATGTAATACTCACAAACACCTTCTGGAAGTGAAAGCCCATCCCCCTCCAACATCACGGTTTATTAGGAGTCCCATTTCTTTATCACTGGTGACACTGCCAAGAAGGGGGTCTGGCTGGGTACCCAAGGGGATGTCCCTTGAGTGTGAAGTGCATTCTCCACTGTTCCATCTTGTGCTAGACTCTCACCCAGCTGAAGCCAACATCATGACTCCAGAAGGATTCTTGCAGATGTTAACTTTCCTAATTCCTTTAGACAGTTCTCGTCTCTGTGGCTCTTGGGCTATGCATGATTCGAGGAAGGACCTCTATCCACCTCATCCGTTCTGAGACATCTGGGATGCCTCCAGGGAGCCAATTAATTAAAAGCATGGCTCAAATGCAAATATGGACAATCAGTTGTTCCTTCTTTGAAGAAGTAAACAAAGTTGTTGTTGTTTGGTAAAATCAAGTTTTCAGTCTTACTCTCTAATCTTTTTGTTCCTCCAATGACAATATGCTTAATTGTTTTTGGAGGGTAGCATGTTTAAAGTTGTATTCTTTGGAGTGTGTTTGATGAACAGAACACGTTAATGTCATTCTGGCTTAAACAATTTGGAAATGTACTCTGTCATAGAACAAGAAGTTCAGCAATGGGGTGGGCTCTGTGGTTAACCTGGCCACTCGATGATATCATGAGGAGCCCTGTTCTCTGTGCCTCTGCTTCACCAGTCTCTATATCAACTTTGCTCTCAGGCTGGCTCTCCTCATCCAGACAAGACAGTGTTCAGAGGAAGGAAAAGATGTCTCTCTTGTGTCTATATTTTTAGACCTTGGCCACTGGCAGGCTTCCCCTCACATGCTATTGGCCAGAGTTGGGTCCCATGCCTTATTCCCAAGCAAATCCCTAGCAAGGGGAATGGGATGACCACAGGAGCCCAAACGAATCCTTTGGGGTGGAATGGGTGTTGAGTTAAAATTCCATGACCCTCACCATAGCCATAGGCTCTATTTTAAATCTGCAGTTTCAGGTTGGTGCCCACCCCAAGGCCATGGATGCAATAGGCTCTTAGCCCATAGTTGACAGCGATGGCATAAAAGATTTAGGTTTTACCATTCACACTTGTTTAACCCTGCTGCTACTTTGAGGTTTCCTAATACCATAGTCTAGCTAAGCACAACACAGATGAGTTGTCAGGACTCCACACTGCCTGGAAACTCAGTATGTCTATCTGTGCCACATGCACGAGCAGGAACTTAGAAGTGGCCCAAAGCCCCACTCTCAGGTCCATTGAGGCTCCACCCCCAACCTTCCCTGAAGGCAGGACAGGTGATTAGTGCAGACCTGGCTTCCTCTATCAAGCCCATAGAAAGAGAGAGGATGGAATTTCCAAGATGCATTGCTATAAGCAGGCCTTTCTGGTTTCTGTGGCTTCCTTCACTTGGTTCACCGATACTGACTAGCTGTGAGTATCAAATGAGGCCTAGACAATATCACCGTGGCCATTTGAATAATAAAATCAAGTTATTCCATCATTTTACGTTTCCTTTAAGCGGGCGAAGTTTGGAATACAAGGTCCATCAAGACCTTTCCTGTTTCTGATGTCTCTATCACAGACTAGGCTCCAAAGGTTAAATGTTTGCATTACAAAATGTACATTATTTGAGGGTCTTCCTATAAATCAACAAGGCAGGTATGTTAAACACAGAAAAATATCTACAGCTGTTCTCTTACTCATCCTGCTTGTTATTTAACTCAGCCTGGGCCCTAAGGAACATTTTTAGTTGTACTGTCAACAGTTTCAAAACAAAGAAGAAACTGCGACTGGCAAATGAGGAACCCAGCTGGCCCTCTGTTTAGGCTCCCACTGCATATACTTTAATCCTGACACCTGCAAGCTATTTAATCAGGATTTACAATTGAACATGAAGGATGAGGGGTCCGCAGGGCTGTGTTCTTAGTGTTTGGATTGCAAATGATGGAGAAAAACTTTGTTATCGGATGTTGTAGTTATTTGAAGTTGGGTGCCCTCTAACCCATGGGAACCCAGCATCATTTATCACTCCCCAGAACAAACTCAGCTCCAGCAGACGCTGCCCCTCACAGCTCAACATTCTATTTTTGCTTCTCCTGTATTCTAGAGAAAACAAACTTGGAATTTATGAACAATGAGAAAAATAATTTCCAGGGAGCATATGGAAGAGGAGTTCTAAGTGAAATAATGAAAGCACCGTCTTGATTTAGACATAAAGCAAAATGCAGAGAAGCGAATTAGCCTGCAATCTGCCAGGGCTTGTGGTGTACAGAAGGTTGTCTACTTACAAACGTACTGATTTTCATGAAAAAGAACAAAGTCTTGAGCCAGAGCAAAAGTAGGCCATCCCCTCCACCTCCCCCAATACAGTTGGAATTTAAAGTTGCTTATAAATGGGAAAATTTCTCAAATGAAGAAAGAAAATGCACCAACTAATTCTGGTCTTGCAGAAATTGCCTTATGGGTAGACCTATAGCACGGAAACTTTCTGTAAGTTGAGGAGCTCCTATAATAAGGTAACAGGAAAGAGCTAAGAAAATGGCGATTGCTCTTAACTTATTGAAGCCCGAGTGGTTGGGAGTGATGAGGAAGCAGAAAACAGTGCCCCTGCCCTCATCAAGCTTCCAGTCTACTTGAGGGGAGGAAAAGAACCCAGTGGAGACAATAAGAAACAGGATAGAACAATGCACAATGAGAAGAATTTCAGAGAAGGGACAATGACTGCCCACTGGAGTAACCTACTAAGGAAACTTTCTAAAGAACTTGGAGCTTGAGTTGAAAGTGCAAGTTGTTGAGGCAGTGGTTCCCAACATATTTTAGTCCAAAGAGCCCCAAATGATAGTCACTGGACATTTAATTTAGAATCCATTAATTGAGAAATACTTAAGAAAAAAACGGTGATGAATTCATTACCATTGAAAAGTATGTTTGTATTTTTTGCTATAGCAATATTTATACGTATTTGGCAAATGATACAAATATGTGCAATGTATAGTATTCATCTAATCAATGTATAAGATATGATTTCCATATGGCTTCATATCTCTTCCTTGTCATCTGCTATTTCATCCCAGGGCTCTGAAGTCTGTAGGTTAGCAAATGCTGGCTTAGAATAGTATGTTTTAATGCTTATGATACTGCCCTCAGAGCAAATACCTAATAAATTGGGCAGATGGTTTTGTTGATGCCTTCAGAAATACTTCGGGAATAGAGTACTGGGGCATGGTTGTGACTTTAATGGCAATCATCCTTCAACATCTGTACCAGTAATTCAGCATCTTGAGCGATTCCTTCCTTCCCATTCCCCTGTTTTGATGTGCCCAGGACATAAATTTAAAGGAACCTAGAGGGTCAAGGCTAGGAATGATGGACTATATTGTTTATTGCCTTCCATTGGACCTAGACTACACAGAAAATTCCTTGACTCTCCAGAAACTATGTGTCTTTAAAAGACCACAAAATTACTTGATTTAATGGTGTCTCTGAGAAATTCCTTATCCAAATAAATAAATAAGATGCAGTATTTCCCCCCCTGAATAATAATGTAACATATGTTTGCTAATTCTAGAAACATTAAAAATATAGGAAACACAAAAGAAAACTCATCTAGTCTTCTAGTCTGATCATTTGGTGTATATCCTTCTTGTTTTTTTTTTTCCTCTAAGAAAATGCAATTTCAATTTGATCAAATGTCTTGAATTCTATAGTTTAGTCCCAGATTCTGCCATCTCATTTTGGCTTCCTACCAATTTCAGATTCTGTTTGGGATCCTCATTTGACCATTGGTCAAAGTCTATGGAATATATGGCAGTGATGTGGCTTCTTCCCAGATGAGTTGGGAGAGTCAGAGAAATACAAAGCACCCTGCACAGCACTTATGTGGTTAGTGGGAGAGGAATTTAATGTAGAAATTCCCTGCCTGGACAGCAACTCAGTGCCCGACAGAGGAAGCTCAGGGCAGGACACAGTGCCTGACAGCGGAAGCTCAGGCTGGACTCACCTTGGAAGTCTTCATTTCTACCAGTGGTAGTGAGTTTGAATCCCAACGATGGTGATGGTGCTTTTCTCACTTCCATCTCCCGTTTCTATAGCCTTCCTCACTATGGAGCTGACATTTTAGGGTGGACATTGTTAAAAAAAAAATATTACTCATGGCATGTTAAAAACATTAAGGAAGACTTTTGTCGAGGAGTGAGCAGTGACTACAGTGGAGTTTTGCAGTAGTGGAGAGATTGGACTCAACTCCAAATACAATAAGAAAAAGTAGGGATTTATAGGTAGAGAATTATTGGGGGTCCATGAATGATAAATTACTACGAGGTGGGATAATTCTTTGCTCAACTGATCTAATAGGACTTTTGCTGAAGGCAGACCAGGATGATAATATATGGAGGGTGGGGATGAAGAATTTGATCAGATATCCAGAGTGATAGGAATTATTTAGGACCATTCAAAACAAATAAGACTGTGATAGCCTTGATTTGACATAAATGAAATTAAGGAAACTGAACTATTTTTAAGAAGATACCAGCTTCTTATATCTTGGATTTGTAAAAAAGCATCTTCTAAAATATTTATTTTCCTCTTTCAGCTTGACATTTGCATGCTAAAAACTCTCTTTCAAAAAAACCCCTCCTAGTCATACGTAGGAAACCTAATTACATCAAAAACTGTACAAGAAATGGAAATTGATTGCTAAGTAATTACTCCCATAAAATTGGTTTAAAATGATATGGAATCCAACTTTAGAAATCTCTCTCTCTCTCTCTCTCTCTCTCTCTCTCTCTCTCTCACACACACACACACACACACACACCAATAGACATGCAACATCATTCTTAACCATGATGCATTACAGACAATCTAAGAAAGAAATATATATGATAATATCACCTGTATTTTTATATTCACAATATATTAGGAAGGTTCTAGACAATATTACAAGTTTTAAAACAGAAAAAAAGTATCATTCATTTGAAAATGATATGATTACTTATTTAGATCAGGGGTTAGTAAATTTTGGTCCAAAGGCCAAATCTAGTTAGTGCACTGCTTTTATAAATAAAGTTTTATTGGAGGATAGTCATGTCCTTTCATTGACATATTGTGTAATGGCTGCTTTTGAAATGTGACAACAGAATCTAATAATTATGATAGAGATCAAATATGGCTCACAAAGTCTAAAATATTTATTACCTGTTTTTTTCCCCAGAGAAAAGTTGCTAGCCCCTCACCTAGAGTACCCCCCAAATCAATTAATAAACCATTAAGGTGGTCAGATATAAAACATGCCAAAGATAATTATATAACATACCAATAACAACAATTTGTATACAATAAAAATTTCACAAAAATAGCATATTTAAAGAAACAGAATAAGCAGGTTCTCTATGAAGAAAATTACCCATTTTAATGAAGGATATAAAATAATATGTAAATAAAGGTAGAAAACAGCATGTTTTTAAATTACAAGACTGAGCATCACATACATAACAATTCTTTTCATAGCCATATATGTGAAAGGCTAAGTTACTGACCGTCCATCAGTCCGACCATCTGATCAACTGACTGACCGGTACATATGATACACACAGGCAATTTAAAAATAAATGTTGACTCGCGCATGCGCGATACATATACAGCTCTCACTGCTGCCAGTCACGCATGCGAGTGTTTAATCTGTCATTGCCAATTGTGAATTTGGTTGATACTTCTTTTAAAATATTTCTTCTAATTAATTTCCTTTTAATGTGCACAAATCCTGCACCGGGCCACTAGTTATTTTCCAAGTTTAATGCAATTTTAATAAGAATTGCAACTTGGGAGAAAACCAAAATGATTCTTGAATTAATATTTAAGAATTGTAAAAAAGGATTGACTAATAGATAAATGGACTCTTAAATATATAATGCTAAACATAATAGAAGTTTATTTCTCATGCACATAAAGTCCAAAAGTAGGCATTTCAGATGGTGAATCTTCTTCAAAAGAGCCTAGGCTCTTTCCATTTTGTAGAGCTTCCTTCTCCCCACAGGATTACCCAGGTTGTCTTGGGAATCCTACCACACAATTGCAAAGGAAAAAGATAATAGAGAATTGCTTATGTGATATTCTATTTTTATAGGCTCTTTTGGATGTGCCACATATCACTTCCCTCACTCTCCATTGGTCATAGAACTACAACTAACTGCAAGGGAGCCTGGGAAATGTAGTCTAGATGTAGGCCTAGAAGGAATTAAAAAAAAATTGGTGAACAGTTTGCAAGTTTGTTATATCACCTGACACAGACCACAGCATATATAAGAGTTTATAATATAATAAATATGGCATTTCAAATCAGTCAATTATAGTCAATTATTAGAACTAGAACAATTATTGGCTACATCTTTTACCTCCACACTACATAATAAAATAAATTCCAGATGTATTACACTTACATTTAAGTATATATAAAAAATGAAACCCTTAAAAATCTAGACTAAATACTGTTTAATATTTTGCTGGAATACACCTTTCTAAGCATAAAATATGAAGAAGCCGTAGATGAAAATTGATAATGTAGTATCTAAAAATTAATAACTTCAGTATGTTGAAATTAGGAAAAAACTGAAAAAGGCAAATGGCAAAAAAAAGAAAATATTTTCTTCCCTTTCAGGTCAATATCCTGACTATACAAAAATTTCTAATATCGATGTGAATAAGATTAATTTCTCAATTGGAAAACAAGAAATAAAATGAGATAAACATATAAAAAATTAACCTCAGTAACAATCATAGAACCTATTCTTAGAGTTCTACTTAATTAAATGAAACAATCCATATAAAGAATGCAATAAACACTCAACAAATATGAGCTATTGCCATTTTTATTATTTAAAGTGTTTATGGTGTGTTTTAAGTGAAAAAGGAAAGATTAAAAATGTATATTCAATATGATGTCATTTATTAAAACATACACATGCACAGAGGAATGAAAGACGGCAGGATTTTAGGAGGAGTTGTCTCAGTTGTGACCTTAGGAATAATTATAATTTTCTCCTTTATACAGTTCTGAATTTTCCAAAATTTTTACAATAAGCACATACTGTTATATTTATAATTTTTAAAAGTTTTAAGTGCTCATCTTTGAATAATTGTTTCATGACCTCAAATGTTTTGTTAAATTTGTCTGGGACTGATTAGTTTCTGAAACCAGAATCCATTTTTAAAACCACTACCGAGGGCCCTGAGCAAGGAAAAAAAATCACCAAATAAGCTTTGCTTCAGTTTCAGCCCAACTACAGAATTTCTTTTTTGCTTGTCCAAATTAAGTGTGAAGCCATTACCCAGAAAGGATGCAGGATGTTAACTGAAGCACTTTGAAAAAAACTAGGTTGTAACAGACAAACTGCAAGTAGGACAGAATGATACAAATAGGGATATGGCTGTGAAGCCAGGACAGCTGGGGTGGGATGCCCTGCTCACCTCAGTCCTAGTGCTTTTCCTCGGTGCAGTGTCCAGCGTTCCTTGTCTCACATTCTCTTGCGGGCTTCCCCTTGTCCACTGCTCCGAGGACAAGTTTTTCAGGAAAGTTACTTAGCCTGGTCTCAGTTTCCTCATCTGCAAATAGGGTGTATAGTACCTTTCTAAAGGGACTGTTTTATAGAAAGCACTTAGTGTAATGCTGGCACATAGTAGGTGCTCAATAAATAAATGCTATTCTTCTTCCTCAGATGGACATGGTGCTCATTCTTCAAATACCAACATAAAGAATCATATGTCCACTTCTTCTGCCTTGTTTCTGGGATGGGAAGTGGAGAAGGGGCCCTGAGGTTTGGTGCCCACACTTGGGTAGGTCATTTGTAAGTAGCTTCAATTCAACAAGTTTTCATGGCATAATTATTATAGCTTGTCCCTGAAATGAAGCATATCATTAAAAAGTCTACTTGTGGCAGCGTGCCCACTATGGCCCCTCCTAGCTCACAGTCCCATCTGAGAGAGGTCACCTCCCCCAGGCCCTACTGAAGGCACAGGGAGGCATTTTTGTCCCAGGAGAGCGCTTCACACACCGCCCTCACTTGGTTAGATCCCACACAGGCTCCTGACAAGGGCCACCAAATAGCTGACTAATGGCCTAGGAAGATGTTAGGGGGAAACTTTTTTCACTCCATTCCTGCTATTCTAGAAATCCTCTCCGGGCATTCCCTCCCCAGGGAGTGACTAACCTGATCATTCTGGAAAGAGGCTGCCTCCAGGGAACCATGCACTCTGCTACTCCTGTAGGGTGGCCCTTGGGTGGCTGAAGGAGAGGCTGGGAGTGGGGGTTTATGGGATTGGGGGGTGCAGGGAGCCTGTCCCAGTTCTCAGTTGTCTGGGATGGGTGGTGGTCTTTCCAGGCATGAAGTTTCCTTAAAGAACAATGTGACTCTCCCCTGTCCCATCCTCCGACCTGGACTCCATCAGCAATAAAGGTGATCTGTTGGCTTCTATTGGCTCTGTGCTTCATCTTCAGCTTATTTAAAACTTGAGGAGAAAAGGGCCCTCTCTGCGATCCTGGCAGATCTGTTGTGAGAAGGCAGTTGGGCTAATCAGCCCATCTCTCACATATGTAGACTGAACTTGGCAATATCTTTAGTGAAATCCCTGACGGAAAACTCTCCTGTGTGCAGAAGGGGTCACAGATGAGCATATTCGTGGCAGAGTTAAAAAATTGGAAATTGACTACATTGTCATCAATAGGGATGGACAAATGGAATCTGTTTTATTTGCTTTTATTTTACTCAAGAAAAGACTTACTTTGCCATTAAGATCTGCAGGTAATTTTTGTGCAATTTTGTTTTTTTGCCCCCGATTTTTGGTTGACTTTTTTTCGTTTCAAAAGTCATCTTATATGCCGGAAAATATGGTGTGTGTGTGTGTGTGTGTGTGTGTGTGTGTGTGTGTAGTAGTTAGGGATGAACTAGGTTATATGTTTCATATGTATATAGAAAAATATCAGTATTTTGAATGAAAAAGGAAGTTTCATACCATGTGATAATATTCATGTAAATGAAAACACACACACAATGTATTGTTTGTGGATATATGAGTGTGTATAGATAAGAGAAAACTGGAAAAGTTACATAAAAACAGTGATAGTGATTGGTGCAGGAACTCAAAAGAGGGAGGAAATAGAATTTGATTAGCTCAAGAGAATTTTTATAATCTTTTACTTTCTAAAAAACAAAAACAAAAAAAACACAAAACAAAAACAACCCTGAATATACATTGTATAATTTTGAAAAGGCACACACACGGGAAAATTTAGAAAACAAATATTTGCCAATCTACACTAATAAAAGAGAAAGATTCAAATTGACCATACCTCCATGATGCCCACCAGCCAATCAGTAGTGAGTATGCAAATTAACCCAACAAAGATGGCATTTTAATTTGCATATGCAGGCACGGAGCAAAGACTAAAGGCTCTGGCCTGAGTGAAGACTTAAGACTGAAAACTGAAGACTGAAGACTGAAGAGGCTTGGCTTCTCCACTGCGGTTGGAACAGTGAATCCAAGCCTTGCTGTGTGTGGCTGGAGCAGAGATGAGAAGCCAAGCCTTGTTTGTGGTTGGAAAGGAGAAGCCTAGCTTTGAGGCTTGGCTTCTCCACTGCGGCCGGAGAGAAGGCCTGGGTCCCAGGTGTCAGAGGAAAACTGGTGCCGGCAGCCAGGAGAAGGAAGGCCTATTGCACAAATCTTCATGCAATGGGCCTCTAGTAGCAAATATGACAAAATGCCAATTAATCCTTAATGGTGGGAAAATGGATGTGTTATATTATTCACTGTACTTTTCTGAAACTAGAACTTTTCCAAAACAAAAAGAAATAAAATAAAATGAAGGGTCACTCTTAAAGGGATCTGCCAGAACTAGGCAGCACAATTTGTATCCAGGGTGACACTGGGAGGCTGCCTTGAGATGGGGGAGAAGACAGGGCAGATAAGAGTCACATTCAGGCTGATCTAGAGAGAGCAGGGCTGAATGAGCAGAGCAGGCCCAGGCGCATGTGCAGAGGGCACAAAACTGCTGGGCCCAGAGAAAGAGACTTAGCCTTAGCTGGTTTGGCTCAGTGTATAGAGCCTGCAGACTAAAGGGTCCTAGGTTTGATTCCAGTCAAAGGCACATGCCCAGGTTGTGGGCTCTATCCCCAGTAAGGGCATACAGAAGGCAGCTGATCAATGATTCTCTCTCATCATTGATATATATTTCTATCTCTCACCCTCTCCCTTCCTCTCTAAAATCAAATATATATATACTAGAGGCCCAGTGCATAAAATTTGTGCATGGGGGCGGAGTGTCTCTCAGCCAAGCCTGCACCCTCTCCAATCTGGGACCCCTTGGGGGATGTCTGACTGCCAGTTTAGGCCTGATCTCTGAGATTGGGCCTAAACTGGCAGTGAGACACTCCTCTCACAATTAGGACTGCTGGCTCCTAACTGATTGCCTGCTAAACAATCCCCTGCTGGCCTGATTGCCCCCAACTATCCTTCTCTGCTGGCCCAATTGCATCCAACTGCCCTGCCCTGCCTGCCATCTTGTGGTGACCATCTTGTGGTGGCCATCTTATGATGACATGAGGGCGGCCATCTTGTGACAATGTCACAGTGGCCATCTTGTGATGATGTCATGCAATGCCACATAGGCTTTTATTATATAGGATACATACACTGAATGGCCAGATTATTATGATCTCTGAACACATAATAATCTGGCCACTCAGTATATATATTAGAGGCCCAGTGCATGAATTCATGCATGGGCATTTGCCAGCCTGCCTGCTGGTCAAACTCCTGGTGGAGAGGACAATTTCCATTTTGCCTTTTATTATATAGGATATACACTGAGTGGCCAGATTATTATGCATTCAGAGATCATAATAATTTGGCCACTCAGTAAATATATATTATTTAGAGGCCCGGTGCATGAATTCGTGCACGATTCTGGTCCAGCCAGCCTTGCCAGGGGGAGGAGACATGGGCAGTTGTCCAGCCTGCCTGCTGGTCAAACTCCTAGTCAAGGGGACAATTTCCATATTAGCCTTTTATTATGTAAAATACACTATAGATATAGATAGATATAGATATAGATATAGATATAGATATAGATATAGAGAGAGACCTAGTGGCTCACAAGACAGAGATGATGTGGTCAGGCCTGGAGTGTTCTCCATTCTTGACCTAGTTTCCACTTCAGTCCATATTCTTAAGTTAAATCCCTTTTTGTTAGATGATAGCTTAAGTGCAACCAAATGAGCTACCCTGAGCTGCTGTTTCTGAGCTTCAGGTTCTCCCATGAGAACACTTGAGATGCCACACTGCAGAGATCTCTGTGCCCTGACCAGGGCTGAATGAGCAGAGCAAGCCCGCGTGTGTGCTCAGAGGGCACAAAACTGCTGGGCCCAGAGGAGACCTAGCCCTAGCGTTTTTGCTCAGTGGATAGAGCTTTGGCCTGTGGACTGAAGGGTCTCAGGTTTGATTCCAGTATAGAGCACATGCCAACCCCATGCTGAACTGATGTGATGACAAATGCTATCAATACAACATCAATGAGACTTTCCATCTCCTGGTCCATATTTTAAAAATAAACTTTCAATTTAATTTTGTTTTTATTTATTTATGTTCTTTTTCTTTTTCTTTTTTAAAAAATATATTTTATTGATTTTGTACAGAGAGGAAGGGAGAGAGATAGCGAGTTAGAAACACTGACGAGAGAGAGTCATCGATCAGCTGCCTCTTGCACACCCCCTACTGGAGATGTGCCCTCAACCAAGGTACATGCCCTTGACCGGAATCGAACCCGGGACCCTTCAGTCCCCAAGCCGACGCTCTATCCATTGAGCCAAACCGGTTTCGGCAATTTCTGTTCTTTTTCAATTACAGTTGCCCTTCAATATTATACTAATTTCAGGTGTACAGCCTAGTGGTTAGACAATTATATGATTTATGATAAACTTTTAATTTCAGAACAGTTTTAGATTTATAGAAACACTAGAGGCCCGGTGCACGAAAATGCATCCATCTGCTCAACCTGTGCCTTCTCACAGACCGGGACTCCTTGGGGGAAGTCCACTTGCCGGCTTAGGCCCACTTCCTGGGAGATTAGGCCTAAGTTTGCAGTTAGACATTCCAGGAGCCCTTGAGGGATGTCTGACTAATGGCTTAGGCCCATTCCCCACAGGGACATCCTTGGCGCTGCCAGGGATCCCGCTGCACTAGCCAGCCATAGCTGGTTTCTGACTGAGCAGCACTCCCCCTGTGGAAGTGCATTGACCACCAGGGGGCAGCTCCCGCATTAAGCATCTGCCCCCTGGTGGTGAGTGCATGTCAAAGCAACTGTCATTAGGGGCAATTTGGATATTACCCTTTTATTATATAGGTTGACAAAGATTGCATAGAGCACATGTGTCAAACACAAGGCCCACGGGCCAAATCCGTCCCGCCAGGCCTTGCAATGTGGCCCGCACCGCGCTGTCATCACTGCACTCCGCTGCGTTTCCATCACAATGACAGTTTATGACTGTTCAGTAAACCATTCGGCCCGCGATTTAGGCTGGATTTTAGATTTTGGCCCCTTCTCTGATTGAGTTCGACACCCCTAGCATAGAGAGTTCCCCCACATCACACCCAGATCCCTGTTATTCACACTTGCTTATGGTGATACATTGGTTATAATTAATGAACCAATACTGATGCATGAGTAGGACTAAACCCGGTTTATTCAGATTTTCTTTGTCCCTTTTTTTCTTTTGCTGCAGGCTCCCACCCAGGACACCACATTACATTTAGTTGTCATCTCCTCAAGGCCCTCTTGGCTGTGACAGTCTCACTCTCCTTGTTTCTGTTGTCCTTGACAGTTGTGAGGAGCACCAGGTTGGGTATTTTGCAGGATGCTCATCCCCGGGATTTGCCTGCTGTTTTTCTCATGATTAGCCTGAGGTTATATGTCCTTGGGAGGAAGAACACAGAGCTGAAGTGCCCTTCTCCTCCCATCTTATCGAAGGAGCGTCCTATCAACAAAATTTGTCACTGTAGACCTGGGCCTTGATCACCTGGCAGGTTACATTTTAAAAGTTGTTCCTCTCAGCTCTTGGCACTGGGCACTCTCTTGGTACCAGGAAGTGGGGTTCTCTTCAGTGCAGAGCACAGCAGGCAGCCTGCCTGGGTCCCGCTGCAGAAAGGCGGGTTAGATCTGCAGGCTCCTTTTTGCCACTCCCCTCAGACAGGAGCTGGTGGGACCCAGTGCATCCCCTGAGCTCCCAGCTTTCCCCCTTTGGGCTCCCAGAGGGGAATGGGAAGCTTCCCAGGGCTGGAAACAGCCCGGAGCACAGGGAAAGCCCACTAGTGGAAACCACATTCTCCTCTCCCAAGCCAGGGGGAAGGGTGTCTCAAGAGCACTCTCTTTGACATTAATAAATGTTTAAAGAAAAGAACAAACTTCATTTCCTGTGGCTGATAATTCCCCAGGAACTATTTGTGCCCTCGCTAATTTGTAGCCATCCTTTAATGCATCCTAGTTGAGTCCCGATCACAGACCCTGCAGCTGCTATTTCAAAACTTCTTTCATCTACCCCCAACCACACCCGGAGTGATCCTCTTCACCTCAGGTAATTACTTACTTTCTGTCTTTTGGGAGGATGAAAGGCAGGGGTCCTCAGTGGTTCCCATGGCACCTGGACTCCCCCTGTGCTCCCTTGCTTCTCCCTTCTCCCTGTTGCCAGGGATTAAGCCCAACCTCTTCTCTTCCCACCAGCCCTACAGACACATTCATCTCCTTTCATCTACCCCTCCCCACTGCCTCTTCTTGTTCAGCGCACATGCTCTGCCTTAGTCGCTTCTCCCAGAACTGGGTACCCTCTCAAACAGCCACCTCATCCCTGTTTTCTTTAAATGGCCCTCAATGATCTGACCCTTTTGACTTGTCCCTCCCTACCTCTGCATTTCCTACTTCTCAGCTCCAGCCAGACCAAACAAACCATTTGTCAGGCTCTCTTTCTTCTGGGCCTCTGAACCTGTTCTGTCCATGGCCTGAAAGATCATCTCTCCCTTCCCCCCTCAACCCGATGTCATTGCCTGGCCCACTCCCCTGCTGCCAATCTCACATTCTGGCAGGCCCAGCTTTCAGGGCACTTCCTCCAGGAAGTCTTCCCTGACTCCCGGGACCCAAAACAGGGCCTCTCTCTGTGCTCTCAGAGCAACTTGTGTGCTCTGTCTTAGCATTTTTCACATGGTACTAACACTGCCTGTTCATTCAACCCTGCTGGAGAATATAAGCTCCTTGAGGGAAAAGAGCATATTTTGCTCATCATTATGGTCCTCAGATGCTGGACCTGACAAACAGTTGGAGCTCTAAATATCTGTTGAATTAAAAGAGCAGCCTGGTCAGCTGCTTCTACCGTAAACATAAACTCTTGTGTTCCTGCCACTTTCATCACCCACACCTCTAACCCCTTTGTTTGTCTTCTATATCAGTGACCCTGTGGAATGACCTTCCAAATAACTGTGTGAAGGTCCCAGGCAATGGCCCCTTCTCAGTGCTTGGCTCACTCTGCCATGCTGCAGGCGGCAACACCCTTGTCCATTTTTTCCTCTCTTATAATTCTCTCCTTTGATTTCTGGAATATTGCACTCTCCTGCTTCTCCCACACTTCCGTGACTTCTCTTTCTCAGAATTCTTCACTCTCTTCTCTTCCTTCTCCTACCTTAATGGATCCAAGTTGCTTTCGCCATTTTCCCTCCTGGACTTGCTGCTCACCCCTGGTTCCCTGGTTCTGTGAACAGCATCAGCATCCTTTATGCCACGAAAGTGGAAAACCTCACCATCCTTTTCAACTCATCTCTGCCTTTATGAGATTCTCTAATGAGGAATGGCCAAGTCTAACAGATTCTGTTTCCCTAATGCCCCCCCAAAACCTACCACCCTTGCTCTGATTCAGGCCCTCATCGCTTCCTGCTTGGATCACTGCCTGAACTACTAAAGATTATTATCTTGGTCCCATTCCAGTGTCTCCCCATCCAGCCCTCCACTACACTATTCTGGTTATTATATATTATTATTTAGAATGTCCAATTGTTGTCCGCTGACTCTGGAATAAAGTTCAAACTTCTAAGGAAGAATTCAAGACTTTCTTCAAATGGTACAACCAACCTTCCCGACCTTATCTCCCAAGACAGGACCACTTTCTGTACTTGAACTTATATTGGAACTGCCCTTCCCTGACTACTGTCTACCTTCCCCTGCTCACCATTCATTTTTTCGTGTGGAAATCTTACCAAGTTTCTATGCTTTGTATAAGTGGCATTTGCACTCTGTTTCAGTCAGGATAGCATCATGCTCTGCCACCTTAACAAATAGATCTTGAAATCACAGTCTGATGTGTGTCAAGTAGCTCTCCTGGGTGTTCTCTTCCAAAAGCTACTCAGGGACCCAGCTTCTTCCATCTGTCACCTCTGCCATTTCAGAGTTGTCTGCTTCCATGGTGAGGAGGAGAAAGGCAAGGCCTACAGGATGCATACGCACGCTCCATTGTCCCACACTGGAACCAGCCCATCACTTCCACTCACATTCCTGCTCCTGAGAGCTCAATCACAGGGCCCCAAGTGACCTATAGGGGAGGCTGGAAAATACCAGAAGCACATAGACACTTGGTTAGCACAGCATTCCTGTGCAAGGGTGACCACTGAGGTGGCCTGGGACTGTCTGATTTTCAATACTGGACACTCCTGCATCCCAGGAAAACCTTCAAACTGAGAAGGTTGGTCATGCTACCTCCAGCCCTGGGCTTATACCGTGTCATCTCTGCCTATTTCCACTTTTTCTAGATCTAGATTACACACTTTCTGAGAACAGAGTTTGGGTCACATGGATCTTTTTTATCCATGAAGGTCAAGAATATTATCTGTACAGAGTAGAGAACCATCAGAAGTGTAAAATATCATTTTGGTTTTTTGATTATGTGAATAATATATATTTAGTGTAAAAGAAAAAGCCAGGTGAGTTTTAAGAAAGAAAACAATTTAAAAATTACCTTATTACTAGTTCTCCTTAGAAATTACCATTTACCTTTTGGAGCGTGTGTGCGCGCACCCAGAAACACACATACTCTTGAGTGCGTGTGCACATGTGAATTATACAGAAAAACTGGGTCATATTTCACAGGCTGTTCTGTAAGTTCTTTTTCTTATTGAACAATATACTCATAAATGTCTATGGAATTAAATTGAAAATGATATAATTAAATTACTTGCATTTATTTGGCCCAAATTGTAGTGTACCTGGGAATGCTGGTATGATTAGCAGCAGTATCATGTTCTACAACTTGGCATACTAACCATTTTGTATAATTGACTGGTTATATTTCAATTTTTGAAGTAAATGGAAGTAATATAAGTTGTTCCAGAAAGTTGCAAAAGATGGGCAGCTACCCAGTTCATTACATAAAACAAACAACCTTGGTACCCAAAGCCTATCAGGATATCATTTAAAAAAGAAAGAAAAACTGCAGACCAAGCTCACTTAGAAATATGGATCTTAAATTAAATACAAGCAAATAGACTGTAAGAAGATAACAAATATATAATAAATCAATAATAGTAATAATAATAATGTGAGCTAACCCTTATAGAGTTCTTTCTGTGTGCCAGTCACTGCCATTTATGCTTTACTTACACTGGCTTATTAATCCTATAACATCCTATGAGGTACCATTTTACAGATGAAGAAACTGAGGTCCAGAGAGTGTAACTTGTCCACAGTCATGCTTCTGGACACTGTACAGCAGAACCACATGAGGCTTTTAATCCAGCAATGTATGGGTAGATCATGATTTAAACATCTACTGATATAATAAAGTATGGACATTAGTTTAATAAGGAAAACAAGATAATCTTGTTAGGCTAAAAAAAAAAGCTATTCATGGAAAGCTGGTGTCCTTTCAATAAAATAAAAAAAATACCAAAAATAAAGGAGCAGAAGGGCATTTATTTATACTAAAGAGTATATTTCAAACCAATGCATTTCTATTAAAAAGTCAGCTTCAAATGAGAGATTCCTCACTTCTCTTTGTTAGCAACAAAAATGTAAATCACCTAGACACACTTTATTCGACATGTTAAAGTTCTTGCCTTTCTATAAAAAGAATATTTGTTCTTTTTTTGAAAATTTTAAGAAAAAAAAAGCCTAGAAAATTAAAAGAAGAGAATGAAAACTTCCCATAAACCATTATTCTGAGACAAATCTTTTTATGCCCAAGCAATTTCCCCGTACTAATTAGGATCATACAATTACACTATTTTGCAACTTGTTTTCTTTCTTTAGACACATGCTGTGGATAATCCTTTGTCATTAAACACTCTGTTGTCCCTAAATGGTAACGGCTGCAAACTATTCCATCAAAAGGATGCACCATAATTCAACCTGTGAGGTTGAACACTTAGGAGGTTTCCACTTTATGGGGCTATTATTAATGCTAATGCAATTAATATCCTTGTCCCTAAACACTTTTTCACAGTCATGATGACTAAGGTGGGTCAAATTCCTACAAAACAGTTCCAGAGGTTTTGATGTGTCCTGCCAGATTGCTTTCCTAGGATATTTGCACTAATTTGGACTCCTACCAGGAATGTATAAGAGTGCTATTTCCTCCACACTCTCATCTACCAATAATTCAGTGGGATCATTGAATAGGGAAATTCAATAATTAGTCAATTATTATTGCTTAATAATAACAAGTGTATTTATTTATTCTAAACAACCAGTTCTCAGTAAGCTGTTTGTAATGTATTCATATATATATATATATATATATATATATATATATATATATATCACATATGTCATTTGAATTATTGGTGGGTGGGAGTGTGGAGGAAATGGCCTCTCCTACATTACTGGCAGATAAATTAGTGCAGATATTCTAGGCAGGCAATGCATCATGCTCCTGAGGAGGAGGAATGCATGCCATGAAGCTGTCAGTTCTTGCCAAAATAACATGCAAATTTAATGCAATGCCAACAGGCATTTTCTTAGAATTTACCTAAATGACTCTACAAGTTATCTAGAAGAATGAGTATGAGAAAATATCAGCAAATGTTGTAAAAGATAAAAGAGAGAGAGAGAGAGAGAGAGAGAGAGAGAGAGAGAGTGTGTGTGTGTGTGTTGGGGGGCTCTCTTCATCAATTTTTTTAAAAGCAAGCTAGTTCAAGCAATAGTCATACAAACCCAAGCACCTTCCCCTCTTCTTTGTGCCAAACTACTCTTCTACACAGATTAGCTGATGGGGAAAGAGATGTCTTCTCATCGGCTGATAAAACTGTGTGGAAGCCAAGGTTGCAGCCACCACTTCATTCCCTAGTTAAGATGAAATAAGAGCAGAGGCATGGCCAAATGTAAGTTTGTTATTTTTCACAAGGCCTTGCTTTCTGTGGGTAAGGGGCCCCAGAGTAACTGGATATGCCATAATTGGGCCTAATCACCTCTCTCCTATCTCAAAGCTTATTTAATATGATAAAGACAGCTCTGTTTATATTGTACTTTTAACTTTTTAAAACGTTTTTCAGTACATGAACTGAGTGCACAGGCCGGACTAGGAGACACAACTGTATCTTCAGAGGGTAAGCTGTGAAACTGAGAATTCCTGCAGCTGTGGAAGAGTGGGGTGTGTGGCTTCATGGTGGCTGCTCTCGGCTGTGTTAGAATCTGCTGATTTAAAGATGGGAAAATAGAGCTGTTTTTACCCCCAAACCCAGATTTTTTAATTACTAGGGATTAGACTCTTTCCCTGGCTGCTTTTGTTAAAAACGTGGTCTGCCGAGAACACGTGGTCACTCTTTGTATAAACACAAGTTCATTTGCTTAAACCCATCTGTGGGAAACTTTTTCATATAATATTACTCCACAGGCCTTTCCATTTAAAGAAAAATTTAAAAGAAGGACACCAATGACACATAGTGTATTTAGAGAGAAAGACACACCTCCCACCCACCCACACAGATACTCACAGGCAGCAAAGTCAAGGCAGTTGGCATTGACATCCAAGCCCTCTGAGTTCAAAGCAAGGAGCCACCTCAGAGTTCCCACCATCTGAAGAGGACCTTGGCTTTTTCCTTTGAAGTGTTTCTTTTGAAGGTCAAGGTAAAGGGGCCATGCTGACTCAAGAAATTGCTAATCTATAGAAGGATGTGGCCTCTGCTCCATCTCACATTTGTAATGTTCACATGAGGTTAACAAAACAAATGGTTTGACTCATGCATGAGCAGAGGCCAGCCTTGCTCCTCAAATGGTCCCCAGCACAAGAATATTCCTTCAGGAGAAGGAGAGACCCAGGCGAAGAAAGAACCCACCAGGGCCTCAAACCAGTTACTGAATTCATTTAGAGTCTCTTGATTCTCTGTCATTTGGTCAGAGTTGGCGTCCTGCAACTGGCTGCTGTTTGCCAAGATTATGAAGATGGGACCTGGAGTTGGAAGATCCGGATCGAAATCCCGACTCCTCTCTCCCTGAGTGAGCAGTGTTGTCCTTGATGAGTCTCTTCACAGCATTTCTTCTTGATCTGCTAAAGAATTTCTTAGAATAAGCTGAAAATTAAAAAAAAAACAAAAAAAAACACACATAAAAACATGAAAATTTCCAGACATTTTGTGTACAGAATGCAGAAGTAGGTCGGACTCACAAGATGGATTCTAAGAGGCAGATACCTTGGCACACAAGAGGAACTTCACCACTGAGATATGCTGGGCCTGGGCAGGATTTTGCTGGTGATCGGGCAGCAAATAGTGCAGTGTTCAGCAGGCTCCCGATACTCAGAAAACCCCTCTCAACAGTGCAGCAACCATCTCTAGAATATTTGCACCAGATATATCACTTACTTTGGTATCACCATTACCTAGCACAGACATGCTCATATTATTAGTTAAATTCAATTCATCAGGAAAGGTAACATGTTCGCTCCAACTCATCATTTCCTCCTGGACACAAATTTTTTATCTGAACTGTGGTTATATTTAAAAATGATGTGCTTCACAAATTGGGTCTAAAAGCATTTCTCCATCTGGAGAAAATTGGTTGTCTGGCAGAGTCAAAAAACTGGAAATATCGGTAACTGTAAGAAACTTCGATAAAATATATTGTTTTGAGGTTGATGCAGGTAACATACCCGCCCCCTCCCCAGACCCTCACTAATATCACTCAGGGAGTTTGGAATGGATGTTGCATATGCCAGTCACCAAATGGCCTGCCTCAGAGCCCCATGGGTCATATGTTTGGATAAAGTCCCATCAGTCTCTCTGTTGTTGTTTATCTCGAGTCCTAATTCAAGTGACTTTTTCTATCACTCCCTGCTCCCACCCTCAAGGAAATACCACCGGGAGAGTTAGGAGATCAACAACAGAGTGTGTAAGGTGGGTGGGGATGGATTATATTAGTTTAACAAGGTAAAACACAGGCATGCTTAAGGCTAAAAGAGTGATTTTGGCTACTCCAACTAAGGATTTTATATATAAAGATATCAAATCTATCTATCTATCTATCTATCTATCTATCTATCTATCATCTATTATATCCCCAGGTTAGGTGCCCCTACTAGTATATCTGGAACTAGTTGCATAGGGTATATATTACATTTTTATAGCTATGCTAGTGCTGGGGCAAAACTAAGCCAATTTTCTCCAAATTCATAGAATTTTGTCTTTCCAAAAAGCTAGGTTTACTGAATCTTCATTAAAACCCTCTAAGGCAGGAAGGATGAAGATCATTTTTCCTACGTGAAGGTAGGATGTATGATGCAGTCACCCTGAAAGACTGACTCTCCTCACCCAGGAACTCCCCCACCCCCTCGGGGGTCTGCATCATGGAGGAGGGTCAAGAATGTCCTTTGCCCCGTTCCTCCAGATGTTCTCCAAGGTGGGCGTGGGCTTGTCACCCTGCAGCCCTTCGGGCCATTGTGTGAAGGAAGGCCCCTACATGGAGACTCTGAAGAAATCTGTCAGGGGAAGGTGGCTGAAATCCAAGTGTGGACACGGGGTGTGCCAGTGATGTGTCCACCATTTGGTCGCCTCAAAAGATGTTGGTTCAGCTGCTTTGGGAGGGATGGGAATGATATTTGAGGACACAGGGCCAGCAGCCTGATTGTTTCTGAGGCATGGCCTGATGGTTGTGATTAATTGGGGAAATTGAGGAGTAACAGTTTGTAGGAGTTAAAGGGGTTGCTGTCTTAAGAGACCCAGGAAGGCTGAACCATGAATTCTGTTGATAATAGGCAGTTGCCCAAACTTTCAGCTCAAAAAAGAAGTGCTTGCCTCAACTGTTTGATATCCAAGTTCCCTTCAGTCTATTTCCCACATTGCTACCAGAAGCAAAAGGGACATAGCGAGTGTGACCTTGATTAGACTCCTCCAGTGTGATGAAGTATTAACAGGAGTTTTCTTTAGGTGGTAGAAATACTATATATATTGCCTTCTTTTTACTTCTCTATGTATTTTTTAATAATATCTACAAAAAGCACGTATTCCTTCAGTACATTTAAGAAATATTTGTAAAAGAAATCATAGATATGTTCCTTTGCCCTTAAGATAAAGTATATGTTTTTCTTGATGACAAGATTCTCCGTCACAGTTTCCTGCTCTCCCACTGGGTATGTGCCAACCACTGAGCCACACATGCCCTCTACCTGCATCACTGAAACACTCCCTGCTCTCCTGCTCATTCTGCCCTTTGTGTCCTTGCCTATCTCCTTCTGCACGGAGGCCCTAGTGTTCCTTTGTCTCCATTGCTACCTCTTTCTCAACACATCAATCTACTTTAAAAACTAAAAGAGAGACAAAAGGTGCTGAAACTTAAATAGCGATAGTTGATGCCCCCCATTTTAAATTATTTTTAATACAAATATTTGTTTTACAACTGATACATGCTAGTTTTATAGTCAGGCATTAAAAAGGGGAAAAATAAATTATAAAGAAATAAGATCAATGACTAATACTGTGGAAACCCCCTACTTATAAAAGCACTAGGATCAATAGGTAAATGGGAACAGGACACAAAGTTTACATAAAAGGAAGTTCACAATGCACATAATGAAAGTTGTTCCTATTCAACTTTGCTGGTAGTAAAAGAAATGCAAGTTAAACTAAATCAAGGAACCAATTCATGACCGAGTTTGAATTAAAAACAAAATAATTTTCAATGTTGAACAGGTTAGTGAAATGAATTACACTTTTAGAGATGGGGCAGATTAAATGAACCCAATAGTTCTATAAGAGCAATCTGATTCCACATGTCAACAATAGTAATAATGTTCATATTTTTTGAAATTGTGAATTTCTTATAGGGATATGCTTCTGAGGAAATTATTCAAAAGGGAAAGGAAAGATAAAGACATCCCTGTAATTTTACTTAAAATATTAAACCGGAATATATAGTTAAGAACAGACACATCATGGTACTTCAATCTGATGGACTATGAAAATAAAGTGTATGATTACTATCTTGAGTGGGGAATAACTGTAGAAGGAAAAATTATATGCAGATTAGTTATGACATTAAGAATAGTTAGAAACTAGGAAGGAAGGCAAGCATATGTTAGGGTGGCGAAATTATGAGTACATTTTCTTGTTGTAATTTGATTTAATCATGATATAATTTGTTTTTAACAATGCATAAAAATCAGAGGGAAATATTAGGAGAGACAAAGGGGAGAATAATATTTATACACTAGTTATACATTTAAACATTCATTGGTGACAAGGACCTTCTTATACATGCACTTGCAGAGTAAGTAATGAGTAAAACAGCAGCCCTCCAAGGCAAGTAACTTGTTGGAGGTTACACTCTCTTAAATATTGAAGATTTAATCCCTCTTCCAACTCTGCTATGCCACTTGCCTCTAAATGTGTATATGCTATTGGCTAATAACCTTTATGTGTCACAGACTTCTTTGAAGATCATGAAAATTATAAATCATTTTCCCCAGAAAAACTCATGTAAACACACACAAATTTGCATATTCAGCATCTTCTAAGGGTTGGGTAATCAAAAACCATGTTTTATGGCTGTTCTGCAAAAATTTTTAATAGAACCACCTTAAAATATGTTTTTATTGATTTCAGAGAGAGGAAGGGAGAGGGGTAGAGAGATAGAAACATAGATGAGAGAGAAACGTCATCCATCGTCTGCCTCCTGCATACCCTCCCCACCCCCACCCCGGGGGATTGAGCCTGCAGCTCAGGCATGTGCCCTGACCTGGCACCGAACTGTGAACCTCCTGGTTCATGGATCCACGCTCAACCATTGAGGCATGCTGGCTGGGCAATAGAGCCACCTTTCATTTTCAAAATTGTTCTATTTGGGATCATAAATTACATGGGTGTCTTTAATATAGGCCATGCATATTCTTGCCTTTTTTCTCTTTTCCCCAATCTCTGGTTTAGCCTTATGTGCCACCACTGGAGAGACTTTTTTAAGTAAAGCATCTAAAGGGGGACATTTTAAAAGAATTGACAAACATACCTTAAATGCTGAACTCTCTTTTTCAATAAACTTGACAATGGAAGGGGGAGTCTTAGAGACAGAAGTCAGATTCAGATTAAAGTCAGAAGTGTCTGTTATTTTACAAAGCTTCAATAGATGATAGATAGATAGATAGATAGATAGATAGATAGATAGATAAGCTCTTAAACATAATGCAGGCCACCCATTTCAACCAAAACTAAAAACCACTAGGTTTACCTCCTTTCCCACACCCCCTTCAGGCACTTGAGGGTATGCTGGAGGACCTGAGGCTGCCCCCCTCGCCTGGTGCCAGGCTGGGGATCTATGGCTGCATCCCCTTCCCAGCAGAGCTTGATGCGGGACCTAAAGCTGCACACTCGCACCTGGTGCCAAGCCAAGGGACCTGGGGCTTGACAAGGGTGGGGCCAGCTGTGTCTGGGTCTCGCATGATTCTGAGGTGCCTTACTGTGTTTTCACATGGTGGAAAGAGAGCGAGTGAGCTTTCAGGCATCTCCTCTTATAAGGGACAAATCCTATTGGGTCAGGGTTCCACCCTTATGATTTCACCTACTTAACTATTACTCTAAATACAGCCACATTGGTGGGAGGTTAGTGCTTCAACATATGAATTTGGGGTTATTGGAAACACAATTCAGTTCATAGCAAGAGACCACCTTGAATTCTGGTGCAAATAGAACCTTTGAATTTTGGAGTTACCTGACAAAGGTTTTCCTTTGTAGTGTAAAACAAAACCCAAATTAAATATTGAAGTAAAAAAAACACCTGGGAGTAGAGAGAGAGACACAGACTAGTTGCGGGGGGGGGGGGGGGGGGGGAAGGGGGGGGTACAATAGGCTGAGACAATCTCCTTGGCCCACCTTGTCTCTCTGCGCATGAGCTATGGGCAGCAAAAGTAGTGTTGACCATGTCACTGCTCTCTCCACTCAGACACTTACAGAGGCCTCATTAGGATAAGACGTGCTGAACCTGGTTTGGCTCATTGGATAGAGCATCGGTCTGCAGACTGAAAGGTCTTGGGTTCGATTCTGGACAAGGGCATGTACCTTGGTTGCGGGCACATCCCCAATGGGGGTGTGTGCAAGAGGCAGCTGATTCTCTCTCATTGATATTTCTAATTCTCTATCCCTCTCTCTTCCTCTCTGTAAAAAATTAATAAAATACATATATATATTTTTAAAAGATAAGATGTACCAAGAACTATATGGAAATAAAGAACAGCCTGAGCATTCCAGCCCTAGGAAAAGCTTAGTTGGTACCTATTAGGAGTAGGGGGGTGTATACTAAGTTACTCTGCTAAGTAACTCACAGTTTCCCAATGCTATGGAAGCAATCATTTCTGGAAGCAAAGGGACAATGCCAAAAGATGAGGCATTCAAGTTGAGTTAGAAGAATCAGAGTTGGATTTTGACAAGCAGAGATTCAGAAGCGGCAGAGAGGAAAGGGAAAAGGGGAGAGGTTTTCTAGAAGGGGAAAAAAAGTGTTTGCACTAAGGCCAAGGTGGCTACATAATTTGCAGGGTCCAGTGGTAAACAAAAATGCAGGGCCCCTTGTTGAGAAAGAAGGAAGACAAAGTGTCATTGAGGGTTTGGAAATATAAATATTTTTTCTTTCTTCTGCAGTTTCTCTCTTGACTTGGCATGGTGTTTTTTATTTGCTATTTAATGTTGTCCCAAGTTAAGGAAATTATTATTTTAAATTATTAGCATGAATTTTATGGTTCATTTTTATTGTTGTGCTATGCCCATTTCTAGTGCAAATGTAAGAACATTAACTTTTATGCAGGAGCATCAAAACTATAGAATTTTTATTTCATGGTTTGTAGATACATATGTATTTTGTTCTTACCAGAACAATGGAAACACTGCACAAAACTTGCTCAGCTGTTTTTATTTCATTTCTTAAAAATCACTCACTCTACCGGCACTCTACACTTGAGCTTATTGATAAGTAGGAAAGAACAGAATGAAAAAGAATGATGGGTTGCTCTATCTTTCCCTTTTTCTTTTCTGTCATCATTTTCAGCATAAGGAGTTGGGTCATCCAGGGGAGTAACATGAACAAGAAAGAAGATGGTAGGACTCCTCAATCATTTGAGTTTCTTAGAACACTATCGTCTTCTTTCTGTGTTTGAAGCAAGTCCTGGTTCAAATAAAAAGCATGGCTATTGGGATACCTGCTTCTTTAGTCATCAAGGCACTCCGCTTACCTTGAACTGGCTTTGGTCTTTGAACTCCCCTTCCCAACTTACAGGGAGACCATCAGAGTTCTGTACTCCAGGGGCATCACAAACCCTATATGCAATGTTAGGAAATCAACCCATGTTGAATGTATATCCTCTGCCTGTGTGCACTTGACAAACATACCTCAAAAATAAAATATTTAAGAATGTAAACATGGAAACAGTAGATTATGAAACCAAGCTCTAGGTCCTTCTGGGTGGAGAGTTTGCATGACAGCACCAGTCACACACCCAGGATGTTGACCCTGGCAAAGGCACAGAAGTAGAAAAGCAGATTTTTAGTTTAGAGAAAGTTGATAGATCTCATTTATCTTGAACTAAGGCATAAGGTAAAAACAAAACAACACCAAACAAAACAAAACAAAACAAAACAAAACAAAACCACCTTGAACTTGGAGAGCCTTGAGTGCCATAGCTAGCAGTTTGGACTTTCCTTTGGATGCCATGGTGGGGATGGAAGTTCTGAGAGGAAGAGAGGCATTATCTGGAGTAGGTTTTCAGGAAACATCAGCAGCAGTTTACGAAGTGGATCAGAGAAGGCACTAGAGATAAGTGGGCAGAGACTGGCCATGTAGTCATTCTCACAATGCAAGGGAATCCAGAATGAGGGCTGCGGCTGGGAGCGAGGGGAGGGGGCCTCCAGACCCAAAGACACACTTTGAAATTCAATTTAGAACAGTTCTTTCTGCACTCCTTGTCTGGTTTTGTTTTCAAACTTAAAAGTTTATTTTAAAAATAACACTTTCTTTTCCCACTGGAATTCTGAAGTTTCACATGTCTGCGATGAAATTACTGGGGTTTTAGAAATTTACTTTGGAAGCTTAAGGCTGTCAATCAAGTTATAAGCTATGTCTGAAGCCCTTGCAACTCTGAACACTGCCCTCCCAGAAAGCAGTGCTAATAACGCCCCAGTGCCTGGTGATGCCTTAGAAAACCATGCTTTGGGCGAGTAAGGTTTAAGTGTTGCCCACCCTGAGTAAATTCCTCTTGTCTATTTCATACGAAAATGATGTAGTAAGGGTGAAACAAAAAATCTAACTGAAAATATCCTTTTGGGGGAATTAGAAGATTAAGCTCAACTTTCAACTAGTCTTATCAAACCTTTGGAGGTGAGTCTATGAAGAGGGGTCCATGGCAGCCCACAGGGGCAAAGTTATGTTCCCGTGAGCTGTGTCTAAGCTAGTTAGATGACATTTGGCCTGCCTTGATCAATAACTCCTAGTCCTAGATAAGGTAAGGCCACTTTCATCAACGTTCTCTGCACATTTTATTAAATATGTCAAAAAGGCCCATACACGGAGGAGGGAGGCAGGATTTCCTAGTTCACACCTTGTTAGGAATACACTTTGACAATGGCTGGGTGTAAACAAAGGTGGTACCTGGCTGTCAAATGCTTGGTTTGGTTTTGCCCTTTAAACCCACAATGTTTGTGGAGGCCCAAGTGCCAGATACTTTGCAATATGAAAACGATTTATTATTTTGATGGAAGCAAAATTTTGCGTTGGCTTTGAGGAGGAGAAGTTTTTAAATATTTCATCCACCACTTCAAACAAGGGCAACAAGCCTGATGCAGGGTTTCAAAATGCTTCTCACAAGGAATTCTGACTCTAAACACACCCTAAATGTGTCAATGCCTTTGTTTCTCTGAAGACCTTGAATTGCACTGTCACTTCTTTTCTCTTGTGTTCAAGGACGATCTGGGGGTTCTGATTTCTCTGTCCATGAGAACGTGGCTGCATGATGTTGTGGGGCCCACATTTCTCCCATTGGGGGTAAACTTCTTTTTTGTCCTCAGATTGCTTAGTGCTCTATCAGACAGACACCCTGAGCTTAAACAGGGCATGCCAATACTTAGGAATGAGGACTATCTAGAAGGACAAAGTGTAACAAGTTCAAGGCCCATCATTAAAGCATCCAGCAAGACCTTGAAGTCCTCAGGCCTGGCAGTGTATGATAGGACATTTATCTTGGTGAAACAATAATTTTCAACAAGAGCCAATTTTGTCCCCAGGGGACATTTGACAATGCCAGAAGGTTTTTTTGATTGTCAGTTTTGGGGTTGAGAAGGCGGTGCTACGGGCATCTGGTGGGTAGAGGTTGGGAATTCTGCTAACAGTTCTACAATGCACAGAACAGCCCTACAACAAAGAAATACCCAGGGCAAAATGTTACAAGTGCACTGTTGAAAATCCTGTGGTAAAATAGCCATCAATTAAATGGAAAAGATGTCATTATTTCCAGAGGTACTCTAACCATTGAATCCAATCACAAAGGTTGCCTTATCTGAAGAAGCAGATAGTCCAGCTGGTAAGAAGGAAACTAGCATGGGAAGTGGGGTGATGAGTCTCAGGAATTCTTTCTTCCCATTATAGGGGAATGCATCTTTAACTGACAACATGTGTCCCTGAGCAGACATCTGCTATTTTTGCCTGTCCAGCATCCATTTCCTTTCCATCTGGAGAGAGCACCTTGATTTTCCTTCCAGGAGGTACCATTGCTTCAGCCATAGGGCGAACATGGAGCCTCAGCTCAGCCTCACAGCGTTTCTGTCTCAGAAGGAATGACACAAGATGGTAAATGGCTAAACCAATTCATTCCTTATGCTGTGCCTAGACCCCAGGATAGCTCTAGTTTCTTCCTTTTCAAAGTCTGGAAATCAATTTGATTTCCCCCATACATTTCCAATACTTTCTTCTTCTTTTTTGTAAATCCTCACTAAGGATAACTTTTCCATTGATTTTTTTTTTAAGACAGAGAGAGTGGAGGGTAGGAAGGAGGGGATTTAGAGAGAGACATTGATTGGTTGTCTCTCATTCACACCTGGACTGGGGCCAGGGATTGAGCCTGTAACTGAAGTACGTGCCCTTAGCTGGGAACTGAACCCCCAACCTTATGTTTTGAGGGCTGATGCTCTAACTATTGAGCAAAACTGGCCAGGGCTCCAATACTTTCTTTTGATGGTTGTTTCAACAAGCAAGAGTAGGCTGCAAACAAAGAAACAGAATGCCTTCAGCTCACTGTTCTGAGCTCCTGGGTGATGTCATGGATTTGAATGATACCAGATTCACCAGCTGCTCCATGACTGGTATCTGGGTCCCAGAGATTTATAGAGACCAATGGCAAACTCCAGCCCAGTGCCCACCTCTGAATCTGGGCTGTGTAATACCCTGGGAAGAGCAGCAATTACTCTATACACGTCTCAGCCTTGAAGCACCTGGCCCCTGAGCAGTGGATCCACTAAAAATGCTGAGGAGGTCATTGGCTCAGAAAAACAATTCCAACGAAAGCATGGAAGGAAAGAAGGGGTACAGACCACATACCTCGAATCTTTCTACTTGTTCCCTCGGCAACCATTTAACTGAATCTGTGTAATGAACCTTGTAGATAGATGCTGAAGGATAATCCCTGAGTTATGTTTCTGATACTTAGAGATAGTTCATAGAGAATCCCCCCACCTATATAAAAATATCATGAAATCTCTTTCAGTCTTTTTTTTGCTCCATTCTATTTGTCCTCTTTATTTGTTAACTACAAAAGATTACTTCTCAGTGTAAAAAAAACAAACAAAACCAAAAACATAAAAATAGATCTCCTCTTTCCTTCCTTCCTCCCATTTCTTATTAATACTTTAGAAAAATAACCACAGCAAGGAGGTGGGTATATAATACACTGTACATCATTCCAGACATCTTTTTCTGCCTTCCCAAACAGACAGACAGCATTCTGTTGTTTCCTTTGTGAGTCTTAAAACCAGGATCATACTATACATATTTTCCCACACTTTTCTCTTTGCATATATATCTTACACATCTTTCCATGCCATGCATGTAAATCTTACCCCATTATCTTTTTATTCCTATGTTATACAGAGTATCAGCACATTACTGGTTAATTTCTGAATTGCTCATAAAAGCTGATTAAAAAATAATGGCGATTCCAGGATCACCTCTGGCCAACCTGTGTTTATAGGTGCGGGTCTCCTGGCCTGCTGCCATGATATATTGTTGTTGTTATGAAAGAGCAGAAATATGCCTTGAGTAATTGCTTCAACCATCAGACCTTCAGAGTGAGTGGTAGGACCTGAGCGAACTGCCCGGCAGAGAAAGATAGAATGTCCTGGAAATGCATTCCTAGGCCAAGCAGGACCCAATGAAACAGCAGCCAGTTTCTCCCACGCATCCCCTCCCCCAAACCTGCAATCAGCCATAATTTGGGAGAAATAAAGCAAATGGATTGCCACATTCCTACACGTCCATTACACTTGACTATTTTTTGCAGGAGCTGCTCAGGACCAAATGTTTGGAAAGGAAGTTGGCTGGCCAGAGCGTCTTTTCTTTTTTTCTTTCCTTTTCTTTTTCTTTTCTTTTCTTTTTTTTTTTTTTTTTTTTTTTTTTTTTCTTTTTAAACTTGTTCTGCTGCAGCTGCAAAATAGAAAAAGAAGAAGAAAGAAAGAAAAAAAAACCCTAAACCTCCTTCTCCGAAAGACCTTTTGGGGGGGAATACTCCTAGCTTTATTTATTATTTATTTATTTATTTATTTATTTATTTATTTGAAAAGCACTCACACATTACATATTTTCCGCTTACACACACTGAATCTCTTGATAATCCACTAAGGCCTTTTACTTCCTTTCTTCCTTCCTTCCTTCCTTTCTTTCTTTCTTTCTTTCTTTCTTTCTTTCTTTCTTTCTTTTTTAAGTTAAGAATTTAGAGATGAATTTTCTCACAACCAAGTGGGTCCTTTGAGTGAGGATTAACTGTTGGATTCCTTGGCTTTAATGTGGCCCTCACTGAGCTCTCAGGGCAGCTTGTTTTGTTGGGGGTTATTCCCCTGTGGGCCAACAGGCAGCATTAATACTGATTATGGGCCACGGTCTGCCTCAGTGTTTGTGTTTGGCATATGAAACCTGGGCCTTCCCTCCAGTTCGTATCACTGCTTGCCTCTATCCTAGCAAGTACAATAGTAGCAGCAGCAGCAGCAGCATATTACAGGGGAACTTATACTGCTCTCTGCTTAGCATGGCACTGCAACCCCTCCTGCTGCTTCCTGCTCTGACTATCCCCCTCCAGCCTCATCTACTCCCCTCAGAGAATACTGGGCCCACGGGAACTCACTTCCGTTGTCACAGCAGTGGGCCTCCTCTGCCTGCAAGGCCTTTGCCTTCTCTGGCAAAGGTCTTCTCATGCTTCCAGGCCTAGTTCAGGGGCCATCTTCTTTCTGACATTTTTTTTTATCCCCTTTCCCCTCTTGCCCTCCTTAAGCAGAATTAAGCGTCCACAATAGGTGGCGTTTTATTCATATTCTTACCACGTGTACAATGCAATTGTAGTTACCAATAATATTACTGCTAATATAATAAAAACAGCCATCTTCAAGTACTTACTAGTGTCAGACACAGAGCTAAGGGCTTAACTGAAATCATTTCAGTCTCCTTTGATTTTGCCCCAGTTTGCAAAGGAGGAAATTAACATTCGGAGACGTTAAGTTGCCCGAATGCACACACCAAACAAGTGGCAGAGCCAGGCCCCAGCCAGTCTGATTCCAGAGCCTGTGGTCTGTGCCCCTGGGCTATGGGGCTCCCTCTCATCTGGCCCCTTCTGATTGTCAGGGTGGGAGTTTCGGGGGAAAGTTCTCTGTTTCCTCCAAATTTGTGTTCTTTGTTCTAGGGATAGCAGGCACTCAGCAAGGCAGCGCTTTTCTCTTCAAGTGCGTTTTCATCCAGATGTGGAGGGCTGATGAGCAAATGGGATCAGGATGCTTGCTGATCCGGTAGGCTGAGACCTCCGGCATTGCCAGCAGCCCGAGGGACACAATACTGTCAGCCCCACAGATATATATGTGTGTGTGTGTGTGTGTGTGTGTGTGTGTGTGTGTTTGCAATGGGGGAGGGGAGTCTCTGCATTGGGTGGCAGCCCGGTAGGGAGAGAGATTAAGAATAAGGACACACATTAAAGGTGGGATGCTGGGACTCAAAAGCCAATCTAAGCCTAGAACATCTATTTTACCATAAATCAGTCTCTTGAGTTTTGCTTTACACTCCTTCCCATTCAACCTCCCGTTTCCCATGTTCATGGAAAACAGAGACTCAGGAAGGGCTGAGTAACTTGTCCAACGTTATTTGGTTAGCAAGTGGCCAAGATTCCCATTAGGCATGGGGCCAAAGCCCGTACCACTGGGAGGAAGATTGCTCCTGCTAGTCTCAGTCTAACCCCACTGTGCTGGGGCCATGGCTCCGAGTATAATGTGCCACATGGAAAAGGAGCAAGTCAGCTTCACACGGTGAGCGACATTACAGGTACTGCTTAGCAATGGGTGGGGAGGGAATGCCTTGCTCTGGCATGGGGGGATGCCGCTGAATTTGACCTGGCACACTTAACCAGCATGCAAACAAACTGAGCTACACAATGTAGCCAGCTGACTGCACCTAACACGGGGAGCCTGTGGTTGAATCCTGCAGCTAATGCTCCACAAATACCCAGGATGGGGAGTAGACTGTGTAGAGGACAAGCATTCTTTGAAGTGCATCCAGTCCACAGAAGGTTTGATGGGGCATGGGGAAAACTCCAGGGGTGAGAAGAATCGTGATGTCACCCCTCAGCCTCACCTCCCACTGCTTTGAAGGTCCATCCCTCCCCTCACATTTGCAGGGCTCACATACCATGTGTCTAAATATTTAAAAGTTATAAATCAAACCAAGAAACTGTTAAATGAAATATGTTCTATCCTCCTACCTTGACAAATCTAACTCCATAACGATGTGGAAAGCCGGGCTGGATTTAGTTTTCAGGCTTTTGGAGTTCTCTGCTGGAACAAGGTGGTACAGGGAGGGGTGGCTCCTGGACGGAGGCCCACTCACCTTCACTTTCCATCCCCCATCACAGGAGACCTTGAATACACATGTGTGGCTACTCCAGCACACACTTTCATATTCTGTCCATGTGCCCAGAATACAGCTATTTTGCGGCCACTCTGAACTGGAAGTTTCATGATTTGAGCAGGGAATTCTGGGGTGCCAACCACCTGGAATGAGGCCTAGTTAGGGGTTGTGGGCTCCCTGCCCTGTGAACAGGGGCAAGGCTGGAGACAGGCCACCTAAAATAATGAGCCTGGGCAGGAGTCGCTCTTGCCTGCCTCTACTCTAAAGCAATGAAAGCTGATGATAAAGAAGTTGCATTTGTGAATAGAAGCCAAAGGCCTTGTAGATCATCATTGTAGACCTCACACCCAGCACAGGGGCTAGCACAGAGAAGGTGCTCAATAAACCATAATTGAGTTCACTGAAATCATAGAGGCCAGGATGGATTTTAAGTCGCTGGTTGTTGGGATCCCAAAGTCACTATATACTTTGAATGCTTTTGTGAAGTAAAGTGGAACTTGAACGTCAATTGATTTTTACTTCCTGTGTCAGGGTTCAATACCACTTACTTCCCACCTTTTGCAACTCAACATACTAGAAATAAATAATTTTATATTAAAAATGCCTGCATGTTATTGAAAACCTGTATTGGAAACATTGAGGGGAAAAAAGTTGCCTTCTTTTAGGAAAGCTGACAGTTTTATGTTACCTTTAAGCAGGGAAAGCTCCGCATGGTCAGTCCTTCCCCAGCTGGAGAGAGGACGAAGGAGTCATGCTGGACTTCAGGTCTGCACAGCTGTCCTCACCCCGCGGTTTCTTTCAGAGCAGTGTTTCCTGTTAGTGCTAGGTCTTCCATTTCATTCAGGGTTGTTATCTGGTGCCCTGATTTCTGGGATTCCAGTCGCTCATTTCTTCATGTGCCCAAATTGGTTTTATCTCAGTTATGACAGCATTCTTCCTATGTCACATATGGAGCCCAATTTGGTTTTATTGAAGTCACCGTGACCCATCCTGTGGGCCAAGAATTGCATCCCTTAAAGAATTAATTACAAGTTTGATTGGGTGTCAACAAAGCAGATGGCTGAAACTGCATATAAACTTCACTTGAGGGGATAACATACCAATGAATTTAGTTGTCCACATTTTCTATTCTATTTTCAGACCAAACATCGTTAGTCTTTCCATTTCCTTGCCTTTCTTTGCCAAGGTACATGCAAAATAATTAAGGTTTTGGCAAAGGACAGCATGCTAATCCCAACCACATCTTTAAGAGATAGGGAAGGATAGGTCAAATAAGTTTAAATGATGGACGACGGAGACTCCCTTTTTGTTGACATCAATTCTAAATGTGCAAGAAATTTGAACCTTGGAGTGCTCAACTCTTCTTCTATCCCTTGTCTGAAGGATGTTGCTGTCAGGATGAAAGCCTTTGAAATGCTAAATAAGATGCTTGTGGTTTAAAAGGTTTTCTCCTTCTCTAATTGGTCACCCCACAACTGTCTTCACTGCCCCTCATGTTTCTCCTACCCAAGATGTTCTGCCAAACATTTCTCCTATCCAAGATGTTCTGCCAAACTTGACCCGCCTCCAAGTGACTTCTCCTCTCTGACCAAACAGAAATGGCAATGCCACCAAGAAATTAGGGATCTCTTAAGCTCCACAGGACCACTGGGGTTTTAGACTCCTTTGTCCAAGAACCTCAGAACAACCTCCCACATGTTAGGCCATTGCCATGATTAATTCTTTATTCTGAGATAATTAGGAGCCAAGATAAGGAATGTGTTTCTCCAAACTCAGGTTCTGCCTTCAGGGCCATTCCCCTAGGGTGATGTAACCTTGTGGGGCTTTTTTGTTTGTTTGTTTGTTTGTTTGTTTGTTTTTGTGTGTGTGTGTGTGTTGTTGTTTGGTCCAGGGAGATAAATTTTATTGGCATCTAACAGTCAACCCCAGTTTTTGTGTTTGTTTGTGTTTTCTTTTTCAAATTTTCATAATAATTTCTATCCCGGCATCTGTGACAGCTTCTCATATTGCTACAGGTCTGGCATGTATATGTAGTTCAGGATTTTACCTTGAAAAATGATTTAGGTATCTGTAATGTCCTCTGAAGAACAAATATGGTATGCTATGCAAGGTTTTCTTGTTATTAATTGACAGATGAACTGTGTGATTGGTTATAGCTGTCTCTTAGAGCTAAGCAAGGTGCTTATTACATAGGTGTCCAGTAAGCGTTTGTAGAATGAGCCAACTGTGTTTCTATGAAGAGCAACATGTCAAAGGAATACCTGGCACAGATGAGAATCTATTTTCTCAGTAACACTCTAGAGTGGTAATAAAGGAGAAGGATAATAAAGGAGTGGTAATAGTGATGGAAAACAGAAATGAAACCCACCAGAAATTGAATTTCTAGGCAGTAATGAATATGAGATACTATTAATGGCAGGAAAACAACAACAACAATATCCTAAACCATGGAAGGAGAAAGCTCCTGTACATGTAAGGGTGACTTTTCCCAAACACTAAACACACAAATCACATTAATAAGGCAGAGGGCTTCTAGTAACAGAGTCCTCATTCTTTGCCTTCACTCTAACATGCCTCCCACTACACTATTATTTAGAATTGTCAACTGGGCCATTGAAGAAAACAATGATTTAAGCAAGAACATTTGTGTGTGAGTAGGGTGTGGAGAAAAAGTGTGGTTCCTAGTTGAACTTTGAAGCAGAAAATAAATACACACATAATAGCCCAGGGTGAGTTGAGAAGTCTGTGTCTGTGTATTCTATATGCATATGGATATAGGGTGCACAGAATGGGCATTTGTTAAGGAAAAAGAAATTTAGGGGATGTTTGTAAGTGATTTTTAGAAAACTCTGTTGTTCAGTCTGCAATGTAATACCTTCTCTATTTTTTAACAGGACTTTAGGAAATGCTCTTTGTTTTCAGCTGGAATTTATATGTTTTGGGAAGAGAAAGGTGATAATGGTAGCCTTAGCAAGCAATAAGATAAGAGTAGGATAGAGCAAGGAGAACAGAACTGAAAGAGAACTATAACAATTATTTTCAGGATATTTGCAAAGGCACTGTAGCCATAAAACAGAGAGGAACCATCAAATTATTCAGAAATTCTAAAACATTAGCCAAAGTAAATGAAATAAAAAAGCCTAAGGTAGATGTGGCCGAAGAAAGAATTAATCATTTGAAATATACAATCAAAGATGTCTACTGGAACAGAAAACAAAAATTCTGAGATGATGATGCCAGAAATCAAAGGGTTAAGGGGAAAACCCTAAACACTTGCAGAATGAAGATTTTAAAAAAAGTTAAATAAAAAAGAATATGAAAGAGAGACAGAGAGAAAAGAGCAAAACAAGGAAAAAATAAATTTAAAAGACTCAA
This sequence comes from Pipistrellus kuhlii, assembly GCF_014108245.1. Taxonomy (NCBI): domain Eukaryota; kingdom Metazoa; phylum Chordata; class Mammalia; order Chiroptera; family Vespertilionidae; genus Pipistrellus; species Pipistrellus kuhlii. Next base: position 39,795,673 of record NW_023425404.1, on the reverse strand, counting down.
AATCACGAGTACAAAACCCACAAAACAATGAGGTCATTTTGACCACGATGCAATAAAAACTAGAAATTACTAAAAGAATGAAGACAAAAATAAATATACTTGAATTTTAAAAGTCTAGACAGCTATCAGGTTAAATAAGATAGAAAATAGAAATTAGACTGAGAACAGCAATAAATGCACACCATGCTGGATCTTTGAGCAAAGCAGTGTGAACATCTTCTAGAAGGAGCTGAAGAGCCCCAACAGTAACCCAGACAACTACTGGGCGTCAGTGTGAATGTGAAGGGGTTTGTTGTAAAGCTGTGGTGATTATGTATTATTTTTATTAAAATATTTGAGGTGGTGATTATGTATTATTTTTATTAAAATATTTGAGGTCTGAATAAAATAAATGATTTTCTATGAGAAAAATTTATCAAAACTGGTTTGAGAAGATATTGAAATAGTGTTAAACCGACTCCTATCAGTGTTCACAGATTTAGCCATAAGAGTGATTTGTGTAAAGTCTTTAAAGAACATTTAATTGCCAGGTTATTTAACTGTTCCATGATATTAACACACAGACACACACACACACACACACACACACACACACACACACAGTTTCCAACTCATATTATGCCACTATAGTAATATCAAACAATAAATTTTAAATAAAATTTAACAATTCAACAACCGTTGCCAACTACAAAAAGAAATTAGGCTAGAAACTTGGCTCTAGTTCAACATTTTTATATATAAAAGGAGGGAACTGCAATTTTTCCTATTTGGGAATCATAAGAAAAGTGACTTTCCCCCCCCTCCTTTTTTAAGCTTGTAAGAAGTATTAATTTAGCAAATGTGATTTGTAGGAAAAGAAGTACAAATTTTCATAAGACTGAATTCAAGTCACAGTCTGGCCCCATTTAGAACATGTTCACAGGCGTCGTGGCCTTCAGAAGTGTTAGGTTAATTGAAGAGCCATAGAGTTCTAAACAGATCTCATCAAATGGGAATTTCTAATTAGACTTCGAAAGTACCCAATTTGGTATCCCAGTCAAAATAACATTAGATGAAGCACTCAATGGTTCAAGGTTTACACAGGATTTAAGAGGATATTTCAAGGTCATCTCACTTGTAGACATTATTTCATGGCCTAGCCAATGATTCTATTTTTAATTTAGAGACAGGCAGTTCTCTGTAATTGGTAATTCTGCTTCTTGCTCTCACTGGGCATATAACACCAGTCAACTAATATTATCAGATTTGGAGAGATGCCTTCAGTATTAATGCAGAATCTCTTCCATGCAATACAATCACTGTGTTCTATTTGATAAACCCAGAGGTGATATCACAACTGCTTCACAATCATTGTGACAAGGGCACAGACCAGCCAGAACAGACCCCACAGCTCATTGCACCATCAAGGCCTGCACTTGGAAGGCAACATGTGGAAGCCTCTGGAATCTAGAGGAGCCAAAGAGACAAAAGATAATGAGAGCTACAAGGCATGGGACCAGGCTTCCCCACTTTTTGGACTGATCATTACCTTCAGTGCCAAGTAGCACCTATACTAGTAGATAATGTAACCTCTGTTGTAAGGTAAAGTAATTATATATCAACTAGAGGCCTGGTGCATAAAAATTCATGCACTGGAAGGGGGTCCCTCAGCCTGGCCTGCTCCCTCTCACAGTTTGGAAGCCCTCAGGGACAGGAGGTGACCTGGCAATCAGGGAAAGGCAATGCCCCATCATACCTCTGCTGCTGGCCCTGGTTACCTGAAATTTGGGCGGCCTTGGGTGGCTGTTGCCATACAAAGCTTGCCTGTGCCTTAGATGTCAGCTGGGCAGCCACCATAACAGGCTTGCCTGTGCCTTGGGCCAGCCCTGGGCAGCTGGGGGACTGAAGGGACTGGAGGACTTTGGAGGCAGGTGTGTAGGGTGGCCAACTCGCCTGAAGGTAGGCCCAGCCATGCCATATACCTGCTGCCCCAGCCAGGCTGAGGGGACTGGGTGCTGCCATCTTGTGTCTGTGGGTGCCACCATCTTCGATGGTGTGCAGTCAATTAGCATATTCCCTCCTTATTGGCTGTGGGTACCATCATCTTTGTGCAGGTGTGAAGGTCAATTAGAATATTCCCTCTTTATTAGATAGAATAATTATCCCAAGAGATGTATCCATTCACATTCAGAAGTTTTAGTATGAGCAACTCCAGGTAATGCTAAAGAGGCTGGTGGATTTTGTTGCTCACAGAACTCAATGTTCAGGGATCAATAATATTCACCACAGATGGAGAGAAGGCAGAAAGCGATGGTTAGAAATAGACCCTTACCCAGATGATCATATTTTGTTTCTCTTGTTTCTTGGTCTTGGGGCCAAGACCAGGCCCCAAGACTCAGGGAAGTCATCTGAAGCTTTGAGCGAGCATTGTCATGGGAGGCACTGGACGTGAAAGGTGAACAGGCACTTGGGGAGAAGGCCATTTATTGGAAATGGGAGTAAGGGGTTGAGACAAAGAATAGGCTCCAGTCTGTGGCTCTGAACAGCAGGGATCTTTGCTCCAAAATGCTGCCTAGCTGACATCAAGCTGTACTTTAAGGAATAAACTGTGGACCTGTAGCTCCCTGTGAATATCCCTCATGTTAGAAAGACAGGTCAGTGAGAAATGGTGTGTGGATGGGTAGGGGCTAAATCCTAAGAAGTCAAGGGTCAGTTGTAGAAAGAACACAGGTTTGGGAGCTCTCAGGTCTTTTGACTGTCTCCGTCTCTGCTTAATTCCCACATGCCTGCACACCACCTGGCACTCAGTAGTGCTCCATAAATATGTGTTGAATAAATGAGTGCAGACCTGCATTTAAATCTGAGCTTTGCCACTTACTAACAATGTAAATCTCTCAGAGACGCATTTTTATTTTTACCATTTGGCTCAGTGGATAGAGTATTGGTCTCTGGACTGAAGGGTCCTGGGTTTGATTCTGGTCAAGGGCATATGCCCAGGTTGTGGGCTTGATCCTCAGTGAGGGCTGTGCAGGAGAGAGCCAATTAATTATTCTCTCTCATTGATGTTTCTATCTCTCTCTTCCTTCCCCTTTCTCTCTAAAATCAATAAAAAAATATATTTTATTTTTAATTATTGTTTAAAGCATTACATGTAGTAGTACATATTTTTAATAAAATATTGTATACACAAAATGCATAATAGGTGCTTAGTAAATGATTGTTGGTGGTGTTGTTGATTATGCCCTGTCTCTTTTCCTGACCAGAAGCTCCTTGAAGAGAACATCTTTGTAGACTGTGGATTCAACACAGCAGTTTTCACTTCATAAATACTCAGCAAATAGTTCTTTGCTGAAGAGCTAAGTACATGGTGCTTACATGACGAGCAGCTCAGTGTTATGGTAACAGCAGAGACTTCAAAGCCAGATGCTTATGGCCAGATTCTGCATCCACTACATATGAGATATGTGTTTGAGGACAATTGACTTAATGCTTTTCTTGTCTCAATTTTTTCATCTAAAAAAATGTAGATAATTCAGCACCTTTCTCACATAGTTATGGCAAGGGTTAAATAAGTTAACCTATAACAATAAAAGCATAATATGCTAATTAGACTAGACATCCTTCTGGATGTTCTTCCAGTCAACCAAGACAGAGCTGGGGCTGTGGGGAAGCCCAGGTCCTGGGTACCAGAGGGAAGCTGGTGCTGACAGCTGGGGGAAGGAAGGCCTACTCTTGCATGAATTTCATGCATTGGGCCTCTAGTATGTACATAAAGCACTTAGGACAGTGCCAGGCACACAATTAGTGCTGTTTAAGTATTTTCCAAGTCTTAATTTTAATCCAGTTTTAAACTTTTACTCTTGAAATAAGAGTTCACTTACACCCTTCCTCTAATATCAACATATTATATAACCACAATATAATGATCAAAACAAGGAAATTACTTCTCATTACTAGTTAATCATAGTTAGTTAATAATAGTTACTGTTTACTCAAAACTATTAAATATTATACAGACTTTATTTGAATTTTACCAGTTTTCCCATGAATGTCATTTTTTCCTGATCTAATCCAGGATCTGACATTGCAGTTAGTTGTCATGTCTATTTAATATCCTTCAGCGTGTAATGTAACAGTTCCTCATTCTTTTGTGTCACTTTGAAGAATACTAGCCCATTTTTTCACAATTTCCTTCCATTTGAATTAATCTTATGATTCCTCAGGATTTAGGTTGAGTTTGTATATGTTTGGAAAAAATACCACAGATGTGATGTTGGGTCCTTCTCAGCACATCATTTTGGGAGGTACAGAATAGTGATGTATCTTATGAGTGTTACCTTTGATCACATGGTAAAGGTGGTATCAGATTTCTCCATTACAAAGCTTCAGTTTTTCCCCTTATAATCAACTAGAGGCCCAATGCATTAACTTCATGCAAGAGTAGGCCTTCCTTTCCCTGGCTGCTGGCACCTGCTTCCATCTGGCACCCGTGACCCAGGCTTCCCTCAAAGTCCTGGCTTCATCTGGAAGGTCATCTGGAAGGATGTCAGTCTCATTAGCATATTATGCTTTTATTGTTATAGATTAGTGTCCTATGGGGAGTTACATTGAGACTGTGAAAATATCCTGTTTCTTATTAAACTTTCACCTACTAATTCAGCAATCCTTGATGGTTCTTGATAGCAATAACTATTACTGTGGTATTTGCCCACTGGTGATTTTTCTATTTTCCATGATTCCTTATTCACTTATTAATTGGAATTATACTGTAAGAAGAACTGTTTCTTCTCCCTTATTACTCATTTATTCGGTGATTTATAATATCAGTTAAATTCATGATTATTTTATTTTATTTTATTACCATGAGTATATATTTTGTTGCTCAGATGGTCCCAGCTTAGGCAATTAGGCATTCTTTCAAGTTGATTCTGATGTTCTTTAGACATGTAGTCATAATTTTTTGAAATGCTTCCATTCTCTATGATACCATAAGATGTTCTAAGCTTGTATTTCCCCTGCTCTTGGCCCTGGGATCAATTATTTCTCAAAGGAGACTTGCCTTCTTTTATTGGAGGATGGTATTTAGAAACCAAGATCTGGGTGCTAGGTGTGCTTGTTGATATTTGGGGTGTCATTGCTTCTAGGTCTTCTCAGTTAACAGAATTAAGAGATAAAGTATATACACTTAACTCTTATTTCTGTTAACTGAGAAGACCTAGAAGCAATGACACCCCAAATTGCCTTTAATTTAGTTTTAATTAGTTAAGAAAAGATATTTTCTGTTGTCTTTTGAGATATTTTCCAAAGAGACAAGGACCATAAACCATCAGCTTATTTTTAATTCTGCATACATGCATATTTACTTATTGCTCCAATAGGTAACAATATAAGAGTGCTTTCTAAGGGCTCAACAGAATTAACTCTCTTGAGTTGAGAAAAAGGAAACAAAAAGGCTTTGTGCCCTCTAGCGGTCACACTGAGTAACTGGCGTTTCACAGCCTTGGGACAAGAGTTGAATACAGTGGTGCCTCACACAACGAACTTAATTCGTTCCAGGAGCAAGTTTGTTATGCGAAAAGTTCGTTATGTGAAACGCGTTTTTATATGGATGAGATAATGGAGGAACAAGCAATTTGTTAAGAATGTTGACCAATTGGGGAACATATGTGATCAGATAGAATCAGTATGTGACTATCCTCTAGCATGGATGAATCTAAAGGGAGTAATTTATAGCTAATGCTTGGCTATAATTATACCACCATTTTACAAAAGCCATTCATGAAGATCAATCTCAGTGGATCCTCACAAGAATCTTGTGAGGCAGGGAGAGCAGATTTTTATTATCCCCACTTTTCAAATAAGGAAGCAATTCAAAGAGGTTAAATGGTATGCTTAAATTAATATAACTTGTTTGGGACAGAGTTGGAGATTGTATAGTAAGGAAGAATTGGTCTGTTCATCTCTGCTCTTTCTGCTAAAGGACTTTCAAATGTGTTGAACATTTCATTACAATTGAAAAAAATTACAAAACATGAACCCAAAAATCTGGCCCCATAATTCAGAAATGGACGGAAGGAAGGGAGGGAGGGAGGAAGGAAGGGAAGAAAAACATCTTCCACATTTTGATTCTTGCAAACATTTTTAGCAGTTCATAAAAGTGAGAAAAAGACAATCCTAACTATCAGTGAAGTTCTTTATCAAGTTAACACCCAGTTAAAACAGGTAATGGAAGCTTTATAAATACGAAATCCAGACTCTCAATAAACTTCCTACCACCAGATGTGAACTGAGATATGCGCCAGTCTGGGAAGCTGGCCACTATAAACCCTCTGAGAGCCATCGAGGAGTCATATAACCATCTCGCTCCACGTGACCACTAGTCTTTGAGTGTTACCCGTGCTTTGGCTGAAAAGAGATATCATCATAAATCCATTGCTAAGTAAAAGGATGCATTTTCTCATTTTCAGCTACACAGATTTGAAAACAGGGGAGAGATTGATCAATACATTCATTGTTCTGCAGTCATCTAAGAGGCCAAAATGGTCTTGGGGATGATGTATGACACCCACAATGTGAAGCCCTAAAAGCTCTGGCCTCTGAAGGGTTACTACAGAACCCACCATGGGAAGTAATAAAGCTGTGTCATTTATTTAAAGTGGCAGCCTTCACCTTGTCTCTCTGGTACTTACTCTCCTTTCTCTATGCCAAAAGTACTGACTGGACAATATGAAAGAGAAAAAAAGGTGCTGATTTCAAACCATCAGTATGTCCATTTGGCCAATTGGTTCTAAGAAGGTAAAATCTATCAAATGTTTCACAAATAAAAGTTGGTGTTAGGTTAACTTTCAAATTGATGCCAGATTCAAGCCTTGGGATGTGCCATTTTTATCCAAGAAATAATGCAGGAATGACACAAAAAGACTCCCCTCCCTGTCCACCGGGACTAAGAGAATTCCAAGTAGAGCTGCATTATTTGGACCTGAGAGAGTTGGCTGTTTGTGTGAAGTGCAATAGAGTTGTTTATATCTCTAATGTACTGTGAAATGTAATTGCTAAATCTGGTTTGGCAAATCAAAATGGGCAAAATGTGCTGTGAAATAGAATTTCCAAGTCTAGTTGGAAAAATAAACAAGAAAAAAAAAAACCTGTGAAAACATATGCATCAGATATTCTTTGAAGTCAAGGCTATAAAGGGAACCCACAGGTTCTGTAAAATTCTTCTCATTGTCTTCTTTCCCCTTGTCCTCAGCTAGCCACTGAAGAGACAAAGAGTAGGCTCATGTCAACATCTGGCTAGTGTCTAGCCATAATGCTTTCCTCCCACACACAGGTGCTGCTGTGTGATGTCTGGCTGCCACATGGCACAGACCAAAGAAGGGCATGCTGGGAAGGGAGTGGGTATGCCTTGTGTTCTGGTCCATCAAACCCATGGCACCATCCCCAGAGTGACACATGAAATGCAAAAATCCCCATTTCCAGCCAGTTCTTTGCAGCAGGAACACAAAGATGCTGAGGGAAAGCAGAAGGAAGAAGATGTCTTCAGTACACAGCCATCTGGAGCCTGATGACCAGTCATGGAGAAGTTATCTTCTGGGACTTAGTGGGATGAAGGGAGCCCTTTCCCAGAAATGACTGACCTCATAAGATGCCTGTAAATGTGTGGAGGTGCTACATAGAAGATCAGACCTTGCTCATCCTTCCAGCCACCCCACTCATTACTCCACACAGCACTGAAGCTCCAGCCTCATGGGCTCTCTCTTCCCACTAAGCCCTGTGCATTCTGTTTCCTCAGCCTGGAATCCCTGGGTGAAGTTGCTATTACACTGTGACTCTGCTCAGGTGTCCTTCCTTCAGGAAATCCCTTAATTCCCCCATGCACTTCTTCACCCCCTCCTCATCCACAGAGTAAGCTCTTCCTGGTGCTACTGCTACAGTGGGATAGTGCTCATTACATTGGCATGTGATATCCACCCTTCACAATGGAAGCCCCTGCAATCCAGAGCATTCGGTGTTTGGGATACAGTGAGAATTAAATAAATCTGTGCTGGTTGCACAAAAGAATTAATGAGGAAGCATGAGAAACAGCTATGTTGATCAGGTCATATTCAAGACTGAAATGCAACTGAAGGAAGTTCTAGTCCCACCTGGTGTTTCACAAAGTGAGGTCAGTAGAACATAAGACCCTTGGCTGTGCTCTGCTCCTCCTCCTTTGATCAATCAGGTTTGAGAAATGGTGCATACTATAGGTTCCTTCTAAATAATTATGTGTGCGAGAGCTTTATAAAGGCCCTGGGAAGACCTACAGTTATGGAAGCTCTTAAAAGTTGGTTTCATCTGGTGTTGAACAAACTAATTCTTTATTAGCCAGGTCTGGCAATGATGTGCTGTTTTATGAGCTAACCCTGATCTGTTGATGGTCGATTGGAGGAAAATTTCTAACACAGGGGCTTCCATTACAACAGTGGTTCTCAAAGTGTGGTCTCCAGACCAGCAGCAGCACATCTGGGATCTTGCTAAACATGCAAAGTCCAGGCCCCACCCTAGACATACTGATGCAGAGATTGGGGAGAGGGTTTCAGCAGTCTGTGTTTTAACACACTCTACACACGATAAAGTATAAGAACTGGAGAAACACTGCTGGTTCTTGGGGGTCCCCTTTGCTCATTCAGAGGATAGAAGCTTATCTGAGGTATGAGTCAGAAGGAACTGCATATGTGTCTCAGCCCCTCCTAAGCTCCTGGTTTCAGATCTGCTGTCTGCAATGAGGGTGTGTGCTGGTCTGCTTTATTGGTAGGCTGTAAGCCCAGTGAGCCAGGATCTTCTGTGGGAAAGGCCTGTGTTTTTCCAGTGCTGCCTGTGCCTAGATGGGACACTGTCTAAGCCAGAGATGAAGTGTGAACAGGGCTTTTGCCCATAGTTCAAAAGCCTCACTTACACACGTATCTTTCTTCTTTTAGAAGATAGCATTTTGATTACTGTTTTCCTGTCTCCTGTGTCTTATTTCTTAACATTTCTGAATGCGGGGATTCACAGGAATGCCATGATGTACAGCACAGAAATCTGTGTGGGTAGTGCTCTTGAAGTTGTACAGTGCAGAAGTCCCCATAATATATTATCCCCATAGAACTCCCAGTTTGTTGGCTATTTAGAGTGTAATGACTCTGGGTTTAGTAAGGAGTGCTGAGATCAGCCAATTAAGTCTACATGAGCAGGAGAAGGAAAGTGGAGGCATGTGGACCAAGTACCTGCCATTCCAGGGGTAGTTGTCATCAGAACAAACAGTCCCATAGCTGAGTAAAGAGTATGGAAGCACTACACTTTGCCACTCTTTCCCACCTTCATTAAACAACTTTCTAATCCTTGAGTGGACTAGCCCAGTGGTTGGCAAACTCATAGTCAACAGAGCCAAATATCAACAGTACAACGATTGAAATTTCTTTTTGAGAGCCAAATTTTTTAAACTTAAACTTCTTCTAATGCCACTTCTTCAATATGGACTCGCCCAGGCCGTGGTATTTTATGGAAGAGCCACACTCAAGGGGCCAAAGAGCCACATGTGGCTTGAGAAGCACAGTTTGCCAACCATGGGACTAGCCTATGATGAGGAGTACCTTAAGCCATGGACCAGTTACTGGTACCTAGACCATTCTTTCATAGAAAGTAATAAATTGGCCTTTGGGTTCATCTTGAAGTCTCTCATGTGTTTAGTTAGCATGGGTCCATCTGCCAGAGCCTGACCACCTCCCACACACTGAGAATTCAGAATTCATGTGCTAGGACGCTGAACCAAGATTCTGGCTATTATGAAGCCTCTACGGGATAGCCAGAGGCCTCCACGGCTACTTTTTTTTTTTTTTTTTTTTTTTTTTCATCACAAATGGTGACTGGGCTGATTGGACTTTCTCTCAACTTATGCTTTCCATTTCAAAAGGCAAAGCATTTGGGCAAAGGAAAATGAAGAGGAGGGATTATATAGGGAATTTGATCTTTGTAGTCATTTCTCAAATGTTCCATCCATTCTTTCTTCAAGAGCAGGAATTTGGTACCTGCATTATCTAGATCATTACATTACCGCTTTTGGCATTTGAAAAGATAATTGTTTTGTGTGTCTGAGAAACAGAGATTTAATGTATTTACCTTCCTTTGATGCCTGCTTCCTCTCTGCGTTTCTATTACTATAACCAGTGCTGCCCTTACATGTAGTTTTGTAATGTGAAACCCACACATCGAGTTTTTTGGGGGGTGAAATTACTTTTCTAAAATTACTTAAGAGCTGCCAATCCTGAAAAGTAGCTTTTATTGAATTAATTTTGAACAATCACCATCCCAATCTAGTTAAGGCAGAAGAAAGCCAAGAGGTATAAGCACCATCAGAGTTTTCACATCTAATCTCCTACAGATCTCTACAGCTAGAATTAATCAAGAGACTGTTGCTGCATAAAAGAGTGAATGTTTAGGAGGAAATTAGGAATCCTTTTGTTATAACTTCAAAGTTTTCTCAGGAAGGATAGTAAAAATGTAGACTTTTCCTGCCTTTTTCTATGTCTCCCGGTGAGACCTTAAATGATGGTCTTGTTGTAGGAAAGATTCTTGAAATGACATCTTGAAGATTTCTAGTGACTCCCCAGGTATTATCATGTTTAAGAGCAGGGGCTGCGGAATGAGATTGCCTCCATGTACATGCAGGCACCACTTTTAATAGATGTGTGAGGCTGGGCAAGTCTTTTCACATCTTGGAGCTTTAGTGAGCACAAGTATAAAACAGAGACCATGACAGGGACAGGTCACAGTCCTGTAGAGAGGAATTAGCTAGTTCATTTCAAGGACTTAGTAAAGTCATGGGCACCGTTGAGTGCTCAGTCAATACTAACTGCTATTATCATTTTTGGGGAGCACCTAGACCCTCTTTTTGGAACTGGAACCATTCTAATTGGTTGGTAATTGTCTATTTATTTTTACTGAGGTATAACTAAAAAATAAGATTGCATATATTTAAAGTGTGCAACATGATGTATTGATATACATATACATTGCAAAATGATTATCACAATCAAGTTAATTAATACACTCAGCAGCTCACAGTTAGTTTAGTTATCCCTTTTGAGGGATAAAAATTTTTAAGATATACTCAATTTGCAACTTTCAAGTATACAATACAACATTATTAACTATAATCACCATATTGTGCAAGCTCACTTGCTTGGAAGCCACCAAAGGAAGAAGCTCCCCTGGAAGTAGGAATACCTAGTGTAATTGCTAGAGTAAACATTTAGGGGGCCCCTGCTATGTGACATTTTGTAGAAGAGGAAACCAAGGCACAGGAAGGTCAATTAACTTACCTAAGTCCCCACAACTACACAGTGAGACCAGATTTAAGGGGGACAAATATGTGAGAGTCAAAACTCAAACCCAGGCTGTCTAGCTCAAAAAATTCAAATTCATAATCAGCATACAATCCTGCCTCCCTAATAACTGCTAACTTCACGGGCAATTACTATGTTTGAGTAATTACTATGGACATGTATACTGTGGATGAGATTTTCTTTGACATGCTTTGCATGTATGAACTCAAGATTTGTTGGGTGTTCCAAAGAGGATCCAAGAGAAATCCAAGAATGCTGAACAAAAGAGTATTTTTAGAGAATGCTTCACAAGCATTTAAAAAGATAAATGTTTTCCTTATTAAGATCTAATTTAGAATTCTAAGTTTTCATAAGATGTTTCTGATTAAGTGCATATAAAACAAAACAATGGAATCTGATAATAAAAGTGACTACATAAAGCTCTGAAGAACAGATAGACATGTTTGCTGCTTTCTTTGACAATTTAGAAGTTCTGTAGAAATATGGAAGCCTAATTGCACTAGTAACTTAAAATCCAGCTGAGATCTTCAGAATTTCTGATTTAGAGCTTTCTGGACCTATGCTGTAAAGAGTAATGAAAGAGAAGAATAATATATAATTTCAGAGAGGAAGGAAGAGGGAGGAAAAGAAACAATGGTGAGAGAGAATCATTGATTGCTGCCTCCTGCAAGCTCTCCACTGGGGATTGAGCCTGCAACCTAGGCATGTGCCCTTGACTGGAATCAAACCTGGGACTTCTCAGTTTGCAGACTGATGGTATATCCATTGAGCCAAACCAGCTAGGGCAAGAAGAATAATCTTAATGTTCTGTCTGTGAGCTCTTAATCAAATTGCTTATGCTTTGTAAGACTCAGTTTCTCATGTATACAATGAAGAATTGATCCAACTCACCAGTCTTAGCTTTATCACAGGATTCTCTGGCTAGTGTCTAACTTTGGGAGGAAAATCTGGAACTGCCTGCTGAAATTTGAATATAACTCACAGCCTACCTGGTCTAAGTAGCAGCCTATAAGCCATCTGGACACATCCCATATATCACGCATGCAAATGCCATCCACCCTTGTTGTGTGTTGCTGATGGCATGATGTTGGAACTACTGAACTGGATGATTTCTAGGATTAGTTCTGGAGCTAAGCTTTGCATCCCCAGTGCCTCTTCCCTTGTGTCTGACGGGGCACCTTGCCACAGTCTGCTGCCCCCTCCACCTGGAAAGGGCTCCTTCCTCAAAAATTAGAGCAAAACCCCACTCTTTAATCATTACCTAAGATTACAGAGACAGCACTTCCATTATTTAACAGAGGGCTGTGAATCAGGAGGAAAGTTACATCTTCTGGACAAATCATTCTACACTTTTACAGAGAAATCTGCTAAAAAAAAAAAAAGTAAATAATCGGATTTTATAATTTGATTGTTTCCTTTTTTTGTTTTGTTAATAGATCTTTGGTGTCTAAAAGCATGGTAGGACATATTCATCCTTTCCTCTCTTCTTTCCCTTGCCTTCTGGTCTTCCCTTCATAGAGCCATTATTAAGAGTAGCATCTGAGAAGCAAGGGAAGGGGAGTGTGTATGCCATGAGGTGGTGCCATGACTAGTGGCTAAAGAGGCAGCAGTGTTGGAGGGGGTGCACAGGTGTGGTTGGGAGATTGGTTGTATTGAGCACAAAAATAAATAAACTGAGGAGAATAAGATCCAGATTTTCTCATTGCCAAACCACTAGAACCAGAGCAGAAACCATTGGCAAACTACCTGTCCTTGCTTCACTGTGAGAAGGCAATGCCCACTGGCATGTATACAAGTCCCTGTGGCCCATATTCTGGATATCAGCCTGGAATGAACACAGGGCAGAAGGTACATTTCTTGGGAAGATCAGAACTGTCCCCACCCCCATTTCCCTGTCTTAGATCTTTCTTGCAGGGTAGTGAAATGAGACCTAGGTACATGTGACCTCTATCCTGGGATCCTGAATCATGACTTAATTAATAATAATAAAAAACTCAGAAACATGAAAAAATAGAAGATATCAAAGAAGTTTTAAATAAATGGAGACAACACTGTGGATTGGAAAACTAAATATAGTAAAGATGTCAAATTGATATGCAGGCTTAATACAATTCTCCTCAAAATCTCAGCAAGACTTTTATAAACATAGGTGATATTATTCTAAAATTTATATAAAATGCCAAGGAGTATAGAATTGCTATAGAAATTCAAAAACAGAAATAAAGTGGGAAAAGCAGTCTACTCACATTTAGGATTTATATTAACCTGTTAACCGAGTGGGACATATAAATACGTCAAACGTAAACAATATCAGATACGGGTAGGACATATGAATACGTCCTTGAAATATATGTTGTGCCCTGAAACGGGAGGGACGTATATTTCCGAACAACGAAGGTATTAGTCATCCATACATGTCTCTACATGAATTTAAGACACGGAGGGAATCAGTATAATTTCGCTATTGAGAGTGATGGACGTGTTCTGGGTGAGCAGTGACGGGTACGTACTTACACTTACCTACCTATTTTCGTATTATATATTATTTACTTATATTTTTTATATCTCCAACCTTTATATAATAGAAAAACATATAAAATTGATCCAATCATCAATAATTTGTTAGAAAAGTTTAAAAGTTTTTATGTATGTGAACGAGAAATATGCGTAGATGAATCTCTTTTATTATGGAAAGGGAATTTATCTTGGAAACAATATATATCTACAAAAAGAGCTAGATTTGGAATGAAGTTGTTTATTTTGAGTGAAAGCCAATCTGGATACGTACAAAATATAATTTTATATACAGGCAAGGACACAAATTATGGTTCGAACTACCCACAAGAAAAACAATCAACAAGAATTGTTTTGGAGTTAACACATGACTTACTGAATAAAGGGTATAGGATTTACTTAGATAATTTCTATATGTCAATTCATTTGGCTGAACTCTTGTGTCAAAACAATACAGACATTGTTGGAACAATGAAGATAAACAGAGTCGGAATCCCCAGTGAAATAAAAAACAAAAAAATTACAGAAAAATGAACATATAGTAAGAATCAAAGACAAACTTATTGTTTTAAAATGGAAGGATAAAAAAGACGTATTGATGCTCAGTTCTATTCATAATGATGAAAAGACAATGATTGAAAATAGAGGAAGAAGGCAAGAAAAACCGAATGTTGTCCTGGATTATAACAAGAATATGGGCGGTGTAGATTTGGGAGATGGAGTTATGGTGGCCTACATGGCTGCCCGTAATAGGGTAAAAAAAAATTATAAAAAAAAATTTTCTACGATTAATTGATATGTGCTGCTTCAATGCATATATTATATACAAAAAAGATAAAGGTCATTTGGATCAATTACACTTTTTGATAGAGTGTGTAGAGAAATTGGTAGATAACAACATAGTGAAAATCCACTCAAAGACATCAATAAGCAGCTCTACATTCTAAACCATCACGCTTAGTTGAAAGGCATTTTCCAGAACAAATGAAAAGCGATATAGGAAAAACTAAATCCAGGAAATGCCGAGTTTGCTACAAAAAAGGTGTTAGGAAAGAATCTACATACTGGTGTCCAGATTGTAAGGTAGCACCATGTATCAACAATTGTTTTAAAATATATCACACGGAAGGTGAGTTTTGAATTTTTACATCTATATTTCAATTTTTTAAACTCAATATTTCTATTTTATTTGTGTGCTTTTGTTTATTGTTCTGTAATTGTTAACTTTATATTTTTTATTGTGTATAGAAATAAAAAATATATTTTTTTGTAATCTTTATAATTGTTTGTAAAATTTATAATTTTTTAATTCGATGTTTCCATTTTTTTGTTGGTATTCTTTTCTATTTGTTTGTAATTTTGTATTTTCCTTTGTACTTTATATATAAATAAACAAAAAATATATATTTAATTTATTTTAATTAAGTATAAATTAAAAAAATAATAATATATACGTCCACTGGGTGTGACGTACTGACACATCCTAGTGAAAGAGTATGCACCCGTTGTACTTTGCGTAATTAAAAAGGGAACTCCCCGGTTAACAGGTTAGTTATAAATAGATATATTGGTGGAGGGTTAGATATTTGGATCAATGAAACAAATCAGAGTACCCAGAGACAGACACAAATATGCCCACTAAAGTACAAGAGCAATTCAATAGAAGAAGGTTAATCTTTTCAACAAAAGATATTAGAACAATTGGATATTCATAGGGGGCATAAAAACCCTTAACCAAAACTTCATAACCTATACAAATATTAACTCAAAATTGATCATGAACTTGGACTTAAATATAAATTATATAAACTTTTAGAAAAGAACATAGGAGATTATCTTAGGCATCTAGGACTAAGCAAGGACATTTTAGGCTTGATGCCAAAAGCATTGTCTATGCAAGGAAAAATTGATAAATTAGACTTCATCAAAAGTAAAAACTTTTGCTCTGTGAAGGACCCTATTAAAAAGATGAAACGACAAGTTATCCATTAGGACAAAACATTTGCAAACCACACATCTTGATGAAAAAATGATTTCTAGGATATTTAAAGAACTGAAAACTCAACAGTAGAAAACAAATAATCCAATTAGAAAATGGGCAAAAAAGACATTTCACAGATGATATACAGATGGCAAATAAGTCCATGAAAAGATGGTCAATGTCATTAACCATTTGGGAAATGCAAATTAAGAGATATCACTATGCACCTATCAGAATGGCAAAAATAAAAAATAGTGACAACACCAAAATGCTGAGCAGAATGTGGAGAACCTGGATCACTCATACAGTGCTGGTGGGAAGGTAGAATGGCATAACCACTCTGGAAAAGAGTTTGGCAATTTAATTTTTTTTAAAAATCTAGACATGGCAACTACACTGAGTGACCAGATTATTATGATCTCTGAATGCATAATAATCTGGCCACCCAGTGTGTGTGTGTGTGTGTGTGTGTGTGTGTGTGTGTGTGTGTGTGTGTTGTTAAAGGCCTGGTGCATGAATTTGTGCATGAGTGGGGTCCGACCAGCCTGGCCAGGGGAAGGGGACATGGGTAGTTGACTGGCCTGCCTGCTGGTCGAACTCCTGGCTGAGGGGACAATTTGCACATTAGCCTTTTGTTATATAGGATATACACCGAGTGGCCGGATTATTATGCGTTCAGAGATCATGCACTGTTAGGATTTATCCCTTTTTATGTTTTATCTTTCTAGGAAATAAATCATCTCAGATGCTAATGTGCCCAGATTTTGGCATAAATCAGAACTGACAGTCTTTCATTTTGATTGGTTTATCATAGTGGAATTGTCAGAGTATTAGACTGAGGAAGAAGAAACCATTTTCAACCTTGGGTTTATCACTCCGACATTGGACATGTGATTTTGAACAAATTATGTGTGTGATTTTTATATAAATGACTTCACTCTTCTGGATCTCAGTTCTCTCAAATATAATATGAAAGAATTTCACTATTGGTGGTTTTGACACTGTGGAACCCTTTGCTCAAATGAAATCTTATATAGAAAGACTCAAGGTTGATGTTTGAAATATTTTCCAACTAAGGAGTGCTTGGACCCCTCCCCTCAGAACCCACATTGACCATAGCCCTGTAGGAGTTCCCTACCCCTCCTCACGGTAATTATTTAGGTGTGTACTTACAGGGAGTTGAGGGGTGGGTTGTAGGATGCACTCAGGGAAGTCAGGAGTGAAATGCCTACCAACAATTGTGTTCATAGCAGTCATAGGCACAATAGCCCATAGTGGAAACAAACCAAATACCCATCAAATAATGAGTGGATAAAGAAAATGTGGTTTATACATATGATGGAATATTATGCAACTATAGAGGGGAATGAAATAGTGATAAATGCTACAACATGGGAACCTTGAAAACATTATGGTAAGTAAAAGAAGCCAGACACAAAAGGCCACATAATTGTGCAATCCTATTTATGTGAAATGTCTAGAACAGGAAAATCCATAGAGACAGAAAAATAGATTAATGGTTGCCAGGGGCTGGGGGCTGAGTGGGCAGGAGAGAATGGGGGGATAACTGCTAATGGGAGTGGGATTTCTTTCTGGGATGATGAAAATGTCCTGCAATTAGATAGCAGTAATGGTGGCACGACTCTGTGAAGAGCCACTGAATCATACACTTTAAAAAGGTGCATATTATGGCATGAATTATATCTCAATAAAACTGTTATTTTAAAGGCTATTATAAAAAGCCATGTGTTTTATATGCTTTAAATATATATATATATATATATATATATATATATATATATCCAAGAAAGCACAAAATACCAAAATCTGAACAAGAAAAAAAAATAGAGAATTTGAAGTGACTAATAAGTATTAAATAGAAATTAAACATCTCTTCTTCCCCCCAAATCCAGGCCCAGGTGGCTTTCCAGGTGAATTCTACCAAACTCTCAAGAAACAGAGACTTCTAATCCTAAATAGATTGTACCAGAAAACAGAAACAAAGAAAAATCTGCCACACTCATTCTATGACATCTGGATCCTATTGATTACAAAATCAATCAATGTGAGAATCAAAAGTTTTTAGCTTACTCATCAGATGCTGAAGTTTTAAAAAACTGCATCATGATTAAACAGTTTATCCAAAACCTGTGAGGATGCCTTAACATCTGAAACTTTATCAATGTAATTTTCTTTATTAACAGACTTAGTTACAGAAAACATGTGACATCTCTAGCTACCAGAAAAAGACTTGACTTGTTTGTGATTTAAAAAAAAAAATATTCTATTGATATTTTACAGAGAGGAGGAAGGGAGAGAAATAGAGAGCTAGAAACATCGATGAGAAAGAAACATCAACTAGCTGCCTCTTGCACACCCCCTACTGGGGATGTGCCCTCAACCAATGTACATACCCTTGACTGGAATTGAACCTGGGACCTTTCAGTCCACAGATTGATGCTCTACCACTGAGCCAAACCGGTTTCGGCTGTTTGTGATTTTTTAAAAAATCACTTCAAACCGAGAGTAGGAGAGCCGCCTTAATTTAATAAATGTTATATACAAAAAGTGATAGCACATGTTCTACTGAATGGAGAAACTTTAAATGCACTTCCTAGTTTGGGGGCAGAGAGGAGAGGGGCTGTCTCTATGCAGCTCATAAAGTTGTCCCCACAAGAACCTCAGAGACCAGAGAGCCCCCTTCCAGGTTCCTATGGTGTCAGAAAAGGGCGAACTTTCCTGCCTCCTTGCTCCCCTCTCTCCCACACTTGGATCCTAGCGGGATCAGAATCTGTGATTAATGAAATTGGGAGAAAGGATCAGAGCTCAAGAACTCAAACCCAGCACCATGGTCCCCTGCAGCTGCGCCTGCTCCAGGCCCAAGCTGCAAACGTGCAGAAGCTAAGACTGTGGGTGAAGTGTAAAGTTTAATTTTTCACTGAACTGAAAATATGAATTATTGAGTGGAGACTGCTTTTATTACTTGAAAGGGACCACAAAACTCATGAGACTTGTCCTGAATCTAATCCAGGAGCAGAAGAGGACAAACTTAACGACTAAATTTAAAGAAGTAAAAGGAACAACCAATAAATAAATAAATAAATAAATAAATAAATAAATAAATAAATAAAAATGGCCACTTATGATTACAACCCACATACAGTGATAATTGGAGGGAATTGTTGTGTTATTATTTGTCATCATAAGCCTGTTAGATAGATGTTGTGGAAATAATATAACACTCACAGAGGGGAAACACTTGCTTATGGAAGTTAGGGTATTGGACAAATTCACAGACCAGAGAGGTGGCAGATACAGGGATTAAGCCCCAATTTCTGTCTTTATAAATCTGATTTGCAAACAGAACATTTAAAACTCCAGAATTGCCCTAGCTGGTTTGGCTCAGTGGATAGTGTCGGCCTGCAGGGTCTCAGGTTCCATTCTAGTCAAGGGCACATACCCGGGTTGCAGGCTCAATCTCCAATAGGGGGCATGCAAGAAGCAGCCAATCAATGATTTTCTCTCATCATTGATGTTTCTATCTCTCTTTCTCCATCTCCCTTCCTCTCTGAAATCAAGAAAAAATATATTTTGTAAAAAAATAAAACTTTAGACTTGCATTTGTGGCAGAGTTCCTGACACTCTGTATTAGGATCCCAGGATTCACCCCTTTAGAGCTTTCTATGTAAATTACTCCTCTACTTCTTAGTGGTTCTTTTGGATTGAATCTCTTTTTGAATGACTGGAAACAAATGATTCCTATCCTGATTTTTACCTCTTTGCCCCACCATTCTGTGCCTTGGACCATCCATCAGCCTCTTGTCTGGGGAGCCATCAGACCTGTGCAGACCTGCCAGGGTTCTTGTTCTGGCATTAAGAAGGGTTCAGCAGCCAAAACCGGTTTGGCTCAGTGGTAGAGCGTCGGTCTGTGGACTGAAAGGTCCCAGGTTTGATTCCGGTCAAGGGCATGTACATTGGTTGCTGGCACATCCCTGGTAGGGGGTGTGCAAGAGGCAGCTGATCAATGTTTCTCTCTCATCGACGTTTCTAGCTCTCTATCTCTCTCCCTTCCTCTCTGTAAAAAAATCAATAAAATATATATATTTTTTAAAAAACAAAGAAGGGTTCAGCAATCTAGAGAAAGGCTGTGTGTAACTTAAGTAAGAGTCCAGAGATGAAACATAATTTTGAAAGGCATATTTGGGGAGGCAGAGGGACATGCTTAAAGAAACTAAGTTTTCCTTGTCTCAGGACCCCTTGCTTTTTATTAACACAAATTGTCCTAAGGCAAGGTGGAGATACATTTCAAAGAGTAGGGTTTCCTACAGAAGCATTGTCAGATTGGGGGATTGCCTTCAGCTGTTCAGGTGTTTGGCCAACAGGAGGCAATAACATGTAGGTTAAGATGCCCTGGACTCTCTGGCAGCAAACAATCAATTTAATGCATCCTTCCAGGTTTGCGGAAATGCCTTCAGCCATTCCAGCAGGTGATAACATATGTGACTCAACCCTTATTGAGTCCCCAAGTTCCATCAACCTTTCCATGAAACTCTTGCAATTATGACATTCTAGAACTGGTTTCCTACACAGACCCAGTGTAAACATGCCCCAAAGTTTAGAGGATACAAAGCACATTTTCTAAGGATCACACTGAAGCCCTTGTTGGGTGAGGGATGCAAAGGAGCCAGACTCTTCCTTCACTCCAACTCCTACTAACATGGTGGCAGCAGCTCTCCTAAGAGATCCTCCTACAAGTCCATGCTCCATCTCTACACTTAAGCTTGTTTATATTCTTGTTTTGATCTTTTAGCTGGTCAACTTGTTACTATTATTAACCCTAATAGTTTTACTTCCCTGTTAATGTATTGGTTATCCTAGGAATTTCATAATATTTGCAAATAATGATAATGTTATGTCTCCACAGTCAGTCCTCTTGCCTTCCCCCTCTTCATTTCTTACACATTGACTAGGCCCTTCATTACTATGTAAACTATCAACATTCTTGACTTTTTCCCAACCTTAAGGGAGTATCCATGCGGTGTTGCTGCACCCAAGACCAGCTTCATGGGCTGTCACTACCTCTGTAGTCACATGGGGCCCCACGCTCAGTTTAATGTTTTGCTGTTGCTGTCTTGAGATCATAATAATTTTTTTAAGAAGGGTTTCTGCATTTTCACTTTGCACTGAGCACTGCAAATTATGTAGCTGGCATGGTCTGGAGGACAGCCAGTGATGGTTATGTAAAAAAACTTAACACAGTTGAAATTTCTGTTCAGGGGCCCTGTCTTCTCTGGCTAGCAGTGCCCTCCTGCTGATATGCCAGAGTTCCTTGTCTTCTCTGGCTAGTAGTGCCCTTCTGTTGACATGCCAGAGTTGTATTTTCATTTTTCTTGCTGCTTAGATTCTGTATGAGCAGGTTTTGTCTCTTTTTAAGTGATGTTGTGACCTAAATCAGAGTGAGGCCATGAGAAATCAGTTTTTCTTATTACTTCAGAAATCAAGTCAACCAAGGTTATGAACATGAAAACCATTACAGAAAACTATTGGTCAGATCCCCTTCTCAAGTGGGAAGGCCTCACTGACATTCACTAGGGATTTAATCATGTTCCCTCTTTCTTGGAAGTCAATGGATTTAACCAAGGGTAACTGTTGCCTCTCAGGGCCATCATACTAAACCTTGTGTGCCCTTCCCTGTGCCATGTTCATAATATTTCCATAAGTCACTCCTGGTGCAAGAATTATGTTTACTTCCATGAATGAGAACCTGAGGGTAGGGGACTCAGCCCCTTGCTGGTTTCAATGAGATGAGAGTGAGAGGCCCAGAAGAAGAACCAAAACAGGCCAGAGCTCCTGCCCTGTTGAAATCTTTTCCAGGACCAATCTTGGAGCATGGCTGTGGATGGTGGGCCAGCCCTGCTGGGTCCCCACTTTACTCAAAGAGTTGAGATTGCTCTGGGATCCAGGACTTCTTGCCTGATGAAAGCATCCCCACCAAGGGGAGAGCTGGAATGCTGCTCCAGTGAGAAATGAGGAAATACAAAAACAAATAGAACCCTCCGCCTAGCCAACTGGACCAATGTGAGGCCTCTCCCAGAAAGGAGAGTCCTCTCTGCCTCTGGTAGTTCTAGAACAAAAATGCTGTCCCTCATCAAGGGGGCTGAGGAAGGGGATATGCTTAGCCCAGAAACAAATACTTAGGGAGACATGGAGGTAGGAGGGGACACGTCTGTGGCCTGCCCAGGGCAGAACCAAGACAGGGGTTGCAGTGGCAGTGAGTCAGCTTTGAATCAATACAGGGAGTCACTTTCTACCTGGAGCCCACCTGAAGCCCAGCTATTCACATAGCACAACTGCAGAGGGGCTTGGGGGCCTTAAAGCTTTTTAAAAATTGAAATATATCAAATATTCAGAACAATGCATGTATCAGTGAATAGCTTTTTTATATTTTACACCTGTGTAAGAGCACCCTGATTGCTGCCGGCTCTCCAGAGAATCCTTCCAGTCAATATTCCTTCCCAGGGGTAACCATTATTCCAAATTCTAACAGCTTCCTCTAGTTTCACCTGTTCTGAAATTTATATGTGTGGAATCAGAAATTCAGATCTATGCTTTGTGCCTGGTTCTCTAGCTCATCATTGCATTCGTGAGATTCAGCTGTATTGCTGCTGGTGGTTGTAGATGACTCATTCTCATTATGCAAATATAGTATTATTTACATACCAGTGTACTTGTTGATGGACATTTGAGTAGTTTCCAGTTTGCAACTGCTCTGAACATCTGGGTATGTGTCTTTTAGCAAGCATATGCATGCTTACTCCTCTTTGGCAAGAGTGAATTGCTGGGTTGGAGGGCATGTGTTTTAGTAGATACAGCCAACAAAGTCCAAAGTGTTTATACCAACTTACACTCCCACCAGAAGTGTAGGAGAGTTTCAAGGCGTGGTCACTCCAAAAATGCTTCCCCTGTTTCTGGTTTACTTTGTCAAAGGTGTCTGAAATGTCGCTATTAGTGGTATATCCATCAGACAAAGCCCTGCTCTTCTGATTGATCACTTATATTGACTGGAAAGTGTCCCTCGCTAGAAAACGGAGAGATTTTGACAAGAGACAAGATCAGGGCAGGAGAATGTCATGCACTGAATGGAAGGGAATGGAGACTGGGGAAAGCAGAAAGACCAACGTGTCTGCCTCCTGATCCTGCCCAGCAGGTTGTTTCTCTGCCATGGAGTCTGCATCTGGCCTCAGCTGCCACCCTGTGAGAACCTCAGGTTTGGCACTTGACCCTCAGGTTTTGTTCAGCCATTGAGAAGAGACCTGGGTTCCAACATTGGTGTCCCCATGCCCCTGGGAGGCAGCTGTGCAGACTTTCAGCTCCCTCTGCTTCTCCAACCTGGTCCACACCCCATTGACCATACCACCGTCATGCTTCCTGCCCAACACCATCCTTCTCTTCTTTTCTCCAAAACAGGAATTATTTTGCTCATTTTCCTTCCAAGTCCAAAAATAGGAAAGAGAAGGGAACAGCTAATCTGGTCCAGCTGCTGGTTTTGCTACTTAATAAAGTTATTTTACAGTAATTCTCTCTTTGGTTTTCCCTCACATCTGCATCCCTCCCAACCCCCCAAACACATACACACCCTTTACAAAACCACCCTCTCTGGAATTCGGAGAATGTTTCTTCCTCAGCTTGCCTATAACTGGTATCCACCCAACTGAAGAGGCTCCTCCTTAGTAGCGCCAAGTCCCACGCTGGGATTTTTCACTTCTTGCCTTGTGCACATGCATTCTGGCTTAATCACTGCTGCTTTCTGTAAGTTTCAGCATGTCTTAACCCAGGCGATGTGCTGGTACTTGTTACAATGCTTAGAGTGAGGAAATTCATGCTAAAAGCTATTAAGGGCACTTTAGGACTTACCACAAACTGGAACTCTTCTGACAATGAAACGTGCCATTGATAATTATGTCAGCACAGTAAGCACGAACTAGAATGATCCTGGGCAAATTGGGACAAATTTGCACCATGTCTACAGGGAAAAGCAATTTGCCTGTACCTTAGGACACTGGCTTCAACCAATCATTTCCATCTAGGTTGCCATGGGAAGGGAGGTGCTATCCCCCAGGATTCCTAGGGATCCCTTTTCAATTTCCTACCTATAAGCAAATTCATGACCACAAAGGAGCAGGTTTCTGGTTCTAGCAATATTTCACCCCAACTTCTCCAGCAGTCAGTGCAGACTGGCCTTCCATCCCTCTCATCATGCAACCAATTTTATCTAAAAATGTAGACCCCTTTTGGTGCAATTTCTGAAATTTCTTTTGGGAGGCAGTTGTAAAAGTCACACTTGGCTAAGTATTCCTGAGGAGAAATCGTTACATCAGGATCCAGGTTCCATTTCCCTGGAAAGCGTATGGGAAGGGATTTTCATTAAGAGCACAGAAACAGATTATCTCATTTTTTGCTGAAGAGAACCCAATGACATGATTTTTCACATTCTCATCATAAAAACCACCTATGACGTTTTCATTTTATCCCCCACCCTGGATTTCTGCTCTAGGGGAGGAGAGAGGAACTCAGAAATAAAAAGAAATTGCATCAATTATTCAAAGAGGGTAGTAAGCCTTGTCTCTCTAGGTATCTCCAACTGTCAGCATCAAAAGGTCTCAGTATTAGTGCTTTTCAAATGAATAAATAAATGAATGAGTGAATGAATGAATGAAAAATGTTAGATTATTGTGCATGAATTAGAGATAAATGATAAAAGGTAAAATATATCTTTGATCAGGATGAGGTTGTGTATCCACTCAAAGGTTCGTATCATGAGCCAGGCTTGCTCAGTTGGTCCAGGGGGTTGGAAGTCAGAGGGCAAGAACAATCAGTCTCTGTGATGAACATGCTGAAGTCAAGGGTGTCTTGAGACAGGAAGCACACACATCTTCTCACCCTCTTCTTACTAATCCACCTCCTTGGGTTAGTACCAATATGATTATGGGTGGCTCTGATTCAGGTTCAAAATGAAGATAGTGTTCATGGTTAGAGGGGCATAAACCCTGGGGGCCAGTTCTATGAGGAAGTTCCACTACTGAATGGTGGGCCAATCCTCCTGGTCTAAAACACCTAAAATCTGAGTACTTGTTTAAGATTCTCTGAGCAGGGGAGAAGAATGGATATTAAAAAAAAAAAAAAAAAAAAAAAAAAAAAGGCCAAAACCGGTTTGACTCAATGGATAGAGCGTCAGCTTGGGGACTGAAAGGTCCCAGGTTCGATTCCAGTCAAGGGCATGTACCTTGGTTGCGGGCATATCCCCAGTGGGGGGGGGGGTGCAGTAGGCAGCTGATCGATGACTCTCTCTCATCGATGTTTCTATCTCTCTCCCTTCCTCTCTGTACAAAATCAATAAAATATGCTGAAACTGGTTTGGCTCAGTGGATAGAGCATCGGCCTGTGGATTGAAAGGTCCCGGGTTCGATTCCGGTCAAGGGCACGTACCTTGGTTGCGGGCACATCCCCATTGGGGGATGCAAGAGGCAGCTGGTCGATGTTTCTCTCTCTTCGACGTTTCTAACTCTCTATCCCTCTCAATTCCTCTCTGGGTAAAAATCAATAAAATATATATTTAAAAAAAATCAATATATATATATATATATATATATATATATATATATATAGTCTTTTTAATGGTTTCTGAAATGAGTTTTTAATGATCTTGAGGTCCTAAATTAACTAAACCTTAGATTATTGAGTTAAATTCAATATACATTTTCTCTCTGGGGAACTCTCTTCCTCCTAAAAGCTGACTATGTATAATTTGGAAGTTCTAATGATTTCAATTTTCTGGAATATGTTCTGATTACTCAGGACAAACCCAGTTTACATCTATTATCCTTGCATAATTATTGAGTGCCCCCTTTTAATCAAAAGGGTCCCAGTTTGATTGTATGGCCAACCCATCCATGCAGATTTTTTCAAATTAGTAAATTGTAAATCAACCAATATAAGTTTTGTAATTTTAAAGAAAAGTTTGCATTTAATGAAGTGAGGAAGCTGGGTTAGAAAATGGAAGTTGAAGAAATGTTTGTTTAAAAATAACTATTGCAACATTTGCAAAGTTTTCTAAGATGAATACAGTAAGAATCCAAACATAATTTTAAAAAAATCTCTCAGGCATTAGAAACTTTTTGATGGAAACTGTTGACTCTTCTCTGCCTCAATGCCCTTTCACTTGAGGAATTTACACTTGCTGAAGGGCATCAGATAAAAATGGATTAAAAAAAACAAACCAGAATTGCTTTTGAATCTTACAATGAGCATCTACTACATTAGCTAAGACAAAAAAGAATCAAGTCCCTTGTTCCAGGGAGGAGCTCAGGAAATGAGGAGATATAAACAAAGTGTTCTTCCATGAAACTATTGTCCCTTGACCAGTGCCTGAGTAAAAATAAATAAATAAATAAAAAATTTTAAAAAAATGCATGTCTCATGAGTGGATCTGGAACAGAGTTGCTAGCCCTGCAATCCAACTTTTTTCATCTTTCTGGGTGATCACTGGGCTTAATTTTTAGCTCATTACTTCCCTCCTCTAGTGTTCCAGGTGCCCCTGAGAGCTATGGACATGTGGCTGGTCAATCACACTTTATCTGAGTTTTCACCATATGCCAAGAACTACTTCAAACACTCTACATGAAGCAACTTATTCTTTACAACCTTATGAAGAGGTACTATTATAATCTTCATGTGAAAGATGAAGAAACTGAGGCACAGATGGGCTAAATGACTTGCCCAAGTTCACACAGGTAGTAGTAAGAAGCTAAGAGTTGAAATGAGGAAATTTGATTCCAGAGCCTATACTCCTAACCTCTTTCTCTACTGCCATTCTAGCATAAATGACAATCTGGATGGCAAATAGCTATTTCTCCTGACACCATTTTCTTCTCTCCTTCACTTTCCCAGCAAAATTTCTCAGATTCCTCAAATAACGTGCCTATATTTGCTATTTCTAATTTCTCTCCTCCTCTTGCTTCTTGAATTCCCTCTAGTAAGGCATTTACCCCATCACTCCACTAAAATTGTTCTATCAAAGTGATCAGTGGCCTTTGTGTTTATAGATCCAGTGGGAATTGTCAAGTTCTCATCTTCCTTGATGAGTCAACAGCTAATAAGTTGATGACTCCCAACTTCTTGAAGAGCTCTCTTCATTGAGTACCAGACTCCATCCCCATTCAAGCCTTCAGATGACTGTAGCCCAGGTGACATCTTAAATGCAATCTCATGAAACACTCCAACACAGAACTACCCAGCTAAGTTTCTCATGAATTCATGACCCAAAGAAATTGTGAAATAACAAATGTTTATTTTTTACAGTACAAAATTCTGGGGCAATTTTTTACTCAGAAAATGGTAACTAATACACATGACTACATATTTAACAATGCAATTCCTCTCTTCCCAACATTCACTATCACCCTTTTCTGGTGTATTTTTCTCTACTGGACTTATTACCAACTAATATATACTTTGCTTTTTATCTTAATTACTGACTCTTCTTCTACATCTTAATGCAAGCTCTATGGGGATAGGAATTTTTGCTTATTTTAGTCATTTTAAATCTCCAGTACCAGGCATATAAATAGCACTCTATAAACATGTATTAAAATGGATAAACATCACATGCTACTCTGATTGGTTGGTTGTGGCTACCTTAAATGTCGTGTTAATAACAAAGATTTCCTTAGCTTAGCAGAAAGAGTGCTACAATCAATTAGTGATGCCTACAATTGGCTCTTGATTATCATCTGAGGAGGCAAAGAAAAACTGGTTACTATCAGTGAACTAATTCTACATAAAACACAGAAAATAAACATTAAGAAATGAAAGCTATAAGGCTTACAGTGGGAAAATTTTAGCCTTGAAAACTGTCCAACAATAGAATTCAGTTTATGTATGAGTTTGAAAGTAATTTGAAAAATGGGTAAAATATTTGTGCAGCCCATAAGAATACCACAGCCTTTTTATAAATTTCAGGATGGAATGTGATATTATAAAAATAAAATTTGCAACATTACTCATGGACTAGTAGTCCTGTTTGAAAACATGACCCTCCTTCATTATTTCAAAATATTTTCTGACCGCCTACTATGTTCTTGTCATTGCTTTACATATGAGAAGTTCAGTAGGAAATTCAACAGACAGAGTCCTTGCCTCAAATATCTTACATTCTCTTCCTCAGACAGCATGATTCTTTTGCCTGGCTATGCTCACCCCAGTTAGACAGTCAGAACTCAAATGTGTAAGAGTCTTATTTGTTCAACACCAGTTCTTTGTTCCTTATTGCATGGAATGCAGGATATTAGAGAGGGAGAACCATGCAGTTCTACTCAGCCTGTCAGTTTTAAATTTATTATCCTCAAATCCAGAACTTTTTTTCTTTCATGAAACAAGAATCAGAATTGCAGTTTCATCTCCCAAGCCCAAATATGACTATTGGAGGATTGTGGGTATTTTTAAAGTAATAATTGTCCAGGTTCACCTGGGAAGTCTGGAGAAGTCTGGGGTGGGAAAGACACTCAGAAGCACAATGGATCCCATTCAAGATTCATTGGTCAGACTGAACTTTAGATACATCACAGCCTTGCAAAGCAGGTCTGGGTAGGGGTATCAGTGGTATAATGGGTTTGGTTTTTAATTTATTTGCCATAAGATAACACTGGAAATCCAAAAAGATACACCTAATAGATAGTGGGAAATAAAGCCAATGTCATTTACAGTATCATTGTATTGATGACAGTTGAAATGCAGGGACTATAGATCAAGAAATTGTGGGTTGAGGATGGGGATCTAGGGCACAACTTTTCACATACGTTATCTCATTTGGCCATCATCATAACCACTGGGGTAGGTAGAATAGAAATTATTTTTTATCTCATTTCATAGATGAGAGATAAGAAGCTATGAGAGATTGGGGTTTGCTGAAAGTCTCACGGAACAAAGTCAAGAATAGGCCTTGTGGGGCTCCCTTCAGCAACGTCGTTATTCTGTGGCATGACTCTAGAGAGAAATAAAATATTACTACTATCCAACTTCTGTTCTTTCTTCATTTTTGATGGCCTCTTTAGCAGCTTCCTTCTAATTGTAAACTAAGGAAGAAAAGGTTGCCACAGCTGGATTTCTTTCACATGCTGCAGATGGAACACAAGACTAGAGTCTAAGCATCTTGGTTGACTCCTGTCACCCTGCCTGCAGCTGAAAGCTCTTCATCTCCAAACACGTCTGCTTTTCCCCCATGAAAATCTGAACCAAGGAAATGTAGCTGAAACTGATAATTTTTCTATTTTGCAGCACAGTGATCTGGACAAAGACGAACAGACTTAAGCAAAAACATTTTGTGCTTAATAAAACAAGCTAAAAGTAATGTCTTCTTTGCAAATGCCAAGCTTCACCTTTGTGTGCCTTGAAATTCCTTGGCAATACACTTAATTTGGGGGGATCTGAGTTTATGAAAGGAATGTTGGGAGGAAGCAAGCTACCTGCCCTCTCAGTTCAGTGTTATATTTAGGGTGTCTGCATGGGTTTGCTTGAGGTGTTAGAACTATGAGACAGTGATGGTTTGAGTCTCTCCCTTGTCTACTTGGAGTAAGGAGTAGGGTGTTTGTTTGACTCTGTATTAGAGCAATAACCAGGTGGTGGACAAGCAGGTTCTGAATTACAGAGATTTTTCAGATGAATAGTATAAGCTTATCCCATCCTCCCTACACCTGCTAATAAATCTTCAGGAACTTTGAGGGAACAGATTAGCCTACAACACCCCTTGAAATGTGCAGTGGTGTGTATGAGAGCTGTTTTTCTTGATGAGGTATTACCCATGGGAATTTGACTTATCAAGAAGTGTACCTCTTAAACACAGTAATGAGAACTATCCCTACCATTTTATTAAGCCATTTATCTGGGCACTGGGCTAGAAATGTTATTCTATCGTTTCATTTAATATTTGCCAAGCACCAGTGAGATCTCTCATTTTCTCCATTTTACAGATGAAAACAAAAACCAACAAGCACCGAGATTCAGAGCTATCACACAACTTGCCAAGGATCACAAAGCTGGAAGGAGGTGGGCCAAAGAGAGTCTGACTCAAATAGTCAAAGTATGGGACTTTGTTGCCCAGGTGGGACTCTGTCCCTGGGCCTGCAGCCCTTCGGTAGGGAGTTCATTTCAAAGTCAGCTGACTACTTTCAGGTCATCCTCCTCTCCTGGATGGGGCTCATGCAGCCCCAGATCAGGCTGTGGTACAGTGGGGGCAGAGAACTAGCAAGGAATGAAAGCAGAGTTGCCAGATTTGACAAGTAAAAAATTTCAGTTTCAATGTACATCCACCTGAAACTAATAGAATGATGTTTGTCAACTGTGTTTGAAAAAAAAAATATTTTTAAAAGTACATTTCATATAAATAAATAATTTCTTAGTATAAGTTTGCTTCGAATAATGCTCTGTGTATATGTGTATGTGTGTGTGTGTGTGGCTTATCTGAAATTCAAGTTCAACTGGGTAAACTATATTGGGTCTGGCAATGTGAATGGGAGGGGAGAGTCATTCCAGCCTTCACCAATGCAGTGCTGGGCTCTGCTCTCCTTCTCAGCATGGTTATTCAAGCATTCTTTTCCTCTCCCAAATTTCCCAAATATCCAGAGACTCAGCCAGCTTTCTGCTCTCCTTTCACTGATGCCAATTCCCAATCCCAAAGAAAAGTCACCTCCTGTCTTCATAGTACCCACCTTCCATTTGCTGGTCTTCAAAATAAACATGCATACTCACTTACTTCTTTCTAGGGGTGTTTCATCAACTCATTGTAAGAATATGCACGGAGTGGTCACAGGAGTAATAAGCATGGTGAAATCACAAAGCTTCCAAAACGATTACAAAGTTCCGTTGGTATTTATTTCCTGCTTTCTCTGCAGCGGCTCCCTCCCCCTCTCCCCCTACTCTTCCTTAGCTGGTTCTAGCAGTCTCCCCTGGGTGGTACCAGACTCCCTCCTCCCACAGCCTTCAGTCTGTGTCTTTTCATTTCCAGAGTGAGGCTTATTCGGTATTCACTTCTCTCCACCCCTTAACTGAAGAAAGGCCATTCTGCCTGTGCCCCAGCCGCTGCATTGAATGAAGCAATAACCAGAGGAGAGATACATTGACCCACTTTCAAGCCAGAGTATCAGCTGTCTTGGAAAATAAACTCCCTCTCTCTCTACCATGTTGAGTCTTTCTCTTTAAATTGTAAGTCTGGGGCAACTACAAATATGTCCCTGTCTTTAAACTCCTTGTTCTCTACGCACTGTCTCATGATCCTGATACTCCCCACATGGCCAGTACCACAGCTGCTCCATTTCTGTTGATTCCTACTGAATCTGGCTCTCGCATGGCTGGGCACTTAAGAATGAGCCATCACCACCTGGCCATCCACTGGCTGATTATGGGCCACAGATTTTGGGCGAGATTGCACAGTGTATTAAATAATTAGCTGACATTAATATTTTTCATTATATCGATAGAATTTTTTTTCTCAATATAACTCATGCTTCTGGATTCTCTTTAAAAATCGGAAGACCCAATGCCGCCAGGCCCTCACTCCTGCACATTCCATGGTGCCTGCACTCCCTGGTTCCCCACCTCCCTCCCCAGTTTCCTTCCAGGCTCCTGTCAAGACTGACAGGCCAGCCCTTCACTGGAGAATTAGAGGCCTTCCCAGCACAGATGGCAGACAGCGAATGAACTCCCCATAGAATAAACACACTATATAGCTGCCTAAGATCCAGGCAAATTATGGCATTTTTGTAGTTGAAGCAGTTCTATAAGAAACCATTTATTTGCACTTATGACTGGATATGTTAACTTAAGGAATATTGAAGTATATGAATATGGTTATTTTAATTGTTCTTTACATATTTAGAATCAATTTAATTTAGTAGTACAAAACATATATATATATATATATGTATGTATATATATATATATATATATATAAAATTATGTTTTATTAAATTTAAAAGAAAAGTTTATAGTTTATTGGTAAATTCGCTCATTTAGTTTACTTGAAAATACTTGTAATGTTATAAATGGAGCTACAATTGACCAAATCTCATGAAATTCAGTAATTTTTCATTTTTGCCAATATATTAGCAGAAAGCTAAAATACACAGATAAGCTAACTGTATATGAAACTTTACTTTCCCTCTGCTAAGACTCAGAAGAAAGGAACAAGTACACCTGCATCTAGATAAAAACACCAGGAGCAGCCCTGCCTGGTGTGGCTCAGTTGGTTGCACCATGCACCAAATGGTCACTGGTTCAATTCCTGTCAGGGTATATGCCCGGATTGCAGGCTCAATCCCCAGTCATGGGGGAGTGCAGGAGGCAGCCGACAGAGGATTCTCTCATCATTGATGTTTATCTCTCTCTCTCTCTCTCTCTCTCTCTCTCTCTCTCTCTCTCTCTCTCTCTCTCTCTCTCCCCCCCCCTTAAAATCAATAAAAACATATTAAACACACATATACACTCCAGAAGCAAAGGCAATAATGGATCTCTTTAATGCTTCTAAAAACAGAAAAACATCTTGTGCTGACTTTTAAGAACAGTATTTGCTTTTTCTCAGAGTTCAGGAGCTGGCATCATTTGTTTGGTTGATCATGTTACCTAAAAAATAATCCTATTGAATAACTTAAGAAATATCTCTTCTTTCAAGCATTTGACAATCATTTTGGGGAAATAGAGCTTTCTTAGTTTACTTATCAAATAAACATATGCAAAATGTTAACATGTCCATAATATAATTATGATATTCATCACATTATAAAGTACATCTTAATGCAGAAATGTTCTCCTTTAAAAAAAATAATAATTCTTTATTGTTGAAAGTATTACATATATTTCCCCTCTGCCCCCATTGAGAATTTCCCCCACTAATGCAAATTTGGCCCATATTATTAGAAGATCATGAACGATGGAGTCACAGATTTTAAAACTTCAAGGTACCTTGGTGCCTTGGGGGATGCATTTTAATGTTTCCATCATCAGAGTTAATTGGAGGAAATGCAGGACAGTATTGGCTCACAGAAAGGAATGTGGAAGAGGACCCCACCTGGGCAGAGCATATGTCCAAATTTTGTGTCTGAAGAAGCTGAGACCAAAAGGGGGAAGGAAAAGTCCTAAGACTATGGCTGGTCAGGAGAAGGTGCAGGAATCCAAGGGCAGGGCCTCTTCATTTTCTATCCTTCCCAGCATGGCCTTCTTAGACAATGCAAAATGACACTGGGCGTCCTCTCTATAAAAACTCAGGAGGGTTCATTGTGCACTTTAAAATATTTTCATTAAAATGATGAAATACACAAGGATTATACTTAAAGACAGAAAAGGATACCTCTATGTATAACTGGAAGAATATATAACCCATTGTTAACTGTGGTCAGTGTTAATCCCAGAATATAAGCTCCACCAGAGCAGAGGTGTTTGTCTTTTTGCTCACTGCTGTCTCCACAGAACTAACCATAATTTTGGGACATGGTAGCTGTTTGATGAATAGGGTGGCCTTGTGTGCTGGCTTGTCTGGGACAGCCCCACTTGTCCTGCGGCCCAGTCCTTTAGTGCTCCCTGTCTCAAACATGTCTCCATAAATATTAGAATATTTTAAAAATATGTTTTATTTATCTTTTACAGAAAGAAAAGGAGAGGGATAGAGAGTTAGAAACATCGATGAGAGAGAAACATCGATCAGCTGCCTTCTGCACACTCCCTACTGGGGATGTGCCCGCAACCAAGGTACATGCCCTTGACTAGAATGGAACCTGGGACCCTAGAGTCCGCAGGTCAATGCTCTATCCACTGAGCCAAACAGGTTAGGGCATTAGGATATTTTTTGAATGACTTACTTATGAAGGATGGGATTATAGATCTGGTTTTATTTTCTTCTTTTGATTTACATACATTTTCTGATTTTTGTATAATGATCATAAATGTTTGTGTAATGGGGGAAATATTTTTTATTTTAAAAATATAAATTTGACTTCTGAATAAATCTGTGTCAATTGTTCAAAATATTCAGTTATAGGAATCATTTCATTTCCTGATAATAATCTAAATATTGTGATAAACCTTCAAGACACAGAATTTAAAAAAATATATACAACTTGCCGAAACCGAAAATTATATATAATGTTAAAAAATTCTAGAATACTAGAGCAAAATTGAAAATCATAATTTAAAAAAATTCAGGTACAACAAAGTGTGGTTTTCAAACCAAGACATTTCTATTTTAAACAAGTTGACAATTGAGCTTCTATAATTAATAAATAAAGAGGTTTTTAAAATGTGTTAATATTTTTAGGTTTTAAAATGGATTTAATTTTTTATTAATTTCTCTTTAGGAGTCTTTTGTCTCTACATTATGTTAAGAGTGCCCATCTGTCTCCATTTTCATGGAAGATGGGCACTGATAAAAAGTCAATGAAGATTTATCTGCCTGTCCATAGCCACATTTAAATATGACTTTTCTTACTCTATTCAGCTGAGGAAACAAAGATTTTTTTTTTTTAAAGTGAACTTACTGCATAAATACACTTCAAAATTTGGGGGATGGAGCAAGAGAGAAAGGGACAGTGAATGCTGAGGAAAATAAAAGGAAGAATGGAAATCCTACCCCACCCCCTTCCAACCGAGAAACTGGATGTAGTGGGAGAGTGATTGCTGCAGGACCTCTGAGAGCAAGAGAGACACTGTGGAGCATTGTTGCACAGAACACCTTTCCCTTCCTGACACTCCCATCTGCTGGTTCCCAAGACACTCCATCTCTTCAGACTTGGAGTCTGGGGCTCAGTCCTGAGCACCTGTGGTAGTCCCCCTCAAAGAATCCTTCTTCACCGCCGTGTTTGCTTTCCCACTAATGGCTCGTTCCAACATCAAGAAATTCCCATCTCACCCAGCATCACTCTAAGAGCACACGTGTCAAGTGGCTTTCAGATTGCTTTCCTTGAGATGCCCTGTCATCACTGGAATATAAATAAATGAATTTCAATGAGCACCCTACTATGTGCAAGCCCCTGGGATGGATGCATGTTCATCTTTTTCCATCATCAGAGTTAATTGGAGGAAATGCAGAACAGTATTGGCTCACAGAGAGGGAGCTGGAAGTGGACCCCACCTGGGCAGAGCATATGTGCATGGGACCCATTTACTGCTTTCATCACTTGCCTTTGTGGGACGGAGCCACATCTGGTTCCCATTACAATTATAAAAGGTGCAGGCTTCATGCTTGCTCCAAAGCCCAGCTCTGATTTCACAACCAGCCTGGAGAAGCAGGAGGCGAGTAAATACTTCCTGTTCCATTTGTAATCAACATGCACTTGACATCAATAAACTGGGATAATTACATTATCATTATCATTACCATCATTATTATTGGACACAATCGAGGAGACGTTAATAGAGGTTTCTGCAGACTCTTCCTGGGACAGATGGGACTAACATTAGAGTAGAGGGTGGAAGAGGTGTCATTTGTCGATTTCCTTAGCCAAGTAGATGAGACCACCCTTTAAATGCTCTGAAAAGATATGAAGATTTGACCAGTAAGCTACCTCAATTGCTTCTATTTGTAGCTTCCATGCAAAAATGACATGATCTCTAGACCTTGAACATTTTTTGGAACCCTAGAACATTAGATGAGGAGGTAGCTTAGAGATAGTAACCTCATTTTATTTTATTATTAGAGAACCGGTGCACAAAATTACTGCACAGGTAGATTCCCTGGGCCTGGCTGGCAATCAGGGCCAATCAGAGCTTTCTGACTGCCAGCCAGGGCCTTCCTTCCTTCCATGCCACCCTCTGGTGGTCAGCACATGTCATAGCAAGTGGTCGATCTCCCATGGGGACAATTTGCATATTAGGCTTTTATATAGAGAGATT
Source organism: Pipistrellus kuhlii (assembly GCF_014108245.1). Lineage (NCBI taxonomy): Eukaryota > Metazoa > Chordata > Mammalia > Chiroptera > Vespertilionidae > Pipistrellus > Pipistrellus kuhlii. The sequence goes on along the minus strand of NW_023425404.1, from coordinate 39,759,904 downwards.
TCATTTGTTGCTGTTGAGGACATGGAGGCCAAGTGATTTACCAACATATTAGTTTTGTAGAACTCAAATAGAACTCTAGCCCTGGCCTCCTTACTTCCTCTACTGGTTCAGAAGAGTTTAACCAGTTCACCTTCACTCTTTAAGGGCAGTTCCTTAATCAGGAATCAAACTTTCTGATGGCATAAGACTCTTCAGTTTTGCTCTTAGGCCTTTTATAGTTCATTATCTGAAGTAATGTATGTATTTGGAAAACAGCTCCTTGGCCTCTATGCTGAAGACAGAAATAGGTTGGGTGAACTTTATAGGAGATCAATTCTGCTCAAAAATTTCTGGGTAGTTAGACACTGGCAAGAATTTCTGAGAGTTTGTTCCTTTCCAAAAATAGCTCTATATTGGAGATATATATATATATATATATATATATATATATATATATATATATATATATTCTATTTTTTCTTGGACAGCTTCCTTGTCATCAGATGAAGCCTGAGGGAGTAAGGATGGTGGTGGAAACAAACAGACGATATTGTTCTCCACTATTTTGTATGATATAATCCCTACAATACTATTGTGTTGTTTTGTGTGTGGGGTTGTTTTCAGTGAAGATTTTTTTTATTTCTTAATTGTCAAAGTGATGTTTGCAAAAAGATCCTGCTGTATTTTTAGAATTGTTCATATGAGCAGTGATTAAGTCACCTAGTCAATGAAACTATTTGGTATATCCAAATTCACAAACATGCATGAGTACACACACACACACACACACACACACACACACACTACCTCTTTTATTTTCCATCTTCATACTTTTCACCTTATCATCAAAAATGTGCAAAGAGAAAGAAAACCACCCAGGATCTGTATCTTACAGCAGTCTCTGGTGTCCCAGTACACAGGTGAAAATCACCAAATGGGATCACCTTTGAATGTATCTCTAGCCCTGTGAATCATTGATTAATAAACAGATACTGTTGATTCTAAAATTATTTTAATTATGATTAAAACACAAAATATTATTAATAAGTAGGTATTTACCTACAGGTACCCCCAAGTCACTTCTTGGGTAAGCATGTAAAAAAATTATAGAACATCTCTTAGCTACAATGATCACTCATGTCTGAACAATGCTTTTCAAAGACAGCTTTTCTGTTTAGAAAAAGGGACAAAGAAGCCAGTGCAGAGTGAGCACTCCAAAGAGATGGCTGTGCAGATGCAGTGAAGTGTCACCCTCCAAATCTGGGCCTTGGGCTCATCCCATTCAATTTGCTCACCTTTCTTGTATGAAATGACCTTCTGATTTTCCACAACATCTTGATAATTTATTGTAACTAAGGGTTATTTATAAGAAATTGTCTTGGAGGAATAGAAGAATTACGTAATGGCTTCCCAAGAGGCCAGCTGAGCACTGTAACTCCCCTTCCTCCAATTCAGGGAAGAAACAAGAAAATAAAACCTCATTTAACTGTTTATTCAACCCAAATAAATTTGGTTTCAGGGCCTGCCAAGATTTTATGGTGCCAGAGGCAAGGGGTTGAGAAGCCAGAAAAGTAAAGGAGGAAAGAGATTTGTAAAATTCGGGCAAATGAGGGAAGAAAACAGCTCACACGGCATGAGCTTCCTGCCTCCTCAGACCCTGTTTATGAAACCTGAGCTCCTGCACCCCCAGCACATGGAGCCAGGATACATAAGGGATGGAAAATGAGAAAACTTCAAGCCATTTCCTGACTTCTCCTGTGTGTTCTCACCTTTTACCAATTGGGCCCCAGACTGGATAGTGCAAACTTTTCCTTCACACTGGGTCCCTGCTTCCCAAGCCTTGTTTTTTGGCATTTGTGGGTCTTTTTAAGAGTCACTCAGAAGGTCATCTGTTTTAGGGTTGAACCACTCCATTTCCAAAATGTTTCTTACTTTTAGAAGCAAGAGATAGTGAGAGCGTTATAAAAAAAAACTCTTGCTTCTATTCCTCCCACATGCTCTTCTGTCTATTCTGCTCTGTGATAGGCAGAGCAAGAAGGTTATCTTTATCACACTAGGATTGGGGCATTAAATACTTGGTCAGTTCACTTGGACTGAACCTCTTGGCTTAGATCTCATAGATCATTGATGACTTAGCACAGGTCCTCCTCATTTCATTATATCCACTGACCTCTAGACGTTCTTAGGAGAGAATGGGATTCCCTGTTTTGCTGAGAAGAGAGAAGAGCTGAGAGGGACAAGAGCTCTGAGAACAATGCTGCAAAAAAGGTGTTTGTCACATGTTAAGAGAAACATTTTGTCATCTTGAAGAACTTGTTTCCAGAATTCAGAGGTCTTTTTTAAGAGTCACTATTCCAATTTTTAGTGGTTGAAGTTAAAAAAAAAAATTAGTGTGGCCATTTCGGAGAAAGGTTAGAACTAGGTGAATTATTCAACCTCTATATGCTTCAGAATAAGATGAAAATAAAAACAGTGCCTTCCTTTGCCAAAACCAGTTTGGCTCAGTGGATAGAGTGTCAGTCTGCAGACTGAGGGGTCCCAGGTTGGATTCTGGTCAAGGACATGTTGTGGGCACATCCCTACTAGGGAGTGTGCAGGAGGCAGCTGGTCTATGTTCCTCTCTCATCGATGTTTCTAGCTCTCTATCCCATTTCCTTCCTCTCTGTAAAAAATCAATAAAATATATATTTTTAAAAAAACACACACAAAAAACAATGCCTTCTGATTTTTTCTAAGATTGGGGAAGATGGCTGCCAATGGGAAGGCAGGCTGCAAGATAGTGTGTGAGTGTGTGGACTTGCAGGGTGTGTCTATTTGTGAGTGACGGACAGCTATATTCCAAGGGACTATTGGGGACTGCTGAACCAGGCTCCCCTGACTGGGCAGCCTCCTCTGCTGCCAGAATCTCTCCCAGAGTGGCCAGCTCTGTCACAGAGACTGTGACATCTTGAAGGAGAGAGTGACTGTGATCGGAAGCCTAACCTTATCTTCACCAGGAAGAAGTTGGATACCTCCAGGGACCCTACAACCACAACACCCAGGGACCAGCTGAGAACCCAGGAACACCAGGTCTCAAGCAGCATGAATACGTGGATGCAGACAAACCCTGCACCTTCTCATGGAAAGGTCAAATATCGCCTAGAGAAAGATGAGGTCTGTGATTCCGGTTGGAGGGAGAAACATGTGCAGAGGAATCTATAGTTTCAAAGGAAGTCTGCACCCCACAACATCTGCGGCAGTTGGAATCAGTGTAGCACACAAATGTGGAAGGGGGTCCACTGGGCTGTTGGCAGAAGGGAAATCTAGAAATCAACCCACAGCTGGGCTGGACACAGAAATGATGCCTGATGTTCTACCAGTATACTGGCTGCACAGTGCCAGAGGGAAAAGACATGCACAGAGATGTGCACAGAGTCACTCACAGTGCCAGGGGTAAAAGTCATGAGTTCACTCACTTACTCTGGCTTTTTTTCTCTTTTAATTCTTGTTTTTGATTATTAAGCCCAGCACATAGGATCTCCCAATTAAAAACACTCTCAGAGATTGCAGGAGAAAGTTGTTTTTGTGGAACTTGGGGATCAGAGTGGGGAGAAACGACAAGAAAACCAGCTCTAGGCAGTCCATTCCCCCAACCCAGTATTAAGTGTGCAGGGAAAACAAAACCTAAATACTGGGTAGAGAGGACTTATAGCCCCGGCTGTCAATACAGAAACACTCCCACCCACGGGTGGACTCACAAATCGACTTTTGTGTAAATACAACTAAAGGCAGGCTGAAAAACAAAAAAAATACTGCCTGCTTGAAAACAGGGTTGTGGCTTATGACACAGAGGAGTGGTAGAATGCAGGGAACTTCAATACTGTCCTGACTGCCTGACAGGAAACAAGCGTGCTAAACAGAACAGTAGAGGAAGTGAATGACCTTCACTACTGCACACTTTTATTTATTATCTTTTACTTAAGAAACTAATTTTGTTCTATTTTTCCCCCACTTGATTTTATCTTTTTAATTATTATATTTTTATTTTTAATTAGTATTGTTACTACTATTATTTTATTTTTTTCAAAGTTTCATTTTATTTTTTCTTTATTTTATTTTGGGATTAATGTTCTACATTCTATCTTCATTTTTCCTTTAGCATCATTTTACTCTATTTCAACTTTACCTTTATGCCAATATTCTCTTCTTTACTTTCCCCCTTTTGTGTGCCGTTTCTCTTACCCTATTCCTGCTTTATATTTTCCCTTTTCCTCCTTTTTAGCCCCTGTTAAAAATTTATCCCACTTATGTATCCAATTTCTGTTCACCTGCTCCAAGTCCATACACACTTCTTTCTTCCCTTCTTCACTATCCAATTTTTTCTCTCTTCCTTTTTTCTTTTTCTTAGTGTTTTGTTTTGCCCTTCTTTCTCTCTGTCCTATTGTTGTTATTTGATTGTTGATTAGTTTGGTTGGTTGGTTTATTCGTGTGATTGTTTCTCTTGTTTTTGCTCCTGTTTTTCCTCTTCTCACTTGTTATTAGTTGTTTGTAGTTTGCATTCATCTCTGGGTGTTTGTTGTTGGCATTTTTTTTTTTTAGATTAGTTGTTGTTCTATTAGAGTTTTCTCCCCATATAAATAGTTTTCCCCTCTTCTTTTTTTAATTCTCTTTCTTTTCTCTCTTACTTTTTTTCTTCTTCTCAATATCATTTTTGTACTCTTTTTTTTTAATCCCCTAATTTTCTTTTCTCTGGTGGCCACCTGTATTTGGGGTTATTAGTATCATGAATACATTTGTGTTCAGTGTCTTGTGTGTTGTGCCTTGTTATGATGTATTTTGTACCTTTAAGTCAATGAAGGAGAGAGAGAGAGCTACATAACCAGACACCCAGAAAGGAGAGATCATGGGGATACAAAGAAACAATCTGCATATGGGGGGGGGGAAGAAAAGAAGAAGAAAGAAAGAAAGAAAGAAAGAAAGAAAGAAAGAAAGAAAGAAAGAGAAAGAAGAAAAGAAAAAGGAAGGAAGGAAGGAAGGAAGGAAGGAAGGAAGGAAGGAAGGAAGGAAGGAAGGAAGAGAAAGAAAGAAAGAAAGAAAGAAAGAAAGAAAGAAAGAAAGAAAGAAAGAAAGAAAGAAGGCATTACCAGAAAAGTGAGTAAATGAAATGGAAGCAAGCAATATGTCAGAGAAAGAATTGAGATAAATAGTCATAAGGTCGCTACAAATGTTGGAAGACAAATTCAACAATATGTGTAAGAACCAAGAGGAAATGAAGAAGAACCAAGAAGAAATAAAAAATGATCACTGCAATAAAGAACTCAATAGAAAGCATCAACAGTAGACTAGAAGCAGCAGAGGACCACAACAGTGAGCTAGAAGACAAAGTAGAAAAAAATACCCAAGCAGAGCAACATCTAGAAAAAAAACAAAAACCCTTAAAGAACAGGAGGAGAGCCTAAGGGAACTTTGGGACAACATGAAATGAAACAACATCTGCATAATAAGGGTGCCAGAAGGAGAGGAAACTGAGCAAGGAATAGAAAATCTGTTTGAAGAAATATGTCAGAAAACTTCCCTGATGTAGGTGGAGGGAGGGAAGGGGACTCATATTAAGTCCAAGAAGCTCACAGAGTCCCAAACAAAATGAACCCCAAAAGACTAACACTAAGGTACATTATAATAAAATTGGCAAACACCAACAACAAAGTAAGAATCTTAAAAGCAGCTAGAGAGGAACAGAAAGTTACCTACAAAGGACCCCTCATCAGATTACTGATTGATTTCTCAACAGAAACACATAAGGCCAGAAGGGAATGGAATAAAATATACAAAGTCATGCAAAGGGTCTGAATCAAGAATACTGTACCCAGCAATGCTATCAATCAAAACTGAGGGTGAAATCAGGAGCTTCACAGACAAAAAAGATCTAAGGCAGTTTATTATCACCAATGAGCAATGCAAGAAATGCTAAAGGGTCTGCTATAAAAGCAAAAAATAGAAAGTGAAGAAAGAACACAGTCATACAGAATAAAAGGGGTGACAAACAAGTACCTATCAATAATAACTGTAAATATAAAAGGATTAAATGCCTCAATCAAAAGACATGGAGTAGCTGAGTGGATAAGAAAACATGACCCATATATTTGCTGTCTACAGGAAACCTGCCTTTGAAAAAAGGACTCACACAGACTGATGGTAAAGGAAAAAAACAAAACAAAACAAAACAAAACAAAACAAAACGTTTTCCAGGTGAATGGAAATGAAAAAAAAAAAAAATTCCAGGGTAGCAATACTTAGATCTGACAAATTAGACCTCAAAGTGAAGGCCATAACAAGAGATAATAGAGGCTACTTTATAGTACTAAAAGGAGCAATTCAACAGGAAGATATAACTCTGGTAAACAAATATGCACCCAATATAGGAGCACCCAAATACATAAAAAATCTTCTGAAGGATATCAAGGGAGAGATTGACAGCAATACAGTCATAGTAGGGGTCTTTAATATCCCACTAACACCACTGGACAAATCATCTAAACAAAAAAATGAGCAAAGAAACTTCAATCCTAAATGACTCACTACCTCAGATGGAATTAATTGACATCTTCAGAACATTTCACCCCAAAGCCATAGAATACACATTCCTCTCAAGTGCACATGGGTAAATTTCAAAGATAGACCACATATTGGGACATAGGCAAAGTCTCTTCAAATTCAAGAAGATATGAATCATATCAAGCATCTTCTCAGATCACAATGACATAAAAATAAAAATTAACTACAATAAAAACAATTTTAAAAAATCAAACATGTGGAGGCTAAATAGCATGCTATTAAACAGTGACTGAGTTACCAAAGAGATCAAAGAAGAAATAAAATGCACCATGGCAACAAATGACAATAAAAACACAACAATCCAAAAATCTATGGGGCATAGTGAAAGCAGTCTTAAACTAAGCAGTTCATAGCTCTGCAGGCCTACCTAAAAAACAAACAAACAAACAAAACAAAAAAACAAGAAACAATGGTAGTAAGTTATTTAACCCTACAACCAAAGAATTAGAAAGAGAGTAACAAGAAAAGCCCAGCATAAGCAGAAGGAAGGAAATAGTAAAGATCTGAGCAGAGTTAAATGACATAGAGATTCAAAACAAAACAAAATAAAATAACAACAATACAAAAGATCAATAAAACCAAGATCTGGTTCTTTGAAAGGATATACAAGATTGATGAACCTCTAGCCAGGTTCACCAAGGAGCAAAGAGAGAGTGGACCCAAATAAACAAAATTAGAAATGAAATAGGTAAAGTAACAACTGATCTCACAGAAATACAAATGATTATGAAAAAATACCATAAACAACTCTATTCCAACAAAAAGGACAACCTAGACAAAATGGACATATTCTTAAAAAAATACAAGTTCCTAAAACTCAACCAAGAAGAATAAAAAAACCTAAATAGGCTGATAATTACTAAAGAAATTGAAGCAGCGATCAAAAATATTCCAGCAAACAAAACCCTGGTCCAGATGGCTTTACAGGGGGGTTCTAGCAAGCATACAAAGAATAACTAAAGCCTATCCTCCTCCAACTATTCCAAAAAAATTCAAGAGGAAGGCACACTTCCAAGCTCTTTCTATGAAGCCAGCATTACCCTAATCCCCAAACCAGATGAAGACATCATAAAAAAATAGAACTACAGGCCAATATCCTTGATGAACATAGATGATAAAATTCTCAACAAAATTCTAGCAAATCGGATTCAGCAATACATTAGAAAGATTATACAACATTACCAAGTGGGATTTATTCCAGGGATGCAAGGATGGTACAATATACACAAATCAATAAATGTGACATATCACATAAACAAACTGAGAGACAAAAATCATATAATCATATCAATTGATGCAGAAAAAGCATTTGACAAAATCCAACACCCCTTCTTGATAAAAAACTCTCAGCAAAGTAGGAATAGAGGGATCATACCTCAACATAATAAGAGCCTTATATGACAAACCTATAGCCAACATCATAATCAATGGGCAAAAACTAAACTCATTTCCCCTAAGAACAGGAACAAGACAAAGATGCTCACTTTCACCACTCCTGTTTGACATAGTAGTAGAAATACTAGCCATAGTGATCAAACACGAAGAAATAAAAGGCATCCAAATTGGAAAAGAGGTAAAACTGTCCTTATTCGCAGATGACATACATAGAAAACCCTAAAGAGCTATCAAAAAACTACTAGACCTAATAAATGAATTTGGCAATGTAGCAGGATATAAAATTAAGTCCTAGAAATCTATGGCCTTTTTATACACCAATAATGAACTCACAGAAAGAGAACTGAAAAAAAAAAACAAACTCATTTGCCATTGACCAAAAGAATTAAGATACCTAGGAATAAACTTAACTAAGGACGTAAAAGACCTGTACTTGGAAAACTACAGGACATTGAAAAAAGAGATAGAGGAAGACATAAACAAATGGAAGAACATACCATTTTCATGGATTGGTAGAATCAACATCATTAAAATGTCCATGTTACCTAAAGCAATTTATAGATTCAATGCAATCCCTATTAAAATACCAATGGCATATTTCAAAGATCTAAAACAAACTCTCTAAATATTTACCTGGAATTAAAAAAAGACCCTGAATAGCCAGAGCTATCCTAAGAAAGAAGAGCTTAGTTGGAGGGATCACAATACCAGACATCAAGCTATATTAACAAGCCACAGTTCTCAAAATGCCTGCGACTGGCACAAGAATAGACAAATAGACCAATGGAACAGAATAGAGAACCCAGAAATTTACCCAAGCCAGTATACTCAATTAATATTTGACAAAGGAGACAAGAGCATACAATGGAGTCAAAACATTCTCTTTAATAAGTGGTGCTAGGAAATGTGGTCAGATACATGCAAAAAAAATGAAACTAGATCACAAACTTACACCATACACAAAAACAAACTCAAAATGGCTAAAGGACTTGAATGTAAGACAGGAAACCATAAAAATCCTACAAGACTCCATAGGCAGCAAAATTGCAGACATATGTCATAGCAATATCTTTACAGACACAGATCTTAACACAAGAGAGGCTAATAAACAAATGGGATTACATAAAATAAAATAAAAAATAAAATAAAAAGGTTCTCCACAGCAAAAGAAACCATCAACAAAACTATAAGAAAGCCCACTGCATGGGAGAACATATTTGCCAATGATATTTCTGATAAGGGTTTAATCTCCAAAATTTACAGAGAGCTCATACAACTTAACAAAAGGAAGATAAATGATTCAATCAAAAAATGGGCAAAGGATCTAGATACGCTTTGAAAGAAGACATACAGAAGGCCCCAAGACATATGAAAACATGCTCAAAGTCACTAATCATCTGAGAGATATAAATCAAAACAACAGTGAGATACCATCTCACACTTGTCAGAATGGCTATTATAAACAAATCAACAAACAACAAGTACTGATGAGGATGCTGAGAAAAAGGAATCCTCATGTATTGCTGGTGGGAATGCAGACTGGTGCAAACACTGTGGAAGACAGTATGGAATTTCCTCAAAAAAATTGAGAATGGAACTCCCATTTGACCCAGTAATCCCACTTATAGGAATATATCCCAAGAAACCAGAAGCACCAATCAGAAAAGATATATGCACCCTTATGTTCATAGCAGCACAATTCACCTTAGTTAAGATTTGGAAACAGCCTAAGTGCCCATTAGCAGATGAATGGATTAAAAAAACTGTGGTACATCTACACAATGGAATACTATGTCTCCATAATAAAGAATAAAATTTTACCATTTGCAACAATATGGATGGAACTGGAGAGCATTATGCTAAGCAAAATAAGCCAGCCAGAGAAAGATAAATATCATATGACCTCACTCATATGTGGGATATAATGATCAATATAATTTGATAAACAAGAATAGATCCAGAGACAAATGCTAGGGGTTGGGGTGGGGGGTTAGAGAGCAACCAAAGGATTTGTATGCATGCATATTAGCATAACCAATGGACACAGACACTGGGGTGTTGGGGGCTTGCCCGGGGTGGGAATGACTGGGGCTGGGAGTATCAATTGGGGAAAAAGTAAACATATGTAAAACTGTAGACAATAATAAATAAATAAAATAAGCAGTGCCTTCCACATAAAGTTGTTGGGAGGATTAAATTAATTAATATGGATGAAGACCTTAGATCAGTGCCTAGTACAAAATAAATTATTTATTTCATGGATGAGGAAGCTGAGGAACAGGTCTTGTACTGGTGGCTTGACCAAGGCCTCGTCCAACCATCTTCCCAACCCAGATTGCTTTTTCTGATAGAGGCACTGACAAAGATTCTCTGCTTAATCAAACTTTAGACTCCTGAACCTTCTCCTACTCCATCTGTGCACTTCCTCATAAAATCCAGTTTTAGCAAGAACCCTGCTAAGTCAGTTTAACCAGAAACCCTGACCTTCAACCTGATAGGGTTAATCATATTCCACATCAACTAGGTGATGTCTGATCCTGGCAGTCTTCAGCATGAATTAATCCTGTTTGTTAGGGCTAGTCAAATCGCCCCATACCCATGATATTTCCTCCCAACAACAGCAGGATACACATTTTTCAAGTGCACATGGAGCATTTACAAATATAGACCATATTCTGCATCATTAAACAAGTTTCAATAAGTTTAAAGGATTAAAATCATACATAGTTTATTTTCTGACTACAATAAAATTAATAGCAAATAGGTACCTACAAAATCCCCAAATATTTGGAAACTAAATAACACATTTGTGAATAATCCATGGGGCTGTAGAACAAATTTATGCCAACACATTTGACAGCTTTAATGAAATGGACAAATTCCTTGAAGAACACAACCTGAAAATCCCTATCTGTATGTTAAAGAAACAGAACCTAGAGTTATAAACTTTTCCACCACGGAAACGAACAAACATCTCAGGGCCCAGATAGATTTACCACTGAATTTTACTAAACATTTAAGGAAGAAGTAACACAAATCCTATATACATTTTTCACGAAAACTGAAGAGGGGGAAACGTTTTCTGATTCAATCCATGAGACCAGCATTGCTCTCATATGAACACTAGGAAAAGCCATCACAAAATTACAGATCAATAGGTAATATCTTCTTAATAGTCAAAGACTGATGCTTTCCCCATAAGATTAAGAACAAGGTATATCTATATATATCTTCTTCCAACATTCCTATTCAAATGGTACTGGAGGTACAATAAGGCAAGTAAATAAACAAAAGGCATCCAGATGGGAAACTGTCTTTATATTAAGAGTCAGGAGAGCTAATAAGTGAGTTTATAATAGCAACATTCAGAGAGGTTAGGTTGACGGAGATCCACAATTAGTGAGTGGTGGCACTGGGATTGGAATCTAGTTCTATCTGACAGAAGGTGCCCTGTTTGTGTTCTTAGTAGTCATGGCAGAAACTGGCATTCACATATGATGGTTAAGGAGGTTGTGCGTGTTCCACACAGTCCCTCCTCAAAGCAGTGGAGCCTCTTTCAGCATGGGTTCCTGAGTGACTATGTGAAATGTGAACTTTTGCATGTTAAGCCACAGATTATAGCATAATGTACCCTCTCCTAATGTATATACCACTATTCTGCACTCTCTAGTGCAGTAGTTCTCAACCTTTCTAATGCCGTGACCATTTAATACAGTTCCTCAGGTTGTGGTGACCCCCTCAACCATAAAATTATTTCCGTTTCTACTTCATAACTATAATTTTGCTACTGTTATGAATCGTAATGTAACTATCTGTTTTCTGATGGTCTTAGGCGACCTTGCTAGCGGTTCTCAACCTGTAGGTTGCAACTGTGGACCACTGCGGCAGAGCCTAAGACCATCGGAAAACACAGATAGTTACATTATGATTCATAACAGTAGCAAAATTACAGTTCTGAAGTAACAACGAAAATAATTTTATGGTTGGAGGAACTGTATTAAAGGGTCGTGGCATTAGAAAGGTTGAGAACCACTGCTCTAGCGTCTTCCTTTTGCAAAGCCTGAGGGTCTGTGTAACAGCTTTAGGTTACAGCGGAAGGGAGAAAATTCTTGAGGGCCTCGCACTCCAGTCTTAGAAATATAGACACCACTGAGTAGGTGACTGGGACTTCCACACAGTATGACAACATCCTGGATTCAGTCTTTTAAAACCATGTACCATAAAGGCAATCAGTGGCCCAGTTGTTGACTGTGTCTTGACCCCTATGGCTCTGCCTAGGAGCCATTTTCCTTGGTATTAAAAAGCTCAGTGTCTCACTAGCAACCTCTCCAAAGGCTCAGCGCCCTGGGCACCAAGAACATCCAGAGGCTTCCTGTTTGGGCTTAGTGCCCTGGCGGGCTCCTGCGCTGGCGGGCAATGTTTTCCTGTGCAGGTTGCAATGTTCTGTGGAAAATGAGAAGCAGAAATTGTTGTGATAAGCCCGGAGCTCGGGGGCCTCTGAGGAGCAGCCCTGGTGAGCTGGGTCACCTCATTTCATGAGGGCTGGCCCTGGGGGAGGCTCCATGGGCTTAATTAAAGCCAGCAGGAGCCTGTTTGAAGCAAGAGGAGCAAAAGAGTGGGGCAGCAAAGATCATACTAAGCCACACCCAGCTCTCCCCGCTAGAAACCAAACTGGGGAGTCCCACAGGCTGGAGCCCAGTCAAAACGAATGCACGAGATGAGTGAGGGGCAGCACAAGGGAGTGGTGTGGGCACCCAGGAGGGGCGGTGGGGAGGCAGGTGGGAAAGCAAGATGGGTGACCCCGGTAGGGGGAGAGGCTACAGGGAGGGGGGAGGTCACAGCTCTACTTGTGCAGACTGTGTCCCAAGGCAACCTGTTGTGATTACCACGATAACCAGCTGCAGTGTGGAGTTGGGGGGCACAGGGATCCCAAACAAAAGTGCTCGCCACAGATCCAGGGAGACATTTTAAGACATTTTAAAAATCATACCTCTTTTTTCAAGGCTGGCTCTTAATGCCACAGCCCGGAGCAAGCCTCTTTCTCCTGCATGGTGTGTGGGCAGCAGGGGCTCCGGCTTCTATCCCTGACCATAGCTGCCCCAGGCCCCATCTGCAGACAGGGCTGGTGCGATGCCGGTCCCACGCAATACTTCGACTGGAGAGCATGGACTTGTTCCTTCCATACCCATGAACTTCAGGATTGCTTTTGTGAGAACTTGACTTCTGAACCAGCAGAAATGCTAAAGGGGTTAAATGAACGTGACCTCCTACAATCTCAGAACAATTTAGAGTTTGCAAAGCCCTTACACGTATCTTGTCTCATTTTCCCCATGACTAACTATGAGGCCATTTGAGCAGGAATTCTCATCTCCATGTCACAGATGAGGGAATAGAGGCCCAAGAGAAATTAAAAGGCTCGGGAGCCTTCCCTACTGCTTCCCCTGGGAAAGTCTGGGGTTTTTGTTGTGTGTTTGTGTGTTTTCTGTCACACTGAGATATAGTAAAAAAAAAAAAAAAAAAAAAAAAAAAAAAAAAAAAAAAAAAAAAAAATCTCTTGTTTAAAAAGAATTATTTAAAATAGCTGCTAAAAAATTGGAAGATCAATATTCTGTTTTGTTTTGTTTTGTTTTTTATTGGGAAACAGAGGCCCAAAGAGAGGAAATGATTTTCCCAATTCATCCTGAATAAAGGGCCACTGTGGGACCAGAGCCATTTTTTTTCTGCTTCCAGGCCAGTTCTTCTATTTATTTGTTTATTTTAATTTTTTTTATAGCAAAGGTGGAAATTTATTAAAGAACTAGAGGCCTGATGCACAAAATTTGAGCAAGGAGTTCGGCCCTCACAGCCCTGGCTTCGTCCACAAGGTCGTCCAGATAGTTGTCCTGCTGTTCAGTCTAATTAGCATATTAACTCTATTCTATAGGACAAGTACAGAATCCCATGTGGGGAGGGGGGAAGAGTCCCACAGAACGAACTCTTATGTGGAGAGGGGGAAAGAGTCCCGGTTCTCCTTTTTACCCACAATATGGTGCTGGGCCTTTCCTTTCTCCCAAGTCCAGGCTTCAGCTGGAATCTTAGAATTAAGGGCAGGAGGGAGCCTCAGTCCACATTTGACCAAGGCCAAGGCCAGGCAGGAGTGACTCTTCCCACATGGCACAGTAAGTTAGAGGCAGAAACAGGATAAACCCTGGGTCTCTAGGGCAGCCTTCTTCCACTTCACTGTGAGTCTGTCTCTTCCCCTGCCTCTTGAATTGACCTCCCCAAGCTGCCTCCTCCCAGGGTTGGCCCTGAGAAATTCCTGACTCTTTCCTCACTGACATTAGATCACCTCCCTGCTGGGCCTGAAACAGGCCCGCCCCTCAGAACCAGGTGAGCCCTCTTTCCAACCCACTGGACCCTTAGTAGCAGGGTCTGTCCTCTCCACCTTGCCTTCCCCCAAACACTCCATGCAAGGCAACATATTTAAGACTATCTGTGCCCAAGAGAAAAAGGGTCTAATCTAATATAAAGTAGAAAGTGGAGAAGAAAGAGGGAGGTGTCCTTCCCCCAGTTCCCTAATCCTGGAAAACTTTTCATGACTTGTGGGAGCCCGTTTCATGTCCTGCATGGTTCAGATTTCCTGTTCAGAGTTCGGGTCCCAGAGATGGCTGCACTCAAAATGAAGAGATACATGAAAAGAATTAATTTGGGAAATGGGGGACCGGGCGGGCATCCACCTCTAGAGGGAGGACTACTCCTGCTCTGGCTTTGGTATCTCTTTTATTAAGGTTATTAGATACATGCATATCCTTTAGGCAGGAAATTTTAATAATAGACAATCAGCAAGAATTTACATATGTTTAACAGGTGGAGGTTGCTTTAACTACCAATGTCTCAACTAAACAAATAGTGATTAGCTCCAACCATTCAGAGCAATTAAGGTTGACCAGCCTTCCTGATTCCCTTTTCACATTTCTCTATTAGTGACAATGGTCGATGTCCAGCAATGACTTCTCTGATAGTCTTTAAGGTCCTTGATCACAGTGCTGGCACAGGTCCTGGGAACAAGCTCCATGAGGGACTTCCAGCTGAGCCACCAAGGGAGGGTCCTGTGGGCCTGTGCTCTCCTCCTGCCTTAGGCATGCCTGACTTTCAATTCCAACCGACCTGGGTGGCTCCTTCAGCTTCATGCTCCCAATACATACACAGCACCTGGAACAGTGCTTTTCACATGGCAGTTATTTGCTTATTTTTTATTATGTTATTCTATTTTGTTACATTATCATAATATTTATTAATATATTTTTATTATTTATATGAATGTGTAATGTTATGTATGATGAATATAGTATACTTATTGACACATTATTATAGTTATCATATTAAATTATAAAATTTTATCTCATACACTAGAGGCCCGGTGCACAAAATTCGGCTCAGCCTGCACCCTCTCCAATCTGGGATCCCTTGGGGAATGTCATCCCTCTCACAATTCAGGACTGCTGGCTCCCAAACCCTCACCTGCCTACCAGCTTGATCACCCCCTAAACACTCCCCTGCCAGCCTGATCGATGCCTAACTGCTCCCCTGCTGGCCCAATTGCCTCCAACTGCCCTCCCCTGCTGGCCTGATTGCCTGTAACTGCCCTCCCAAATGGCCCTGCCTTACTAGCTTGATCTCACCCCCAACTGCCCTCCCCTGGTGGCCTGATCTCTCTCCCATCTGCTCTTCCTGCTGGCCTGATCACCCCTAACCTCCTCTGCCTGCCTAATCACCTACAACTGCCCTCTCCTGCCAGCCTGATTTCACCCCAAATTGCCCTCCCCTGCTGGCCTGATTGCCCTTAATGGCTTCTGCCTCGGCCCTCACCACCATGGCTTTTTTCTGGAAAAAAAGTCGAATGAGCAGAAGATGGCCAATCAACCTAGTCTAACTAGCATATTATTTTATTAGTATAGATAGATTATATATGATAGGATTGCTTCAATTGGTGGGGAGGGGGATGCCTTTTTCATCAGGAGATGCTCTTGCAGACAAAAATGCATAATCCCTATATCTGGACTGAGAGCCAGCCACATGCACTATACTGCCAAACTGGTCATTAAAAACTGAACTGCTTTCTTAAACCTTACACCAAACAGCTGTTGCCCTTAAAACTCCTCTTCAGCCCCCACCTTATGTTCTGCCTTTGCAGTTCACCCAGATTAAGTTCTGATTGGTTCCTATGCCAATCAGAGTCAAAAGCTCTGCCTCCTAAGCACCCATTGGCTCCTCACAGTTCACCCAGATTTGTTTCTGATTGGCTGGTTTCTATGCCAGTCTGCATCTTCAGGCCTATCAGCAGTCCCAGCAGAGGCTCAAGAAAAAGAAAGGCACAGCTGCTGTCCAGGTCCCAAGAGAAAGAGAGAGGCAAGGGCTGATTAACAGCTGCCACAGGGGCTATGAATCAGACCCTGCTTCTTTCTCCTAGCCTCTCTTCGGGTCTGATTTGCAGCCCCCCTTGACAGTCATTGCTGTTCACAGTGCCGCAGCAGCCAGAAGTCAGTGCTGGTCACCATGGCAACCCAGCACTGACTTCCTGACAGTCAAGCCTTTGGTTGTTTTTACATAGTAGGATACTATACTATATAATAGGGGTGTCGAACTCAATCAGAGAAGGGGCCAAAATCTAAAATCCAGCCTAAATCACGGGCCGAATGGTTTACTGAACAGTCTAAACTGTCATTGTGATGGAAACGCAGCGGAGTGCAGTGATGACAGCGCTGTGGGGGCCACATTGCAAGGCCTGGCAGGACGGATTTGGCCCGCGGGCCTTGTGTTTGACACATGTGCTATATAACATGAAATGTTATTGTAATGAATATTATGGACTAATTAATAATTAATGCATGCTTGTATATTTGTGTAGGACTAAATCTTAAGGGAGACAGAGCAGGATTCTGGACAATATATTTCATTATCAGAAGAATGAAAACTCGCCCTAGCTGGTTTGGCTCAATGAGTAGAATGTCAGTCTGAGGACTGAAGGGTCCTGAGTTCGATTCTGGTCAAAGGCACATACTAGGTTTTGTGCTCAATCCCCAAAAAGGGGATTCCCTCTCATCATTGATGTTTCTATCTCCCTCTCCTCTCCTTTCCTCTCTGAAATAAATACAAATATATTTTTTAAAAAATAATGAAAACAATCCCAGATGTATCTCCTCAAAATGCTTTTCTTGTGAGTTTCTAGTATCTTTAAAGACTCCCTAGAACCCTGGTTCTCATTAGTTTTCCTCTCCTGAGCTGATTTTCTATGACTGAAATGTCCTAGCATCACTGACGCTCCTAACACTCTGTGAAATTACTTAATGGTACCAACAGGATGCGGTGTCCTGGCCAAACCAAATAGATGCCTGGTCTGCTGGTCGGGGCTGGCTGGAAACATGCACTCTACGAGTTCTGCAAGAGTTCTAGACGTGGGAAATGCCCACGAGCATTGGAGGGCCGGAGAATGGTCCGTCCTGTATTTTGCCACTCCTGTCTCCACCTTCATGAGCCTCAGTTGATTCACCTGCAACAAGGTTGAGGGAGGGAGCTGGGATAATTATGCCTCACGGCGGGGCTGTGAGAAACAATTAGAGAAATATTGCGAAGAGTTTGAATGAACAAATTCATCTGAAAAACCATTTGACTGGGTCTCTGGGGAACCACAAACAAACTTTTACAAGTTCACAGTTACTTAGCTCAGATCAGGTGATGATATTTTATTTCAGGAAAAAGAAAACACCATGTGCTAGCAGCCTTGCTCATGCTTGGGCCTCCGGGAGGAGGGAGGTGAGGGCTGCCTGGTCCAGCCCCGGGCCTGGGAGGAGCGTCACCCTTTCCGGTCATTCACTGGCAGCGTCTGTACCAACACCCTGGGTCCTGCCATCTCCTGCCCAGATGTTTGACTTTTCCGGACATCCCCTTCCATGGCATGCTTTTAGTTTTATGTCTTCTTCTTGGGCTTTCATTTTCTCTGCTTTTGTCTCCTTTTAGAAAACTAACAGATGGAAATGCCCCATAAAGGCTCAATATTGAGCTTTGACATGTGGTGGGAGCTGGTCAAAGCCTGTCTTCTTTATCTCCCCATTTTCTGGACTATTCTTCAGGAATAAGAAGGTCATATGTCATATTTTATGAATATATTCTTTTCTTTCCCCTTTTTCCTCTCTCCTCTCTCTCTCCCTCTCTCTTCCTCTCTCTCCCTCTCTATTTCCCTCTCTCATTCCTTCTCTCTTTCTTTGTAACACGTTCCAAGGTTCTTAGCTCTGAGGATACGGGAGTTACATGTAATTTGTGTGTAGCTTTATGCCACTTCACTGGTGATGCTTTACCTCAAAGGTCCCACTGACTTCTCCGCTCTAGGCCCAAAAGGCATACCTTTATGCCTTTGGAAGCCAAAGCAGCCTTCTGGGACTCAGCTCCCACCTGGAGTAACTGCAGCTGTGAGGGTCTTTCTGGGGATGTGGAGATGAGCAATCCACTCTCATCAGCCTCTCCGCCTTCAAGGTCACGGGGAAATGAACTGAGGGCAGGAGACTCAAGGCTGGGCTGGTTATGCCGTTACTGCTGTATTATTTGGGCTCATCATGTAACTTCTCTGGGTCTCAGTGTATTCACAAATAAACAGGAGAAACTTGGACTAAATCACTGGATTTCAAAACTGTTACTTCTTTTTGCAGCAGTGAAATCCTTTTCTCAAAACCTTGCACAGGACCCCAGCTAAAAGTGAAGGCAACAGATCGAAGTGAAGCTGGTTGAAGGTTGGGGAGAGGGCCCAGGGTGGGGCCCAGTGGAGGAGATGTGCTCCCTGGTTCCTTCCAGGGCCGGGACCCTGTGCCATAGCTCCTGACTCCAGCTGAGGATGCAAGAGAGGAGTCAGAAACCGTTGTCCCAGCACCCCTGCCTTTCTCCCATATCTCACCATACCTGGCTGCAAATAGGATCCGTTGGTTGTGGCAGGACATTGTGGAAAAACTGCCAGCCCACCCCGCTCCACAGCCCGCCATTGCCTTCTTCCCCAGCCTCCCAGTTTTCTGAGGCCGGGGCAGATGTGTAGGCTGACCTGAGACCTGGGAGAAGGCCGGGGGGGGGGGGGGGGTGGGGGCGGCCTGGTGACCTCACAGGGAAGGAGATCAAAGGAGGCTGAGCTCATCTGACCCAAGCCGCAGAGTCAGGGCCAGGACAGCTGTGCGAACAGAGGGGGGCACCGAGCACTCCTCAGGGAAGAAGGAGGCTCCTGAGCCTTCCCCGGCTTCCAGGTGCTACCTGCTTTCCCTCCCAGTCGTGGTTTTTTTTTTGTTGTTTGTTTGTTTGTTTGTTTTTTGGTTTTTTTTTTTTTTTTTTGGTTTTTTTTTGTGGAGGACAGTTAGAGAGGGAGAGGGCCAGTACAATTCCTGGCTGTTTTGTTTCTTTTGACTAATTCCTCATCCTGTACTTCTCTCCCACCTCCTCAGACTTTATAGGAATTTTCAGTTACTCAACACACCCTCTTTCCTGTCAGATCATATTTCATCCCTCACATTCCACCGGGGGCCTAGGTTAGCAGAGCCCAGCTGCCCCGGTTAACCTAGGTGAGATATTAAACCCCACCCGCCCCAGGAGTCACCCATCATCCTCCCCAAGCCACGAGCTCTCTCCCTGGTGAAACGGAGGTGATAACAGTTCTCATGGTATTTTCAATTAAAAATTCCTGAAATGTTTCCAACCTCAGCCAGCCAGAAAGGAGGGTGATGGAGAACAAATGGTGACAAGGAGAGAAAGAGAGAGAGAGAGAAGAAGAGAGAGGGAGGAGGAGGCGGGGGGGGGGGGGGGGGGGGGAGGGGGGGGGGGGGCAAATCTGTGAGGGGCCAGAAGTTAGTAAGGGAGTGAGGGAGAACCAAAACCCTAAAACCAACCTACGGTGAGAAAGAGGAGCGATGGAGAAAAGGCCCGGATGAGGCTGCTCCCGTTGGACACGGGAGGCCTAGGAAGGAGAGAAAGCAGAACCTGCATGTGGAAAAACTGAAACAGCCCAAAGACAAAGTGCTCTGGCTCCGAGTCAAGCCAGCGTAACGAAGGTAGCTGGCACTTACTTGGCATTCTTTCGCCAAGTTGTATGCACTGTCCTTCATTGCTCTTCCTTTATTTTTCTTTATCATTTTCCTTGTTACACTAACCAAAAATGTACCTGAGGCCACAGGGAAGGGAGCCACAGAGATCTAAACATCTAAGGAAGGAGGGCGCATGTATCCCTAGGTCCTGTTGGCTTTCCAGCGGCTCCAGATGACTAAGCCCCACCCTGACCTCCAAGGCAGGCATTTGGCAAGTTCGTTTTGTTGAAACCGAGGTGGTCGCCCATCCTGTTGGGGAGGGAGGCGCACAGACAAAGATAAATAGGAGGGAGATGAGGAAGGGCCAGTTATGTAACATTCCCAAACACACCACTTCAGAGTCGTCTGGAGGAGGAAATGAGAACCAGTCCTTTCAAAAGCAAAAGAGTAAAAACTCAAAACCTCCCAGGCACACACAGAGCCGTGCAGAGGAGAGAGTCCTGGATCAACAGGAACCGTGGCCACCAGGGGCTGCTTGTGGGATTCTCTTGAGGAAGAAGCTGCACAGTGGATTCCCCCAGAGAGAGTGGGGATCCTCCTCCAGTGTCCCCCAGCCCGGGCAGTGACGCCACCCATCACCTAGTCTGTGGCAGTCAGAAACCCGGTGTAGGTTACCTGGCCTTCCTCACCTGCACTGCTCTTCATCGTGACGTGGCTGGAAACCACTTCCTCCCTCTATCTCCTCTGTAATCACCTGGCTCAGACCCCACCTCTCTCATCTGTGGCATGATACCTGGTGTTCCCCCCACACCTCCCTACCACCGCATCATCTCTTGCTCCTTCTAATCCCCGACCACCTGTAGCCAGGGTAATCTACACATGCAACTCTCAAGGCATTTCACTGCTGAGAACTTTCTTCTCATTGATGTCAAGTTCAAAAGATGGACCACGGGCTGTCACATCTGCCGGGATGGGTCCCTGAGCCTCTCGTGCCCACCCTGCGGCTCTCCTATCCTACACCGCATGGAGCACATGGCCTTCTTTCAGGTCTGTGAACACACAGAATTCCTTTCTTGTTGGCATCTTACCCTGTACACCAGGGTCTCTCCTCTCCCTGGCACCTGCTGAGGGGAGGGAAACCTCAAAGGGAAGGGCTATATAGTCTCCTGGCTTCCAGGGTCCTCTGCTGGCCTGTAGTCTCTACCGCCCCAGGAATTGCAGGATGTGCACAGGTGGCCTCATCAGGCAAGCAGGGGGTCTTGGAAACACCCGACAACTCTCACACCTCCTTACAACTATCACCACCATGTCTGCTCCCACTGACAGACCACATGCCAACTCCAAATTAGCCACACGTACCTATTTGCCTAAAGGATTTTTTTAAAATATATTTTATTGATTTTTCACAGAGAGAGAGAGAGAGCTAGAAACATCGATGAGAGAGAGACATCAACCAGCTGCCTCCTGCACACCCCCCACCAGGGATGTGCCCGCAACCAATGTACATGCCCTTGACCAGAATCGAACCTGGGACCTTTCGGTCCGCAGGCCGACGCTCTATCCACTGAGCCAAACCAGTTTTGGCTGCCTAAAGGTTTAAGAGAACTTCCCCAAACTGAACTAACTGGGAGAAATGGGAGTTCTGACTAACCAGGTTCATTGGCTCCTTGGGCTGAAATGAGGGTCGGGGTAGAAAGCTTCCCATGGCTCTCTGAACAGATGGTGCCCTACTCTTCCACACACACTGCCTCCCTGAGCATCTTGGACCCACTTTGGGCTCCTCTTTGAACACTCCACACACAGGCTGTTATAGACTGAATGTTTGTGTCCACTCATTGCCCCAAATTCATATGTGGAAACCCTACTCCTCAGTGTAATGGTATTCGGAGGTACTGAAGTTTAAAGGGGTCCCATGATGGGATTAGTGCCCCCTACAAGAAAAGGAAAGACACCAGAGCTTCTTCTCCACACTCACCAAGGAAAGACCACGTGAGGACATGGTGAGAAGGTGACTATCTGTAACCCAGAAGAGGGCTCTAATAGACACTGAATCTGCCTGCACCTTGATCTTGGACTCCAGCCTCCAGGACTGGAAGAAATTCATGTCTGTTGTTTAAGCCACTCTGTCTGTAGTATTTCCTATAGCAGCCCAAGCTAAGACTAACGCCCAGTCGCCATTCCTCAGGACACCCACACCCTCAACGGGAAACCGGGGTCTTACTTCTGCCCAGGATGCCACTGGCTCAGATATTGGCAGATGTGAATGGGGCAAGCCTCTGCCCAGCTTGTCCCTGCTCAGAGGGCAGTGGGAAGGTCTGCCTTGAAGGCAGAATGACCGTGATCGCCTCATCTGCCCTTGGTTTTTTATCTGGGGGATGCCTGTCACTGGATTCTTGCTGAATCACCTAGGAGCATTCATCACTGTACAAATTAGCTTTTTTCCCCCTTAAGGTGCCATAGTCTAATCTATGGAAAAGAAAAAATAATAATTTTTTCTCTCTCTGCGATTTGATCTTGTGAAATAACTCTGACCTTTTTATGTTCCATGTAAATTTGCCTCCTTACTGAACTATGTCCATTGCAAAGAGCTCCTGGCCTCTACCCCCAACCCGGCATTAACTGAGACTGCTTTTCTGCCCCATCCAGGATGGAGGGCACTATCTCCTCTGATGCCCCCAGTTCTTCCTGAAAAGTGAAGGAGTTCCTCTTCACACTGGAATGTTCCTTCCTCCCCAGTCCCTTCATCTAACTGGCTTCTGTTTGCCTTTCACTTTTCAACTCAAACTTTCTCAGTAAGTTTATTCATTCATTCATTTGTTCATTTATTCATTCTACACATATTGTGTACATGCCCTGGGCGAGATGTTGAAGATACAATATAATGATGAGCCAAAACAAACATATCCCTAATGGAGCCTACAGTCTATGGGAGCATACAATCAAGTGCCATATTTTTCCATGGATAAGATGCTATTTTATTCTAAAATCGTTAGACTAAAATTTGAGGGGTGTCTTTTATACCGGATTCAGCCGAGGAGGGAGCCAGGTCGGTGCTTAGCTGCCCATACCTTGTCAAACAGGCTTCCTCCAAACATAAGCCTTATTGTTACTGACATTAGCTGATGCCATAATTGGAGGTGGAGGTGGAGAGTGCACAGATGCAACAGGGACCAGAGTGTTCTGAGCCCATAAAGATGTCAAAAAATAAAAAGATAAATACGAGTAAGTGATTGTTTAACTCTGCAAAATTCAAACTGAATGTAATCAGCTATGCAAAAGAGCATGGTAGAGCTGCAGAGAGACAATTTGGACCCCCCTCCCCAACTCAGTGTATGATCAGACAGTGGAGAAAACAGGAGGAACAACTCCTTAAGATGCCAAAAAAGAAGAAGGCCTTAAGAGGAAAACCAGCAAAGTGTTTAAAATATTGATTTGGGGTTGGAAAAATAGGGGGTGTTTCATACATGGGGGTGTCTTATACATGGAAAAACATGGTATGTAAAAGTAAGAGTGTCACTGTGATAGAATGCAGTGTTGGGGGAATTGCATGTACTCAGGGAGGCTGGGAAAAGCTGTTTAGGCAATGAGAGAAACATATGAGCATTCCAAGCAGAGTAACAACCTGTGGGAAGGTTGCTCATCAGGAGAGAGCAAAGCACCTATTAGGGCCTGAAAGAAGGCTGAGGTGGCTGGCCAGAGAGTGAGGGCTGTTGCACTGACTCGGGGAGAGAGTGAGGGGCAGAATATCCAGGACACTGTGGGATACTCTCTGGAGTTTGCCTGGATACTGAAAGCAAAGAGACAATAATGTTAATTGTGGGATGGGAAATGGGAGTGTTGAAGGGTAGAGGAGAAGAGGTGGGGTGAGGCACAATGTGTGGCATAATCAGGTGTTCCTTTCAGATCACCGTGGCTGTATGGTGCAGCATGGACTGCAGGGCTTCTGTGAGTAGTTGGTGGACCTGGCCAGGATACTACTATGGTGCAGACAAGAGACAATGGTTCGAGTGGAGACAATGGAAATGAAGACGGAGAGAGGTACAAAATTCTAGAAGTCACATAGGAACAAAACCAAGAGAATTTGGTAAGGAATTAGTAATAGCAAAATAAGGGGGAGAGGGGTAGATAAGGAATTAGTAATAACAAAACCAGCAGGATTTGGTAATAGAAACTGAAAGGGATTAAGGATGACTCCTGGGTTATTGCCTCCACACTGGGGAGTTGGGGGTGGGAGTGCTGTTCCTTGAGATGGGTAGGGCTAAAATAGGCCCTGGTTTAGGTTCTACCCAACACTCAGCATCATTGTAATTCATCATTATTTGGGTGATTATGTGTTTATTGTATGAATTTCCTGGAAAATTATTAGCTCCATGAGGGTGGAACTTGAATTGGTCTTATTCACCCGGAAATCCTTGAGGCCTGACTTGTTGGCATTCAGCAAATGTTTGCTGAATAAATTAGTGACCATCTGCCTCTTTCGGTCTGCCCCTGGGAAATCACCACATGAAACATTCACCATTTCTGTAGTCTCCATGCATCCCAAACAGAATTTGTTACTAACTTCATATGTTGGAGTTGAAAAGCACTGGGCTTGGAGTCAAAAGATCTGGGTTGAAGTCCCACTAGTTATGTGCTGTGCTAGCAAAAGGTCTATAGACGAGTCAGAAATAATCAGAAATACTTTCCCTCTCGGGTAGAGCAACCTGGAAGGCAAGCCAGTCAGAATACAAACTCAGCAAATGAGATTGTCATTCTGAAGGTGTTAGCTTTACCATGCTCTGTAATAGCTCATTTTATTTTATTTTATTTTTATTTATTTCTTTTTTATTTGTTAATGGTGGAAATCTAGATGAACCTCAGAGAGGAACAGAGGTCTCCAGCATTGGGGCTGCCCTAAAAGGAACTTTTCTAGGAGTCATTTCTCTAAGGGACATTTACCTCCATCATTCTTTCCTTGGGAAGAAGTCATATATAGAGGGTAGGGGGTGAACACTGAGTCATATGGGGAGCACTGACTCAGCCTCGGGAGTTCTGGTTCCAGACCCAACCTGCTGTCTTGAGACTATAGATAAGCAAAAACCCCCACCCCAGCCAGGGCTGAGTGTCTGTATGTAGAAAATGAAGGCCTTTACTATCTTATTGCCTATCAGTAGGGTAGAACTGGCTATCGGGGATGTTGTTGCAGAAGAGGTGATAGCTTACAAGGCAAGGAGGGTCAGAGATGGTGGAATGAGATTGTTGACTTAAAACACTAGGAGGCACAAGTTCAAATCTCCAGCTGCCTGAGTAACTTCTATCTGTTCATCAATGAGGCACTCCCTGAACCCCAACCTAAAGTAAGCCCCTCACTATTTCCTATCATAGTACCTTTTTAGGAAAAAAAACCATAAAAATTACACAATTTTAAATTAAATATGTATGTGATTATATTTCAAATTCATCTCTGCCACTGCACTAAGTTCCATTAAAATCCCCTTCTGTATGAACAAAATTTAACACAGTTACTGTCAGGCATAGATTAAATAGAGAACTATTGAACAAATGAATGAATGAAGATAGATGGATGGGCGAGACTGTGAGTGGGTGAGTATAGAAAACACAGTTCTCAAGCTGCAATATTCCCTATTGTGCTGGGACTTCTGCCATCTGGTTTTTGATGTGTTCATTCCCCCTCCCCAACCCTACCAGAGCCCAAACCATTTCCCCTGTCCCCAGGAGAAAGACCCAGATCTCCTCAGCTTGCTTGCTGGACCTGGCACTGCGACTCATTTTCCTTATTATATGGCTGCTGTCCTGACAGTCGTTGCTTTATGATTAAAAGGGTTATAAATTAGCTCAATCCTAAAGATTACTTCAGGGGACCAACTGCCAACCAATTTCTGTTAAGACTTCTAAAGTGACTGTGGTTCTGACAACAACAGCAGTTCCACTATTTTGTTCCTATTTGTCAGGCCAGCACTATCATAGCAGAGGTGTTTTCTTACCTCCCTTTCCCAGGTGAGGGCCCAGAAGGGGATTTGCCCACAGTGAAGCAAATAGCAATGGGCCAAGCTGACTTGGGATTTAGGCAGGCAGAGTACAGAAACTGTGCCCATAAACATTACGATAGATTTCCTCGTGTTCTAAAAGTGTGTTCTGTTGGTTGAGTTCAGCTCCAGCTGTGAGATTTCTATTCTAGGGTTCATATTGGGTCTCCAAGTAATGCCCAATTGCAAAGTGGGCGGGTGTGCAGAGGCCGCTGTGTCCCGGGGAGAGGAAATATTTTGATTTTTGGAGTGTCAATGGTGCATACAAGTTCTGCAGATGGTCCTCCAGGGGCTGCAGGCTATGATTTCTGGAAAAACTCGAGTGTCTGCTCTGGAATCAAATGGCCCAGGAGAGGAGCAGGTGCCCAGTCCCTGACTGCCCACAGCATCAGCGACTCCCATGCCTTGGTTTTCCTGATATCGTAGAAGGCCTGATGCCAAAAGTCTGCCACAGCAGAGGTCAACTTTCTCATTGCATTTATTTCTATTTTAAACAACAAGGATTTATAAAGTCAAATTAGGGATTAAGTCCCAAAGTGTGCCAAACAGCAGACTGCAGCACATGGAGGCTCAATGAGAATTTCATAAAGTACCATCTTACAGTAACAACGACAACAAAACTAGTGCTTTTAACCCTTTTTGAAATAGCTTGGATGAAAATCAACTCTTCACCAAGCCTGGAACCAATATGCTGTTGTTTCTTCTGTTTGTATCAATTTTAACAGCTGTTGCTTTGCTAGGATTAATTTGTCTCCGAGGGGTTTCAACACTATCCTCCCTGGTGTATTTTCAGAGCCCATAATGTCATGTAATCGGGACCATGTTATTTTTGTCTGAATCTCTGGGAGTAATGTAAGAGGAAAAAGGAAACTAGCTAACTCCCAACCATTTGACCAAAGGTTAAATTAGTCTTGGCCTTTCCCCAGCTGGACAGAATGCTGCTCAAACATTTATTCCACCCAGCAGAATGGAAGTCCTCTTCCTCTTTTCTTGAATTGTTGGCCTTAAGATATCCTTCCCCCTCATGTCCCCAAGTAATATGTCAATATTTTTGTCCCTTTCCCCTCAGCCCCCATCTTCACCATGTTCATTATGGATCATTAGCACTGAGGCAAAATGTGTAGAAAAGTCATAAGAGGTGGAAATAGATGCTGACATGGGAACTTGTAACATATTTTTCTTGAGAAAGACTTCCAATCGCGAAGTAACTACAAGAACACAGTGCTCGGCCCCTTTGCCTTGTCATCAGTGTGGATGCCCAGTGTCACCAAGATCTCAAGAACACCCCAATGGCTCTGGTTGCAGCTTCTTCTTGGCCAGCCAAAACCCTCTCCCGAGCCCAGTAGCTGGTCCTCTTGTAATACACAGACATGTTGACTTTCACACCATCAACTTGTCACTTCCTGCAAGTACAGGAAGCTCTCTTGGGGGCTATGCGTGAGTCATAAAAACTCAACATCTCTCCATCAACACTATCAGTTTTGTATTTGAAGGAACTTCGGGACATGAGTTGTGCCTGTTAAATGATATACCAAGCCCAGTGAAGTATTTATGTTTCCTTTTGGCATTTTTCTTCCATTAGCAGCAGAAATTTGTCCAGTGGCAAATGACAGCCTTCTTTCTGAGAAGCAGTGGGGACACTGGTAGAGGAGAACGAGCTAGGACTTTGGAGCTAGAAGAGCTGTGAAAGCAACAGTGAACACTTACTGAGACTTCGCCAGGTCCTCGCCTGCATTATTTCCTTTAGCCTGTGCAACGATTCCAGGAGGCAGGTACTTTTCTTGTTCCCATTTTCAAAGACGGAGATTGACACTTGGAGGCAGGAGGTGGGAGGCCATTCTGGGATTGTTGGGATCAACTTCTCCAGCCCATTTCTTCTTCCCTGAAATGGGAGCAATAACACCTATCCTTTCTACAGACAAGGGAGGTTATAAGACTTGAATGAGACACCGAGGTGGGGGGGGGGGAAATGGCACAGCAAAGCAATATTCCATGTTCTTGTTGTTATTTTTGTGGCTGAGCCATAATGAGCACTAGGGATCCACTGCCTCACCAGCTTGTTTGTGGCCTGAGTCTTGCAATTGGTAGGACAGTGTGTGGTGATAGATGCCCATATGGATGGTGGTATTTCCAATCTTGTTGGATGAAGAATAACAAGAAGTAAGAGCAAGAGTATAGGAAAGGGATCTAAAAAAGCAAGAGCAACCTATCTATCTATCTCAAGGAGAGAGGGATAAAACAAGATGTTGCAGTATCAGCCCTCAGGTCAGTCGTTTTCCCTCTCAGAGCCCAGCCTGAAGTCCCTGTGGGCATCTATATCCAAGCAAATTCTGTCAAGTGCACCCTTCAAAGAGCTCTCCCATTTCACTTCTCTCCTTTCTCTCTGTCATAGTTGTAGTTCAGGTACCCATCACCACTCACTTGGACTTTGTCAAAGCTTTCTACCTGATCCCATGCCTCCAGATCCATTCCCTTCCTCCATCCTGCATGAGAAACCTTACCTTCAAAGACTACTCCATCCCTTGAAGGATAACATCTGAATTTGAGCATCATTTACCACTCTTTACTACCCCAACCCTACTAACACCTACAGCCTCAGGTGAACCACATCTTACAGCCTAGTATTCCACCCACACAATCACTGGCCATGACTCACACTTGACTTTTCCTCTTTCAACCTCTGTGCTTTTAATGCTTTGGAAGCAGGGAAGTTGTCCTTCCCATTTTTACCTCTGAATCCTGCAAAGTCCAGCTCATGGATTGTCCATTATTTTTTATTGATTTATTTTAGAGAGAGATAAAAGGAGACAGAGAGAGAAACATCAATTGCCTGACTCCTGCACACCCTCTATTAGGGATTGAGCCCAAAACCAGAACATATACCCTGCCCGGGAATTGAACCAGCAACCTTCCAGTACATGAGATGATGCTCAACAAACTGAGCCACACTGGCCAGGGCTCTTTCTGTCTATTTTTTTAAATTACCCAATAGGATTGCAATTACTTAATTCCTGTCAGTCTTTCTCGGGGTTTCTAAGCAGTGGGAACTGCGTTAGCGTCTATAAATCCCCCAGCCTTGGAGTCTGGTGTACAGAAGGCTCTTGACAGAGGCTGTGTGCAAGGATGAATGAACTTCTAAGCTTGGATTGGACTTGAATACAGATGGCTCTTCCTTTTTTCCCTGCTCAGTTCACTGACTGTGTTTTCCTAAAAATGTTCATGAGCTTTTCAATGACTCTAGAGATTGTGCTCATGCCCATGAGGTGGAAATGAATGGTATCTAAAATATCTTAAAGCAAGCAAGAAAAAAAAAAAAACTCTTTTTTTTTTTTAAGTTAAAGTTTTCATCTAACAAAGCATTTTACTGGAGCATCTTGGGAAGGACATTGGTTTCATGCAAGGTTTGCACAAGAACTCTACCAGCAAATTAATCCAGGGAAATGGATCCTCACACCTCCTTTACTTTTCTGGTCTCATTGGTTTAACGAAAAAAGTTGGAATGGTGTTGACAACACCGTGTTATCCAAAGGAGCAAGATTGGGATCTATTCTTTCCTCAAAAAGAAACAATACAAGCTCTGCAAGCAGAGGCATGTTTCCTTTTTTTCTTTTCTTTCTTTTTTTTTTTTTTTTTTTTTTTTTCATGAAAACCTATTGCAGTTCAGTGGGTTAACCACAGCTATTCTGGAAATACTTTGTATTAGATGTGCAGCCCTAAGCCAAAATGTCACAGACATTTTAATTGTCCTAGTTGACTAATACTCATTGATATATGTACATACATGCATATTCTGTTTTGAATTTGCCCCATCAACCAGCATACATAATAACCTCAAAGTAGAAACAGATTTAACTTTTAATTTTTACTAGTCTGATTACAAATGGGAATTAAATCGTGTGGTTAAAAGCAACAGCAACCACTTCAGCCAAGTTACAATGAATAACTTCCACAGAAAGTCTCTCGTTAGGAACATATCTTGGGCTCAGCCAGAGTTCTAGATGAAACCAATTACTTTCTGGGAAGTTACTGTACTGAGAATGGTAATCTGACTCTGTGGTTCTCAAACCTGAACTTAAGGATTAGTGTCGGGCAGGTGGCATAGGGATCTCAAAAAGAGAATTTCAAAAGTGCTCTTCTCAGGCCTCCTCCAGGTACATACTGACTTGGTGTGTCTGGGGCAGGGGGCCTGGAAGACTGTATTCTGACAAAGCCAACTAATTTTGATGCAAAGATGGGTTTGGGGTCCACCCCCACCCCACCCCTCACCTTGCACAGGTGTAATTTTGGGTAGTATCTCTGTAATTCTTTTAAGTGGAAGAAGCTCTGGGCAGGGACCAAAAATGCATGTGACAATGCCTGCCTGCTGGTGTTCTGTGACAAGAGCCACACATTAAATAAAAAATGTGTTTGCCACTCAGAGAGCAAGAGTGCGGTGTTCATGGGCAGTCAACAGCCTCTTCATATGTAAGTGATTTGTCACAGATTACTTGGAGTTATTCTATTGTGCAAGAGCAGTGGAATGGCCTAAGTAAAACCAGTCCTTGGCAGTCTCTGCTCTCACGAACCCTGAGGTTTTTCTCAGATCAGGGTGGGAAGGACTGAGGCTTTCAAGCTAGACCCTCCTTTTCATCTGGCACAGATCTGGCCCCAGCCTCTAAATGCAAGGGCCTTTTCCACGAGGTCAGCAGAAACCAGATACCTCCGCCTGCTTGCTAAGCTATAGATCAGAGGCCTGACGGATGGATAAACTCGCTGGGGAAGCTCCTCGAGAGTGAATGGGGGTGCAATTACCTTAGAACTCCCAGTGATGGCCGGGCCCCTTTTATTTTGAAAGCTGGCTCAGGCAGAAACCTAGCAAGTTATTGGGAGATGGCTCTTGTCCAAGGCAGCAGGTGACCACTGGACATCAAGTTGTTTCCTTTAATATAAATCATTATTCATCTTAGGCTTCCTTCTTTGCCATCAGATATGTGTCATAGATTTCTAAGAACATTTTAAGCATTTAAATTTTGTCCACAGAAGTAGTGGAGAAAAGTGGTTTTATAAAACCCATTCTCACTGAATGTCCTATTCCCATCTAGACAAAGAATGTAATTTGAGTTTGGAAAAAATAGCTAAGTCCTTATCTTCATTTTTCTTTTAGTTATAAGTTGAAATCAATAGCTAGAGATGTGTATTTCTCTCTCTCTCTCTCTCTCTCTCTCTCTCTCTCTCTCTCTCTCTCTCTCTCTCTCTCTCTCTCTCTCTCTCTCTCTTTTGTTCCTTGATTTCTTGTTATGAATTTCTCCAAAAGAAAAACAATCAACTGTGTAACAGCAGACAAAACTGCTGCTATTGAAAAGTGGAATATTAAGTGGCATGAATCCAAGCATTCAGGAGATAACTTCATAACTTCACCAAATATTCAGTGTTCCACTCTTAGCCCAGATATTTGCTGTATCTGGAATTGCATGGAGATGAATACTGGAATTGTTGCTTCTTCCAGGTGAAATGAGCCTTAGCCAGTCCTGTGTGTAAAGATCAGTCAGGCACCAATATGCAGAAGGTCTGGGCCCTGTAACATGCCACGGAGATGGCAGTGGCTGGGCTGGCTCTGCAAACTGGTTGTGATGACACACCCACCTTTTCCAGTGTGAATGGACAACCCTGAAATGAGGGATCTGCGACCAGAGGAAAGAACTCTGCCTTTTACATGTGTTTCCTTAATCCTCACAATTAGCTCTGCCATTGCGTATTCCTGTTTTCAGGGTCTTCTGTTTCTCCAAAACTCAGTAACTTCAAAAGTAGCCATTTCCCTGCCCCATGTTCAAGGCCAGCACATGCTCCATCTTTCTCTTGGGAAAATTGTCAAGGAGAGCAAATTGTTAACTTGTCTATCAGATCAGACCAGATCCTTCTGCAGCAGAGAGCAGCTCATGGTCTATTGCTTCTCTCTGAGGAGATCCCATTGGCTCCCACACAATGAAGCCATAGCAATGTTGTCAATGTCTTCCTCAGTTCTTTCTCCTTCCTCCCTGCTCCTTCCTTTCTTTGATCTTCCTCCCTCCCTCCCTTCCTTTTCTTTTTTTTTTTTAATATATTTTATTGATTTTTACAGAGAGGAAGGGAAAGGGAGAGGGAGTTAGAAACATAGATGAGAGAGAAACATTGATCAGCTGCCTCCTGCACACCTCCTACTGGGGGTGGGCCTGCAACCGGAATCAAACCTAGGGCCTTTCAGTCCGCAAGTCAATGCTCTATCCACTGAGCCAAACCAGTTAGGGCCCTTCCTTTCTTGCTTCCTTCCTTCTCTTTCCCTCTTACTTTCTTATAATTTACTCCCATCTCACATATCTGAAGTCTAAGGTCTATTGAATGAGCCCCATATCACACATTAGTAGCTGGAGGCTTCCTTCACAATCCCCTTCATTCACCTCATCATGGCTACATTGCAGTGGAGTCTATCACCAAAGGACACCTTGCCACCCAGGTTTCCTTTCTGGGGATGTTGCAGTTCTTGCTGCTAATTTGGTAAGGGTTCTGCTGATGGTGTAGATCCTCCTCCCTCAAGGAATTGAGATTCCTTCAGTGACTACACAAGCCCAGTTTTTCCTCAAGGTCATCGGTACTGTATTCTTTCTTTTTCTTACTTAGCAATTTACCTGTGAAGGCTGCTCTGAGAGTAGACATTACCCTGGTACTAGGGTTCAAGTCATGACAACAATATGTGGGTTTCCTCTCAGCCCCAAAGAGAATTCATTTCATGAACAAGCTTTTAAATATTAATTTTTGCACTCACTGGCTAGTATCATAAATTTATCCATTTCTGATCATGAATTTTTGGAGGGCATACAAAGAAACATTCCTTGACATCCACTGGCCTCATCAATAAGGAGCTCTGAAGTTGGGGGAGAGATGCTGAAAGCAAATCCTGTGTACCCGTGAGTGCACTCGGCCATTGATACAGACCCACAGGTGCTGCAAAGGGAAGACATGCCAGGAACAGTCTCCCGGCTGCATCTGAGAAATGGTAGGTCCACACCAGAATAACAATGCTCAGATGCTCTCGTGAGAATTCAGTCACCAAGGTCCTCCAGAGGCACTGGGAGCCTGGAGGCTGGCTGGGCTGAGGTGCTCACACTCCATCCATCACCTTCAAAGCAGCATCCTGGGCAGGAGCTCTTCCAGGGGGGCTCCACTGGGCAAAAGGGTGTTCCATTTGCATTTCTTTGTTGTGCTGTTTGCATTTTGCACTTTACCACCTGTCCACCCAAAGGTAGAAGTTCATTAAAATATCCTCCTGTGCAGGCCTTCCCAGGAGATAGAGTTTTCCTTTTCCCACAGGACAGCTATCCCAGGCCTAAGCCTTGCCTCACGGTAGCTCAGGCAGCCCATTTTCTTCAAGACAAAGGAACTTTCCACTCCGAAGCTTCTCCTTTGTTGAATCTCTCTGGCCTTAGTTTCCTTATCTGAAGGATAATGTTGGGCTAAATGTGGACCTTCCTAACTCCAACATGGGATGATTTTTGCTGACCCATTGTAGGAAAGAGAGTAATGATAGTAAAAGCTTCCTTGCTGATCATTCCATATGCCAGGCACTAAGTATTCACATGTACTGGCTGTCTGTCTTCAACTCAACTGCCCTTGACAAGTACTCTAGTATGTTTATATCAGGGATGAAGAAACTGAGACAAGAGTGGTTAGAGGACTCAGTTAAGCTCACACAGAGTAAAAAGTAGAGCCTGGGTATCCACCCAGGCAGTCTGGGTTCAGAGCTAGAAATTTCAACCACACCCTATATTGAGATAAATTATTACATATATGTTACATGTTTATTTACCTAACTTCACCATGTGACATATGAACACATTCTTCTAAAAATTGAAACATCCATTGTGAGTCTGTACTGCTGTGATTACTATTTAAAGAGAGGACATTTTCATATGCTAACTAAATTTGTCTATGTTCATTCCTCTGTGAATTACTTATTCATATTGTTTGTCCAGTGCTCTATTGGCTTGTAATTTTCTTATTGATTTCTAGGAGCTTTTTATATATTCTGGATACCGATCACTTATTTGTTACATTCATGGCAAATATTTTCTCCTAATCTGTTGGGTGCATGCTTTTAAAAAAATCTCACTTATTGAATGCTATTGCCTTGACATGCATTAGCAATAATCCTTGTAGCAAAACTATGTGATACTCTCTTCTTCAGCTTTATAGCAGAGCAACATGTGATACAAAGGGTAAGCATCTTGCTCCACGTCACACACAAATGGCAGAGCCGGGAAAGAAGGCTGTCTGTCTGCTTCAGATCCAGTCTTACTACCACTCTTAACTCCGCCCAGTCTCACAGTCCCACTTGGCAAAATGCAAGGACTATTTTTTTAAACATCAGGTCATTCTTATCATAGACAATGACTATAAACTCTTTAATTCAGCTAGTAAGCTTTCCTGCTTCTATTCATGTCATTTGGTGTGATCATGTGCAAGAAGACCCAGGAAGTAAAAATCTAATCACTAGCCCCTTGAAAGCAGGAACCAAGTTCTGTTCACAGTGCTACCCCAGAGCCTGCGGGAAGTGCTGGGAATTGACAAAGTGGAAGGTGCTGTATCCAGCAGGCAGAGTTCTCCTGGCCTGGTGTTGCCACTGTGGGAGGATTTGTGCTCTCCACTATCCATGGGGATGTCTATCCACTCATACATCCGCCCTGGATGCTGTGCTGAGAGCTGTGTGAGTACCGTGTTTCCCCGAAAATAAGACATCCTCCAAAAATAAGACCTACTTACAGGTTTCCTTCTGAGTGAAATATAAGACATCCCCCGAAAATAAGGCCCCCTAGGCTAAACATGAGAGATTTGGTGCACTGATTCTGAAAGAAATGGAGTCACAAGAAATTCACCAGGAAATTCAGGAATTGGATTGTTATGATGATGTTCCAGAAGATGATGACATGATTGTCATTGAATAAATGAGTAAATTCTTGATACTGTAGGATTCACAGTTTGTCTGGTTTGTGTTGACAACCACCGTACTACCGTACCGTATACAGGTAATAAATTTCCTTTATTTTCATTTAACAATAAATGTGTACCGTATTCTTCTTCATGGAAAAATAAGACATCCCCTGAAAGTAAGACCTAGCGCATCTTTGGGAGCAAAAATTAATAGAAGACACTGTCTTATTTTTGGGGAAACAGGGTAGAGGCTGTCCCATAGCAGATTCCTTCTTCCTGACAATTCACAGCTCCTCCTGGATCCCAGCAGAGCATGGCCGTCCGCCTCTTTGCAAGGTTTGTTTAGCATTTCAGAGGAAGCAGGGTAGCCGGTTCTATTAGCTGCCCTTGCTTCCAGGTCGCCATCCTCTCCCTTCCTGCCAGCTCTTCACTGCTTTGTTACACACACTCAGGATCTACCCCTGGTTAATGGACAGATATTTTCCCCTTGAGGTTGATTCCAGGTACTTTGGGTTTTCTTTTGTTGCTTCTATCTGTACTTTTTTCTTCTAGAAGCTACTGTCTGGAGGGAGTCAGTATGGTGTTAAGAAAAATTCTGGTCTTTGCCAAAACCAGTTTGGCTCAGTGGTAGAGTGTCGGTCTGCGGACTGAAAGGTTCCGGGTTTGATTCCGGTCAAAGGCATGTACCTTGGTTGTGGGCACATCCCCGGTAAGGGGTGTGCAAGAGGCAGCTGGTTGATGTTTCTCTCTCATCGATGTTTCTAGCTCTATCTCTCTCCCTTCCTCTGTGTAAAAAGTCAATAAAATATATTAAAAAGAAAAAAGAAAAATTCTGGACTTTGGACATGACTCTGAATCTTCCAGCTCTGTGCCCCAGGCAAGTAAAAATGCTAATAGGCAATATGCTATATAGCAAATCATAATTCTCTCAGTCTCTGATCCTTGCCCTATATCTGCCCTTCTAAAATCCTTTTTGGAAGAAGGGAAGATATTTAAAAAACTCAAATGACACCTTGCCTATAAAATTTCCCCCAGACTAGCCCCAGACCCTGTTCCCGTCAAAATTGATCCCTTCCTTCCTCTGCCTTCCCATTGTAGTTTTTCTTCTTCTAAGTACATTACTTGCAATATTACAGTGACTTATTTATCTCCCTCCTACCACATTAAAGGTAAGCTCCAGAGGACCGACATGTCTCACCCACTAGGTATTCTGAGCACCTGTGCCAACACTGAGTGTGGGGTGATTAACCCACTGAAAGTATGAAGAGGAGTGGGCCCGGCTCCAGGAAGAGGGAGTCAGTACCAGAGAGCAGAGAGAGGGAATGATATCAAATGGGTTAGCTGGGGTTGGAGGAAGAGATGAGTGGAAAGGGGAGAGTGATAATGGAGATGTGTGTCGGGCAGAGGTTGGGGGTTGGGGTTCCATCACCTGGATGGAGGCTCCACCCCAAAGGCTGGAAGAAGATTGGACTTCAGTTCTGCACTACCACTTCCGATGCCTCTCAAATCTCAGTGCCATCACGCCATGGGCTCCTGCTGCCTCCCGCTGAGGGAGTGCTGAGGTTGAGAGGAACGATGGAATGTGAAGACACTGTGTGAATGAGGCAGCAGCATGTGGAGGGGAGCTGGCCCCCAGCGCCTATAGTCGGCACACAGCAGGGACCATGACAAACCAGGTGCCTGGACTGCTAGTCAAGGGCCCTCCCGCCACAGGGGGCCGCCCCATGGGAGCTCAATGGGGAGGAACGTGGATTTTTCAGCAACGCAAAGGAATACTTCCTAAGATCACACACAAAGCCCAGAATCATGGCCAGCTCCGAGGCCAGCCAATTGGATGTGAGAAACAGGAAACAACCAAGCGATGAAGTAAACTGATCCAAGTGTTGAAAAGATAATTTGTCCAAAACCAGCCCCGTGGTGACGCTTCACTGTTATTTATTAGCTAAGGGCAGGGGTATGTGGATCGACCATTACAGGACGATCTTTAAGGCCATTACTGCCTCAAGTATCAGAACGAAGGCTCTTGACTCTCTCAAATTTCCAGCTCCTTTTTTGGGAAGGTTTTGTTCCCTATGGAGACTTTAGGAAGCAGGCCCTGTGTTTAAATGTTTGATGCCACATAGGCCAGAAAGAGGAGGGGAAGATGCAACACCCATGGTGAAGTTCACACCTTCCCAAGGGGCAGGAGGGCATTTTTTATTTTGCCTGGGGGGGTTCCCACAGTCGTTCATCCAGCGATCCTGACATCCCCTCTCTGAGTGCAGGACCCC
Organism: Pipistrellus kuhlii; assembly: GCF_014108245.1. Classification (NCBI taxonomy): domain Eukaryota; kingdom Metazoa; phylum Chordata; class Mammalia; order Chiroptera; family Vespertilionidae; genus Pipistrellus; species Pipistrellus kuhlii. The sequence goes on along the minus strand of NW_023425404.1, from coordinate 39,722,668 downwards.
TTCCCAACACAGAGTCGTACCAAGGGGAGAAGTCAGCTGTGCCCTTGAGAGGGGAGGGGAGAGGCTCTAGGGCTGGACACACCACAGCCCTCTAGTCCCAGAGAGCAAGTGCCTTCAGTGAGACAGTGACAACAGCAAACACCGGCTGAGACCTGGGCACACTAGGCAGAGAGCTGAGGACACTGTGTACCAGAGCTGCTGCTCAAACACTCTGCCCCTAAACCTCCATCCCCTCACCTGCAGGAGGAGACTCTCACTCCCGAATACCATCTTGCGAGGTTACTGCACTACAACCACAGGGCCACATGCTGACGATGTCGATGGCCTCTTGGATACCTAGAAACTACTATCGGGTCTGCTTCTGGCAAGAGGGCTGGGGAATGCGACAAAGCATGGGAGGTATCTTCCAATATCTACATACTCTCTCGTTGGCTTTTGAGTTTTGAACCTACTGCATGCAATTAACTAGCCAAAAATAACTACAATAATTCACATTTAAAGTAAGAGGGACCCACAAACAGTTTCCCAGTCCAGTTGAATCAAAATACCCAGACAGGAAGTGAGGCAGTGTTTTAACCAATTCTCTAACGTGACTCTGGTGCCTGGTTCAAGGACCCCTGCCTGCGCTTGAGGGCGACACTTCCCTCCCCACAAAGGACCCGTGTTTTATAGATAAGAAAACTGACCTCTTAGGGGGCCAAGACACACCCTCATGTAGGAACAGGACAGCTGGTAGAATCTTCGTTTCCAGTGCCCAGAACTCCAAGCCATGGAGACCCTCCTCCTCTTCCCACTGGGGCTCCCAGAATCCTCCCCTCTCAGCACCACAAGAAAGGCTCTCCTTGTTCCAGGTCCCTTGCTTTCTGCTCGCTAACCTGGAAACCTGGGTGACGATGTTGTTTAGTGGGTACTAATGGGCTCCTTGGCTCCGTTAAAAGACAGGCACTGCTTGAACCCTTCTGGAAACACTGGCAATTCATGGCTGTGTTTTGCACCTGGTAAGTTCACATGTGGAATTCACTACAACAATTTCCCCAGAATGCTAGCTGCCCCAGGAGGCAGAGGACAAAGAGCTCTGCATGCAGTCCCCGGCCCTGGGCTGAAATGTTTACCTTGTGGAAGTCATTTCTCTTTTTGCCTCGTTTCCTACATCTGTAAGATAAGGACACTCGACACAATAATCTTAAAGGAACCATTTAACTTTTAAAATCTATTCCATAACCCCTGTCTGAATCTTTCCTTTCTGTTTAAATATGTTTCCAATGACAGGCCCTGGCCAATTCAATAGTCCTTTTGGAAAAGAGTTCCCAGCGATGCGGGTAATTTTGAGCTCGGAGCCCCAGCAACATGGTTGTAGCCATTTCAGGATCAGGCAGGCAGTCCAGGGAGCCACTTCGTGCAAACATCAGTCTTGATCACAAGAAAGAAGGAGAGCTTGGTATTCACTACAAGACACTGAAGCCAAAAGAGAGTTAAAGATGGAAGTGAGCTGTGAGAACTGAAGAAGGCGCGGCCTAAGAAACGTGTGTGTGTGTGTGTGTGTGTGTGTGTGTGCAGACACGCCTGCTCCTGCCGCAGGTGAGTGTGCCTGAGAAAGGGGCGGTCCAGAGGAGATGCCCTATTTTTTAAAAAAATATATTTTATTGATTTTTTTTACAGAGAGGAAGAGAGAGAGATAGAGAGCCAGAAATGTCGATGAGAGAGAAACATCGACCAGCTGCCCACAACCAATGTACATGCCCTTGACCGGAATCGAACCTGGGACCTTTCAGTCCGCTGGCTGACGCTCCACCACTGAGCCAAACTGGTTTCGGCAAGATGCCCTATTTTTCATTCCCTGACAGGACCCCTGAACCAGCTGAAAGCCTTAACCCAAGGCTTTCCTCCCACTAAAAGGCAAGTCAGTGCTCCCAAGGAATCTTTTTATGAACAACTGATTTTTATTATTATTATTAATTATTATTGATATTATTATTGTGATAAAATATATATAACATATAGTGTGCCATTTTCACCGTTTTTAAGCGACAGGTTTTGTGGCATTGAGTGCATTCCTTATTGTGCAACCCTCACCACCACTGTCCCCATAACTTCTTATCTTTCCAACTAAAGCTCCCTCGTTCCCCTCTCCCCACCCTTGGCCACCACCATCCTACTTCCTGTCTATATGGATTTGACTGTTATGAGCATCATGGGTAAGTGAATGGAGCAATGTATTCCTGTCATGTCTGGCTTATTTCACTCAACATAATAGCATTACAGGTTCAACCATGTGCTGTCACGGGTCAAAAATCCCTTTTTAAGGTTGAATAAAAAGGCATGTGTCTATACTGCATTTAGTTGATTTCTTCATCCACTGATGGACACCTGCATTGCTTCCATCTTTATTGTGAATAACACTTCTGTGAACATGAGTGTGTAAACATCCGTGCCAGTCCCTTCTGTGACTGGGTTTGGATAGGGGTGGGCAGGCCATATCTGGCAGGCTAAAGCATTGCAAGCCGACTCCATATTTCAGAGTTTTTTTTCACAGCCTTTCCATGCAGTGAGTGAGTTCTCTGTCTCCCCACCGTACAGTGGCAGCCACTGTGTTGGACACCCCCAGGCTTTCCTTTCCGAGTTGGGAGGGCCTGGCCCAGCGTGTTTGGTGGCTCTATGGAACGTTTTCTCACAAGCATGGACCTTCCTGCCGAGGACACAGATGTGTGACTCAAACTCACGTAGGAGCACTTCTCCCGAAATCTCAATGACCTTCAAAATAGGAAAGAATTTAATTGGAGAGTATGGGCTTTAAAGGTTATCAAAACATTTCTGAACAATGTGTTGAAGAGACAAGACTAAAACTGTGGTTTAGTTTCCTGAAAAGAATTCCTGACAAGCTATTTATTACAGAGCCCTTGATATCACTGAGGGTAAGTGGAAAAAAGAAAAAGAAAAAAAAAGACAAGTGTTTCCAATATGTGCGTGGCTTTGCGCACTAAATTATTTGTTATCTTTGAGAGGGGAAAAGGGGAAAAAAGCCAAATCAGAATCCTGGGTCATCATGCTCTGAGCCAAGCCCTCAGGACTGAGTTCACAGAGTGGTTTTACTTTCCCCTGGTTTTTTGAGGTTATTGAGTCTTCTTGTGGGCAAGCCTTGTTTGTAAGAATAGCAGTTACTTTTTTATTATTTTTCAATCTTCACCCAAGGATGTTTTTTCCCACTGATTTTTAGAGAGAGTGAAAGGGAGGGAGGGGGGAATAGAAGGGAGGAAGAAAAGGAGAGAGAGAGAGAGAGAGAGAGAGAGAGAGAGAGAGAGAGAGGGAGAGAGAGAGAGAAACATGGATGTGAGAGAGACACATTGGTTTCCTTCTGCACTTTTCCTGACAGGGGATTGAACTTGCAACCCAGGTATGTAACCTTGACTGGGAATCAAACTCTCAACCTTTTGGAGTGAGGGTCATGCTCTAACCATTTAGCAACACTGAGTGTGGGGTTGGAAGAAGAGATGAGTGGAAGGGGAGAGTGGTAATGGAGATGTGTAGCCAAAGTGTTACTTATTTTTTAAACATATGAGAGCTAGGACAACATCTTCTGTGTTAAGAATTCTTCTCTAAAACTCAGTGTCTCCACAGAACTGACTGGGAAGAGACGTGTGATTTTAAATGGTCATCCTTTTTCCAGTCTCCCAGCATTCACATGAGTTCCAGTTCCAATCCCACCATCTAACAGCACCTTTAAGAAACATTTATTTTCAGCCAAAACTGGTTTTGCTCAGTGGATAGAGTGTCAGCCTGCAGACTGAAAGGTCCCAGGTTTGATTCCAGTCAAGGGCATGTACCTTGGTTTGGGCACATCCCCAGTAGGGCATGTGCAGGAGGCAGCTGATCGATGTTTCTAACTCTATCCCTCTCACTTCCTCTCTCTCTCTCTCTCTCTCTCTCTCTCTCTCTCTCTCTCTATATATATATATATATATATATATATATATATATATATATTTTTTTTTTTTTAAAAGAAACATTTATAAGAAAATAAAATAAAAATAAAAAAGAAACATTTATTTTCCCATTACAGCTGACATGGAGTCAGTTTCAGGTGTCCAACAAAGTGATTAGATATTTATAACCCTTCTGAAGTGATCACCCTGATAAGACTAACACCCTCCATTATCATAACATAGCCATTGCAGTGTTATTGATTATATTCTCTATGCTGTACTTTACATCACTGACTATTGTGTGACTACCACTTTATACTTCTTAATCCCTTCACCTTTTTCACCCAGCCTCCTAATCTCCATCCCCTCTGGCAACCATCAGTCTAGTCTTCTCTCTGATTCTATGACTCTGTTTCTGTTTTATTTGTTTATTTGCATTATTTTATAGGTTCCACATATAAATGAAGTCGTATGGCATTTGTCTTTGTCTGACTTATTTCACTTAACATAGTACTCTCTAAGTCCATCCACGTTGTTGCAAATGTAAGGCCACCTTCATGTAGGTGTCCCCCTGCCTGCCTTCCACATGGGAACCCAAAGCCACAAATGTGCTAGTGCAACCACAAGGAAACCTGAGATTTGCATCCTCTTCAGGACTACAGTTCTAGTGAATACTGATTTATTTATTCACTTTTATTAATTGCTGCCACTTTATTGTGATCTTACAATGGCCAGATTAAGCACTTTACACACAGTTTCTGTTCCACTCTTACAACAGCTGTGTGAAGTAGGTCATTTTATTGCCCCATTTTACAGATGAGGAAAACTGAGGGTTTGAATGGCTAATTTTCCAAGGGCACAGAGCTTGTGAATAGTGAAATACTTTAAAACTGCTTCTTTGCCCATTGGGGAATGTCTTTATGTAACCAACAGATTTTCCTTTCTGGAATTAGAGTGTCAGATGTGAGGTTGAAAGACTCAACATGTGATGGATGGACAACCTTACACACACACACACACACACACACACACACACACACACACTCACACACAATCCCCGGCCTATGCCTGTCAAGCTCCTGCCCCCTCCTCCCTTTGGCAGGGCAAAGCACTCTTGAGCACATACAATAAGGGGCAGTAGGGTGGGAGGGGACATCGCTGCGAGCTTACAGAGTGTCTGTGGCCATTACACCTCCCTCAGGGCTACTAGGGAGCATGAGCTAATTGTATTAACAAGTGACATCTGGAATTTATTCAATTTTACACAAGTCCTGTGTTGTTTATGAATGAACCTGGGATCTCAGCTGTTTAACACACAGACCCTGCCCATGGGTTTGCCGGGTCTGGCTAGAGCAGCGCCGTGGGTCCTTGTCCATTGCTGCTCAGCTCCCCGCAAGGAGGCTTGAGGGTTCCTACCCCAGGTCACCAGACAGGAGGGACCGGGACAGGTTCTACATTGTCCTTCCACAAATAGGACATAGCCTCTTGGGATTGGAAAGAGGGGTCCCACAGGAAACCTACCCCCTGGAGGGTCAGTGTCTACCCAATGGCCCTGAAGCTGGGAGGAGAATGATGAATTCTCATGACCTGCTGACTTATCGGCAAAGCAACGGAATCATTTTGTTTTTACGCTCCACAGTTGTCTAAAGTTGTGTGTCTCCGAAATACATCAGCCATGATGTGGATGAATCCTCACTGCCAGGGTCCTGGGGTCGCTGTGCTTGGCTCCAGATGGGGTCGTGTTGGAGGGAGAGCTATTCTGTTCAGCTCAGGACTGCTTGGGATGGAGTGCTTTTTATCCTGCTCAGAATATAAAATATGAAGCCAGCCGCCAATCTCTGCAAACAGATTGCAGAAACAGTGTTGTACAAGAAATCAGGCAGCCCAAGCCCACTTGATAAATAACATCTATTGATATTTCATAAGAAAGCAATGAAGGACGGGGACCTGCGTTTGAGACAGAAACAGAAAAGGCAGGGCCCAACGACCTTGAAACCATTAGGAGGCAATGGGGCCCAGGCCACGGTGGTTTCAGGTTCCCCCTCGCTACATAGATAAATGGCCAACGGAAACATTATCCCAGCAGTTTCACATCAAAGGCTAAATGGCAAGCCGGTCTCCCTTTTAATCCAGCCAATAACCAAGTGAGAATCCGACATGTATGTGTTTAGGGAGAGGGCTTCAGGCTGTTCCAGAGTGGGCTCTCCCATGCCCATTCCCAGCCGGTGTCCATGGAGGAGCACTCACTGCATAAGACACGCAGGGTGGCACCTACCGCCAGCCAGCACCCTACGGAGCGGCTGAACAGTGTGTTAAATTCACAGGACCAAAGGGGGGAACATTGGAGCTGCACTCAACTCCCTTGCCCCTAGCTGGCTGGAGGGATTCCCATGGAGTCCACCTGCCTGGAAACCCACAGGAAACCTACCCGAGGGGGTTGGGGGTCCACCCAGTGGCCTCAAAGCTGGGGGTTGGGGGGTAAGAAATGATGAATTCTCATGACCTGCTGACTTATCGGCAAAGCAACGGAATCATTTTGTTTTTGCTCTCCGTAGTTGTCTAAAGTGGTGTGTCTCCGAAATACATCAGCCATGGTGAGTCCTCACTCAGCTTTGGGAAGCAGGCAGGGCAGGAGCGATTATCGTGATCCCACGGAGGCAGGGGAGGCCCACGGAAGTGAGTCACTACCCAAAACGCCAGCTTGTAATGGCCGATTCTGGGCTCCAAACGAGGGCTTATGATCACTTGTCCAGCCCTCTGCTGCAGCGTGCTCTTCACCCCGCCTCGTCGCTGGTCAGCTGTGGCTAAAGAGACTGCCCACAGGGCAGGAACAAAGTCTGTGTGGACTTTCCCCAGCAGTCTCGTTCTCTCGCCTCTTTTCACCTTTCACAATTCTGCTCACATGTTGACACTATTCCATGGCCAGTTTCCTCCTGCCTGACCTCGGCAAGTTAAGCTAGTCCAGCTCCAGTTTCTTCTAACTCAATGTGACGTGTACTAATTGTGGGTTCACGTCCTCTTTCCAGAGGGTCAGAGGGGATACTGGCTTATTGGTAGAGTCTGCCCTATGGCTCAGGGAGGCCTGGTGGCTTCAAGGCTGTTGCTGAGCACGGGCCTGTGAAAGGCATAAAGCACGCACAAGGCAGGGATTGCTTATGCCTCCTCAGCCCACAGACCCAGCAGTCTCTACTCCATAAAGGAAGAGAGAAAGTCAGGGTCTCCTCCCATCACCTTCATCCTCTACCCTCTTTGCTGCCTGCCTTCTTCAGCTCTCCCCTGGGTTTCTGGGGGGCACACCTGGTGCGATCTCCTCCTACTTCTCTCACTACAGCCTCCGCTTGTTTTGCTCAGCTTCTTCTAGCTGGCCCTGGTGTTTGTTGTTGCTGTTGTTTTCTTGTTTTTTGTTAATCCTCACCTGAGGATATTTTTCCCATTGATTTTTAGAGAGAGAGTGAGAGGGAGGGAGAGAGAGAGAAACATTAATATGAGTGAGGCCATGGATTGGTTGCCTCCCACATGTGCCCCAATGGGGCCGGGAAATGAACCTGCAACACAGGAACCTGCCCTTGACTGGGAATTTAACACTTAACTCTTTGGTGCACAGGCTAGTGCTCTAACCACTGTTACACACCAGGCAGCGCCTGGTTTTGTTCTTATTCCTCCACTCAGAGCCATCCCTTTTATGTTCGTGCTGTAGTTTGATCACCTGAGCCAGGTTCTGACCCCCTGTTTCTAATTGCCTGTTGGAGATTTCTGTCTGGATACCTCTTTATCATCCCAAAATTTCCACGTCCAAAGCCTGACAGCAAGACTTTTTTCTCAAAACTTTGTTCCATGTTTCAACCTCTGGGGCAGTGGTGCTGCCATTTCCTCATTCAGCTGGGCTTGAAAGCTTCCTGGCCTACTTGTCATCTTTCATATTCATTCATCAGGCTCTGGTGATTGATACCCTGGTTTGTTTCCTTCCCCTCCATCCCCATGACCAAGCAAGCATTACACCAAGAGGAGACAATCTGTGTCTCTTCTCCATGCTGCTCCACAACTGCATGCTCAAAAGAGCTGGAGACGCCTGCTCTCTGTGACGTGACCTGGGGACAGTGGCTGCCCCAGGCCCTCCGCAAGCTGCCAGCTGCCAGCATGCCAGGCCTGCTCTGGCGTCGTCTTCTCACAGTCGTCAGAGAAGGGTGCCTTGGCCTCGCCTCTGCAGCTTTTAGGCTTTCTCCTTTGACCAGAAATCCCTTCCTCTTGCTTCCCGGCCTATCAGAATGCAATGAGTTTTCCCAGTTCAAAACCCACCCCTTCTACTCACTTCTCTTTGTCCTCTTTTCTTAGGTGCCTTCCTGTTCTCCCACACAGTCCAGTGGGTTCTGTTTCTTAGTCCCTACATTATAATATCTTTGTCCTTTATTAACTAAAATGCCATGAAAAAGAATGAAACCATCGAGATGAGTGCACTGAGGGTGTTTTGGAAGAAAAGGTACAACAGAAATCTCAGGTGTTAACAATAAGCTAAATGAATTTGGGGGCCCTGTTCTCACAAACCGGCTACATGGGAAAAAGACCGTCACTACGTAGTGCTGATGACAGGTGACCAATGGGTGTCTCTGTTTCCTTATTGACATCTGTGATGCGGCCAGCACTTGTCTGTATGTCAGAATCATAAAGGGAGGAAGTTTGAGGAATGCTATGTTCTGAAGAACAAAGTATGTCTTTCTTCTAATTCCTGCTACAAATAAGCACTACAAAGGCACCTGCCCAGAGGACTTCCATGTTTATCTATGCCCAACTCCTTTTTCTTGCTGAGCAAGAGGGAGATGAGCAGGAAGCCTGCCTCTTATAGATGGAGTTCAGCTTGCGGCCCCGGGCTGCTCTCTCACCCACACCACTGGCTCCTCTGAGGGACGAGACACAGCAGGGAGCGGCCGAATGCCAGCCACAGACGTAGCTTTCCTCTGCAGCCACGTCCCCACTCTGTGTTTGTCTCACTAGACCTGGGCTTGGGTGGAGATTGGAAGGAGGGGATGTGCAAGTCTAAAAAAGTGGATGCTACTCCACAAGAGCTCAACTCTGAGAACACAAGACAGAGCAAACAAGCTGTAGGTGGTGGTACAGTCATCTGACAGCTTCCTTCTTCCAGCTGCAAAATGTTGCCTCAGGCAGTCAGCTTCGACTTCATTTTGCTCCGGTAAAATCAAATGCAGCCACACCAAGTGCCATCAGCAACATGAGCTCAACATGTAGATACGTTTGTGAGAACTGGATCTCCCAAGCTCCTCCACATTTAGCTCTCATGGAGGCTATATATTTTGAATGGAAAATGTTATTTCACGTGTTTCGTAGATGGTTATACGTGTTTGCCACATAAAACCGTACACACACACACACATTCTAAGTGATGTCAGAAAATGAGGGTGTTGTCTGCCCTGCCCCGGCTGTAAGAACACCCTCTCAGACTCCTGCTCCGTCACCAGAGAGCGGCACAGCTGGGTGCCCAGCCGCCGGGAGAGGGATACGCGTGTGACACAGACTTACAAACACAGCCAGAGCCCTGAGGAGTACACAATATAAATGCTTTATTGCTAGCACAGAGGTTTCTTCTTAAGTAAATTAAAAGAAATAAATCTTCATCTTCACATTCTATATCGCAGTTTGAAGGTAACTAGCTGGTTAACGGGTATGTTCACTTGGGCACAAGCTATAAGGGGAGAGCATGACATTCACACGGAGGGTCGGACACGTGGCATCCCTCGAGGCGTCGGGCCACGGAATGCACTGTCGTAGGTAAGTAACAGCGAGGAGGGGTTTCTTTAAAATGTGGACAGACAAGGGTTAGAAAGGGAACCCGGTGTGGTTAGGAAGCAGAAACAGTTAAATACAGAAGGCTATATATGTGTTGCCCACATTCCATATATTCTAGGTTATGTTGGGTACTTTTAAATAAGTGATCTTCCTCTAGGTTAGAGATGGGGTTGGCTTTGGCAGCTGGAAGGAGAGGAGAAGGAAAGAAAGCGGACACTGCTTACATCACACTGGTGGGCTCACGGGAGAGGAGTGCGTGGCTGGGAGGAAAGGGGCCAGCCTGCTTCTCTCCCCGCTCAAGAGGCGGAGAGGCAAGATGGAGTTCAGCTTGGGGCCCTGGGGCCCGGCAGGGGCCACTGCAAGTGGCAGAGGAGTTCTGGTGCAGCGAGGAGACCGGGGTACACTGGTACTGTGCCAACGGGAAAGAAGACCGCCAGGCTCGGCCAGATTTCCCAAGGTTCCTGCCAGTGGAACTGGGGCGTTTTAAGGCATGAGAGGCCAACACCCATAGCACTGGGGGGGGGGGGGGGGGAGCCACCGGTGGTGCAGTGGGGGCTGGGGTACAGGAGAAACTATTGATCCAACCACAGAGGTAATCCACTTAGTTAAGAATTGTCGAGCGGCGTTGGAAACAAAATTATTTCTGGAAGGCACCCAGCATTGCCTTTCTCCAAATGCTCGAGCCTACTCAGCTTGCTTTGGTTGACTTGAAAGATAAACTTTGGAAAAGGTCTTATTCATCTATGAGAACAACCCCCTCCCTGCCTTATTCTAGAATAACCGAGGAATCAAATGCAGGTGTGCACCCCCTCCGCCACACATGCCGGGGCTCAGAAGCTGGGAACTACATACCACCTTCCTGGTCCTGCCCTCGGGCTCCCCGTGGATGTGAGAAACCCAGGCTGGGTCTGGAAAATCCCCAGTTCCTCCTTCCTTCCTAGTGTATCTGCAGTGCACCAGCTCCTGGCATTGTCCGTCTGGCCTGGCTCTAACTAAAGCCATTTCAATAATTTGCTTTGAAGAAATGGATAACATGAAATGGTAATTTGGCTGCAAAACCTTGGAAAATTGTTCCCGGCCCAAACATCTGCCCCAAATGAGCTCAGCTGAGCTCTCCGCGGAGGAGCAGGAGCAGGGGAGGAGCAGGGAGCGCCTGGACCGGGAAGAGGAAGCCGGTGGGAAGGCTGCCTTTCCGAGGGAGGAAGGGTCTTGTGACAGAAGGCATCCAATATCACAGCTCTCTATCCAGCCCCACCTCAGAGAGATACTGGGGGTGCTGGTAATCACCGTCTTTCCTTCACCCTGCCCTCCCCAATATTTGGTATCTTTAGGTGATTCCCTACAGAGTGCCAAGAAACTGTGCCCAGCTGGCTTGCTTTAGGGATGCAGGGACCGGCCTGGCCTATGTGTCATCATTTCCATCTTTAAATAAGGACCGAGTGTCAACTTTGGATTCCTGAGAGCTGGGCCCTCAGGGAAAGCAGAGAGGGGGGAGGGGGGCGTGCAGGCGACCTTCACTTCCCTCTTGGCCTCCTTAGGAATTCTTCTGGGGGATCTTGACTGTCACAGTCTTCACTTCGGAGTACTCCCGCAGGCCGAATTCACCCCTGAAAATGGAAAGGGGAGTGTCAGACACCAGGCCCAGTAGCCCCATGGGAGGTGCCAGAGTCCTGGGAGGTGCAGCCTGTCACCTGCTACCAGCAGGCCCTGGAGCGCCGGTAGGAAATCCTAATGACGCCAATCCCATATGCGGGCTGGGGAAGTCACCTATGAGCAGCCGCCGTTTCTTAAGATGATCTGTCTTCAGTGTTACACACAAAGGCCACAACTACTCAGAAACAGGCCAGAGGTTCGCCGTGGCCAGCAGTCACCAGAGACCCTGGCTGGGCACCACTGCCAGGCAGACCCAGTGTCTAATGCCTGGGCTGTTTCTACCGCAGGAGCACTAGCTCCTCAGGACTATGGCGTGCTTTTCTCTTCCAATCCCGGTCCTGCCACTGGGCCCAGGATGCGCCTGTGCTCCGACCGCTCTCGCAGAGAGCAGGTCCACTCCACCTGGGAGGAGACCGGGAGATCCCCAGGCTAAAGGCCTCTGGGTTTTGGATTCTACATCCCTTCTCGTTGGCTCTTAGATCTAATACATGGAATTGAACCCCCAAGGCCTATCTGGGAAGAGCACAAACCACCTGAAATGCCTGAAAAACATCATCCTGAATAAACAATGTCCGCAGCCCTCACAGTAATCAAAATAACTGACTGAAAACGACTGGGGAGCATTTGCGATCTTGCTCTTTGTCATATGTTGTCAAACAAACTCTTAGGAAAAACGTTTTAGAAGATGGGAAGTGGCAGTAAGCTGTCATCTACCCCCTCACCCCCCACCCCCGCTCCAGACTCTCCTTCCTGGCTCACAGGGACCTCTGAGATCTTGGTTATAGATCCAGGATGGTCATTCATCTGGTGAGCAAACAAAACTGAGCTATGACTCTGGGCAGCACTGCACTGGGCTGGGTGAAGGAGGAACTAAATAACGGCCCCAGGCTCTGAGGAGCATGCCGGTGGCTGGGCTGAGAGGAGGGTGGAGCTGGTCACCAGGCCAGGTGGTGACAGGAGACTGCGGCCGCCGTCCCCAGCCCTCTGGACACTCCCAGAGGCAGCTTGCAGCCGCTGCTCTCAGGCTGCTAGGTAGAGTGAAGCCTTGTGGCTACGATGCAATTTGTCTTTACTTTTCTTCTCTAGCCCCTCCCATCCTGACCTCTTTTTAATTGTCTTTTATTCTTGTCTTGATTTCACCATAAAAGCAAGTCTGTTTTCTTTTTTCTTGAAAATGCTTGAATTTTTCTCCTTTTATTCTCTGTGAAGTCACACCTCCATGAAGCTTTTCCTGACGCTCCACAGAAGCAGCTGCCCTCCCTCTGTGTTTACAGAGCCCTGGGCCCACCTCTACACAGCCTGACACCAGGGGGGCTGCCTGAGCTTCTGCCCCCCCCCCCAGGCTTGTTATCTCCCTCACCCGACTTGCTGCCTCACCAACCTAGTGCACAGCCCATAGCCCCACTTCCTGCCCCACCAAAGGCAGACCTGTGACTGCGGTGTCCCACTCTGTATGGTCGCCTTCACAGCTGGACCATGTGTCAGGGCACAGGTGCACTTAGAAGTCTTATTCCTGTTCCTCAGCCAGAACAGGTTAAATTCCCTAACAGGAACCAAACTCGGCATATCTACCCATAAAGTAAGATGTTAGATTTTGGTGTCTCTCATCCTGCCATTTAAGAAAACCAGTTAGACTCACTCACTAAACAAACAGAGATTTCTGCTTCCGGGTGTCGCTTTCCCTGCCTTGTTCTTTGGCTTACAGCAGCATTTCTCAGCGCAGGGTCCCCAGACCACCTGCATGAGAACCACTCCAGGAGCCTGTTAACAATGCAGAGCCTGGGCCCCAGCACAATCTACTAAGTCAGAATCTCTGAGGGGTCCCCAGGTAGGCACGCTCAGAACCCCTCTCCCCAGACTGCAGTCACTTTCTGTGCGCAACGCGTGTGAGCACACCATGAACTAGAGAAGCCCTTGTGCAGAGCATCCTAATAATGCTTCTCATTTTCAATGCTTGTGTCCTTCATCTGTAAAATGCTGAGGTTCACGGCTTTCTTTCCTTTCCCTTGATGGTGACACATATTTTATAGCTCAGGCTCTTGTGTCTCAGGGGAGTCTGAACGAGGAAGGAAAAAGGATGGGGCAAGTGAAACAGATGGAGTCAGCTGAGCAGGCGGAACTGAGAAACAGCCTTCTCTGTCCCCGGAGTCAGAGGCCAGCCGCCAGGTAACCTGCAGAGGGAGCCCTCTCCACAGCGTTCCCTGGGGGAGCACGCGGAGGCTCCCCAGCCCTCCCTGCAGCTTGTTTCAGAAGATGCTCCCTCCTGTCTCTACTCCTATCCTTTCCGAGGTGGCAGGGAGATGGCAGAGACCGAAGCGACATGGAGCTTGCAGGCTGTGAGGCACAGTTCCTTCCACACGCAGGGTTAGGTGGGGTTTCTAGGACTGTATTGCATGAGAAGGAAGAGTGAGGCCAGGACAAGGCAGGTTCTTTATAAGAAGCGTTTCCTACCATGCAAGGAAGAGAAAGCATGTTTGAGGGGCAAGCGGGGACAAAGAAGCATATAACTGAGCAAGATGAAGTGGGTCTCATCAAAGAGCTCTGCTTCCTAATTACTGTTTATCTGCCTGAGGAGGCCAATTCACTATGTATAGAGCCTATAAGACGAATCCAGTGCCGTTCTGCAGTTTCTTGGCCCACTGTTCTGGGTGGTTCTGACACAGCCAGACGGTCTCTTGTACCATCTTTCTAGCAGGGGGCAATGCTTCTGATAGGAGCAGACTGGCCCTGGACGTCACAGCCTGAATCCCGGGAGGATGCTTGACCATGACGAGGGTCCAGGCCAAGCCGGGGATTATAGCCATCAGCCGCGCTTACTTATCACAAGCATGATTCACCCTGCTGATGACCTGTCACAGGAAAGTCAATGGGAGCAGCACTCCCAGACCCAGGGACTGTTTCAACCTCTCAGAGCCTGGGGAAGCCCAAACCCAGGGGCGGGAAGCAAAATGACAAGTGGAAGCAGAAAGCAAGGCCATGTGCAGGCTAAGGAGAGTCATCTGGAGTACGTGAGGACTGTATAAAAGCAGAGGGGCACCCATGGCTGAGCAAAGAGCATCCCGACTGGCTGTGGGTTCTGGCTGTAAAGCAAGTGAGAGGTGCTAAAGCCAGAAGCAAAGGTTCAAGCAGGAGTGGTTCCTCCCTGGCATCACCAGAGACAGCACTGAAGCTGGTGATACTGGCTGGAACTTAGGAAAAATTCTGCCACACTTCCAAAGTAAGATATTTATTAAGAAAAAGGAGGATCACCTGCTTGGGAAGAGTAAGGAAAGACACTGTGGGAGAATTAAGAGTGATTTAGGGGGGAAATGCGGTGAACCCATAAGACTAACACAAAAAGGCCTACATGCTTAACACATTGTGGACGCATTTGCATAGCACTCACATACAGTACTTGATCAATAATGATGAGAGCAGCTAACATTTTCTGACCGTTGGCCAGACACTCCTTTGGAGGTTTGGCATACTTAATGCTAACATTTAATCCTCACAGCAACCCTTTGGGGTAGGTACTAGAATTATGCCCATTTTTATAGATGAGGAAACTGGGGCTTAGTAAGATAAAGTAACTTGCCCAAAGTTACATAGGTATTAAATGCTATAGTCAGGATACACATCTGAGCAGTGTGATTCTACAAAGTCTCCTCTTTTCCTCAAAATTACACCTGCTTTATGGTTTAATGGGCTGGAAATGACTAGCTAAAGTATCTTAACACATTATGGACCAGGACTGGTAGTTTTATTGCTAGCTTTACCCTGTAGCCAGGTAAGTTTCTATTGAACAAGTTACAAAAAAACGTTTTACATAAATGTTAGAGGCACGGTTTAAAATTAAATACCCATCACATTTTGAAGTTATTTATTACATGTTCTTACAAGCTAATATATTTTTAAAGTATGACATTTTGTAAAATTTAATATGAAGCGAGAATTTTCGTGATCCGTCCACAATGTGTTAAGCATGTAGCCCTTCTGCGTTAGTCTTATGGGTTCACTGCACTTCCCCTTAAATCACACTGATTTCTCCCACAGTGTCTTTACGTACTCCTCTCAACCGGCTACAACCCTGAAAACATATCTCCCTCTCTCCACCTACCTAAATGTTCCTCTCCTTTAAAGGCCAATTCCAACTGCTACAATAGATCACATCTGAAGACTTCCCGGACTTCTTCAGCTCACCTTGCTGTATATTTCTTTTACCCAATATGAGCTTAATTACCTTACTGAGCCGCATCTTCTCCCACAGACCAAGCCATGTGCTCTACTCAATATTCGCTAGAAGACTGACAGTTAACTGAGCATTTTCTCAAAAAATAATAATAATGAAGATGCATTCAGTAATGGCAGAGGACAGGACATGGAAGATGTTTCCTCTTGTGAGTCACAGGATTTAGAAAACATGGGTCCAGCTCTTTTCAAAACAACCAATTTTTTTTTTTTTTTTGCTTGGGAGGGTAGACATCACCTCAGGAAGACCCTGGCTATCATTAATTCTCCAAATGCTACCCAAAAAGTCCATTTGTATATGAAGCTCGCAAATAAAATCCCTCTTGAGTCTAGATTTTCTCAGCTTCGGTCCCATTTTTCAGGTCCTTAGCATCTCAGGACTCTATCCAGATCCTGTGCCTATAGAGTCCTTATGCCCACCCTCCCCTGGCCTCCTTCCCCCCCCCCCCCCCCCCCCGCTTCCTTGGCTGATCTTATGGAAACTAAGTGCATTTGGAGTCACTGAATTCCAGGTTCAAATCTCAGATCTGCCATTTACTGGATGTATGACTTGTGCAAGCTACACAACTCTTCTAATTCTCCATTCCCCCTCTAAACTATCTGTAATATAAAGACAAGTATTTATCCTAAAAGATCATTGTAAAAATTGAATCAGACGTTAGGATACAAGTTAGCATAAAGCCAAACAGAGATAAGGCATTTTACTAATGGTATCATTATTGTCACTGCAAATTCCTTCTAGCAGGTCATCTTCTTATAATCTCTGCCCAAGCATCCTCTTGTGCCATGAATCTTGGCCTTAAACACTCTGGGATCTCCTCAACTCCCACAGAATGCCCCTTGAAGGCCTTTGATATTGTGATTAAACCACTCATTCATGCTATGCACTAACGCTGCATTTCCAGACTCAAAGAACCTACAGGTGCTGAGCTGGTGAGTGAATCAGGGGTGTGTAAAATGACAACCAATACTCAGGTCCCACAAGCAACAGGAGAGGTGGGGAAATGGTGAACTGCAGAGCTCACAGCTGCAGCAGTTCTATAGGGAGACGGAAATAAGCAAGGAATCTAGATTTATTTAGAGCCTCCTTGTTATAGAATGGACCATAAAGATCCTATCTAATAAAAGAATAATATGCAAATTAACCATCACTCTGCTACACCCACAAGCCATGCCCACAAGCTAATCAGGAACAAATATGCAAATAAACCCAACCAAGATGGTTACAGCCAGAGAGGAGGAGGGAAGCTTGGGTTTCCCTGACAAGGGAGGAAGCCAAGCTTTCCACCTACCCTTGCGGGCTTAGGCCTCTGCTTAAGGCTACAAAGCTTCAATGATAGAAGATACATAAATCCAAACAGAAATGGTGGCAGCCACAGAGCTAGCAGAAGGCTTAGCTCCACTCCATGCTACAAAGTTTCAATCGTAGAAGATAAATAAACCCCAGATACCAGGGCCTCTGCTTGGGTTGCCAGGGGGTGTGGCCAGCCTGCAAACCACCACAGGCCCCTTGCCCAGGCTGCCCCATGCCCCAAGTGAGCCCTGATCCTGGACAGCCTTCAGGGCAAACTAACTGGCCCCCACCCATGCACCAGGCCTCCATCCTATCTAATAAAAGAGTAATATGCAGATTGACCATCACTCCAACACACAAGAAGATTGCCTCCATGTGGTCAAAGATCCTGCCCCCATGTGGACACAAGATGGCCACCACAAGATGGCCAGCAAGAGAGGGTAGTTGGAAGGGACCAGGCCTGCAAGGGAGGGCAGTTGTGGGTGATCAGGCCAGCAGGGGAGGGATGTTAGGAGTGACCAGGACAGCAGAGGAGGGAAGTTGGGGTGACCAGGTCTGCAGGGAAGGGCAGTTGAGAGGGACCCAGGCCTGCAGGGGAGAGCAGTTGGAGTGGGGGGACCTGGCCTGCAAGGGAGGGCAGTTAGGAGTGACCAGGCCTGAAGGGGAGGACAATTAGGAGCAAACATGCTGGCAGGGGAGCAGTTAGGGATCAATTAGGCTGGCAGGGGAGTGGTTGGGAGTGATCAGGCTGTCAGGGAGAAGAGGTTAAGGGCAATTAGGAAGGAGGCAGGCAAGCAGTTGAGAACCAGCAGTCCTGGATTGTGAGAGGGATGTCTGACTGCTCATGGGATCGGACCTAAATGGGCAGTCAGATATCCCTCGAGGGGTCCCAGATTGGAGAGGGTGCAGGCTGGGCTGAGGGACAACCACCCTCACTCCACTCCCCGTGCACGAATTTCATGCACCAGGCCTCTAGTTTTTAAATATGAGGCAAAGCAAACATTACCAGCCACCTTCATCCCTGGGCTAGCAGTCAATGACCTTAGTTTTAAGCACTCCAAACTTGGTTTGGTCCCTGGCTAGTCTATATTTGTTGTACCTTCACACTTTTGTTCTTGCTATTCTCTCTGCCTGGAATGCCTGCTCCTAAAAAATTCTCTGACCCCATCAGGTGAGATTAATTGGTTCTGCCTCTATGCTTACAAAATGTTTGACATACTTCTCTAATGGCCCTTATAATATGGCATTGCTGGTACATTAACTTTTCCCCATTCCCACCTCGGGTGAGAGAATTGTGTTTGTTCATCTTTGTAACATATAGCATGGAGCTTAGCTTACAGTGGTGTACATTCAAGCAAATTCTTGTTTAATGAGTAAAGGGAGTCCTCTCCTATACTAAGAACCAGCTACTTAGGACACTTACATTTCTCTTCCATTTCCAGACATCTTGAATCCCCCAAAGGGGCTCTGGGCATTTAAGGCATTGTAACAATTGATCCTGAAAAAAGAAAACAGTGTTATGTTAGTGTGTATTCTGCTCACACAAAAATAATTCCACTGGCATGATACCTCTTTTGTAAGTTTTATTTCCTTTGTTCCAGATGGAAAATATGTAATTCACTTGGATTTCCTGATCTAGCCAGTAAGGGCTGTGTCCCCTCTCAGGGTGACGTCTGCTGCTTTGGGCCTTCCCCATCCTTCCAGAGGACACAGTGTACTTCACCCAGGCTCTGGAGAATGGAGAAGTCCCCGTACCTCCCCAGGAATGTGTTATGGCCAGAATGATGACACAGACAGATCTTACCAAACAGTCCCAGCTTGCATGGCAGAAGACACTGTGAGGGCCTTGTTGATGTCATTGGTAAAGACAGCAGCTACGAGTCCAAAGTCAGAGTTATTGGCTCTTTCGATAACTTCATCCATAGTCTTAAACCTCAGGATTTCCTGAACAGGGCCAAAGATCTGCAACAAGATAGTTTGCCTCAACATCTTTGCTATGCCATTCCTTTGTCTGCTTTCCACATTTCAAAGAAAGTGTTCTCTGCCTTCATTATTTAAATAAGTAGAGGCCCAATGCACAAAATTCATGCATGGGGGAGTTTCCCTCAGCCTGGCCTGCATCCTCTTCCATCCAGAACCCCTTGGGGGACGACCAACTGCCAGTTTATGTCTGATCCCGGGGATGGGGCCTAAACCATCAGTCAGACATCCCTCTCATAATCCAGGACTGCTGGCTCCTAACCGCTCACCTGCCTGCCTGATCACTCCTGCCTTTGCTTGGGCCTGATCGTCCCCAACTGCCCCACATGCCAGCCTGGTTGCTCCTCCCTACCTCCCCCTGCCAGCCTGGTTGCCCTACACAGCCTGCTCTTCACTCATTGTGTGAAGGCGTCCTAGCCAATTTGCAATTACCCTTTTATTAGTATAGATGTTTATGTTCAGCAGCACAAAACTGGAAAATACCCCAAACTTAGCAGAAATGGATTACACAGGAGTCTATCCTTAGAGTGTGTTTGATGCCCCACGCCCCACCCTCCCTGGTGTCACTTGGTCCCACTGCGTGTACTTCAGCTGTGTCTCAGAGCCTGAGCAGAGCCGAGGAGGCACTGTTCTGGGTGCTGGCTGACCTGTGTGATCCCTCTGCTGCATCACTGTGAGGATGCCTGGCTGCCTTTCCTTCCGTGCTTAACAGCCTGGTGACCCCACAACTGGCTATTCTGATGATTCTGCTGACTAATAACAATTGCAATCATGGAATATGTCACCTTCCTTCCCTGTCTTTTTAACTTTTTTCTTGAAACAGAGATTTGTGTAGCCATGTTTATTGCTATATACAATATATACAAAATAGAAAACACTAATATCATTGTACTAGAAATGCTATTCTAACATGCCAAAATGTAAGAATCCTGTATTTGATACCTCCTCCTTGGCAATGCGCATGTCATCAGTCACGTTGGAAAACACCGTGGGCTCGATGAAAAACCCCTTCCGGCCCAGCCCCTTGCCTCCACACTCCAGCTTGGCGCCCTCGGCCACACCGCTCTGGATGAGCTCCAGGATCTTGTTGTACTGCTTCTTATCAATCTACAGACAAAATTGCCAAGTGACTCCAAGTAAAATCTTCCATGAAAACAGAAATAAGCATGTTTTCAAGAATTATTTGTGTTTTTAAAATGCTTCATCATATCTAGTCAAATCATATGGAATACTATTATTTAAACATTTTTTTATCCGTGGAAAATGGCAATTTGTTTGGTTCAAACAAATATATCAAGAATTCCAATAAATGAACGACTCTGGTGATACCACTAAATCAGATATACCAGTTTAATATTTACACAATGTTTCTAAGTGA
The DNA here is from genome assembly GCF_014108245.1 of Pipistrellus kuhlii. Lineage (NCBI taxonomy): Eukaryota > Metazoa > Chordata > Mammalia > Chiroptera > Vespertilionidae > Pipistrellus > Pipistrellus kuhlii. Next base: position 39,702,417 of record NW_023425404.1, on the reverse strand, counting down.
TGGAGATACTGGTGAATTAATTATTCACTGTGTGGAGGAAAATGTACTTCTATAGCCAAAATTAAGAGTTTAACAAGTTGTACTGATACCAAAAAGATGAAAACAAGAGATGAGTTAATGCAACCTCTTTACCTCAAATCCTATTGGGATAAATTTTTAATGGAATGTTCCACCTTTAGAGAAAAGGGTTAAGTTTAAAGAGTGAGGCCTAAAAACACAGAGGCAGAATAAATAAATAAATAAATAAATAAATAAATAAATAAATAAATAGTGAGGCCTCACTTCCTACTCCATGAAATAAAGTCAGTCTTGCTTTCCAAAAGTTATAGGCTCTTCACGCAATTGTTATGGTAAATAATATAAAAACTGACATTCCTGAGTTTCAAATAATCAGCTAGAACCATGGTCGGCAAATTGTGGCTCACGAGCCACATGCGGCTCTTTGGCCCCTTGAGTGTGGCTCTCAAAATACCACAGCCTGGGAAAGTCTATTTTGAAGAAGTGGCGTTAGAAGAAGTTTAAGTTTAAAAAATTTGGCTCTCAAAAGAAATTTCAATCGTTGTATTTGGCTCTGTTGATATTTGCTCTGTTGACTAATGAGCTTGCCGACCACTGAGCTAGGACATCAATCTTCTCTCAAATGGCTCCAAAACTGAGAAGGTGTTGATTCTTATGAGGAAAACCCAGGCTCTAGTGGCCCAGATGTGATCTGGTCCACACATTCTTTACAAATTCTCAGCCTCTATCTACAGTTTAAAACCAGAACTCCATCTGGAAGTATGCCTTGATGACTGTGGAAAGCCTGCAGCACTGAGAGCAGGCTGCGGGACTTTCGTTGCCTCCTCATCCACCAAAGTGCACAAGGCACTCAGAGTGAGAGACAGCCATACCGTCTTCATGTCCAAACATGAATGGACTCCCCAGGCGCATCAGAGGAGTCCTTTGCAGCTGAGAAAAAGGATAAATGGCTTCTGAGAATAGAGAGGCCCAGCCTCCTTTGACTGCGGCCTCTACAAGGATGTCTGAAGTCCATGGTCAGGGCTGGGACTGGGTTTTCATGGCAAGATCCACCTTGTCATGACTAGGTCTTCCTTTAGGGCTGAGCGACTCCAACTTACCCCCAAAGTTGAGAGTATCCTTAAGGCAACTCTAATCCTTCTGTTTTCCAGAAATAAAATTTAGAAATGGAAAGAGAATCTAAGACATAAGCAATGCCTCACCGGCCACACTTCCAGCTGTGAAGACAAGGCAGAAGAGTGAGGAGGCAGTGGGATAAAGGAAGGTGGTGCTTTGCTGGGTCCCACTAAGTGACCAGTTACTGTGCTTACCAGGGATAAAGTAAAGAAAGGGCCCGGCCAGTATGGCTCAGTGGTTGAACATGGCCCATGAACCAGGAGTTCACAGTTCAATTCCTGGTTGGGGTATATGCCTGGATTGTGGGCTTGATCCCCAGGGAGGGATGTGCAGGAGGCAGCCGATCAAAGCTTCTCTCTCATCATAGATGTTTTTATCTCTCCCTCTCTCTTCCTCTCTAAAATCAATATTTTTTAAAATGTAAAGGAAGGGGCGGTTTATGGTTTCTCTACCTGGGGTCCCTGCTCCGTGGTGGGGTCAAAGGGGCTCCCCACTATGCGCCTCTTGGCCCGCTCCACGCTTCTCCTCACGAACTCCTCGTAGACGGACTCCTCCACGAAGATGCGCGAGCCCGCCGTGCAGCACTGGCCTTGGTTGAAGAACACGCCCTGGTGAGCCTGCTCCACCGCGTGGTCCACTGCGAGAGGAAAGGCAGGTTCCCGCACTGCCTCACCCGGGAGGGGCCGTCCTCGGGCCGGCCCTCCCCTCCCAGCCCAGGGCGAGTCACTGAGAGAGCACTGGGCTGAGAACACAGCGTAGCTGTGGCTCTAATAGACCCTGGCTTTACTGGTTGTGTGAACTTGGGCATCTTCACCTCTTTGAGGCCCAAACCCCAATTCACAGGGGTTGGCAGATAATGTAATGGTGTGAATCTGCCAGCCAGTAAAATAACGTGAGGGACACTGGGAAGGAAAGCCACCACGTTTGGCTATTGCTATGCATGGAGATAAGCCCATGATTGCCACATTTCCAATTTTAAGGAAAAACAGAAATCGGTACTTTTAAAGTACAGGTTGTTTTTGTTTGTTTTTTTTTTAAGCACTGTGTAACATATGGACTGTAAACATAGTTAGACTGGCATTTGGCTTGTGACTACCAATGTGCAACCCCTAATCTATAGGGCCTTGTGGCTGTTATGTTTAATTGGTGTTTTGGTAAATTTAACAAAGCAATGGCTTTTCTTCGAAAACATCACATTTCCTCTATTTTTACAGGGATTTGTTTAATAGTCTGTGATAAGGCTTTCATTTCCATCTCTTATGTTTCAAGACAGAATTAACTCTGGTGTGTGCTTGCTGCTAAATGACTGAATCAATCCATCAACATCACATCGATGAAGTGCCCACTCCTCGGGAGGATTTAGCTGTAAGGATTCTGATCCCCTGGCATCTAGTATAAAACTGAAGCTGCACTCCTTGCACGTTCCCAGCTGGGGCTGGAATGCAGGCAGTCTGCTCCCTGTTCTCCCCAGCGGAGAGAGCGGGGAAGCAGCTCTGCCGGGCAGGATGTGGGGAAGGAACAGGATGGCTGAGAGAGACTGGGAATGTCACTCCCTGGCCAGTTTTTCAAAACAGAGAGACCACACCTGTGCAGAGTGAACCAGACAGCATCCTTCCAGGAGACATGGGGGCTCCCTAGACTACTGCTTCAAGTCTCCCTAAAGCCCCACTGCCAAGGTGTAATCACCTCCAATTTGGGTCTGCTCACACGGAGCTGACCATCGTGTGTTGTCTTCCTGTCTGAGTGTCACGGGAGCAACAGAAAGGGGTTGGGCTGACCAAATAGAGGAGAGGCTGTGGGCTTGGGAAAATATTGGCTAGTGAAGAATTTTCTAAATGACCTGCAAAGCCGCCAGGCACACTTGAGAAGTTTCAGACTTCTTGAAACTAGGCAGGGAGGTTGTATTTCAGGTGTTCAGATCGCAGCACATTGGTCTTTCTAGTATATAGCGCTGACCAAGCCTTCACCCCTTCCACCCTGTTCTACACAGCACAAGGGCAAAATGGCTTATTAGTGTCTAGAAAACAAATCCTATTTAGTTCCACATTGATAAGTGCTCTTTTCCTATATTAAACTATTTTCCCCTTGAAGGAAGAGTCCAGATTCTTCTTGAGTGTCCCTTAGCATTAAAGATCTTTTCCTCATTGTCGTGTCAAAAGCTAAACGAGTTCATCACCAGTATTACATGAAATGTTGAAGGGAAGGGTATTACTTAAGAAAAAGATGAAGGAAAAAAAGGAAACAATGATCAAGATTATGAACAATAAAATGTCAATAAATACACACCTATCAGCAATTGAATCCAAAAATACAAATAATTGAACAAATAAACTGATGAATAAAATGCAATCAGAGGCATGGACACATGGAACAAACTGATGAATCTCAGAGGGAAGTGGGGATGAGGGTAGGGATGGGGTGAGATTATCGGGGAACTTACATGCATTTATGCATTACCTATGAACACAGATCATATAGTGGTAATGAAGGCCTGGGCAGGGCAGGAACCGGGTGGAAGGGGGCAATGGAGGGAAAATGGGGGACATTTGTAATACTCTCAACACTGAAGTTTTGTGTGTGTTTTAAGGGAGATAGGAGAAATCGCTGAAGGGCATGTGCCGGAACACATATGAGGCCTGGTTGACTTACAATCAGCATCTGCAAAAATAATATTGGGACTTTTCCCGCCAAGTTCCAGAGTTACTCGTTTCAAATTACTTCTTCCAGCTGCTTCTTGGATAAGCTTTCCAACCTGAAAGGAAATGGAGAGAGGTTTCACACACTGTGCACTGAGATGGTCAGTGGCCTGAGCCAGCTCCGGGCAACAGTGACAGTCAGCAGAAATGGACCCTGCAAAGCAAACTCACCCACTGATGACACAGGAACAGCTCCTGGGGTCAACTTGTATGGACAAGAAATGTTAGTGCCTCAGCAACTAAGAAGCTGTCAGCTCCTTCAGAATCTGCCTCAGCTAGAAAAAGCTCTCTTGCTCACAGGGATGCCCTCCCCTAGCATCCCTCATCCATCCACTGAGGGCCGGGGTATACAGGCCTGCTCTCTCAGTTTACCGCAGGCCAACTCTGCAGACTATATATGCTCAGCCAGGCCACCTATGGTTGGCAGAGGACATCAGGCCTGCACTGCAGCACGGCTTCCCCTGTGTCCACTCTCCTTCAGCAGGGAAACCTGATAAGCAGCCTGCACCCCAAACTCCACCTCAGGGTCTTCTGGAGAACCTGACCAGTAATGGCGCTGCTCTCCTGGAGGGCAGAGGCCACTTTATGGAAAGCACTGAGCCATCATGTAGGCAGTTTGCTCTAGTTGAGATGAGAAATGCTACCTGTGCCTGGATCTACCAAAAATTAAGTATTTTGAAAACCTGGAGGAGAGAAATGCTGAATTTATGTTGGATTCCTCCAGCCGCTTGTTGAGATCCTCAAGCAGAACTAGTAATTCCTCGAGCAGTGCTGAGTCTCAGGTAAGAGCAGAGGCTCTGAGGCCTGAGTTTCTTTTACTGATTCTATCACTTATTGTTTGATCTTGGAAAATTTATTTAGCTTCTCTGAGCCTCGGGGTTCCTTCCTCTGTAAATGAAGCTAAAAACAGTATCTGGTGGGTGGGTGGGAAGAGATCAACCAAAGAACTTGTATGCATGCATGCATAACCCGTGGACATAAACAACAGGGTGGTGAAGGCCTGGGTCAGGAGGTGGAACTGAACTAGAAGGGGTCAATGGGGAGGGGGAGGGGGGAGGAACATCTATCATACTTTCAACAATAAAGATTTTTTTTTTAAATCAATGGAAAAAAAATAGCACAGTATCTGCCTCAGAATTTAGTTGTCCTGAGGATTAAGTGATGTAAAAAATCTGGGCCTGAGAACCCATGTGTAGGCGTGGGGAGCCAGGGCTCCTCTCCCTCCACCCCTAGTGCAGAGGAGGAGGTGATGGTGGGGGAGGGCCCCAGCCCATTCACAGCAGGTCTCGTCCTGCATGGACATCCTGTCCATGGACATCCACTGTTTCAGATATGCTGTGGAAGGTCTGGGGACCTCCCACACCATCCCCTCCTCTTCTGGATTAGCTGGCTTAAATGCTTTGTGGTTGTAGTCTAACTCCACCTCATGGCAAAAGTTTTAGAACATACACTCTCCTTCTGAGGAAACCCAAATTGGGGAACAAACAGTGATGTTTCTGAAAGAGGTAAAATTAGAGCCTCTTTGTTCGTGGACCAATGTTAGTTAACAAGGGGTTGAGAAACGCCTACATCTGACCCTAAAGATGAATGGATTAGCCCACCAGCCACATCGCTCCTTCCCTGCCTTGCCAGCTTGTCTCTTCTGTGACGAGGTAACCTCCCTATGAAGACTGGCTAACAAAGGCCCCGTTCTCAGGCAGACATGCTCTGTCTCTTTCAAGAAGAAAAGACAAGTACACCAAAGAAAGGAGGATAGATCAGCCTTCTGTTCCAGGGACCATCAGCGGGTGGGAATCATGACAGAGGCCTGAGGCCTCGCAGGAGAGGAAAGCAGCACCCACAGGCAGCTGGGTAGCAGCACCAGGGGCATCCCCAGGAGGCTGTGTCTACAGCTGCCTGTTCTGAGTATTTCAGGTATGTGGCTCTCTCTGCCCAGAAGAAACCATATTAATTGATGGGGACTCGTGTCAAAGTCCAGAAAGATACCGTAGGTGCTTTCTCAGAGGAAATAATCACTGTGATCATGAATGTCATAATTCATTGTATTAAAAAATTAACATTTATTAAGTTAATGTTAGATATTTACACACATTCACTCGTTTAAGACTCTCAAAGCCCCTAAAAATTAGGTACTAACTCATTTCAAAGGTGAGAAAACTCAAGAGTTAGAAGTCAAGGGATGTTACCTGGTTACCCAGTTGGCTCCTGGCAGAACCTGTTGGACTCTATGAAGGCTGAATCCAGAGCACAAGTGTGGCTCTCGCCCTCTCCTTCCCTTCCTTCCCCCAACACTCTGCCTTGGCCGCCTACCTGCCTTTCTGTGCATATTGAGCAGCTAATGTGTATCTCCTCCTCCCCTAAATCTCATCCTCAAACTCCAAACTGATTTCAAAGTGAGTAGAAATTTCACCTTCTGTAGACACAAATGATGATCTTAAATATTCTGCCTTCAGTTAGACATTTTTAAAAATAAGCAAAAGCGAGAAATCATGGATTTTATACAGTGTAAGACATTAAGTGTTTGGAGTTGGTAAAGAGACTGTTGCCTGGTGGGCACTATGTTCTGTTAGTCCTACTCCCTGACCATCCTCAAACCCTCTGTGGGTTGATATGTATGGGGCTTGTTTGTTTGTTTGTTTGTTTGTTTGTTTTTTGCCACTATGATTATTTTCATGGCTACACTAACTATGCAAAATCTTGCTCAGTCTATGGTCATCAGAAAAGAATACCTAAGCATAATTTTTCCTGTGTCAATTCTTTGCCAGCCTTTCCTTAGACACCAAATTCATGCTAAACATTGCAAGGCAAATCTCAGATGAATAACGAATGTCTTTCCTTTTCATCTTTGGAAGAAGGTCAAGTTGTAGCCCAGCCTCAGGAAAGAACTGGGTGTGTTAGGTGAGGGGAGAACCACTTCCATCTGGAGTGGATACCCATCTCCTTCATTGAGACACATATTTCTGGCTCTCCTACTGTGTGTCAGGTGCAATGTTGGGCACAGTCCCTAGCTACAAGGAACTCCCAGCTAAGAGATCTCCCATGTAGACCTAGCAGGTGCTCAATAAGTGCAGTTTTGCAGCCCACTTAAAGGAAAATCTGAGTACGACTTAATATTAGATCTGAACAGATGAAATATGGTTCTGCAGCACTTTGTTGTAAGCCAGAGTCAGACCTCTCTGGCTCTTACCCAGAGAATGGCCAGGATGCAATAACCTTCATTAATTATGGGATCAAGTACCTTGTGCCTTCCCATGACATGCTCAGTTTCCAGGTCAGACTCTTCGGAAAATATATTGCTACTCATGAATCCTCCCTGCCAGTGGAGCAAGAGAGGTTAAGCGACCCCAAACAGGAGGCACGCCTCATTATCATTACCACGAGGGGGAAGAGGCCATGGAAGGAGAACAGATGCAACTCAAAGCAGGGAATTCTTAATAGGAAAGAGCAATGTTTAAAAACAGTAAGTTCAAGTGAGAACTGACTCTGTGGGTCTGCTTACAAAACATGATAGGTCTTGTGCAAACCAACCTAAACTATTACTTATACAAATACCATACAAAGGTTTCCCAAATTAAGGGGGTTAGAAAGTCTAAGAACAAATGAAATATTGACATCAAACCAAGGCCTTGGATCCACCGGGCCACCTGAGGTGGAAAAGAAATAAATAGGCTTCCTTGGGGACAGGTGCTACACTGGTCGTACTGAGCCCTTTCATACGTGATCAGAAGGTGGAAGGACGTGGTGGGATAGATGAGATCTAAGGATGCTCGAGTCTTCTGAGTGGTTAAGTCAATAGGGATGGACCAGAAAACCAAGCCCTATTCTGATCCAACAGGCAATTGGTGCGGTGAAACAGATAAACTATAGTTTGGGAAACATACAGCCCTGGAAGACAGATTACACAGGATAAAGGCATAGAGACCAAAATTGGAGTTCATTGTTACCTTTTATCCTCAATCAGCAAAGATATCACAGTATACCCTTCTTATACTTCCCGCCCTATCTCTGACGACCTGGCTAATGACGACCATGCTCAGGTTTGTGGACTGCAGTTTGGCCCAGAGTTGGAAGACCTACGTACTACAAACTCTGGCTTGGCCCCTAATCACCTTCAGTGTGGGAAAGCCACTTCAGGCCCCTGGGCCTCCGTTTCTTCACCTGACAAATGAAGGCACAAGCCAAGCAGTTAATCTGTCCCTTGGGTCTCCAGGTTGTTGGAAGAGTTAAGCAAAGACCCAGAGGGCTCCTGGAGCCCTGCTCGTTTGGAGCCTGTCTCCAATTCTTCTGCATTCCTCCAGCTGCTGGAGCAGAAATAGTTTTTCATGGAAGCACCACAGCTGCGCTAAATGGGAGAAAAATCTGACCTTTTTTTTTTTTTTTATCATTTTTCACCTAGAACTTATTATGGAAAAGTGTTCCTATCGAGTGGTTTCCTAGCTTCACACTCCCTGCAGAGTCTCTCAGCTGTATCCATGTACCCCAAACAGGCAAGGGCAGGGCACCGAGGCTCCCCCACACATCATGGAACTGGGCTAATTCTCAGCAGGAATGTTGGCACAGATCAACTCTGACTCCCATCCTGGTTTTGAATAGTCCTCAAGATTGATATCAGGAGCATCGCTGGCCAAGCCACCATGTGCCAGAATCATGTTCACAGCAATGCACGGGGTAGGAAATGCAACTTGGCATTTTGCACGGAAAGTAATTTGTTACACATGATAGAAGAGAACACGATGGCTCTCCCTGCCCTCTATTCAAGGCTGCTTCTCCCTGAACAGAGTTCCTAAAGTTGGGTGGATTTTTTTCTTTTTATTAATTACCCATATCAGGATGGGTTTCTTCTCAAAGATATTTCTTTTTCTTGATTAATTACTTGTGCATATTAGGGTGAATTCCTTCTCAGAGATATTCCACCCTTTTAAAAAATAAAAAACCCTCTAGTCAAGAGCTCAATAAACTGGTTGAAGATGCCTGCTTTCTGCAATATGTTTTCATTTCTTAAACCTCCTTTCTTAGTTTTATTGTGCTCACTGATTCTAACTAGGATGGGAATGGAAATGCCAAAAATGTGTGTTATTGGATATTTCTTGTCTCTCTGAAATATTCAGAAATAACAGGCTAAATCAATCTGTTTGATTTCTACCAGAAAATAACAGGACTGAGGCATCTAAAGATCAATTTAAGTGGTAACAGCAATTTCAAAACTCCATTTGTGACATTCAGATTATGAAAACAAATAAAGCCTCTTTCCCACTATTCCCACCACCACAGCCTCATCACTCCGCCACATGAAACCACCTGCCCTTCCCAGAAGGTGCCTGCCTTCGTGTAAGCTGCTTCATCTGAATTCCTTTCCTCCCCCATTTACTTGATACCCCCAGTTCTTCAGGCCTACCACCTGTCACCTCTCCAGAAACGCTAGCTTTCCACACCCACTTCCCCTGGGTTTAGGTGTCCATGCTCCACTGTCTGGTCCCACATCACTCACACCATTTTCATTTAATAGCTGTCTTCCCCACTAGGATGAATGTGTGGGCAGAGGGACCACACACACACACACACACACACACACACACACACTTTTCTACATGAGATGAACTAATGGACCAGATATGACAGCTGCTCTTGAGGTGTCTGAAAATCAGAGAACATGGCGTCTTTAGATAAACAGAAGTGAGAGACTGGGACAAGGACACCTACTTCCAAGGCTTAGTTTTGCCACAGCTAGCAGCATGGGTTGGTAGCTTTTCTCTTCTCAGTTTGGCTTAAATTCCTTCATCTTTCATGAAGGGCAGATATTTGTGGTCCTGACTCCACATTAGAGTCCCCACATTTAAGAGCTTTTTCTATGTCTGGGCTCTACTTCCAGAAAGTCTGATCTTTGTCCAGAGTGGGGCACACAGGCATGCATTGGATATTTTTCTTCAATCTCAAGAGCATTTTAATGTGCTGCTGGGGTTCAGAACCATAAAATTAAAGACTCTTTAAGGACATTTCTCTCCTACTGACTCTAACCTTTCATTGTTGGTCCTAGTTTCTAATTTTTTAACATTATTGTTTATTGAGCACCTATTGTGCACTGCTTGTTCTGACAAATGTTACTTAATATAATCCTCAGGACAACCTTGTGAGGCAAGAATTACTGCCCCATTTTAGAGCTGAAACAAGCAAATAGACCACAACTCAGAGAGGTCAAGAAGTGACTTGCTGACAGGCACCCAGCAGTGGCAGAGCCAGAAGTAGACCCCAAAGGCTCACACCAACGCTTCTGCTCACTGTAGCTGCTCTCTGTGCTTCCTGCTTCTCTTCTCCAGATTTTCTCCTGGGATCAGATCCCCTCTGCTGGGAGTAGAATTCTCAAAACTAAACACACTCCCCACAGCTAACAAATAGATTAGATCGACTGCCTGGCACACTTAGCCATTCTTTTGTTACATGACTGTCCCTTCCTCTGTCAGAATTTTTTTTTTAATCAAGATTTTTATTTTTTTTTATTTTTTTTTTTTTTGGCACTTAGAAAAGAAGCACCCTGGTATACTCAAGTCAAGGTTACTTCATATTAGTCCCACTAATTAGGTGAACTACAGGGTGGGCATCTTTTTTTTTTTTTAATATATTTTATTGAAAATTAGGTGAACTACAGGGTGGGCATCTTTTTTTTTTAATATATTTTATTGATTTTTCACAGAGAGGAAGAGAGACATATAGAGAGTTAGAAACATTGATGAGAATCATCAATCAGCTGCCTCTTGCACAACCAAGGTACATGCCCTTAATTGGAATCGAACCTGGAACCTTTCAGTCCACAGGCCGACGCTCTATCCACTGAGCCAAACCGGTTTCGGCCAGAGTGGGCATTTTAAGACCCTGTTCATGCTCAGCCTGAGAGCTGAGAAGAGAATCCTGCATCCAGTCACAGAATCAGCTAGCAGGCAGAGACTACAGCATCCCTTTCCTCACTCTTCAGTACTCCAGTTTAGATTACAGCATCGAAGGAGAAAAGGGAGAAAGCTAACCATTTAAAACATGTCCATCCAATGGTTTTGACACATTAAACTGGTCTATATGATGCAAATGCTGGATATTCACCAGTGGACTCATACAACCTTAGAGAGAGGCCCTTTTTTTTTTTTTTTTTTTTTAAATAGCTAAAACTGGAGCTCGCTGCTTCCCCACCTGGAAAGAGGCAAAGGCTGCACAGAAGAGAGCTGACCCGACCCATTACTCAGGCAGCAGAGAGGGTGTCCATATTGTGCAACATGACATTCATCTCACTTAGGAAATGAAAGGGGAACCCCGGCTGCGTAAGTTGGAATCAGTGATAATACAGCTGTTCGCTACAAACATTTGCTTGGCACGAATCAATCTGGACTCTCCTGTAGTTCGCTTTGATGGTCTCTCTACTATCTTGTTGACTAATGATGAAATCATGGTTTGTTAATCTAAGTGAATAAAGAAAACACTGCACAAAGCAAAACGCAAACTGTTTCCCTATCCTTCACGGAGGCTGTTTGTTGACTCTGTGTTTGTTAGAGCCCTTTCATATTCGCTTCTTAAATATTTACATGTATTGCCTATGTATTTAGCTGCATAGATAGAAATTAATTCCATCTTTAATCTGAATGGCTTTGTTTGCTTTTTAAAGGCCTTTGCTGAAGCAAATGGGAAGCAGCCATCTGAAGTGAGCATCTTGTTGCTGATAGGCACTTGGTGACATATCAATAGGTCCCTCTCCCTGTGGTGACCATAACAGGAGCCATGTTCAAATCCATATTTAAGTGACAAGTGCCCTCTGAAAGCATCTGTACAATTTTCCATGTAGCCTACAAAATTGGAAAAGGATAAATGGATACAAAAGTAAATAATATAAGCTGAAAAGGGGTTTGAGGGTTATGTGATCATTTGGCTTGCCTGTGAAAATTCTCCACCTGCCACCATTAATAGGGATAACTAGAGGCCCGGTGCACAAAATTCATGCACTAGAGGTGTCTCTCAGCCAGGCCTGCCCCTTCTCACAGTCTGGGAGCCCTCAGGGGATGTCTTGCTGATGGTTTAGGCCCACTCGGCAGCTTGCCAAAGCGCTGGGCTGATCCTGGACAAGTGGCAGCATCCATCAGTGGCTTGTTGTAGCCCCAGGCCAGCCCTGGGCAAGCAGCAGCTGCCATCATGTCCCCAGTGCTGCAAATCCCCACCCACTGCACATGCAGCCTGCTGATCGGTCGTTACCGTGATGGCATCCTGACCAATTTGCATATTACTCTATTATTAAATAGATTAGAAGCCCAATACATGAAATTTGTGCATTGGGGGAGGGGGGGTCCCTCAGCCCAGCCTGCACCCTCTCTAATCTGGGACCGCTCGAGGAATGTCCGACTGCCTAAGTTGGCTTTCATATTCTAAACAAATGCTTCTCCCTCAAGCTCTCTATTGTCTGTCAGTGATATCATCCCAGAGAGGAAACTAAGATTCTCCAGAGGCCACAGCATTGGATCCCATCCAAGTGAATGTAAGCCTCTCCTTAGAGAGAAATATCAATTGACTCTGTCAGGAAAACATAGCTGAAATTTCCTCTATTCGCACTGCTATAAGGCACTGCACTGTGAGTAGTCCTAATAGCAAAACACTTTACAGGGCCACCTTCTACTGCATTCTCAAATTTTCTCTTCTCTTTCTTTCCTCTTGTTCCCTCATTTAATATCTGCATCTTTGAAAATTGCATATTTAGGTCTTACTATTCTTCCTACAAAGATAAAAACAATTCTTATGAATAAGTCAGTGAGAGAAAGATAGGTATCACATGATCTCATTCTAATTAATAAAATAAACTGATGAACAGAGTGGATCCAGAGAAATGGAAGCATAGAACAGAGTGTGGAATCTCAGAGGGAAGGCGGAGGAAGAATTGTAGATGGGAGGTAATCAAATAAAGGCCTTATGTGCATATATGCATAACCCATGGACACAAACAGTGGAGTGGTGAGGGCCTGGGGCAGGGGCAGGATGGGCTGACGGTGGTAGATAGGGGAAAAGGGAGATATATGTAATACTTTCAACAATAGATTTTTTTTAAAAGAAATTCCTCTGTTATGTTATACTAGAGGCCTGGTGCATAGATTTATGCACCAGTGGTCTGGCCTGCACCCTCTTACAATCTAGGATCCCTTGGGGAATGTTGGACTGCTGGTTTCAGCCCAATCCCCATAGGCTAGGCTGAGGGACCCCACTGCTGCACAAATCTGTGCACTGAGCCTCTAGTATGCATATAAGTTCTTTGGTTAATCTCTTCCTGCTTCCCTTCCTCCCCTTTTTCCTCTGAGATTCATCAGTCTGTTCCATATTTCTATGCCTGTGTGTTGAGCATCTGCCCCCTAGTGGTCAGTGCTCATCATAGCTACCAGTAGAACAGTCAAATGGTTGAATGGTCATTTAGGCTTTTATATGTATACCAGAGGCTCAGTGCACAAATTCATGCATGGGTGGGGTCCAGTCAGCTTCTCCCAACTGGGGCCCATCAGGGCCAGGCCAGCTAGGGGGAGGGGCTGCAGGAGGTTGGCTGGCTGGCCCTACCCCTGATTAGGTCTGTTGGCTGACTGCAGTGTGTGTCAAAGTGACCGGTCATTCTGGTCACTTGGCTTTTATATACACTGAGTGGCCAGATTATTATGATCTCTGAACGCATAATAATCTGGCCACTCAGTGTACTTCTCTCTCTCTTTTTTTTTTTTTTTTATTATTTTTTTTTTTTTTTTTTTTACAGAGAGGAAAGGAGAGGAATAAAGAGTTAGAAACATCTATGAGAAAGAATCGTCGATCAGCTGCCTCTTGCACACCTCCTACTGGGGATATGCCCGCAACCAAGGTATATGCCCTTGACCGGAATTGAACCTGGGACCTTTCAGTTCGCAGGCCGACTCTCTATCCATTGAGCCAAACCGGTTTCGGCAGTGTACTTCTCTTGAGTACCTCATTTATTTGATATCAAAGATACTATTAATTGTGCACCTGATCAGTTTTCCCCTTTGCACTGGCTGATAGAAAGCTCGGGGCAAACAGGTGGTTGATCTCCAGCAAAAGTCTAGAATACTTTTGGTACCCATTTGAGAAACAAATACACTGAGCAGCCAGATTATTATGTGTTCAGAAATCATAATAATCTGACCACTCAGTGTATATAGATATAGATAAAACTACAGTAAGATAACATTATATATCTAATAGGTAATATACCTATTAGAATAGCTAAAATTAAAAAGACTGACCATACCAAATGTTGGCAAGGATATGAAGGAGTTGGAAGTCTTTTACATTGATGCTGTACAACAATTTGGGAAATAGTTTAGCCATTTATTAACCTAATATGATCCAGTCATTTCACATTTCATTTCTAAGTATTTACCCAAAAGAAAAGGAAATACACACACACACACACACACACACACACACACACACAAATTTGCACATGAAATATTCTTGGGAGCTTTTATTTGTAGTAGTCCTAACCTGCAAACAATCTGAATGTTCTAAATATCCATCAACAGGAAATTGTTATTGTCCATAAAGAAATTATTTAGCAATAAAATGAAATGAAGTATTAATACATGCAACAACATGAGTGGATCTTAAAATAATTCCATAAATAAAATAACTGAATAAATTAATTAAATTTTAAAATAATTAGAGCTGGAAGTGAAAGAGAACAAGTGAAGAGGAAAAGAAAAAGAAAACAAAAGGTAGTGAAAATAAAGAACGGATCAGAGGCCAATAAAAGAAATTACAATTGGAACTAAAAGAAGACAACATCTGAGATTTTGAATCTGAACAAGAATGAAGCATTGTACTCAATATAGAAGTTGGTCAGTTCTCATTTCTCTGCACAGAAGGTACAACAAATCATTGAGCTAAGGACTCACCAGCTAGGAGGGAAGGGAGGTCATTCCTGGCAGAAGAAATGGCATTTGCAGTCACATAACTGTGAAAGTGGTTGGCAAGCACTCAGGTAAGGCTAGAGAGCAGCAGGGGAAGGTGCACGGGCAAGATCATGAATCAACTTGTCCATAGTTTTAACCCAGGCAGAGATGTCCACTCCACAGTTAGACATGAAAGTCTGGAGCTCAAAGGAGGACTAATAATTATAAATGAGCTATTTCAGCAAAATATTCTAAATGAAATATTAGTGTTCACTCACTTGTTCGATTACTTTCATATTGGTAAATAAAAAGTCAAATGGATCAATTAGGTGAAAAATTTTTATATCGATGGTGTTAAGGAAGATAGCGAGTTGGAGAGGGAAATGGTTCATTTTTCAGAAACCAATAGTTATGCCAGAAGTAAACATTGGACCTTGTTTTAGGAATAGTGCTTTTATGCAGATAAGGGTAAGTGAGAAAAAAAAATTGCTTATGGGAAGGAAATCCAACCAGCTAAGCCTGGAATGTTCAATTTCCTACCAATTTGTCAGCTGAACCCCTGGGCTCCATTGCTCAACCTCTGTGCATAGGGTGCCGATGATGGCATTAGATCTGTGCTAAACCTGTGGGACTTTCTGGGGGAAAGGACTGGAGCACAAAGGAAAGAGAGAAGAGAGGGAAGAATAATTCATGAAGAACTCAATTCTATTTACCAGGAATCTGTTTTATGCTCATATGCTGGGTGAAGCCCTGAGTTGCTTCATTTGTAAAGTAAGGAATGATCTAAAGCTACCTTCAACAGTGCCTGGCACTCAGGAGGACATCAATTAGATAAAACAGGAATCTTAGTTCTCAGATAATCAAAGCCATCTCCATCTGTAGCTAATGAGCCCATTCCTGCCCTTCCAGGCTCTCCAGGTGCTCCGGTACCGGGTGGGGGGTGGGGGGGGGGGGGAGTAAGAAAGAGAGAAAATGTAATTAACTACACACAGACTAAAAAAAGGTCACCGAGTTGCTATACTGCTTGTTGATGAGGTGTCATGTATAGTCTTAGCACTTTACAGCCACACTGTGTGAGTTAGAGCCTCTATCCGAGAAACACAATCGAAGCAGAACTGCTCACATGGCAATTAGTTAAGTTCCCCTCCATTCAGTGGGCTGTTTTCCCAGATCACCAGCACTGTGCGGTTTCATAGTATGTATGCACTTTTGGAAACATTTGTAAACTTCTAATAAAATACGGGCGTTTTTTGTTGTGTCTCTGTTGAGTAATTCAAGGGCATGGGGACTGCTTTGGACCATGTCCTTGCTTTGCTAAACTGATTTTGAACTAATTTCTTTTTTCCTTCAGGTGCTTGGGAGAGAGGTTATTGCTGGAGGGGGAACTAAGGTCATAGCAGACAATCTGAGTGGTGCCTGTCAGTTTACACAACTTATATTTTAGCACAGATGAACAAACTCGGAGCTGTATTTATTTTTTTTTCTTAAATGGGCCTGGGAACATGTTCTGGAGTATGACCCAGCTTCTTAAACTGTATATGTTTATGAACATAACAATCACGAGGAAACCTTGTTAAAATGAGAATTCCTGGGCCCCATTTCCAAGTGTTCTGAGATCTCCAGTGGTGCCCAGGAGCCTGCATTTAAATAAGCCCCTCCCTTTCCCTGACTCCACTCCCTCTCTATAACTGTATGCAAGGTGGTCCTTGAAGGACAACTGAAAAACAATGGCACCTGCATTACTCTTGACTGCAAAGGAGTCTGTCTCTACACCAAAATTCAGTTCTGGCAAACTTAGTTAAAGGAGTGGCCCCTGGACTAGGCCAGTGGTCGGCAAACTCCTTAGTCAACAGAGCCAAATATCAACAGTACAACGATTGAAATTTCTTTTGAGAGTCGAATTTTTTAAACTTAAACTTCTTCTAATGCCAATTTTTCAAAATAGATTCGCCCAGGCCATGGTATTTTGTGGAAGAGCCACACTCAAGGGGCCAAAGAGCCACATGTGGCTCGCAAGCCACAGTTTGCCGACCACAGGACTAGGCCATAGCAAAACCATAAGCAATTTCTTAATAGGTACCTAGTGTCTTCTTTCAACACTATCTCTAAATCCAGCACACTCTACCACTAAAAAAAAAAAAAAAAAAGATTCAGAATCAGTTATCCAGGCAAGCACCTGGGCAATCTTCCAAAAAGTGAAACAGAAGAGCAAATACAAAAACAGAAAAGCCCAAACATTTATTAGAAGACAAAAATATTTGTAAAATATTTATAAAAGCTATAAAACAAACAAAAGGAAAGTAAAACTGCCAGAGGCAAGCAGGAATTAGTTTTTGATAGGCATATTCTTTACAAATGGAAGTTTCAAATTCAACTAATATTTACTGAGTTTTTACAATGTGCCAAGCAATAGAACGGGAACTTTCAAATATATTACCTCCACTAATCCACAAGTAAACCTTTAAGGAGTTATTCATGGTCCCTCTTAATAGATGAAGAAATGAGGGATCAGAAAAATTAAATAATTTGTCAGGGTCGCACAGCAGGAGAGGTGGGATTTGATCCAAGGTCAGTTGCACCCAGCTGCCTTCTATTATTATTTCACACTTTCCTAAGCATAAATTGCTCTATGAATTTCATTTTAAAATAAACAGAAAACAATGACAACTAATATTTATTGACACTTTCCTAAGAACCACATCCTGTTTAAACACCTTAGATAGTCTAGCTTATTTCAGCCTCAAAACCCATGAATTAGGTACAATCACTACTTATCTATGGATGGAAATCTGAGGGCTGGAAATTTTTAAATAACATGTATTGTGAACAACCTCACACAATCATTATAGAGATTTAAATTATGTCTAGTTTTCTAATATGGATATGATATCTTATTTCATCTTGATTGCTTTGAATGATTTGAAGACTGTGTTTGGAATTTCTTAGTGAAAAAGTGACAATTTCCTCTAGTTTTTGTTGTTGTTTTTCTTTTTGTTTTATTGTTTTTGTGTGTTTGGGGTTTTTTGGTTTTTTTTGTGGGGTGTTTTTTTTTGTGTGTGTGTGTGTGAGTTTAGAAAAATATGATATGATGAAGCATTCTTTCCAGCTTTCATTTCAGTAAAGGAATGAGGAGTACTCTATTTTCCTTTAAGAGACTCTAAAAGATTGAAAAACATTATTTCACACTGAACTGCATTAAAGTTCTTAACTTCCTAAATCATTTTAAATTCTATGAGGTGTCCGTTGATTATTAGATTAATTATTAACTACTCAGCGCAGTTATTGCCTTTGCTTGTGATAAGCCACGAGATAGTTTTGTTGCTGAACATTAATCGGGTCTGAATATAGGTGAGAGTTATATCATTTGAGGGTTAGAAAGATGATTTATGAGACATAGGTAAGAGGCAAACCTAATTTCTACACACTCCTGCGCTTCTTAAATATTAAATGCTTTCACTAGAACACTGGGATTATGTGTTTAGCAATCACTGAACATCTGGTGTCCAGCATTGGCTCGATCCACCAAGTGTCCGGGGTACTAGGAAATCAGACACACACTAACGCCTCAACATGTCCCATCTGTCATAATTTAGGTCCTTGGGGCTTTTATTTTCCATCCTCTATAAGGCCTTTCACTTCCAGAGGAAACTTTTAAGGTTACACACTGAATCAGTATCAAATCTACAGCTCTGGAACTCAAATGCCTGCTAAAAGTAGAGCTGCCTGAAATGAAAAGAAAAAGAAAACTGCATTTGTTACTGGAAGGCAACAGTGAAACCTAATCCCCCATTTTACATTCCAGCCCAATATGTACTGAGTTTTTTCAAAGTGCTGGTCCTTAATGTCAGGCATGGGAAATGATCCTGAGAATTGAACAGTACCAGTATTTGTTGATTATCTGCCAATATTAAGCAACACACTACTCACAAGGGTCCCTGGCTGGGGTTCCTCCAAGTCCTTCTGCTGCTTTGGTTCCCACACCTCTACAATTTCATTCTCTCCAAAGAGAAAAGGAAATAAACCTACATTTTCCCAGTTGTGAATATTAACAACTCTAGAATGAAGATGTAGAATTATCTTTGTCTTCAAAATTATTTTTGCATGAAGCAGCTTTTCATGTAAATGTAAATATCTTCAACTGCAATACTTCTCCTTTATGCACAGACACATTTACAAGGCATGTTGAGCAAGGCAATTTTAGTTCTATCCTTCATCTTTGAAATCATCTTTGAAATCAGGAAATGTTTAAGTAAAGTGATGCAGAACAAGTTTTCTCTTCCTCCACACTCCCATACACATCCCACAATATTAGTTACATATTCACAGTAACTAACATTCAATCACATGAATCATACAAGTTCTCTAAGGTCCAGCATAGTACTTGATATTTAATAAGTGCTCAATAAATGTTTGTGGAATTGATTTAAGAAAGTTTAGGTTTAAAACTTCAGGTCCTATATCCCAGAATATCAGATGGAAACATAATATATCAAATAAGATTTAAAGAAGCTAAAGCAAATTTTAGGGGTGGTGGGGAGGAGTTAGAATAGCAACCTTTCAGAATTAGAAACTTTTTACCATGATTTGAACAAAGCATGTTCCACTGAGAGATATTCCTTATTTTTAATGGCTCCCTCCTCCCATGGGGTGCTGTACAGCCCCTCAGCCAGAAAGGCAGTGCAGCACTGTGATTCGGAGCAGTCTCGCTGTGACTCTCCGAGCTACAAGTTCCTAGTAAGTGACCATGGGCAGGTAATGTAACCTCTCTCAGCCACACTCTGCTCACCTGTGAAGGTGTAGTGAGATGATATATGCAAAGTATTTAGAGGGTACTTGGCACGCAGGAGGTGCTCAATCAATACTGGTTATTAATAACCACGATTAAAACCTTAAATGCTTTTTAGAAAATCATTCATTTTTAACAGCATCACTGAGATGTAATTCACATACCATAAAAGCCACCTTTTAATGTGGGTGATTCAATGATTTTCAGTAGATTCAGAAAGCTATGCAACCGCCACAACTGCTGCCATATAATTCCAGAACATTCCATCACTTCAAAAATAGACTCCATGCCATTAGCAGCCATTGCCATTCTGCCCTCCTTTAGGCTTCCTGGTAACTGCTGTTCACTGTCTCTCTATAAATGTGCCTGTTCTAGACATTTCGAATAAATGGGATCACACATCACTTAGACTTTTATTATATAGATGTATGGAGTAACATAATACTATTTAATAGTAGACTCTGGTGAAGATGTATATTATAATTACTAAAGCAAGCACTTTAAAAAAAAGAGGCATAACTAATAATCCAAAATAGAAGATAAGATAGAGTACTCAGTTCATCCAAGAGAAGGTGGAAAAAGAGGGAAAAGAAACAAAACACCAGATGGGACAAGTAGAAAACAAAAATCAAGATGGGATATTTAAAGGCAACCATACCAATAATTCATTATATATTAAACAACAACCAAAAATGGACACAGAAAAGTACATATTGTATTGTTCCATTGATATGAAATTCTAGACTAGGCAAATGAATAAAAAGAAGCAGCGGTTGCCTGGAACCAATGGTGTTAGCCACAAGGAGGTATGAGAAATCTTTTAGGCTTTGGAAAAATTCTATAACTTGATCTGCATGATGGATTCATGAGTGTGTACATTTGGTACTTATATGGGTGCATTTTATTGGATGTAAATGATAATTCAATAAAGTGTTTTTAAAAGTTAAAAAAAAAACTTAAATGTCAAAACAGATTTGAACCAAGCAGCCTGGAGGCAAACATTATGTCCTTACTGATTCACTACACCACATCTCCTCTAGCTGAAAAGATTAGGTCACCCATTCACCTAAATTTCCAATAAATGATATTGAAAAAAGGTGCTTAGTTTTTGGATTAAAATATCTTTGGAAGAAAAAGTTAAATGCCTACAAATTAACTGATCAAGAAATATGTAAGACCTTTATGATGACACTGGTGAAGAACATAATAGGACAAATAAGAGATTTACACCATGTTCCTACATGACAAATCAATCTAACCTCAATATAATATAAACATGTATTGTAACACCAGTTAAAATTCCAATGAGAGATTTTTGGAGAAGAAGGAAAGGTGCTTAGAAAATGGATTTGAAATTTTATCTGAAAAAATGGACAAGAATAGCCAAAAGATTTTGAAAAACCGAATAACAGGCCTAACCACACTGCAACACATTTTTTATAATCTAGTAATTAAAGCAATTTGGCACCAGTGAAAGAATAGACAGATAAAATTCTGAGTCTCAAAGTAGAAACATGAATATATGGAAATTTATCATATAATGTTAATGTTTTATTCAAATGAGCCGCAAAGGGATAGGTTGTTTAATAAATGGTGTGGAAGGAAATGAACACTCATTTATAAAGAAAATAAACTTAGACCTCCTCTTTCATTATTTATGAAAATAAATTCCAACCAGATTAAAGATTTAAACAAAAACAAAGCCATAAAGGTACTGAAAGAAAATGTTAAGGGCCATTTGTATAATCTTAAAGAGGTTCTTTAAAGATGACAGGAAGCCCAGAAGCCATTAAGAGAAAGATTGAAAGATACGACTGTATACAGATTTAAAACTTGTGCATGAAATTAGAAAGCAATGAACAAACTGGGAATATTTGTAAATTCTACAAAAAATAGATTAACACAATATATAGCTAAAAATAAAACCTTCACTCTAATGTATTCTTGGTAATAAGCAAGTTAACATATAAATATCCTTTTGTTTTGCAATTCCACTTCTAAAACATATTGAACAGAATATATACAGTATATTAGACAAATATATATATATATATATTTGTCTTAGATCTCAAAGTATTTTTATTTCAATAGTATGTGTAATAGGCTGTGTAAAAAAGTGAAAAAGATATTAGTGTACATGAATGAGTGTTACACTATTAGTGTATTAAACTATGGCACACTAATGCAAGAGTATTCTTACAGCTATTAAAAAAGAATGAAGGTGATCTATAAAGGCTGACATATAAAGTCCGATATCTCATTTTATATATTATGAACTCATTTTTATTAAAAATTATGATATAGTCCAATACTCTCAACTGACTCAACCAGGACCATTTGTTGGTTAATGAGAAAAAGGTTAAAGTATAGGGAAAGATACTTTAAGTACTTCATTTTAGTTTTAAAAATACGTACACTCATTCTGCAACCTTTGGGTATAGGACCAAGGACTTTTCTTTAACTAGGGGTCCACCTGTCCTTTCTTAGTAAACTATATCCTTAAAATATTGTTTAAGATTTCTGGTTTCAGTTTCTTTAAAATGCAGTGAGGACTTAAAAACATTTGCAAAGTAATCCAGGTGCATGCTCTATCTAGATTTATATTCCCCCCAATCTTTTGCAGTTGCCTTGTCCACTCTTCATTAACTGCAGTTTTCTTAAGCATCTAGCCCTTAGCAAATCTTTTCAACACATTAGACTTGGTTGAAATAGGAATAATAATTCTCTTTCAAGCTCACATTTTGGATTATGTTTCATTGAAATTTCAAACTTACTATAGTGATTACAACTAAAATAAAAGGTTGACAAACATAAAACAACAATGTGAAACTATAAATTAACATCAGGTTTATTAATCAATTAATTTCTTATTTAAATATTTTAACATCTGTCAGTTTAACCAAGTACCATTAACTGGATCAGCAGATATACTCAAGTCCATAGACCTGTGCTGTCCAATATAAGGCACTTGAGCCCAGCTGGCATTGTTCAGTGGTTGAGCGTCGACCTATGAAGTAGGAGGTCACGTCTGATTCCCAGTCAGTGCACATGTCTGGGTTTTGGGCTCAATCCCAAGTGTGGGGCGTGCAGGAGGCAGCCAATCAATGATTCTCTCTCATCATTGATGTTTCTAACTCTATATCTCCCTCTCCTTCTCTAAAATAAATAAAAATATTTTTAAAATAGTAATAAAGCACTTGAAAAGTCAGAATGAGATCTGCTATAAACTTAAACTATATACCAGATTTCAAAGACTTCATAATGAAAAAAGAATGTAAAGTACTGGGATAATGACTTTTATACTGATCATAAATTGAAATGACAATATGGAAATAACAGATTAAATAAAATTGCCCAGCCGGCATGGCTCAGTGGTTGAGTGTTGACTTATGAACCGTGAGGTCACAGTTCAATTTCCACTCAGGGCAAATGCCCAGGTTTCTGGCTCGATCTCCACTGGGGGGCATGCAAGAGGCAGCTAATCAATGACTTTCTCTCATCATTGATGTTTCTATTTCTCTCTCCTTTTCCAGTCCTCTCTGAAATCAATAATATATATCATTAAAATTAATTAACTTAAAATGTTTCATGTGGCTAATAGCACATTTTAAATGACAAATATTGCTCTCATTATATTTCTATTAGGTAGCACTGCTCTAGACCTGCAAACATCCTTTGTTTAATGATGATGTCATCCATAAAGTTCCACTTGGTAAAGTGAGTCAGTGTATCTTTTGTCACCTTTGTCACCTCAATCCAAGACATTTTGGGGTAACATTTTATTATAAACCCTCTAAGCAGACTTGTGACTCCATATCAGGCAGGGATTAATAAACCATGGCTCAGAGGCCACATTTGGCTCCTTGTCTATCCAATATGGCTCACAAGCTAAGAACAGTTTTTGTGATTTTAAATGGTTGGAAAACAAATTTCAAAGTGATTCATATTTTGAAAGGCATAAAAATTATATGAAATTCAAATTTCAGTATCTTTAAATAAAGCTTTATGGGCCTGGGGCCATGCTCAGCTTATACACCGCCTGTGGCTACGTGGTGCTACAGGGGCACAGTTAAGAAGCTGCATCAGAGACAGTAGTGCCTGCAGAGTCTACACTATTTATCTCCTGGCCTTTTACAGAGAAAAGCTTGCTGTCCTCTGCTCTATCTCATCCCTTATGACTCATGGGCAGAGGTAGCTGTCAGTTGCATCTACAGGATCTGGTGGAGATAAACAGAAGAGAACCTTCCCATTCTAATATCTACCAGAGATTAGTTTAATTTTTAGCTTCTTAACTGGCTGGTGCCATTATTGTTCTTGACTCAAGAGAGTGTTCAGAAACCCAATCATTGGGAAAGTGTCTTCTGAAATAGTTTATTTGTTTTTGCCTCTGTGTTTCTTTTATTTCAAAAGACAATAGGGTTTTGTTTATTTTTCTGAGACAGGTTTTACCCAGATGGCATCACACACAAAAAGACCAAGGGTCTGTGGCCGCACTGGTCAACGAGTGCCTTTGGTTTGAGATTCACCAGTATCCAAGCCCTGACACCAATAATGTCCTTGGGAGGGCTTGGGTGCCCACTGCCCCTTTGGTGACCAGCCTCTCAGTAACTTTTCCTGTTTCTTTTGAACCCTCAACTCACGTGGAGGATTGTTCAACCCATGGTTTTCCAGGTACCTACCTCAGTAGACCCTGTGAACGCAATCTTGTCTATGCCAATGTGAGACGCTATTGCTGCCCCAGCCGTTGGCCCATATCCTGGCAAAATATTGACGACTCCTGGTGGAAAGCCAGCCTAACAAAACAGAATTGGAGGAAGGGTGGCTTGTGAGAGCTGGAGAAGCAGGTGAAATCAGCTATGCCCCAAAAGGCCCAACTGCACGGAGCAGGGGCCGCTTCTGAAGGCGGCTTCTCTTACCTCCTTGATGAGGGCTCCCATGTAGAGCGCGCTGAGTGGTGTTTGCTCTGCTGGTTTAATAACTACTGTATTGCCGCAGCACAGAGCTGGAGCAATTTTCCAGGCAAACATCAGCAGGGGGAAGTTCCACTGAAAGGGGAAAAAATGAGGTTGGTAGGTGGAAAACTATCCCTCTGCTACTTTGTTTTCAAGCTGTGACTTCTCAGATTTCTCAGACTAGTCCGCAACATAAATCTTGTCCCACCACAAAGTGTAGATGTTTGGATTTTTAAAATTACCTCATTAAGAATAAAATAGGAACTGGCCTTGGAAATCCAAATTACTATATTTCAACTACCCAGCAAAAGAAATCACACAGTGAAAAGAGAGTCTTTGTGGGGTTTTTTCTTTGTTTTTTTTTAATTATTATTATTGTTATTTTATATGTTTTTAAAGCAAGACTGGTTCCAGGAGGTTCTTGTGTATGAAAACTTTTTCTTGTGATTTTTGTACCAGGGATTTCAGACGGGTATGAAAGCTCTCCAGGGGGGAAGAACTAGAAGAGAATATGCCAGCTGTGAATTATATTTAAGTCAATGCATACGTCAATGCATATATATATCAATATTATATATATATATATATATATATATATATATATATATCATATATGATAATATATATTATCACAAAAACATGATTATAAAATAAAGTCCATCTTTGCTTTTGGAGTAGGCAAACATTTTAGTTTGTTTACTTTCCACTGCAAAATAAGCTAATAGAGACCAAAAAATATATGTATCTGAATTTGGGGCCAAACATGATTTTAAAAGAATATTGAGCTTGCATTGTCCTAAGCACAGGCATGAGCCTCAGGACTATCAGGTATTGCTGATAATTTCATTAAGAAAGAAAGCAGAATGGCTGGTCCCCTGGCTTCAGCCTGACCACAGTGCGTTTCTGCCTGAAGCATCTCAGCTGCCACCCTGAAAGATTCTCACTGGCCCTGGCAAGCTTGCAAAAATATACAAGTGTCTTGCCTTCACCAAACACCCAATTTCTTTTCCCCTTCGTTGTTTATAAACTTGGGAGTCCACAGTGATGTTTCAATTCCATCTACAGCATATAAATCTTGGAGCGTGGTAACCGAGCGGAGTGGCTGACAGGCAGCTCTTGTCCTGTCAGTGAAAGCTCTGCCCCGAGAGTCAGGGAAGGGCCAGGAGAGCAGGCTTCAGCTCCTGCAATTAAGGTAACAGACCTCACCCCTCCTCTGATCCAAGTGGGATTTCGCGCGAGGGGGAAGGGGGGGGGGGAATGGGGAAGAGGGTGAGGGAGAGGGGGAGGGCGGTGAGGAGCAGAAGAACTTAAATCAAACCTCTCATTTTCGGTTTTCATTCTCTAATACAATAAATTTCACAGTAATCCAAGTCTATAGCTCATGAAAAGAATATTGATATCTCTAAAACATGTTTACCGCCCCCCCCCAAGCCCAAAGATGATCTTAACTCATTCTCATAGATTTTAAAAGAGAAAACTCCTTGTCTACAATGCAAGAGTTTAGTTTGAGCCTCCCCTGAAATCCTGGCCAGAATGAGGAGCTAGCACTGTTGGAAGATTGGATGGTGTTTTGTATAATGCCACGGCTGTGTATGGGAGAAAGGCAGGAAAAAAATACAATGTTTAATGTTCCAATCCAAACACTAAGCACTACATCTATTTCCCTTTACAAGACACACAACAGCCCGGCATGGTTTCAATTATGACCGTGACGTTAATGTACTGCTGTGTCTTCTGTGGAGTCTTCTATCTAGATTCTTGTGAAAAGAAACAGTGAGAAAGAATGGGATTAGAAGACCATATAAAACAGTATGCCTAGAAAGATGGTGAGTCACAGTTTTAAAAAATAAACAAGCAAATATAACAAAGCATTAATTTTCCATAAGCTGAATGGACATCCATAACCTAGGGTAGGTTATTAATACATTGGGCTTTGCTTTGCTTATTTTAATCATGAGAATTCCATGACTTGAGAACTCAACTCCTGGTAACGGAGCTGAAACCCTATTAACCTGTTCAAATAAGCATTCGCAGGGAGGCTGTTAAAGATATGTCAACAACATGAGCTCGGTTTTTTTTCCCCCAGTAATGGAAAACACACATCACTGAGATCCATGTTTTATGTATCTTTTAAGAGAACTGGTTCAAATGAAAATAAATACGAAGCATGAGGATCTACACTCACCGGGATGATCTGTCCACACACTCCAATGGGTTCATGTCTTGTGAAGGTAAAATAGTCTCCATCTGAAAGAAATGAACATGGTCACTACCAGAGAATCCAGACCAGAAGAAAAAATGCAGAGGGAGAACTTGGTGGTAGCAAAAAATGAGAAATAAAGTTGAGAGAACATCCCACACAACTGAGTACGAAAGCTGGTAGATACTTCACTTGGCATAAAGTATCTCTGGTTATGGCTCCCAGATACCCAGAGTCCTAACCTCAGAGGCAGAATGATGGACAGGTGGATGGCACTAGTAACAGTCTTGGGGGATGAAGTTTTTGGGGTGGAGGAGGGGTGCTGAAAACTAGAAAATATTCACTACTAAATTTTATATTAAATATTTAAATGATACGTATATGTAGAACAGTTATTTGATTTAAAAACTGAGACACCTCAACATTTTCAAGTGCATTTCCTGAGCCCTGAGACACAAGCATATATAGGCCTAATTTTAAAAAGGCTGAAGTCCACTTCAAAGAAAACTCCATCAATAACCCAAAGCCCCCACCCAAACTAGCGGTGGAAATGAGGACGATTTATAACCTGGTTTTCCTTGTAGGAACAACAGGTAATTGGAATAATTATCCAGGAAAGCCAAACCAAATTCTCTTTTAGGAAAATGCCATTATGTTTACCTGAATTATTTAAATGGCTAATTGAAACAACCCAAGAAAGAACAGTGCATTTTTAGCATAGGGCCTTCTCTTTCTGGTCCTAGTCAAAGTCTTTGTTTTTCCCTCAATTGCCAACCTTTTGGCCACTTCACTGATACATTTTTTTCTCTCAAAAGCCATCCCTCTGGGAAAGTGAAGAGCATCACTGTTGGGGACACATAGGGGTGCAGGTGGGAACCAGAGGGGGGCATGGGTTGGGAAGAGAAAATGACATGACTGTTTAATCATCATCTCTACACACATCTGAATAATAACTAATATTTATCACACAGAATTGTTTTAAATTCAAAATTATACATTTTAAAATAATTAAAGGTCTCTCTCTCTCTCTCTTTTCCTGGACCGCTTCCCGGAATTAAAAGCTAACTGTTACTGGTAGCATCCTTTTATTCTGCCCCATCTCTCATTTTTTTAAAAATACAAATAGCATCATATTATTTAGTCTTCTATATTTTATTTTTTTTCCACTTTTTTTCACATAAATATAACATATTTAACTGATGAATATTATTCAACTGCCTCAATAATGGTACTACTTGCAAACTATCCTGAGGGACACCGAGACTGCTTTCAGTTTAGGCTACCTATAGTAACAAAAGTATACTATGATAATTAGACCAGACAGCCAAACGACCTTCTGGACATCCTTCTGGATGAAGCTGTGGCAGCGGGGCTGAGGCAGAGGTGGTTAGGGATGATCAGGCAGGCAGGCAGAGGCAGGCAAGGGGCAATCAGGCAAGCAAGCAAGTGGTTAGGGGTGATGAAGAAGGCAGGAAAAATGTCTAGGGACAACCAGGTAGGTAGGCAAGTGGTTAGGGGAGATCAGGCAGGCAGGTAGAGGTGGTTAGGGGAGATCAGGCAGGCAGGCCAGCCAATGGTTAGGAGTCAGAAGTCCCAGATTGCAAGGGGGATGTCCCAAATTGTGAAAGGGTGCAGGCAAGGCTAAGGGCACCCCCCTCCCCATATATGTATTTTATGCACCAGGCCTCTACTATATATATAAAAGCCTAAGCGACTGAATGACTGAACAAACAAATGACCAGTCACTATGGCTTGCACTAACCACCAGGGGCAGATGCTCAATGCAGGAGCTTCCCCTTTGTGGTCAGTGAGCTCTTACAACCAACCTCCTGTGGCTGGCCAACCTCCCATGGTCCCTACCCCTCAGCCGGCTGGCCCTGATTGGCCCCGATCACCCACCCATGCACAAATTTGTGCAGCAGGCCTCTAGTTATAAACAATGCTGTAAACACTGTCATTTTATATACCTTAGTTTTGTGTGCAGACAACTGAAGAATTATTATAGATGTCATTCTTTACAATAGTGCCAGTTATTATCCTTCTTCAATTTATAAATCTCTGTAAAGGTGGGTGGTTTTTGTTTTTTTAATATTAATACCATTTTATGTTTCAGATTGTTTTTTTCAGTAGATATAAATGTGATGTCAGGCTCTTCTTCCAGGGAAGGTATTCCATGGGGAGCAGTAATACCAATCAATAGGCTAAAGAGTTTCATTTCCAATGAAATCCTTCCCAACTAAACTCTACAGTTTGGCTAAGGTGATGGATTCAGGTGGATAATCACAAACCATAAAAATCGGAGTATAATGTCAAGTTGGAGTACAAATGGGCTAAAGAAAATATGGGAAGAGGAACTGAAGAACAATACAGATGCTTACTTTAGAAGCCCGTGTGGGACATGGGAACGGTTCAGAGAAAATTCACAAGGCACTAGTGCAAGCACAGCATGGGGACTCATAAAGCATTTCCCCCTCTACGTGCCAAGTGCTTAAGAATTTAGTGGTATTACTTATATGATTTTGAAAGTTACTGAAGAAATGAAAGAGAAGGAAAAAAAAAGTGTAGGCAAAATCTTTAAAAACTGACCTCATGAAAAATTGAACTTGACTCCATAATTGTGTCCCAAGAGAAAATGAATATAAGGAATGAAATTTTCCTGAATAAACAGCTCATAGATTGGACAATTAGCTAAAGGCTGGCACAGAGAAATGAACTGAAGAATCTTCTGTCCCTACAGTTCCTCTAACTTTTCAATAAAGCAATACAGGATTTGGTGCTTGAACTCTTCCCAACAGAGCACTGAGTGAAAGAGATAAAGGAAGGACCATAGTTCAGACTGTATTCCAGTCTGGTCAGTGCGTGGTGATTCTGGACACCCCTGGTCTGGTCTGGGGCCTTGGCAAACACAGTAGCTGTGCCTTCTACATGCATCCTTGTTTAAGGTTAAAGGCATTTCAGAAGTCCTCCCAGGTACTACGACCTGCTCCAAATCCCACTAAGCTTCCCATCTAAAGTTACCCAAAGACCAATCGCTCAAGAGTCGTCTTTATCATTTCTGCTATATCCAAGTATAACTACTCTATTACTCAATCATTCTGTTAAATCAACTCATCTTTTAAATATATGTACATGACTACTTGTTAGCATCACCTTAAAGAAAATCTATGAAGCAACTGGGTTCATGAGTTAGCAATCTTTTCTTCAAACCTAATAATTAAAATAAAAAACGTTCATTACTTTACTGTGTAGTGTCACCTCGCATGCTACAAGCGCCAGGTGGTGTGCGATATTGTACTTCTCAAGTTTAAAAGTGTACACAAAGCCCCTGGAGGTCTTGTTGCAATGCAGACTCTGAGTCAGGAAGTCTGGGGGACCTGAGCCTCTGCAAGCTCCCAGGTGATGCCGGCACTTCTGACCCACAGATCACACTCTGAGTAGCAAGGTTCAGTGGAACCAAGAGGGTAAATGGGAGTCGACAGGCATCGTGATGACCTACAGCCACTTCATGCTGACTTTATTTCTGTTTATTTATTTTTGCCTCTCTGGTAACTCGACTAATTTGCCTGAAAGGAATCTGAAGTGTAGGGGAATCTGATCAATGTTTTTAATACTTTTAAAATAGCAAAATAAGAAGATATAATATATTATATATATATATATATGGACTTACAAAATATTTTCACATTCTTCATGTTCAAAACAATTTGATGAGATTTAAAAAAATCACAGCAACTGTTATTATCAGCATTTTACAAATAGAGAAAATATGGCACAAGTAGGTTAAGCTCAGAGTCATATGGATAAATTATGGCTCCTGGACTTGAAACTGGGTCATCAGACTTCAAGTTCATTACCCTTAGAAACATATTAAAGACTCTTTTGTGAATAAGGTGTGGAATTTAGGTGAATATCACAAATCATAGGATCCATGTTATTTCAATAGGTTCAAATGGGGTAAAATGACAACCCTTTTGTAAAAAGTAAGGATGACTCTGAGGATCTGGAATGTGGACACAGAGAACTCACAGAAACTCCAGCATTTTAAGATGTACAGGGAAGACTACAGTTAGGGGGCACAAGGCTGAGCACCTCTCTCCCCTTTTCCTAGGTGAGTTGACTCACAGGGGCGACAATAATAACCTCTCTCTCCCTTCTACACCTAAGATGATACATAATGAGTACTCTGATCTGCTAGAAGAAAAATTACCACCCGTTTTCCCGTCTTTTATGTTAATAAACTAGAGGCCTGATGCATGAAATTCGTGCAAGGGGCTCGCCCCTCACAGCCCCAGCTTCGTCTGGAACCTTGTCTGAATGGTCATCTGGAAGGATGTCAAATGGTTGTTCTGCTGTTCAGTCTAATTGGTATATTAACTCTTAATTATACAGGATGCTTCCCAAGTACGGCAAGATGACTTAAAAGGTTGTTCCCTTCATTTCTCAAGGGCTTGATGTGGAAAACATCTCCACCCAAACACAGACTCTCCACTTGGAGCTGCAATGATCTTGGGTTTTCTTACCAACCATGAAGCAGAGAAAACCAGACTCAGCACGAAGGCCTGCATTTGATGAGGACACCAAATAATGATCTGAATCCCAAAGCCTGAACTGACAAGTCAGAACATAATAAACTATGATGGATAAAACTAAAGAAAAGATGAGATACCGAAACAGAAATACTAAATCATATATGTAAGGTTTTTCTCTAAATTACATGTGTAAGGTTTTTCTCTCTTAGCCTTTTTCCCATTTCACTCAAGAAAGTAAAAATTATATAGTAAGATACCACTCTTACAGGAGTTTTAAGACTCACCCAAAGACAACTTCCCTGATGTGTTTTACACCTGAGTGTTTTTACACAGCATAAGGAATATAATTTCTTACAATTAATGATATTATCATACTACTAGAAGCTCAGTGCACAAGATTTGTGCACCCGATGTGGGGGACCTCAACCCAGCCTGTGCCCTCTCATAGTCCAGGAGCCATTGGGATATGTCCAACTGATGACTTAGGCCCACTCCTGTGGAGAAGGGCCTAAGCTGTCAGCCAGACATCTTTAGCACTGCCACAGAAGCCAGCTTCTGGCTGAGCAGCACTCCTTTTGTGAGAATGCACTGACCACCAGGGGGCAGCTCCTGTGTTGAGCATCTTCTCCCTGGTGGTCAGTGTGTGTCATAGTGACCGAACGGTGATTTGCATATTATCCTGTAATTATACAGGATAAATTTAGTTGAACTGTGGATCAAATTTTATATGTGTAGATTTAGCCATTTTTAGAATTATATCATCTTCTTCCCTAGAAATGAGTAAATGTCCTCTGTATTTGTGAAATACACTTGAGTTACTATACTGTTTGTTTGTTTTTAGGGGAGCTCAACAAATTACATAGGAGAGACTTGGCTGGTTTGGCTCAGGGATAGTGTTGGCCTGTGGGTCCTGGGCTCAATTCCAGGCACGTGCCTCAGTTGCAGGCCCCTCCCTGGCCTGGGCCTGTCAGGGCATATGCAGAAGGCAACTAATCGATGTGCTTCTGTCATCTCCATATTTCTCTCTGTCTTTCCCTCTCTCTTTCACTCTCTCTAAAAAATCAATGGACAAGTATCCTCTGGTGAAGATTAAAAAAATTGCACAAGAGAGATAGCAATTATTTAGTTAATTAGAACAATTTAATTATTTGGATTATTTCTTCAGAATAAACATTCCTTCTTAAAGCAGATTTTATAGTTGCTTGAAAAAAATTTTTTTACAAACTTCTCATAAGCATATCTGACATTGGCATAGTCTATACAAAAATTAGGCAGTATAATTGGGCAATATGTACAGTCAATAAAATCAGAAAAATCTGAAATGTGCCAGAAATTAAGAAGTTTATCCAAAATGGACTGCAAGAACTAGTTCTCAGTTACATGACAATAGTAAGAGTATTTGAAGAACTGCAGTTAGTTTGATATACCTGGTCACACTAAAAATGAGTTTATTTGATAGCATAAAAATCTGTACAGAATTCCGTGAATGGGAGGTCATCTTTCCATCTCCAGTATTAAAACAATTAGACCAGCTATACTGATCCAACCCGCTATGTCCCCTGGCAGATTCCTATGTATTCTGACACTGAACAGACACTGAACAGACCTCGCAGAACAGTTTACGGCTATAATGATAAACTATAAACACCTATACAAACACTGAGACTTTACATTACTTTTCTGGACCTCAGTTTCTTTGTCTGAAAAATGAGGAGATTGGCCTTAGGAATCCTTGAGGCCTATGTAGCCTTAAACCTCTCCAAGAGGGGAGCTTGTGAAACAGACTTCATGACCTCCTGTCATCACCAATTCAGGTCCCACTAACTACCCTGATTCTTCTTAGGTGGGCAGAACAAATTGCTCTCCCCTCTTAGGGAACAATAAGATTTCACCATTTGTGACCTTCATTAATAGCACTAAACTAGATGTAGCTGTTTAATGCAAAGCCTTAGGATCTGAGTCAATGTCTGAGCACTTTTTACCTATTATTTCATTGAACGCATAAAACTGAAAGGGGATGGAAGTGAATAAATAATTACATGTGACCTGAGTAGGTTTTTAACCTTTTCTGTAGGCTAATATAAAGCCATTTTGTAGGAATTGAACTTAAAGCATGAACTATATTTTCTCTGCTTACATAGCACAAAATCAATAAAATCAACACTAGGTATTTACAGAGGAAAACCTTACACAAATCAATTAACCTCCATTTCTCCCTCCATTAATTGCAAATAAGTTTTGATCCTCCATCATAAAGAGTTTGTGGACATGAGAGAATATAAGTTTAAAATAATCAAAATGGGAAAAATAATACTTTGCCTACTGGGTTGCTAGGAGATTAGAGATAACATAATGAGTACAAATAAGGTGTTCACTAAATCATAGTAATGGTTATTATTTATCAACATAATTCGAAGTGCCATCGTAGCAGGGTCAGAGCATAGGATTTATGGTCAGAGACAACAGCTCCACTGAGCATCATAGCAGGAAATGACAGACAGTGCTGTACAGGAAAAAGCATTAAGACTTTCGTGAATCACACTGACACTGCATGACTCTGGGATAACACCCATGATGGGCCTTGCGTGGGATGTAATGGAGAGGAATGGGAGAGGCTCTCAAGTCAGAAGGAGAAGCAGTTGTCCAGTGGATGGCTCAAGTGGTCATGCCATAACCTTTCTCCTCTTTCCAAATATTCTAGAGGGAGGCTACCCTATGAGGGGGTGGAGGAGGAAGCAGATACTTGCTCTCTCCAACTGATTGTCCATCATGTAATCAAAGTGCAATTTTGATCAAGGCACTCATGTGTTTAAAATAATTCAGTGACTCACCATTGGAATAAAATGTGTAGCATAGTTTCCCCAGCTCCAGAGCCCCACTGTCTTCTATTTCAGATCCACTGCCACTCTGTACTCTCCTCCCCCGCCCCCCCCCCCCTTTCCCCATGCTTTGCACAGGGATTGCCACCATCTGTGATGGCCTTATCTCCATCTTTACTTACTTACCCTTCAAGTATCATCTGGTTCATCTCAACTCCTTCTCAAGGAAGCCTTAATACTGGCTAAGATTGCCTCTCCTCTGGATTCCCACTGAACTTCATGCTTTCACGTATGAACAAACTACACTGTACTGCATTTGCTTGTCTACTTGTTGCTTTTTCTTACTATTTTATGAGCGTCTTACTCACCTTTGTAGTTCCCAATGCTTAACACAGAACCTGAGAAGGCAGGTGCCTGCTCTGTGCTGGTCTCTGTCCTCTCCTTGCAACTCAAGGCAGAGGCTCCGCAGCCCAGGTAGCTGGTTAGGAATACAGAATCTCAGGTCCCACCCCACACCTATTCAATCAGAAACTGCACTTGAAAAAGATTCCAGGTGGTACACAGGTACAATAAAGTTTGAGAAGAACTGCTCTGCTCTAAGCCATCTGCACTATCAGCCAACCATCCCCTTTTTATAAACCAACTTGTGCACTGGTGGGGTCTGGCCCCACTTGGGATGAATTGGGGCTGGGTCTGTCAGGAAGAGACAGTGGGAGATTTTTCAACCTGCCCACCCTGATCAGGGTCAATCAGGGCCAGGCCGGCTGGGGAGAGGGACTGCAAGTGATTGGCTAGTGGGCCCTGCCTCAATTGGCTGGGTGGGGGAGGGACTGTGGAAGGCTGGCTGGCCAGCCCCACTCCCAATATGTGTGTGTGTGTGGGGGGGTGCTATAGGAGCAGAGCTGGCTTGGGGAAGGAGCTGCAGGTCAATTGGGGTGGTGGGGGCCCATTTGCGGCAGGACCAGCCTCAGGGAGGAGCCACAGGCAGTTGGCCTGCCAACCCTGCCCCTGATTGGGGTGGGGGGCTGATCTGGAATGGGGTCTGCTAGGGGGAGGGGCTGTGGGAGGTTGGCTGCCAGCCCCACCTCCAGATCTGGCCAGTTGGCTGGTCACAGTGGGCATCATAGCGACCAGTCATTCTGGTCATTACAGCTTTCTGATCGCTGGCTTTTTATATATGTAGATACTCTTGAGTCTAGGAATGCCTCACAGGACACTCCCAGTATCCCAGCATTACTTTGCACCCTTCCTAGTACAAGCAGTCCTTGGGTTATGTCTGACTCGACATACTTTGTTTCGTAGTTACGTCCCAATTATTTATTTAAAAAGAAGTTCTGTCATTTCGACGTATGTACAGATGTGCTTTATGTTTTTTATTATTTATTTACCACAAGTAAAGATCAGAAGTTATTATCTTGCTTTTTCATTGTTTTTACTGTTTCACTTCATTACTGCTGTGTATGTGCTCCATGTGAGTGACGCAGGTGCTTATGTAGGGGGTTCCGACTTACTGCGAAAATACGTCGCAGGAACAGATCTCCAATGTAACCCGATGACCTACTGTATGCACAGGGAGAGCAGGCTGTGTTCCGGAGAACACAGGTAGAGTACCTGGCATGGGACTTGGCAGCCTTCATGAGCCACTCAATAAATATGTATCTTCTTTCCTTGTATCTACTCACCTCCCATCCCCATGGCTCTTTCAGTTGGTCCCTTTCCTGCCATAACTCTTCCTCCCAGTAGATAAAATGGATCCTCTAGTGAGCCAAGTCACCAGGCACTAATGTTAAAATTTCAGAAAAATTATCTAACTTCCCTAGGCCTCAGTTTCTTCCTCTGTCTGTGAGGAGGTTAATAATAGTGCCTTCCTTTTGGGGTGCTGGGCAAGCACTCCATGTGTTATTCGCTATCCCTAATATTCAGGCTCAGATCAGGAACTCAGTCTGGATACTTACCCTCTCCTTTAAAGGAATACAGCACTGATAGACCAAGCTAAATGACTTAAAAAAAAATAAAAGAAAAAGAAAAAGAGCCCTAACCGCTTTGGCTCAGAGGATAGAGCACATGTGTCAAACACAAGGCCCGCGGGCCAAATCCGTCCGGCCAGGCCTTGCAATGTGGCCCGCACTGCGCTGTCATCACTGCACTCCGCTGCGTTTCCATCACAATGACAGTTTATGACTGTTCAGTAAACCATTCGGCCAGCGATTTAGGCTGGATTTTAGATTTTGGCCCCTTCTCTGATTGAGTTCGACACCCCTAGGATAGAGCATCAGCCTGAGGACTTAAAGGTCCCATGTTCAATTCCAGTCAAGGGCATGTACCTTGGTTACCCTTGGTTGTGGGCACATACCCAGTAGGAGGTGTGCAGGAAGCAGCAGATCGATGTTTCTCTCTCATTGACATTTCTAACTCACTGTCCCTCTCCCTTCCTCTCTGTAAAAAAAAATCAATAATATGTATATATATATATGTACTCTGTCTTTAAAAAAGAAA
Organism: Pipistrellus kuhlii; assembly: GCF_014108245.1. NCBI lineage: Eukaryota > Metazoa > Chordata > Mammalia > Chiroptera > Vespertilionidae > Pipistrellus > Pipistrellus kuhlii. The sequence goes on along the minus strand of NW_023425404.1, from coordinate 39,665,898 downwards.
AAAGAAAGGTATCAGGATGATTGCTGTTTTTATAGATTGTGAAAGTAATTCATGGGCAATATGGAAAAATATTTTTTCAAAAGAAATACGTCACCCATAATCTCACCACCAAGAGAAAACAACTGTTAACATTTTAGAGTATTTCCTTCCAAACAAATAGATCTTGCTGGCATGTTTCAGGAGGGAAAGAACTATGTCTTAATCTTCTCAGAATTTTCCCAGACTTCATCAAACCCGAGGCCTCTCCCCATCTCTGAACCTAACCTAGTCCAGTGCTGAGCACTCAGCAGCTGACAGACACATACCTATTCCTTGGCTCACTGATGTACTGATGGAAGTGACTTTACCCTGCACTTACATGCGAACTGTCTATGTGTAGAAACAGGGTCGTTATACGAGTGATGCAATTTGTTGGGTTCTTTGTTCAGTTCAATCTGCTAGAAGTGTGCTCATATCTGTGTTCTATGTGACTGCTGTTTTTGTTTGGTAATGAAAAGTGTGTTTCCTGTGGGGTCTTATGTTTCCTTTTTCAATGTACTCAGATTTCACATACCTACAGGAATGGTCATCCCGTGAATTTTATCAGCCCAGCCTGCGTAATACCGAAGGGTTTTGATGACCCCCTGCAAATCCACGTAAAAAGCTTGCAGGAACGGTTTGCCACCATTGAGGGATTCCATGGTCTGCAGGAAAAGAAATAAAGAAAACTTTCCAGTGATTTGCTAAATAATTTCTGGAGCAGAAGAAAAAAGAAAGCAATAGAACTCAGGTGAATATGGACAGTGAGGCATACCTGGTCAACTCTGATTTCTCAAATACAAAGATTTCAGTACTGCCATTTAGTTTAGTTTAGTTTCCAATAAAAATCACAACGAATATATCTGTGCATATTCTTGGGCTTGCGTGCTCCCAGTAATCATTATCCAAGTGCATAAACACAAGATTTCTTCAACTGGTGATAAACAGATACTCTCTAGTCAAACTTCTCTTATATAAGTGATCAGAGCTGGAGAGGGAGGGGGTCAGGGTCCATGCCAGTAATCTGAATCCACAAAGAGGAGCAGGGACACGGGGCTTTTATACAACTGATGAGAATATAAAACGTTTTCCACAGCTGCCAAGACCCCTGCTGAGGAATGGAATATCCACGGCGCACAGTGAGTTTATTTATTGCCACCAAATAAACAAGGTCTCCTCCAGGGAAGCTCAGGCTTTAACTACTTGGGGGCTGCTTTTTTGTAAATATTTATATTAGCAACCTTTATATATTGAGAGTTAAGTATCTGGTTCCTTTAATAAAAATAAAGATATAAGGCAGTTTTAGATTATAAATGCTATTATTTTAATCACATGTTTCTAAATGGTTAAATCAATAACAAAAAGAATTAGAAATGATTACACTGAGATTAGAAAAGAGTATTTTGACTTGAGAAATATTAACGGTGTTACAAGGTGAACAAATGAAATAAACAAACATGTTTAATCTCATGCCCTTTTCTATAAGGACATTTTATAAAACATAGTGGTATGAAAACTAAAATTGAAATGTTCTCCATCCCATAACATGAAAATGCTATTATTTACAGTGCAATTTATCCACCTACTGTATGTATAAGATGAAATTTATTTTAAAATATTGTGTTACTTAGCTTCTTTTTCTGAGTGACTTACTTTGCTTAGCATAATATTCTCAAGCTAAGAACCATATGATTTTGTTCCTATGTGGAATATAAAACTGAAACCCAAAGATACAAACAACAACATGGTGGTTACCACAGAGAGGTGGGTGGGAAGGTGGTAAAGGATATAGGGGGCCTAATACACAGTGATGGAGGATGATTTGACTTGAATGGTGGGCACATAATGCAATATGCAGATCATGTATCATAGACATGCACACTTGAAGCTTATATGATCCTATTAACCAATGTCACCTCAAAAACATAAATAAAATATCATGTTTCCTTTATTAAAGGAAATCAAATTACTTCCTAGCACTTTTTAGAATATTTATACATTCATGAGATGAGCATCATATTCTCCATGTCTAACATAGAGCCATCTATATAGCACAGAGTAGAACAGAGTCAATAATGACAATCCAGGCCACCTGAATGGTGCCTAGGAGCTACTGACACCAGCAAATCTGCCTGATAGCTGCCAGACTCGGTTTACTTTCAACTGTGTTTACTCGGATACAGTATTAACTTCCATTTCAGGCAGGAGCTCCCTCACATTCCAGAAGCTACCTCTTTTTAACACTCACTCTTCAGGGGACTTGGTAGGGTATAAAGTAAAAAAGCCATTCAAGTGTCATCACAGTGAGACGAATGTCAGAAAAAGAATGGCATTTGAATTTTATGACATGAAACTATAACAACAAAAATAAGCTGTATTGTCTTCTAGTACATATTGTTAACCTAATGTAAATATTGTATGTCTTTAACTTAATCAAGCTGACCCTTACAGACCCTCAGAGTACCTCCCTCCAACTATTTATATGCCAAGAACTGTGGTAGGGATTTTTTTAAGTCAAATATAATTTTTATTTTATTTTATTTTACACAGAGAAGAATTGAGAGGGATAGAGAGTTAGAAATATCGATGAGAGAGAAACATCAACCAGCTGTCGCTTGCACACCCCCTACTGGGGATGTGCCCACAACCAAGGTACATGCCCTTGACCGGAATCGAACCCTGGACCCTTCAGTCCGCAGGCCGACGTTCTATCCACTGAGCCAAACCGGTCTTGGCTAATTTTCACTCTCAAAAACATCTTATACCTTGGAATACCCTAAGCTATTCCAAAAAATTCAGTTTTTCATGATATTGATAGGCTAGTAAAAAAAAGAGAGAGAGAGAGAGAGAGAGAGAGAGAGAGAGAGAGAGAGAGAGAGAGAGGGAGAGAGAGAGAGAAACATGAGATAGGGCTTTTCAGAGTTGTTAATATGCTTGGTGTCTTTTGAATCTCCAAGAAGGAACCATTTCACCATGAACCATCTTTTTCACAATATGAATAAGCACCTCCTTGAAGGACCAGATTAGGAAATGGTTTTATAGATGAATAAATGTTACGTATAGCTAGCGTTCCAAACCCTCTCCATGAGGATGCACTTCTGTTTCCATACTCTGAGCAGATCCCTGAGTGGACTGGTGGGAGGGAGCGGCCATGGCAGGTGTGAACTGAGGAAGGGTACTGATGCCTGCCTCTCCCAAAGCAAGCCTCACGAGGACCTGTGTGCCCAAGTAGACAACAGGATCTAGCTTTCATGGTTTGGATAACCTGACTAAGCAAGGCATTCAAATATTAATTGATCAGTTGTGTGTCATCCACGTGGAGATCCCTTGTGTACAGAACCGGTATTTCCTAATGGTTCCAGCTTCCAAAAACTCTTTTCTCTAACAAAATTATTTTACTTTAAAAATAATTACTGACAGTAACAACAACAAAAACATTAAGAGAGGAAAATTCCTTATGTAAGAAAAAGACTGTTTTAGTGAAAGGAAGTAGCAGAAAGGGACTGAACAAAGGGGGCAGAAATGCACCAGGATTCATTTCCCATCATGTCCCATGCTCCTGAAGGAATCTCTTCAGTCAAGAGGAGTTAACTCTGGGGCATCAAAAACTGCCCTTTTGATTCTCCAATGAATCATTTGGTATTGGTTTTCTGCAAGCAGCATGGTGATGCTCCTGCTGCTTAACAGGGTGATTTTGTTTTGTTTGTGGAGGGCGGGAGGGAGGGAGGCAGGAAGCTAAGGTTTTGTTCTCCAGAATTAAGTGAGACACTCAGCTGGTCCTCCTCTTACCTCCCCCACCTGACGCAAAAGCCAAACATTTCTCGTTGTTCTTGTGTTACGAACACCGTGGCTTGTCCCCCAGGTCTGCTTCACACCATACTTTCATAAAGAGTGAGGAATCTGAATTTCAGTGGAAAGGTAAATTTGGGGTAAAGATGTGTTTGCTTAGGCTACTTACCGCAAGCACGGCCCTGTCCCGTTCCACCAAGTCTGCGAGCTTATCCAGCAGACGGCCTCTTTCAGAAGCATCCATCCTTCTCCACACGGAACCAAGAGAGAAAGCCAGGCGGGCTGCCTGCACCGCTTTGTCTATATCCGCCTGTTAGAGACAATGAATGGAGCACAACTGAAGCGAGACAACACCCCAGATAAAGGAAGAACCAACCACTCTCGTGAAAAAGGTGATGGGTGAATGTCAGGGATGGTGTCTGGAAAGTAATGTCATAGGGAGTCTTTTTTCTAAGAAGGACGTACCTTGTCTGCTTCTTGAACTTCACACACCTGTTCTCCCGTGGCTGGATTATAGACAGGGAACACTCTCCCGCTCTCGGAGTTCTGCCACTCGTTGTTAATAAAAATCTAAAGGAGTAGACAGCAGAATGGGCTTGGTGAGGCAAGTGACAAGCAAACTGTGACAGAAGTATCACAGTAAGCATACTCTATATGCTTTCAGCTATGCAAGTAAAGTACAGAATATAAAGAGTTGTAAGAGACCCCTAAACAGTATGCAATCCAGCTTCCCCCCCAATTCAGGAATTTCCTCTATACATTTTTTTTTTACCTCAATATCATCCAAAGATTAAATACAGTGAACCTGTGAGCCAGTGAAAGAGTCAAAGAGAAATGAAAGGACAGAGACTCATAAACATAGAAAACATACACTAGGGCTGAAAAAATATTTCTTGATCCATTGTCCAAGCTCTTGCCAATACACATAAGGAGTAAATTGTGGATTAAACTGACAGTGATCAAACCTTAGATCCTAGATTCTCTGTCAGAGGCAGAAGCGTCTTCACAGGGAAACTTGAAGGTGCTGAAATAAGCATTTACTTAATTTACAGTCAGATCCTAATCGAGCAACGACTCTGACCAAACTAACTAGTGAATCAAACAAGTTACAAGTTGAACCCAAGTGAGATTTCTTTCTCTTTGCTTGGTAGGTTACATGGCTTAGCAGAGGGAAAAGGTCTATAACTTTCAAATTTTTCAAGTTTCCTTATATAAAAAAAAATGAAGATTTTATTAAAATGGCAGAGACTAATGGTTTAAGAAATTATTTGAGTCAATTTCTCAGAAGATATTTATAAGACATGAGTTAAAAGAGAAGGGAAATAAATTTCAAAAATTTTTATTGCATTAACAAAGAAACCCAAATGAATAGTTATGACTATTAAAAGTCAAAGAATGCACAGAGGCATTCTCTGTACCATTAATGGCATGACAATGAAAGTTTCTGAACTTACGAGCCCATCAGTGGTAAACTGGCTTATTATTGCCTGCCATTTTAACAATCACAGATGAGGCGAAATGATTACAGAGTTATAATTTTAAATATTAGGTTCTATATTATTCCAAAGCTTTCCCTTTCCCTGGCTGTGATAAAACAATGAGCTTGTGTTGAAGAAGTTATCTTTTCCTAAAGGCTTTTTAAGATAAAGGGGGAAAAATATATCTGTATAGCACTTAATACAAATGTAGTAAACACAAATACAATGACCTTGTAATTTCATACATTTTAATATACAATTTATAAACATACTTAGTATCATGTACTCATTTATTCAATAAAGACTTAACTACCTCTAGCCACTGGAGCGGCAAAGATGTCTAAGAGTTCCAGCCTTCCAAGCAGCGTCTTACATAGTTTCTAGTAATTCATTAAAGACTTACAACACACCTAACAGCAGGATTTTATTATCTCTACAGAAAATGATTCAACAGAGGCCGGGAGGTTAAGAGTCCTAAGAAGCAGGTTCTCATGGTGGCTCTGAGTCAGTCTATTGCTCTTTCCACGATGCCATGGTTGCCAGGATTGCTCAGTCCAAAGAAACACAACTACTTAGCTGGTGTCTAAGCCTGAATTAGAGCTACAGTTCTTAGACTCCTGGTTTAGTTCTCTTTTCACTCCATTTAACAAATTTCCTAACAGTTCACAGCTGATCATATCTACATGTTCCTTTAAAGCACTATATGATCACACACAAAAATAAGAGGTTAATTTTATTAAGGATTCATAAGTACTGTATTATTATCAGAAATAAGGAACAAGGAGTCTTGCCAATAGTTATTCATTTTATCCATTATTTGTCTACTCTCAATCTTTGGAAAATCATCACGATCCAGTTTTAGTTTTTAAGATTCTTTGCTGAGCAGTTCTATTTGTAAGGATTGATATTTCATGACTTTTATTGTTTCATAGAGGTCTTTTAATTTGATCTAAAAGAAAAATTATTTGTTTTTAGTAGAATAAAATTTATTCTCTTACTATTTTCATTTAGGAGCATTGATCTTTTTATAAACCAAAGATATAATGTGGGATCTTAGTGATTTTTCCTAAATCTTGAAACATTTTGCTATTTCATCATCACTCATATTTCCAACTATGCTTAAAAGAAATCCTAAAAAAATAAGGAAACAAAAACATTACAGTACTGCCTAGAAATCTATATATATATATATAAAAGACTAAGTGACTGTCTAACCAACTGGCTGGCCAATACATCTGACACACACTGGCAATTTAAAAATAAATGTTGACTCATGCATGTATGATACATACAATATAAAGCTTTCACTGGCACCAATTGCACACATGTGTTTCAATCTGCCATTGTCAATTGTGAATTTGGTTGACCTATTATAGAGAAAGGGTGAATAGTGATATTAAAATATTTCTTCTAATTAATTTCCTTTAATGTGCACAAATCTGTGAAACAGGCCACTAGTGAAGAAATAAACACATCACCTTATTTCATCATCACTCACTTTTCTTACTGTGTTGTCCAAAGTAATGTATTATCTTTCAAAAGGGTATACAAAAATTGGGAGGAACCACCTCTGTCACATTCTTTTTAGCTTTTACTGAACATAGTTAAGAATTCAAATTGTTTCATTTCTGTCCATAATGGGAAAGAGAAGGAAATTTACAAGGACATTTCACAACTGTTAGATGAGTCAGAAGATGAGGACAGAGAGACAAAAACACTAGAGACTCTACTAATGAGGGTAAAATTGACTGAATGAGAAAAATCTTGGACTGAGTCTTTAGGATAAATAAATTTTCTCAAATTGAAAAATCAAAGAACAAACAATTTATAAACACAAAGAGGAATATGATATTTTAACCAGTCACTCATCAGGAAGGACTTAATCATTTATTATTTTGCAACAAGAACCTGGACCATCTTGTTTTGATAAAAGGACATGTAACAAGTGTTGTATCTTTTATTACATGTATAGATAAAAATTTACTTGCTATGATTCATAAATGGATAAATACTGAAGATAGCTGAATACACAAAGGTGATTTAAAGGACAGATATGATGTAAAAATTTAAAAAGTTAATTGGATTAATCAAATTTATGGTTTCAAAACTAAAAATAGTTTTCATAATTATGGCACAAAATTATGGCCATTCTCTTTTTACAAAATTATAAGCCTTTAAACTTTTTAATAGTATTACATTATATGCACATGTAAGAAAAAAACAGAAATAATATGCTATAACCTACCAGATGTGTATTTAAAATCTGAAATCAGTATTTATTACATGAATATTTCCCATTTCATACATGAAAACTGAGTGTATCAGTGCACTCAAAGGCCATTGCTTATTTCAGGCATATACACTTTCAAAACCAGAGAAATACAGAAGAAACTTTGGGTTGCTATGTTTCAATTATTTCATTGGTTTAGCTATCTGTTCATTTACTAATTTTTTTATAAAATAATTTAAAAAATTTTAAATATAGATTCCAGCCCTAGCTGGTTTGGCTCAGTGGATAGAGTGTCAGCTTGTGAACTGAAGGATCCGGGTTCGACCCCAGCCAAAGGCACATGCCTGGGTTGTGGGCTTGATCCCCAGTAGGGGGCGTGCAGGAGGCAATTGATCAATTATTCTCTCTCATTATTGATGTTTCTATCTTTCTTTTTCTCTCCCTTCCTCTCTGAAATCAATAAAAATATATATTTTTTTAAAAATTAAAAGAGTCCTTTGGGCCCAAATGGTAAATGTGATGACTATTTTTCCTGATATGACAAAGGTTAAAATATTTTATATTTCTACTGCATTACTATTTTTGTAGACCCTAATTTGTCTACAGTATAACCATTTAAAAACCTGTACGACAACTTTGTTGGTACACATGAAAGCAAATACCTCCACAATGCTTGAAGGTTTTCAGCTTCTCTGGGCCATTTCAAAAATTTTAAATGCTGTCTAACGTGTTCTTCTCTGACTAGACTCCTTGGAAAAATAGTTTATTTCAGGGTTGTAGCAGGGAAGCACAAAATGATCCTGAACTAGTGTGATACCAGAAATCAAGTACATGTTCAAAAACTGATGAGACATATTGAAAGGACAGGAGCCAACAAGAAGGGGCTACCCAAAGCCAACACTTTGAGATCATTTAAACAACAAAATAAGTAATAATATTAATGAATTCTATTTATATAATGAAAAAAAGCATCCAAGAGTCCATACTGATATAAAGATTTTACACGAATAAGTAAATAAATGAGGGATAAGGAAAAGCTCTTCTTCAAGTAGAATTCCAACTAACAACAGTGAAGGAATGATGGAATTAGATCATCACCATTTGTCAGACACCACAGTAATAACTGCTTCAGGCAAAAATCATCAACAGATGGTAAACTTCGTGGGCAAAAACATGATGAAAAATTGGGTGTTTGTGTAGTCTCCCTCAAGATATTTCTTAATTACAAAGGGAAAAACAGCCACTTTACATTGAAGAAACGGGACAGACACCACCTTAATCAATGATCGAAGTTAACGTCACCAATGATGGGACATATTGATAGCATGTGCTCCTTATGTGATACACTGGGGGCACAGTTCCTTCTGCAGTATTCTTACCCAAAAGGCATAACCTGAATTTAATCACGAGGAAATTATCAGACAAATCCAAATTAAAGTACATCCTACAAAAAAGTGGCCTTAATTTTTTTATCTTTTTCAAGAGCCAAGGTCATGAAAGACAAAGAAAGACTAAAACACCATTCTAAAATAAAAGACACTAATGAGTGTAAAAATAAATGAATCATGTAACTGTGGCCTGGCTCCTGGACCAGAAAAATATATATCATTGGGACAACTAGTGGGATTCGAGTAAGGTCTTTGGATTAGATCATGTATCCATGTTAATTTCCTGGGGAATCTGGGTGAAAGGTACATAGGGATTCTTTGCGCTATTTTTGAAAAATAAATTGGAAATTATTTCAAAATAAAAAGTGAAAAAAAGTATTGGTTAGAGTTGCCCTTTGGTGCCTACCTTTCATACTAGAAGCTACCAAAGCAAACATGTTAAATGAAATAATGAAGATTTAACATCTTTCTTTTCACAAAAGTTCATTCTTAAATGTGAGTTTGTGGAAAATAAAATAATTCAAGCTCTGCCTGAAAATATGGCCCAATGCTGCCAAAATTATTCTTTTAAATTTACAAATTATTTCCGTTAAAATACTTGTTAATAGTTGTATGAAAAACTAGAAAATTCTGCCTTGCATGGTATTGAATTTCAAAATAAGTATCAGGAAGATATAGCCTTTACTACTCTAGACCTTCGTGCAAGTAAAGATGTTTGACTCTAGCTAAGTTATTTGAGTTTTCTCAGTGTCTTCATCTGTAAAATATACAAAGATTGACACAACACATAACAATATATAATTCTACTAGAGGCCCGGTGCACAAAATTTATGCACAGGGCTGGGGGGGGGGGGGTGTCCCTCAGCCCAGCCTGCACACTCTCCAATCTGGGACCCCTCAAGGGATGTCTGACTGCCTACCAGGATTGGGCCTAAACGGACAGTCAGACATTCCTCTCACAATCCAGGACTGCTGGCTGCTGGCTCCCAACTGCTCACCTGCCTGCCTTCCTGATTGCCCCTAACAGCTTCTGCCTGCCAGTCTGATCACCTCCTAACCACTTCCATGCCAGTCTGATTGATGTCTAACTGCTCCCCTGCCAGCCTGTTTGCCCCCAACTTCCCTTTCTGCTGACCTGGTCACCCCTAACTGCCCTCCCCTGCAGGGTTGATCACCCCCAACTTCCCTCCCTTGAAGGCCTGGTGCCTCCCAACTGCTCTCCCGTGCTTGCCTGATCACCCCCAACTGCCTTCCTCTGCTGGCCATCTTGTGATGGCCATCTTGTGTCCACATGGGGGCAGCTATCTTGATCTTGTGTGTTGGAGTGATGGTCAATCTGCATGTTACTCTTTTATTAGATAGGATAGAGGTCTGGTGCATAGGTAGAAGACTGGCTGGTTTGCCCTGAAGGGTGCCCCAGATCAGGGTGGGGGCTTTCTGGTGTGTGGGGCAGCCTGGGCAAAGGGCCTGTGGTGCTTTGCAGGCTGGCCATGCATGACCCAAGTGGAGGCCCTGGTATTGAATTTATTTACCTTCTACAATTGAAATTGTGTAGCCTGGAGGGGAGCCAAGCCTTCTGCTTGCTCTGTGGCTGCCACAATTTCTGTTTGGATTTATTTACCTTCTATAATTGAAACTTTATAGCCTGAGGGGAGGCCTAGGCCAGGAAGGGCAGGTGGAAAGCTTGGCTTCTTCCATTGCCTGGGAAACCCAAGCCTTCCTCCTGCTCTCTGTGGCCACAGCCATCTTGGTTGGAGTTAATTTGCATAATTGCTCTCATTGGCTGGTGGGTGTGGCTGGTGGGTGTGGTGTGTGGGTGTGGCGTGTGGGTGTAGCAGGGATATGGTCAATTTGCATATTACTCTTTTATTAGCTAAGATTTTCTGTCCTACAATGGTGTTTATAAGAAGTCTACTATAAGTCTCTGATTATCATCTTTGTCAATGATTTTCCCTTTTATTATTTTCTTGTACAGTTTGTAATCATTGAGTATTTATTTTTTGTCCAATTTTTTTCTTTCTTGCTTGCTTTTTTTTATTGTCTAAAAATTTACATATGTTTCTTTTTTTAAAAATATATTTTATTGATTTTTCACAGAGAGGAAGAGAGAGGGATAGAGAGTTAGAACATCAATGAGAGAGAGTCATCGACCAGCTGCCTCTTGCACACCCCCTACTGGGGATGTGCCCGCAACCAAGGTACATGCCCTTGACCGGAATTGAACCCGGGACCTTTCAGTCCGCAAGCCAACACTCTATCCCACATGTGTCAAACACAAGGCCCATGGGCCAAATCCGTCCCGCCAGGCCTTGCAATGTGGCCCACACCGCGCTGTCATCACTGCACTCCGCTGCGTTTCCATCACAATGACAGTTTATGACTGTTCAGTAAACCATTCGGCCCGTGATTTAGGCTGGATTTTAGATTTTGGCCCCTTCTCTGATTGAGTTCGACACCCCTACTCTATCCACTGAGCCAAACCGGTGCCGGCTACATATGTTTCTTTTTTCCCCTGAGTGACCATCCCCCACCACCCAGCCATTCCTACCCCAGGTAAGCCCCTACTGCCCCAGTGTCTGTGTCCATTGGTTATGCTAATATGCATGCACACAAGTCCTTTGGTTGCTCTCTAACCACCCTCTCCCCTACCACTTGTCTCTGGATCTATTCTTGTTCATCAAATTATGTTGATCATTATATCCCATATATGAGTGAATCATGTTATATTTATCTTTATCAGACTTGCTTATTTTGCTTAGCATAATGCTCTCCAGTTCCATCCATGCTGTTGCAAATGGTAAAAGTTCTTTCTTTTTTATAGCAGCATAGTATTCCACTGTGTAGATATACCAAAATTGTTTAATCCACTCATCTGCTGATGGGCACTTAGGCTGTTTCCAAATCTTAGCTATCATAAGTTGTGCTGCTATGAACATGGGGGTACATATATACTTTCTGATTGGTGTTTCTGGTTTCCTAGGATATAGTCCTAGAAGTGTGATTACATTTTAAACTTTTTTTTAAATAAATCTTTATTGTTCATATTATTACAAATGTTCCTCTTCCCCCCCCCCCATTGCTCTCCTCCACCAGGTTCCCACCCCACCCTCTGCCCTTTCCCCACCCCCCATTGTCCTCATCCATAGGTGCACAGTTTATGTTCAGTCTCTTCCCACATCCTCCTCTCCCCTTTTTCTCAAGAATTGTCAGTTCACTCCCCTTCCATACCTCTGATTCTATTATATTCAACAGTTAATATTGTTCATCAGTTGTTGTTTTTTAATTTCCTTGGTTTTTAGATTCACTTGTTGATAGTTACGTGTTTTTTGTTCATAATTTTTATCTTTATTTACTTTCTCTTCTGAAAGAACCCCCTTCAGCAATTCATATAATTCTGGTTTGGTGGTGATGAACTCCTCTAGCTTTTTTTTTATTATTATTAATAAAGCTCTTTATCTGGCCTTCGATTCTGAGTGATAGCTTTGATGGGTAGATTATTTTTGGCTGTAGGTTCTTACTATTCATCACCTTGAATATTTCTTGCCATTCCCAACTGGCCTGCATGATTTCTGTTGAGAAATCAGCTGACAATAGTATAGGTGCTCCTTTATAGGTAACTATCTGCTTTGCTCTTGCTGCTTTTAATATTCTCTTTGTCTTTTGCTCTTGGAATTTTAATGATGATGTGTCTTGGTGTGGTCTTCTTTGGATTCCTTTTGTTTGGAGTTCTGTGTGCTTCCTGGACTTGTAAGTCTAATTCTTTCACCAGGTGGGGGAAGTTTTCTGTCACTATTTCTTTCAGTATGTTTTCAGTATCTTGCTCTCTCTCATCTTCTGGGACCTCTATAATTCTGATGTTGGTTCGCTTGAAGTTGTCCCAGAGGTTTCTTACATTATCTTCAACTTTCTGGATTCTCTTGCCTTCTTGCTTCTGCGGAGGAGTGTCTTCTGGCTCTTTATGTTCCAAATCTTTAACTTGATTAATCCTTCTATTATCCTTTTAATAGAAGCAGTAGTGATGGCCCCTGTTTTAATTCTGATATTATAATTTATGTCTTCTCTCTTTTTCTCTTTATTAGCCAGCCTAAATGTTTGGCAATTTTATCCATCTTTTCAAAGAACTACCTAGGGTTCCACTGATTTTATCTATTCTTTTCCTGTTTTCAATTTCACTGATTTCTGCTTGCTTTAGTTTTATATTGCTCTTCTTTTTTTTAAATGTACTTTTTTATTGATTTCAGATAGAGGAAGGGAGAGAAAAAGAGGGATAGAAACATCAATGATGAGAGAATCATCAATCAGCCACCTCCTGAACACTCCCTACTGGGGATGGAGCCCACAACCTGTGCACATGCCTTGACCAGGAATCCAACCATAGCCTCCTGGTTCATTGGTCAACAACACTCAACCACTAAGTCACAATGGCCAGGCTTGCTCTTCATTTTTTTCCCCCCTAAGATAGAGCTTAAAAGTATTTCTTATTTTATAATATATGTATTCAAAACTATACATATCCCTTAAAATACTGTTTTCACTGTATCCCTTAAATTGTGTTAAGTTCTACTTTCATTTAGTAAAATACTTCTAATTTCTCTTGAGTCTTAGAAATGTGTTGCTAATCTCCAAATATTTGAGGATTTTCCAGCTATCTTAATGTTACTAATTTCCAATTCAATTCCATTATGGTCTGAGAGTACATTTTTTATATAACTTGTACTTTTTTAAAGATGTGTTAAAGTGTGTTTATGGCCCAGAATTGCTTTATCTTGCTAACTGCTCCATGTGAACTTGAGAAGAATTTGTATTCTGTTGTTGTTGAGTGAACTGGTATGGGCATTTGTTTCTAGAAAGAAAAAAACAGTTTTTGCATTTTCTTTCAACTCCTTGATTCATTTTCAGATCTGTTCTTATAACTAATCAATACATTAATGTATGTAAGGACAGATGTTCTCACTATTCCTATCTAATATTGTAATATAATAGTATTTGTTATTCTACCATGTAATAAAGCAAGAAAAAGAACTAAAACCCCTAAAGATTGAAAGTAAAATAAGTAATATGGTCTTTATTTTCAGATGACATGATGATCTGTGTAAAAACTCCTTAAAAATATATATAATAGAAATATAAATTTAGCAAAGTTTTAGGATACAAAACCATTATACTATTAACAAATCATTGGAAAATGACATTTAAATATATGTATTTACACATATACACACACATAAATTCATCCAAGATCTAGTTGCATGTGGCAGAAGCCTTTAGAGCAAGGGTGGGGAACCTCTTTTCTGCCAAGGGCCATTTGGATATTTATAACATTATTCATGGGCCATGCAAAATTATCAACTTAAAAACTAGCCAAACATTTAATTAACTCACCTCTAATGCCTTAGCAGGGCCAGAACAAAAGATTTCACTGGCCTTATATAGCCCGCAGTCTGGATGTTCCCCACCCCTGCTTTAGAGTATATAGTTTACTATAATGCTAGATGTGGAAATCCTGAGGAGCAACTTTTGGCAGCCAGCACCTATTAACCTTTTAAATTATGCAAATTTAAATAATAATATCAAAGAGAGTCTAAAGAATAGTTATGGCTCTTAGTTGTGATGCAACCATTTCATAAAATTCACAAAACTTCTTCCCACATCCTCCTTTCTGAAACAGGCTGACAGAACAAAAATAGTGTGAGTTGCAACAAAGAGGGAAAGGAATAGCTGAGCAGAAATTTGATTTCACAGAAAAGGCTACAAAATGTTTATTAAAGGTCTATTGTCAACACAGAGTTGTTTGTAGGGCCTACTGAAAATCCACAGAAGACCTGTCCTCTGATGTCCTCAAGCTGATAATCATGTTTCACAGACAAGATTACTTTCAGGAAAGTTAAATAATGCAAGACACTGTATGATTTAGTGCTAAGATGATTGGTGGAGATAAGCACTGCAGGGAGTACTCTTCTGAGAAGGAAAATATCGGTGTGGGCTGACATGTTAGAACACTTCAGGGAAACAAGAAATGAGGAGGGAGTATGACCTGGGGTAGGGAATGGATAAGGTAAAAGAAAGAAACTCTATCCCTAATAAAATGATTCAGCTGGCCTGATCAGCCCTGCTTCCATAACGTTAGTTCCTTTCTGAAGATGATCTGATAGCCTGTTTTAAGGAGTGTGGCAGAGAAAGAAGATAATTGAAATTTAGCTTCTCTCCTTCCCTCCCCAAAGTCCCAACACCCAACAGCAGTCCCAGGGGCTGAGCGGCCCCTGTGGCACTAGCCTCTAGCACAGCATTGGCCTGCAGGTAAGCAGGGTGGCTTCAGACAAGCAGGACCCAGAAATCATGGAAATCCAGAGTCCATAGATAGGTCAAAAACTCATAAAGCTTGTCCAACGAAGTCATAGAAATGAAGACACAGGAAAAAGAGAAAAATGTCAAATATGTTATAAATTAACCACATTCAGAATGAGCAATGATTAAAGGGAATGAAAAATGCCATACAGGAAACAGGAAGAGGAGACTTTTAAAAGACAAGGACAATGAATATTTAAAAATAGTATTAGAAAACAAATACTTATTTTAAAAATATATGGTTCTGTTAAAATAGAAGAGACTGAGAAAAATAAGCCTTATTACTGCAAATTGAGAAACAATGAATTGACAAAGAAAACAAGGATGAAGGGAGGGTGGAGGAACAGGGAGAGGGTATGACGGGGGGGGGGGGGGGGGGGGGGGGAAACAGAAAGAGATAGAACTCATTTCCCAGGAAAGTTCAGGCATTCAATATTTTCAACTATTCATTGCTAAATCACCAGTTTTCTTTTCTTTCTATCATCATGAAAATACAGTTAGAAAAAGCATTAAAGCAAGACCAGCCAGAAAACATACATAGCCTGTATGCAGAACAATCTGATAGCCACAGACTGTCAGAATCCCACTATTTGCAGGAATGTATCATGCTGCTGGTTTTGGTCTATTTCTGCATTTTGCTAGTATCCCCACACAATAGAGAAGGAATTTGATGTAGGGGAAGTGTGGTGTTCTTGGTAGCACAATCCTGATATTCATAAGTATCTACTTGGGCCAAATGGTTCTCAGAAGCCATACAAAGAAATGCAGAAATAAAGACAAGGAGTCCCTGGCAATCAGTAGGGACTTTTTGTTTTATGAAGTCCAGTCTAAACAAAGCTGAACTCATGAGCATATGTCTCTCTTAAGATATGGGGTTTCCATGGTCTCTTCCTAGTAACACCCTCCCTTCCCTTCTTCCCTTTCTTTCTTATCTCCTTCTACAGTTTTTACTGAGTATCTGCTCTCTTCTAGGCATTGTACCTGCTGGTGTCTCCCTAGATTTGTACCTGTACTTTCTTTTCCATGCTGAGCAAAGTATGTCTTTCGGGCTAAATATACCTGCCTGGCTCCAGTATATGATTCCTGGAGTACAAGAGGGCTAAAGGGGTTCCTGTGCCAGTCATCCCAAAAGAAAAAGGTTCCTGCTTCCATGTAGAGCATCAAAACACCCCCAAATCATTTTGTAAGAGAAAAAAAAACACACACAACACGTAATTCCCATGACTGATTCACTTGTAGAAAACAGAGCAAGCTGAAACAAACTCAATTATGTGTAATCAGGGTACCAACCTATGTACAGTCCCATGACGCCCGTGTCTGAGAAAGCCATCAATATCTGCTTTAGGAAAAGTAGTAAGAAACAGCCAAGCAGCCTTGACCAAGTCATGCCGAATTACAGCAATCGTTACCCTATTGAAGCAACATGGCATTAGAGCCAAGTACACACCATTGTCAGTTGTGACATGTTCCCACACTGGAAGAAACTATACATGCCATCAGTGTTGTGGCAGAAGGCAATGGGAGTTGCTACTGGTAATGGTTAATATTCATTCCTTCCTGTTCCACTTTCTATAAACAAGGTAATGCCTATACAAGCTCATTACTGTAAACTGAGCACATTTAAATTGGCAGTAAAACCAGAGTATTTACTCTAGTGCACATATAAAGTGCCTCATCCAATGTTTTGGAAATGTTTCAAGTTTTGAAACCAAGCAGCTGGCAGCTTTACAAGCCAAACCTTACACTTAAATCACTCACTCTGGAGAGTTTTTGGGTGTCCCGTGTCAGGTAGTACCAGTCGGCAGACATTCATTCCCCCACCCCTTGGATTCTTTTGCAATAAATTTGCATTCACAGGGCTCTTATAATTCTTCCAGCACCGCAGACTCCAATGGCTGTTGATTAAATGTATGTATCCCATGCATTTAATCTGACTTTCATTATGGCCACTTCGTAAAAACGCCACACTGGACAAGCGATGACACATGGCAAGAAGCTGGAATCCCTGCAAAGCCTCAGATTAGGGTTTTTCCCCTCCTTTATTAATAGTGACCATTTTGTGGCCTAGCTCTAAATCAGCAAAAGTATTTGACAGCAAATGGTCCTATCTAGGGGGTTATATATAGCCCGTCCTAAACACCAGATGAAAAAAGGGATAACCCGGGAAGGGAAGGGCTCATTTCATGTAAATCATGTTACAAATTGGACAACACCCAGAGAGTTCATTGTTCAACCTCAATTGTGAGGGCCATTCCCATTACTATTCCCCTAGAATCGATGTTAATTAAGGCGGACTGAGACCATAAATCAGCCTGGGAGTTTTACAATGTAATTCAGCATTAAGCATATATATTTATATGAAAAGTAACTGATTAACCACGAGAGTTTTTCCAGAAGTTGCTGGGGCCCTTTCTTTATAATAAAGACATGTCACCTTTCGTTTTTGTGAAGAGAGGCAATGAAAGAAATATTATATTCTAGAAAGGTGTATTAAAGCTGGCAAGTCCTCTGAGTACTGATGATTGGGGAAAAGGGAAGAGCTGAAAGGAGAGCGGGGGGGAAAAAGAAAGGAGGATGAGTCACATGTGAAAGGGGAGGCAGTTGGCATCTTTATTCTATCTCCCTAGAAGTCATTAATTCTTCCTTCATTCACAATCACTTCTTATGCACCTACTGTATGTTAGACACTCTGCTAGGCACTAAAGGACACAGAAATAAGTAAGAATCGGCCCCTGTCCTTGAAATAAATGTTTAGCACTGTGGTGGGAAGGCCAACACAATAACAGCTCTAATAATATGATGTGGTCACAAGGTTCAAAAGTATTTATGGAATACCCACTATGAATATGCTCCAAAGATCACCTATTTTTATATTCTAATCTTATAAAACACTATCCAGGGAATCTGTGCGCCTCAGAGAAATCCAGCCAAAGAACCACACCAGCCTGACGGGAGGAGGAGGTGAAGTGCTGTGTTCTAGTCTTGGCTTCTCACAAGTTGTCCTGCAGGTTTCTCACCAAACCTCCCAGCTTCCCCAGCCCTGCTTCTCTGTCTATGAGAGAAATGAACTTGGTAACCAAAGGCAGGCACAAGTCTTCTGTCCAGCCCCTGGGCAGATGTGGATAATTGACCCTGACACTTCCCAGTTGAATACTTTCAACTTGGCACTTTAGAAAGCTGCTACCAGATGGGGAAGATGCGCCACCTGAAGACTACTTAGTTCTAATGCTGGGTAGCTAAGGTACTGTCCATAGAGCACATGTGGCCACCAGTGGGCGCTCCATAAGAAAGTTGACCCGAAGCTCTATGACACTAGGTTTGTCTGCTCCTTCTCTAACCACGTGAATAACATACCTCCATGCCCACAGCGGAGTCTGTCCTCCCATTTGTCTGTCTGTCTGTCCTGCCTCCTTTTCCAATTCTGTCTAGTACTTGATCACACAACTTATGTACTAGGAAGATACCATTTGAAAAGAGAAAGTTCGCTGGAAAACAAGCATTTAAAAACCTATGCAAAGTAATCACCAAGAGCAACTGGAATCCTCCCAGGTCACACACACACACACACCCAAAAAAACAAAACAAAACAAAACAACAAAACAAAAAAACTGGTTTTAGTTTCTTGTTTTGAAACTATGGAGTATGTTCAGATCATATTTTAAAGCCAAGGATTATTAAAGCACTATTTTATTTTATTTATTTTTACTTATTTTGTTAACCCTCACCTAAGGATATTTTTCTTTTTCTTCTTTTTTTTAAGAGAGAATGGAAGGGAGCGGGAAAGCCATAGAAAGATAGGTGCCTTTGGCTGGAATCGAACCAGAGACCCTTCAGTCCACAGGCCGACATTCTAACTACTGTGCAAAACTGTTAGGCCCTAAAGCACTATTTTAAAATGCACCAATGAATACCTTTTTCTTGTTCTAAATATAGTGGAGGCCACTTTATTCACAGAGCTGGAAGGGACCTTCACTATATGCAAATGGAAAGTGTTATATAAACTTGTCAAAAACCCAGCGACTGGGACGAGGTCACACACCCCACTAGTGGCAGAACCCCCACATCCTGATTGGAAACCCCCACATCCTGATTCGCATCCCAGCGATTTTTCTAAATTTAATTTCTGCTGAGGTTTCCTTAGAAAGCAGATCTGACGGCTGGCCGGGGACTATGAGCAATCCCCACTGCATCTCTTTCACTGTGTTCCCTAAAAATTATTCAGCACAAGGAATTTTGCTTCGTTCCCTTTTGCTTTCAGCATAATCAACACAGGTGACTGCAAAATAATTCTCATTTCCTTTCTTGAAAGCAAAGTGTGCTAGGGACGACGTGGTGATTTACATTCCTGTTGTGATTCTGCTTGGAGGGGAAGCCCTGGGACAGGCTGCTGTCTCCCAGATGCTGAGGCAGGACCTCTGCCAGACTACTGTGAGCCTCGGGTAGGAAGTCAGTTCCCTGGGCCCTAGAAAGATCGGTTCTGTGCTCTAACAGGGGCTATAGCGGAGGGTCCAGGAAAGGGACGTCAGACCCTGTCCTAATGACTCTTTCCAGGAGGGTTGGTTTTGGTTGAGCAGAGAATAGAGGGACTGGCCAACCTGGGCTGATTTAGGAGCTGATCACAATTGTACTGCATCAAAGTGACTCCTTTTCCCTATGTTCCTTTCTCTGCAGAATCCAGGTATCCAAGGCTGAATAAGAAAAGGGCATCCAATGCCAAAGTCTTTATAAAATGGTCACAGATGTTTGGCTCAGTTACTTCTCCCAGCTAAGGGAATTAAAACAAAAATTCATAATGGCACTTTATTAGGACACTCCATACAGGCATTTGGGGGGGGGGGGGGGGGGGGGGGACGACTGTGAGTACAATTTCCTTTTATAAATATTTCATAGCATCCTAGATTCTGGGCACCTGGGCAGGAAATGTCATATATTTCTCCATCTGAGAAGTTTTATTCCCTTTCTGGTGGAATGCTTTTACGAACTGTAACAAGCACAATACTCTACTGCAGCAACAGCTTTCTGTCGAACAAAAGCGTCTCTTCCCAAACCTGTCAGGCATTATGTCTATTTCATAGTGTCCAAGAAAGGAGGTCTGAAATATGAATGGGGTACATGGTGTATCCCCTGATTAAAACAACAAAGATCATAAAGTTGGGCTTTTTGACCCATTCAAGGTGACTGGGCTAGTTTATTTATTTATTTTTTTTCCAAAAGAGACCATCAGAATAACAAAGTAACATGCAAATCTATTCTCCCCAAGACAAGCGTAGAGACTGAAGTTGCTTAATTTAATCAATCATGAAAGGTCAGTGTCACGAGGGTTATGTGTATGCATGTAAAACCAAGTATGGAAATTCACTGAGGAATGAGGTGATTAATTTAGCCTTTATATTTCTTATAGAACAAACTAGATGGAGATACTAGAGCTGAAAGATGTCCATTTAAACACATCTGCTTATGTAATCCTGAAAGATCTTAGACTCTCCCACTCTCACCTTTGTAAAAACGAGGTGGGAGGGGGAAAGGCAGATGCACATTTAGGGAGATAACATGTGACTGTGCCTAAGTCTTCGCTGGCTGAAGTGGAAGTTTCTCCCTTTCCTATGTTCCTTGAAGAAAGACCTCCTGGCTTCATGTGATTTCCCCCACATTCTGACATGTAATCAGTGTTCAAAAATAAATAAATAAATAAGAGATAGTACTGGAGAAAGAAGTGAAGATGGAATAAGGAACTCAGATTGACTGATATCAGGGATCTGATTCATCTAAAAGTGGCTTTAAGGTGTTTTATAAATCTCAGCAATGACTTGGATAAAGATTCAAAACCATGAAGCTTTGCCATGCAAGCCAAGCCACATCATTTGGCCACTTTTGCAGCCAGAAGGTAATCCAGGACAAGTCAGGCTTACCACACTTTTCCTTGGCCCACTGCAAAGCGTCCCTGACTACAGAGAGAGGCTGCCATGGATTTTCTAACTGGGGAATCTAAACCCCTGAGGAATTCTCAAAGCAGCAGGCATTAATGGCAGTTAGGTGTAGATAATTTCCTATCCTCAATGAATCTTTGACATAAAGCTGCCATGTTTTATTTCAGTAATAAAATGTTTTGTTATTTTAATAGTAAATGCTTACAAGTGATTTGTATTAAACCCTGAAGTAGACTGTGCCTTGGAGAGCTGAATTTTACTCACCTTGCCATTAAACTGCTTTTGGTTCATCAAAGGAAAATACCAGATAGCAAACCAATAACCACATTGATCTATTTATAGAAAAAAGCTCAATTCATTTTAAGTAAGCAGAACAAAGAAGTAGTTTGAGGATTTGTCATATGTTGGCTATCTCCTTTTACATGATTGGTCCATTGTTTCTACAGATGTACTTCAGGATTTATACACAATGAAGAATAGACAGCACTATCATTTAACTATTATGAAATTAAATGTCTATTGTTATAAAAATAGTCGTATTGATGATCACTTCAGTATGCTACTCTGCAAAGTAACATATACTTGAATATTATAATCAAAGGTAATAAGAGTATTTTTAACTTGATTGAGGAAATCTTCACCTTATTTTACTTCTAATTAACAGATTATCTGTATAAAGTAAAATGATGAAGCAAATGATCAGATCAGTTATGAAGGGATGTCCTCCTATTGAAATATCTAGATCAGTAGAGCAAAAGTGGTTCGGTTGACATCCATTCTTCACTCTGCTTCACGCCAAAACATCTGGCTAAAAAGTGAAAAACCACCCAAATGGCATTGTATAGGAAAACACCTAGATGATTGATTGCATTTTTTACTTTAAAGTCAATGTTTTGATATTATAGAGCCATAACCTTTGTTCAATAGGTGTAATCTTTTACTGGTAAAACAAAACAAAACAAAATAAAAAACATGAATTTACAAAACTTGTTTTGACAAAGACTAATTTATTAGTTCTAATTTTAAATCAATGAACAATTTTAAATATTGGACCCAATATTGTACGCCCTGAACCCCTCCTATCCTGAGTCTTGGGCTGAAAGGCAGGAAAAAAAAAAAAAAAAAAAAAAAAAAAAAAAAAGACTTCACTAGAAAAAAAACTGCAAAGTAGACTTTCAAAGTATTTAGACAGCCCAAGGTCAAAAGAAGTAAGAAACTAGAGGCAACATTTTAAAAGAGCTTTAAATATTAATCTAAAGTGATTGTGCCAGAACAGAATATTTTAAAATAAATGTTGTATGCCCAACATATTATACTAATGTGCAATGATGACACAAATTGTGTGGAGTTGTAAACAAATGAGTTAGGACATTAGCAGTTAGTTAGGTAGCGAAGATCCACTCAGCTCCTGCCATATACATCTAACCTCAAGATCTGCTGCTGAAAGTGAAAGGACACTGATGAGAGTACAAAGACAAAAGGTCATTAGTCATGTTCCCCAGAGGACAGTTCAGTTTGGCCAGCCTTTCGGGGGACAAATAAACTAGGAGGTGATGTAAGGGGGTGTGGGGGGTGGGGGGAGTAGCTGGCCTGCTTCCCAGAATGAGGCCTCTTGGATCTTTCAGATAGAGAACTTTGGGGTAATTCTAGGGGCTAGTGGTACAAATTAGGGCAGACCTAGTGTTCCCTTTGACTCAGGATTCCAAGCCTTGTGGTAGGATGTCTCTATCATAGACCTAAACTGCCCGATTTTCCCGTCTCCTGGGTTTGACTAGCACCTAGATTGAATCTCATAAAGGTCTTTGGGTCTTCTTCAACCACAAATGTGGACAAAGGTGTCCTAAAGTCAAATTCTGCCTCCCTATTGCTTTCATATGATTTCTTAATGGGTCCGATTCCTACATGTATAAAGATTACTAGATGGTATGCCTTGAATGTGTCACTTAAACTTCCTGTGGCTCAATTTTGTCATCTGTAAAATAATAAAACCATGTCATCCAGTTCATGAAGATTAAATAAGGTACCTGATTACTAAAAAACCTGGCATAGTGTGCACTCAAACTTTTAACTGATTCTAATTCTGAATGTAAGCAATCAATTCAGGCAATTTAGTGGTGCTGTTAAAGCTAGTCACTCCTTGTTCTGTGTTTGCTTACTCATTCATTTATTCTTCTCTCTATGGCTAGTAACTAAGACCTGTCTGCCAAACCATCAGAGGCCCGTGGGGCAAAAGGATGGGGGGAGAAGGTAAGGACTGTGAAGGCCATCCAAGCCATTAACTGGTCCCCTGGAATTTCTGATTGCTACCCTTTGCTGCTGGCCATGAAGACAGGCTGGAGCAGGCTGATTCAAACAGAGCGGAGTGGCCTGCTCTAGAGGGGCTGTGCCGGGTGTGGGAAACGTGCTTTAAGAAGAGGAAACTGGGAAAGGGCTTTGGCTCTCTCTGGTCCTTCTTAAGAAAACCTCATGTAACATGATTTCTTTTTGTCTTGGGCTTGGAAACAAATGTTCCTTTGCCTATCTTCCCCAGGTTTAATTAGTCTTCTGTCTTTCTCAGAATTCAGCCTGTTCATTTGCAAATGGGACACATCAGAAAGGCTAGTGAGGGTGGGTGTGGGTGTTGGGGGAGAGGGGGTAGAGGCTGAAGTGTTTGTTTTCAAAGCCACAGGGGTCCCCATTTGAAAAAGCACCCAGCTTATCTCATGTTTTTGTTTGTATGATTTTGAATTAAAAGGTTGGAGCAATTCATTTAGGAGATTAAGCTGTCTTTACAATGGGCCTAGTTGACCTATTTATTCACTAGTATTGCTAGGGTCAAAAAAAAAAAAAGTCTACTACACTCTTCTTTATTCAAGTGCAACAATTTTAAAGGATTCCTTTGGTCTTTTATATTTATTGCCAATTAATTTTACATTAAAATTGTTTATTTGCTGGTCACAAATAAAAGTCACAAACCATGTGTATAACAGTTTAGGGTACCAGTTTTAGCAAACAAAAATACAGGATGTGCAGTTAAATAAGAACTCCAGAAAAGCAATGAATTAAACTTCAGTATAAGTATATCCCAAATCACGGGCAAGTCATGGGAAATACTTATACTTTTTAGTTATTCAGTAGTTTCCTAAAATTCTAATTTAACTAGATGCTGTACATTTTATCTGAAACCCTACCAAGTTTTCATGGATGTTTATGTGTTCCAAGGATGCCAAGTAAAAACTAGGAGAAATTCCATTTCATTATTATACTTACACTTGCTCCCTGCAGAGCTGAAGTAGTTCATCAGTCAAAATAATCCTCAATTTATAAACAGATAAACTGATAGATGCCTCAGGAAATCAAGTGATTTTTGACTACAGGATGAGATCTAGTTCTGACCACTAAAGCCCATTCCATTTATGGTAATGAATCATATTTATGGCCATCTCATTAAGAAAAGAAAAAGTAAAACACGAAAGGGACAACTTGAGTCTTCAGTTAAATTACAAGTTAATGTCATGACCTACTACATTGAAAGGCCAATACCATCTTTCATTTATGTTCCAAAGCAAACATCCTGTGCAGAGAGGGCTGGAACACCCCAGAGCACATCCTAGGGTTGAAGAGGCCTTTGAACCAATAAATAAGTGATTTCTCCACAGGAGACTAAACATTTGTTTGTCATAATAACAAAAAGCAAGCTGAATTTCATGTAGCACTATCATTCTCATGTATTTGTTGATACTATGAGGAGAGGGAGTGTTAACTTGTTTCTCAATTAAAATTAAAATGTTTGCTCTTGACTCAAATCTTAGCAAATATTTTCAAACATACTTATACCTATTTTGTAATTAAATGATTACATTCTTCCTCTTTGCTCTTGGTCATCACAAATATGCAAAAAGGGTGCCTTCCCTTACCCCAGAATTATATTATAATATTTGTAATCATTCACTCCAAAAGGCCCCTAGTTAAAAAATGTGATGTTGAACTAAAAAGTCTAATTGCACATAACTTATAGAGTCAACTTCATTACCTTAAATTTATATCTAATATTTTTTTGGTGGGGGAGGGGGGCTTTGTTGTTGTTGTTGTTGTTGACCTCAAAGGACCTTAATTTATTTATTTATTTTTTTATAGGCACCTTCCCAGAAAATAAAATAAAAAAGAAGAAGAAAAGGAGACATTGGGCTCAAATGAAGCTTCAAATATTTGGTCAAGAAATGCCTATTTGCCATGTAAATAAAATAATTAAAAAGTCTTGCAAAGACTTGATTTTGAAACAAACCTCATGTTGGAGGTAAGTCTTGCTAAGAAACGCCACTGAAAGCTGCCATTTGACCCGGAATTCCTTTACAAGAAAAACTCACCATCACTACATGTGAGACCTGTATGAGAAACTGCCGGAATGTCAACTTCATTCACAGTGGCCCCATATGGCCTGATCACTCTCCCTGGCATGATAAATCACTGGCAGGATCCTTACCTTCCTACGTTTGATCTCTGCTCAGCAAGATGTGGTTTTGATGTGAAGAACTCCAGATCTCTTAGGTCAGAGACAAATAGCAGTGGCACTGACCTGCAAAGTGCTAAGTCTCTATTAGACTCAAGTGAAGTGCTGTAAGTTTCTGACAAGTCCCGTCCCCCACCCCCCCACCCCCACCCCACCTCCCGCCCTCAGTTTGCCCAGGCTCACTGAAAAGCCTCTGATGTGCTTTAGGAGAAAAGTGCCAACAAACCTCTTCTTTCTCTACCACTGTTGCCAAGTATTAAAGTCAATTTTTCCTAAGATTTAAAGGAAGAATTCTCTTGGGAGTCACCACTCTACTTTCAAGTCCCCTAAGTCTTTAGCAAAACAAGTATTTTGATTTCCAGTGGGTCTTTATGGCACTGATCACTCACTCACTTGTATAAGGAGAATCATTAACAGAGATTTCTGTGCACTCCTCTCTTTGGGATCCCTTGATGTGATATAATCAAATGTACAAATTATTTAACAATAATAATTTTAAAAATAAAGATCTGAAATAATTCTAAAACAAACACATTTGGGAAGACTTCTTGCAAAAGAGTTGTTGTGTTCAGCTGTAATTTGTCATTATTAAAAAAAAAAAAAATACCCTGCAGAATCACTCCAAAAATTGTATGATTAAGACTGGTGTGAATTTTAGTTGGCTGAAATAATGAGGAGTTCAAAGAAAGCAAGAAGTGTGCTATCATTTTAACAACTTCATTATTTCAATAGCCATCCTCTTTATATCACTCATAATTAGAGACACTCATAAATAAGCCTCTCGTTGGCTCTCTGTGGAACTGAGTCAGAGACTTGGCAACTTCATTAAAAGCAAAATGTTTGCTTTCTTTCTTCTTTTTTTTTTTTTTTTTTTTAGCTAAACGTAGTTTCTGTACCCATATTTGTACGTAGGCGTCTTTACTAAATGTTGAACAATAATCTCTCTCCTTAATTCAGCTCATCAAGAGTTCCAAAACCCTCTGATTAGTGTACTGCTTTGCTAAGCCCTCTCTTTTTCTGTCGGAATTCCTGGTAATGACACCAGAATGTGGGCAAACCTCATTAGTCTCCCTGCTGTTTACAAGACAGGATTTATGCTCAATGTGCTGAACACAATCACACACATCACTAAATGGCTAGAACTACCACCCAGGCTCTAATCTGAGAAATTTTTCACTCAATGCAAATACCTATCAGCGTGGAGAAGCATGGAAGAGCAATTACAGCCAACACATGTAGTCCTTTAAGAGTACACCAATAAATATCCATTTGTGAAGGTTAATTTAATTCAACCCAGGGTGTTATCTGGAATAGTATATGTCACTGATTCAATCCATTAAGTAATTACTAAATTCCCAGGAGGGCTCACACAAGTCAGATGTGGTTATTCCAGGTTCATTGCTTCTGGTCTCCCCAAGGGCCATTTAGGCCAACAGCTGGAAGAGCTGACTACAAAGGTTCCCAGGCATAACTAGCCATTTTATGAAAACAGGTAATGAGTCTAACCAAGGAAGGAGAGTCACTAAGAGCCTGTCCTGCGAGAAACACTTAGGGAAGCAAAGGAGAAGCACAAATACGTAAAAAAATAAAATAAAAACAGAGATGAAAAAAGATGAGAAGAAGTAGGAAGCAGAGGAGAAAGAGGAATGTTTTCTCTCTAGAAGTGAAGACAGAGAAATCTAGAAACTAAGGTCTGGCTTTAGAAAGCAACTTGGCAGCAGTTTCCTTAGGTAAGATTTTTGAGCCATTGACTACAAAACATTAACTGTGCATACCACCACCCTCTGTCACCGAAACTCTATTAAAGTGTGGATATTGCATGAGTTTCTGAGGCCCCTCTCTATTTCTCTACTCTGCATCCCGCTCCTAAGGTTCCATGTAACAGACAGATCTAACAGTAAAGGCTTAGTGAGAAAGGGTTGCTCCTAAAAGCCAACATGGGAGATATCCACCGATCTCTCTGTGACAAGTGTCTTCCTCACAAATGATGGTTTATGGCAGGAGAAGAATCGTTAAAAAGAATGTGAAATACATTCACTTTCCACAGTTTCACACGTCCTCACTCCCAATGGAATCTAATAACCATAACAAAGAAAAGAGCATTTTGAATGAAAACACAAACAAGCAGGTGTTATTCAGGGCCATGTGTAACTGACTACCCAGTCAGTGAGAATCTAAAAGCTCAGTTCTTTATCACGGCCTAAAGAATCACACCTGCCCAGGTGATTCATACCTAAAGTGTTGCTTATATCAATAGTTTTCTCTTTTTGGTTTGTATGCACATTCTCATCTTTATGTCAGGTTGAAATTGTTGCTAATAGTAGCTATGATAATGTCAACTATAATTAAATTTCGAATTTATATTCAGATAATTGAGTTTGGGATTATCCAGCAAAACACTCAACAGAGCTTTAAACTAAGAGTTCAAATTTTATTGCCTTTGTTGTGGTTCTTGTGTTTGTTCATATTGTTATGAGCAGGAAAAGGAAAGGATTATTTGAGTTCTGAAATTGTCATCTACTAGCTAGTGAGCCTGGAAAAATTATTTAACTTAAATATGTCTGAGTTTCTCTTTTATAAAATGGGAATGTGAGCATAATATCCACATTTTAGGACTGCCACAATTATTAAATGTAGTCACATGTGAAAAGCCCTTTGGAAATGTATTAATAATAAAAAACTTTGGAATACAACAAGTATTCATTCAATGAACATTTCCTAAACATTTACACTATGAGACTCTGAGCTAGATGCTCAGAAATACCACCATGAATAGGAGTGTATAATCTAGTACAGTTTAGGAGTAGAGAATTACACAAAAAATATAATGAGACAAAATTTGTACCATTGAGGAGTAGTACAAACAAGTAATATGGGCATTCAGAGAATATATGTTCAGCCTTCTTAAAAAAGTATGGGGACAATCCTGCTAGTTATTACATAAGTACTTCATGCATGGAAGGACTAGATTCCCTTTTAAGGTTGGAAAATTCTATTCTTCTTCAGTAGCTTCTTCAGAATTAGATGCACACATGAACAGATCAAATCTCTTACAAAATACAAGTACATAAGTGAATGAATGTACAACACCTGCTCTGATTCAAAACACAGTAAGTTAAAAACATTAACAAAATACAAAACAATGTTATTTTCAAGTATGATGCTAAGGAATAACTTAAATTCTCTAAACTAGCAAGATAAAGCACAGTATTAAATCAGTTGCTCAAGAAAAAGGGCCTATTAGAAATTCTTTTTCACATATTCATTGTCATCTCTCTACTTTTCCTCCAATTCCCAAAACAAATAGCACACAGAGGAAGCTGAGCTCAGCTATGTGACTTCATTACCTGGTGCCCATCAACACAGTGAACAGTTCATCTATTTACCAGGTAATAGCCCTTCAAAAATTGGTGGAGTGTGTGTAAGAGTGATAGTGAGAGAGAGAGAAAAACAAACAAACAAACAAAAAAAAAACAGTAGTAGCTTATTTGAGCACATATTCTATTCTAGGTAATGTAAGAAAAGTAGGGAAATTAGTCTTGACATGAAAAGTTATAATGATCATACATCCAAAAGTTTTCTACAATGACACCTTAAGGTAGATTTATGGAATGCATTTCTGCTCTTAGTTTAGGAAAACCAACATGTATTCAAATCATCCACCAAAATAGGACTAGTTTCTGATGTTTTCTCCTAGTGGAGAAGATTAAGCTTAGAAAAGAAACACACATTCTGGACCCCCTAATCTTATTCCAAAATTTCATAAAATACAATTTTGAAAATCCCTGACACATTAATATCGTTTGTCTTTACTGTTTGTTGCATCATTTATCCTTAAGATTTATCTGTGTTCTTATATATAAACAAATACCAATTACAAGTAGATAAAGACACAAATGCAAAAGGTAAAAATTTTAATAAAAATAAACTTTGAGAAGACTATGTAGAAGAATATATTTAAAAACTTGGAATAAGAATAAATTTCTTAAACAAGACATCACAAGCACTAAATATTTTTTAAAGATAGAAAAATTCTCCATTTACATTTAAAGCTATATGACAATTACACTAGAAAAAAAGAAGAAAGAAAAAGCACAGGGGGAAGGAAATGTTCACACAGTATATAATTGTTAAAGAATTATAATCCGAACATATAACAATTACCACAAGTCTACATACCTACACAAACAAAAATGAGCAAATTATATACTGACCAATTCACAAAGGAAGAAAGTCAAATGGCCAATAAATATATGAAGAGATGCTCAACCTCACAAGAAATCAGTGAAATGCAAATTAAAACTGCAATGAGATAACTTTACACTCATGAGGTTGGCGAAATTTAGTAAGTATGAGAACTCTAAGTATAGGTGAGGATGTAGAGTAATGGGAACTTTGATATACTGCTGGTGGCAGTGGAAACTAGTATAACTGTGGTGGACAGAAACCTGGTCATCTGTAATTAAGCTGTAGATACATATACCCTATGAGTCAGCAATAGCACTTCGAAGTGTATATCCTAGAAGGCCTTTTGCACAGGTGTATAAGGAGATGTGTTCAGGAATGTTTAATGCAGCACTATGGTAATAGTAAAATGCTAGGAGTGTCTTAAATGTCAATAGTAGAAGAATTAAATGTTGTGATATATTCAAGGAATGGAATAGTGTGCAACAATGACAATGAATCAATTGCAGGTACATGCCACAACATGGGTGAATCTTGAATATATTAGGCAAACAAATCAAATTGCAGAAGAATGTATACACCATTTATATAAAAAGATTTAACTTGCAAAACAGGTGCAGGTATTGTTTGTAAATACATATGTTCACACCTATGGGAAAGATAAATGGCTCTGAGGAAGGAAGGGGGAGGTAGAAAGGAAAAGTGGAGTTCGCAGGGGAGTTTTAGTGTATTTCTTTTCTTTTTTTTTAATATATATATTTTATTGATTTTTTCAGAGAGGAAGGGAGAGAGATAGAGAGCTAGAAACGTCGATGAGAGAGAAACACCGACCAGCTGCCTCTTGCACACCCCCCACCGGGGATGTGCCTGCAACCAACATACATGCCCTTGACCGGAATCGAACCTGGGACCTTTCAGTCCGCAGGCCGACGCTCTATCCACTGAGCCAAACCAGCTTCGGCTCAGTGTATTTCTTTTAAAAACAAATTAGCAGCAAACATTGCAAAATGTTAAGAACAAATCTGGGTATTGGTCCGTGTTTTATTGTCTGTAGTCTTCTGTATGTTTGAAACATTTCATTTCCTGTCATGTCTAACAATACATTATGCTGGTGATCTGTTGAACAGCAAATATCTCTTTGCCTTCTGAATCTTGAGGTGCTTAAAGTGCACTTGTCTCAGTCATTTAGCATCTTCTAGCATGTACCATAGTTACTGCGTACATGTCCTCACCCCATACCCAAGTGGGACTCCTCTCCAGCCTCCTTTAGTACAAAGTCCACATCTATGTGTCTTTATGCCAGATGGTGACTAACAGCGTTTTGCACACAAGAGGCCCTAATAAAAGTCAAATGAATAAAAGAATGAATAAATTCAGGGAAGCAAAAGGGTAGCTCTAGCTGCAGTTAAAAATAAAAATGATCCCAAGATAATACAATTAGATATAACCTTCCCTGTGAAAATCAAGTTACATTGGTACACTGGGTATCAGATTCTAAAATATAAATGAGGCAGAGTTCACTGGTTTCAGGCTTGCTAGACAATTTAACCAGCCTCATATTGGTTCCTGATCTCCTCCCAAAAAAGGCTTGTACACTTAGGGAAATAAGATTCTAAGTTATCCTCTGTAGATACTTTAGACACTTCATTATTTCATCTTTTAGGCAAGGTGTCATTTCACCTCCTCCTCACCACTTTAACTTTCGATCATTACTCACACCTCAGCCCACAGATCTGGTGTGTGTTTTGATGCTAAGGATGAGGAGGGAGAAAATAGTTTGGTTGTTAGTAGGTTTACTAAATCCACCATATTTTGCCAGATCCACTTATGAAGAGATAGGTTCCATTCAACCTGTGGGAAGAGCTATATAATCTATACCATTTTTTTGACTCAATTTAATCTTTAAGAAACCCCTGGAAATGACCTTGGACAAAAACCCTTAAGAGTCACTGGATTCGAAATCAGAAGACTTAAGCTAGACAAATCAAAATTATTTATCAAAAAATATACAAAAATAAAATCTTGCAATTATTTTGGGGGAAAAAATCTATATTTTATAATCAAGACTAGAGGCCCAGTGCATGGATTTATGCACATTGAAAGTAAATTAATTAGAAGAAATATTTTAATATCATTATTTGCCCTTTCTCTATAATAGAAGTGTCAACCAAATTCATGATTGACAATGACAGATCAAAATGACAAGAGTGCAATTGGTGCAGGTGAGAGCTTTATATGTATTGCACATGCATGAGTCAACTTAGCCTTTTATATAGAGAAAATAAACTTGCTTAATTAGACCTGTTTTCTGATTTGGCTAACCTTTTTCCAGCCCAGTGCCTAACTTCTCTTTCAGGTAATTGTCAGCAACTCAGCAGTAAATATCAACATGAAGCACATTATTATTGTACAATAGATCACACAGGGAGAACAAAGAGTAAAATATTTAACTGCAACAGTGTTTGACTATATTCTGTGCAGTGAGAAAACCTGAAGTTATTTTCAAAGTCCACCATTTCTTCTCTTCAGTTGGGTCAAGTTTCTAAACTTTCTAAATCTCCATTTTCTGGCTAATGAAAAGAAAATAGGATTTTTATCAAGTCTCCTATCTACCCACTCCAGGACTTCTGTGAGGATCAAATGAGATGAGTCCTGGGAAAAATGCTTCACAGATATTTGGTTACAGTGTAAAATGTTTCCACCTGGCTATAAAGCAAGTCATGTTCCTGGGCTGAAGTAACCCCAAGGAGGCTAGTCCTTAGGAAGAGGAAGCTGGGTGTTGCTCTATGACATCATTACCTGGTACCCACAGTGACCATTTCTGGGCTGGGCTGGGCTGTGGACCATATTTTTCACCACGGGGTCTTGGTAGCATTGGTTGCAATTTGGTGGGGTATTGGTCCGGGGTGGTGGCAGGACCTGTGTCCCACTGAAAGAAGCTAAGTGTTGGTTTGTCTGTCAGTGCCAAGTCTGTGGTGCTGGTTCTTTTTAAATGGCCAGTATGCATCATGGCAGTTCCTGCATTGAGCATCTGCCCTCTGGTGGTCAGTGCGTATCATAGCAACCAGTTGGACATTTGGATGGACACTTAGCATTTTAGACTTTTATACATATAGATTGGAGAGTATTTTGGTACCACTGATAATATCCTAAATTCTTCTAAATAAGGGACAGGTGTTTCCAGGTTCAACTGAACAATAGGTTTTATCTCTCCATGCTGAAAATTAATTCCAGCATGTAATAATTACAAGAGTTTCATCAAAAGGTTGATGAAGTTTGAAGGCTCAACCAGGGCTGAGCCGCATATATAGTTTACTTGTTGGAACAGCTAAACAGCACTTCCCCCAAACCAGAATATTATTGCTTGCTGCCAGACAGCTCAGAACACCTTAATCTGTATATTATTGCCTCCTGTTGGCCAAACACTTAAACAGCTGTGGGCTATTCCCCTAACTGACAATGCTTCTGTAAACCTTACCCTTTGAAGTGTATGTCTCCACCTTGCCTTAGGACAAATTGTGTTAATAAATAGCATGGGGTCTTTAGACAAGGAGTAGTCTTCAGTTCCTTTAGCTGAAACTCCTCTTGCCCCCAGTGCCTTTCAAAATTATCTTTCATCCTTAGAATCCTTCTTGAATCTATGCACAGCTCCTTTCTCCAGATTGCTAAACCCTTTGTAAGGCTGGGACAAGAACCCCAGCATCTCCAGAGATGTAGGAATAAAGAATTTGCTACTTTTCTCTCCAAAGATCAAGCTATAGTGAAGAAAGGAAACAGAGCTGGTAGTAACAGAGCTGAACTGGAGGAAAAGGAAAGCTTCTTTCTATAGCAAAAAATAGAATGTTCACCCATGACAATTTTCAATCACAATCTACAGAGGTCAATAAGCCTCTTTGTTAGCTCCAGCGAAGTTTTGCTGAAAGACAAATTATTATTCCAACTGGAATTTTCAAAGTCTGGAAGTTTTTCCAAATCATGTGACACAACAGAGACTTGCTGTAAATAAACTCACTAACAGTTAAGATTATGAAGAGAGACAACTTGAACATAACTCAGGCCAAAAAACAAACAATAGAGATATGCCAGAGATAAGAAATTCCCAATTTGAAGTATCTTATATATCTGAACAGTAAAATGGAATAGAGCTCAAAGATATGCTGAAGAGGCAATTAAAAATTAATCAAAGTGACTTTTTGGCAATCACTTTTATATGCACTAGACTTGGTCTTTGGGAAGAGAAATGGCTGGCTTTGAAATGACCTGTCACAGCAAATTAAAAAAATTAAAGAAATGCTAGAAGGACTTTCAAAATAGTCACTGCATGGTGCTTTTCCAGGTGAAGTGCCACAAAATTGGGCAGTCAAGACCAGTGAAAGTTTAATCAGGTTTAAATTATATAACTTAATATACCTTCCCATTTCCAAATAGTATCTTCCTTCAGAGAATGTCCTCACAGGCTGTCATACTTCCTAGATCTAAGCATCAATGACTTGAGAACATCTTGGTCCAAATGACAAAACACCAGTCAGTTGGGTATACTGAAGCATATTAATGCTAAATTTTGGCACAAAAGTGTCAGATACCTAATTTAACTATTAAAATATAGTCATGCACTGCTTAATGATGGGGATATGTTCTGAGAAATGCATTGTAAGACAATTTTAATCTTGTGTGAATACAGTAAAGTGAATTTACACAAACCAAGGTGGTATAGGCTACTACTGACATCTGTGTCTATATTTTTAAAATTTCATTTTTATTACAGTTGACATGCAATATTATATTAGTTTCAGGTGTACAGCATAGTAATTAGACATTTACATCCCTTATGAACTGGTCACCCTCATAAGTCTAGTACCCATCTGGCAGCAAACAACCTATGTAATAAAAGGCTAATATGCAAATTGACTGAATGCTATGATGCACACTGACCAACAGACAGTTAATGCCAGAGCTGCCTCCTGGTGGTCAGTGCGCTCCCACACGGGGAGCACCGCTCAGCCAGAAGCCCTGAGCTGGGTTTATGGCTGGTCTGCACAGCAGCTGTGGCTGAAGCCTCTCCTGCCTCCTCCACAGCAGTCAAACATCCCAAGGGCTCCTGAACTGCAAGAGGGTACAGGCCAGGCTGAGGGACCTCTCCTCTCTCCCCGTGAGTGCACGAATTTCGTGAGCCAGGCCTCTAGTTTATTATAATATTATTGACTATATTCCATATGCTGTACTTTGCTTTTATACAACTGGTAGGGCAGTAAGTTTGCTTACACCAGCATCATCACAAACACATGAGTACTTACAGTTTAAGCCCTGTCTGTTGGCTTTTCTTTTTATAAAACAAGTGCCTGATTTAAGCTTTTTTTTATTTTCTTTTTTTTTATTAAGGTATTATATGTGTACATATCTTACCATTGCCCCTCCCCACCCCATCCCCATACATGCCCTCACCCCTCAGAGTGATTTAAGCTTTGCTTGCTGAGGCATCCACTTTAAAGAGGCAACCCTTCTAAGAAGGCTATCTGGAATGCACACAATTCCAGTCATGGGACTGTACAGAGAATCAGTCCACCCTCTCCCATTTACCCTCCTTTGATTTAGAGATTTTGATTGATTTAGGTAACAATTTTAGGCTACTTGTTGTGGGGGTTTTGTTTGTTTGTTTTTTGTTTTGTTTGTTTTTTATCTTCCCATACTTTAAGTTCCCACTCTTATGTTATGAATTCACCAATAAAGAGTGAGCCAGTGTGTAATGCTAGCTCATGCCCTCTCTACTCAGGACCTTACTGTGCCGTGGGTCATGTGAGCTTGGGGAGCACCCTCAGCCACTCCTAGCTGACAGCAGGACTATGGATGGGCTGAGATGGCCCAAAACATCAATGCCGTGAGCTACAACATTATGATGGCTATGACATCACTAGGGGATAGGAATTTTTCAGGAACATTTTAATCTTATGGGATCACTGTAGTAAATGCAGTCTCTTGTTGGCCTAACCACCATTATGTGGCTCAAGACCGTACTAGCTGGGAAACTGATTTGGTTACTTTTTGGTAAAAATAATAGCTTGGTAGGGAACCCTCCAAGGGATCCTACTTGATGAAAATCCAAGGTAAACATACAAGCTATACAGAATATTATTGTCATGACTAATTAAGCTACTAAACATTAAATAAATAAACAGGATATTAAACATTGGCCTGTTTGTAAAACTTTATTGTTCATACACCTCTGATATTTCTTATTGGGCCTCCATTAATTTAGAACTACAAATGTAATGGTCACTTTACAAAAATGAAATGGGATTAGTCCTTGGTTGATTGTCATTATATGCCATTTACTTTCTCTCACTGACAACTAGAAGTTGATACCCAGTGAAGAAACACCATCCATAACTGCTTACATAGCTAATCAAGCATATATCTGATCAAGATTTGAACAAAGACCTATTTTAATTCAGAGCCTTTAGTTTTCTAAGTCAGGCTTTATAAACTTTTTCTAAAATACAGGCCAAATGGTCTCTGTTGCAAATACTTGACTCAGCCATTGTAATACAAACACAGCTACAGACAATATGTGACTGACTGAGTGTGGTTGTGTTCCAATAAAACTTTATTTACAAAATTAGGTAGACAGTCTGTAGTTTGCTGACCCCTGCAAGTTGTCACTAAAATAACTAAAAAGGCAAAAATATTCATCAGTATTTGTATTCCACCACCCAAATTGAGAAAGATTTGAGAGAGAACTGTGCATGTTGGTATTTGAGATGCTCGTCTAATACAACAGAGAACTAATTATGCATGCCTGGCTTCTCTTAAGCCTGGATACAAGGAAATGAGACCTCACAGAATAGGCTCTTCAGAGAATCTTCTAACCTGGAATGGAAACACTGGTTCCTCATTTTATAGATAAAAAGGACTTGATGATTCGATATGGTAACATAAGCCCATAGAGCAGAAGGCATCGGGGCAGGCAGGACCCCAGGAGAAGGGCCTCATTCAAGTCGTACAATGAAGGTGGTCAGCTCCCCTGT
Organism: Pipistrellus kuhlii; assembly: GCF_014108245.1. Taxonomy (NCBI): domain Eukaryota; kingdom Metazoa; phylum Chordata; class Mammalia; order Chiroptera; family Vespertilionidae; genus Pipistrellus; species Pipistrellus kuhlii. The sequence goes on along the minus strand of NW_023425404.1, from coordinate 39,629,027 downwards.
GTTAAACGGAGATGATATTAAACATCAAAAATCTGTGCAATTGCAAAAAGTTTTTTTTAATGTAAGCTCCCTTCTAAATGTAAAGTTTGATTAATAATTTATGATCAAGATAAACAATCTCAATTAGAGGCAACTAGACCCACACCATCTTATAAGAAAGGATCCCTAAGATAGGCAACAATCTTGCCTCAGACATGCAAACCATAGAAACATCAAAAGTAGTCATTTAACGTTAGTGAATCAGAAGTCACAAAAGGTAGCTCTTTCTTAAGAGGAGTAGGCCAAGTCATATTCTCTCCATGTTTGCAATAGAAGCAACACAAAAATGGAGATTTGAAGTCTCTCTCTCTCTCTCTCTCTCTCTCTCTCTCTCTCTCTCTCAGAAAAAAGTATGCGACTATTAGGAAAAGCAAAGGGTATGATGAGGAGTGCTCTATCAATTTTTAAAAGTCAAAGCCAAGGTTTTCCTTATCTCTTCCTATTCTCTCTCTCCTTCATAAGATGTATTTGAAAGTGCTTGGTAAACCATTAGGCCCTATAAACAATGTAAGTGGCATTACAAGTATTATTGGCATTATTGTTATTTTTACATTGATCAACCAAACTACCACCAGGCTGACAACTAATTTTTGGCACTCAATGCTTCCACAGCCCAGCTAGCATAATGGAAAGCACAGTTGTTAGAAACATAGCCATTCATATTTGACATTAACTTCAGAAAACAGATGTTCAATAAAAGGTTGTTAATTTAATAAATAGAAGAATAAATAGTAGTTACTCCATGCACATCAGTTCTGATTATTAGTTGATTGCCTTTTATTTTTTCCTCTTCTATTTTAGTAGGTCAATACCCCATAAATGCCCCCCTTCCTCTTTCTGTTCTAGCTCTCCACAGTATCAGATGCTGGAGTAAAAAACAACACTTTATATTACTGTTAGTTATAGGCATAAACTCTCACTGAAAAAGTGATCAACAGGGAAAGAAGTCAACCTGTGTGTGTGTGTGTGTGTGTGTGTGTGTGTGTGTGTGTGTAGTGGAGTAGGGGGGTGGTGCTGGGACAGATGGACTAGTAAAGCCAGGAAAGATGATACAGACAATGGAGAAGGTAGGGGTGGTATTAAAGTTTCCAAAGACCTGGGGATCTGGCAAAGATCCTTCCTGCAGTTCTGGGCAGACAGTAAAGTACTAGGCTTGATTTTACAATGTGTATGCTCCTGCGACATATTCAGCTATACAAAACTTCTAAAAACTAGACTGATAAAACAGAAACAACTCAGAAAAATTTTAATTCATAAAAGCATAGCTAAAAGCAATCAAAGTCTTACGTTAGTTGTTAAGTATTCTTCTTAGCATGCAAACAAGAAAGTACCCGTTCTCTCTACCTCAAAGTAGTCCATTCACTCCTTCGTGTTGGTGCTGTTATCACACTTTCTTGACTAATGCAGTCTTATTTGTTTGTTTAATATATTCTTTAATAAGAAATCACTTTTAACGCTGAGGTCTAGCTTGCTTTATTGGGAAAATAAAAATAGACATATTCCAAAGATAGTATTGCCATTGATCATTAGTCTAAAATGGGTAGTGGACCTTCAGGCTTATTTTCAAAACTGAATGTAATTGCCTGAAAGTCAATACATACAAACAGGGAGGTTAGCCCTTTCAGCATCCTTGGAGATTGAACTTTAATTTTGGAGCACTTTCGCTGGACCCTTAACAAACAAAGGCAGTAACTTTCCCCCCTAATTATCTCCTTCATTCCCCTTTTATTAAAACAAAACAAAAAAGTAAAATAGTTTTAGGAGAAAGAGAATGGTGAATAAGTACAATAATACAAGACCCCAGTGCAAAGTTTCCTAGATGCATGCTACTTGAAATTCTCAGTAGCGACTTTATGTTGGTCCCAAAATCACATTTTAAAATCCTCCCGCAATAGCCTTCACTAAAGATGTATTTGTTGAACAAGACAAAAATGATTGAGGATCCACCTAAGTTCGTCTTGTACCATTTTCTGACACATTGTTGTTTCCTATGTGTTATTAAACAAGCCCTCTAGCATAGTCATTTTTAGCTACTAATTACCCTTTTAGAGATTCCTAGTGATTGTGGTATCACTCTTCTAAAGGACTAATGGTCCGTTCTACCTTATTCATTCTTCTGCTTAAAGATGCTAATATAATTTTCCTCACTTGTGAGCATAAGTGATTTTTAAAAAGACAAAAACCTTCCCATTCATCTTATTTTCCTTTTAAGTAAAACAGCATTCGCCATACCCTCGGCTACCAAAGAGCAGCTTCTGCCCCGCGTTAAAAAGGCTGCTTGCCCACGCGCTTGCCTCAAAAATTTTAGTCTCACCAATGGGCTAAGAAGGAAAGCTGCTGGGAACGTTCACAGATACCTGGTTTTACAAGGTTTTGTGAAAAGAGGTCGCCTTTAGATGAGGACTGCTCAGTGTTTACGAGGGTTGTTTGTCAAGCCCCAAATAAGATGCCTCCTCCCCACAAATTAAAGAATCGAGTTACAATCCATTATTTCATTTCTGATTGTTTTTCTTTGTAATAAGTGGGAAAGCGGATACTGGATAAAAGTCTCCCCTGAGTGAAATGACTCCACATTAAAGACTTCAATTAGCTATAAATCAGTTGTCTTTCCTACTGAGGGAGAACAAGAGAAAAAAGAGCGCGGGGGCAGTGAGAGGGAAAGAGAGCTGGAAGAGTTTCCAAGTGAAATTCGGAGATACCTACTCACTGAATACCTAAAACTTCTTTCAGGGCTGTGAGGAGAATCTGATCCAAAGTGAGACGGAAATCAAACCCTCCCAAAGCTGAGGATCAGGTCCTCTCTCAGAGGTAGATCTTACATCTTAATAATTCTAAAATGAGGCTGAAGAGGTTAGAGACCCTCCTAAAACAAAACTTGATGCTCCAGGCTTTCCCCCGCGCCCCCCTCCCTTGCTCCTGAACCCAGAGATGTGCAGAACATTGACACTCTAGTGATGCAAATGATGCCTAAATGGCTGTAACCATTAACGACCTCTCATTAAAACGGCTTTCAAAAATTTGTCACACCACCTAAAAATAAATAAATAAATAAATAAATAAATAAATAAATTAAATTTAAAAAACTAGCAGGTACATCAAATTCATCTAAATTGGCGCTCAAAACAGAAACCACCCTGATTTGTAACCTAAAACTCAACGCAAGTAAAATGTTCAGTATTCCGATGTTGATTTTTGTATTTCTTTCAACTGTTAAGTCAGAACCAAACAATTTACTTCTCGACAAAACTTAGTTTATCGTGCTATAAGCACGATGGAAAACAACCTTTAACCATATTGTGTATGCTCAGTGTGTGTTTAAGTTAATCAGGAGGTTTAGGGCAGACATCAAATGAAAGAAAGAGAACAATCAAACAAGAGAACTGTAAAATGAACTCCAAGAAACAGGACTTTAAATCCCATCCCTCCCTCCCAATCCTATAACGCTATAATTCCCCCATATGCGTAATTAATCATTTTTTTCTTTGCCGAGTTTTGTTTTGTTTTTTAAAAGAAAGCAAATTCCATGTATACTAGGGAGCGAATAGCATATTCTTTTTTTAATGGGGTGCAACAAAAAAACATTCGTGTTTGGCAAACCCGAGATGTCAGAGTTCGTTAGAAAGAGTAATTTTTTTTTCAGTTCCAAAACGAGCCTGTTGATTTATACAAATTTAAAGACTTCCCAAGTTTTCCAGGGAAACTGCCGCCGCCGCCAACATTCGAGCGCGACGCTGACAGCGGGTCCCCTGCGCTTGGCAGCCGGGTTCCCACGCGCCCCGTGCGGGCCGCCGGCGCCCGCGCCCCTCCCGCCGCCGGGCCCCCAGGACCTGCGGGGCGGGCGGGCGGCCGAGCGGCCCTCGACGGCGGCGGGGGACCCCGAAGCCACAGCCCCTCTGCCCCGTCGGAGGAGCCCACGGCTGCCGGCGCCTTCCCCGAAGCGGTCGCGACCCCGAATCGGAGGGAAGGCGGCAGCGGGTGCGGTTTGGGCAAAAGCCTTTGACGGCGAGCCCTCTGCGCCGCGGTTCCCGGGGTGCTCAGCCTCCCGAAGTGTCCCTAGGCTCCGCGGGATTTCGGCAACTCCCACCCCAAGCCCGCCGGGGCGCCCCTCTGCTGCCCGGGAGGATGGACAAGCTGGCCCCGGCGACCCGGCCCCCAGCCCCCGCCCCGCGCCCCCTAACAGATCCCGCAGGACGCGCGGGGCAGGCAGGTTGGAGAGCGGCGCGTGGCCGGCCCGCGTACCTTGGTGAACTTGATCTCCAGGTTGGGCGTGGGCGATGGCAGGAGGTGCAGGGACGCCATGAGCGCGGCGGGGTCGGCCTTCACCTCGCCGGGCATCTCGATCTTGCTGGAGGTCATGGTGCGTGTCTGTCGCCCGGCGGCGCGGCGTGGCGGTGCGGGCTGCGGGCGGGCTGTGCGAGGGGCGGCGGGCGCTCCCTGTTTATAGGCAGGTGTCAAGCGGGGGCGCTTCTTATTGGACGTGAGGGCCGGAGCGCGGGGGCTGGTCCTTAGTACCTAGGACTTGGGGCGCAGAGATTTACATACAGCCCGCCGCCCGCCGCCCGCCGCCAGCGCCCACGGTCAAGGGCGTCCGCGCCCCACCCTCCCCCGCCGCCCCCGCGCGCGCACACGCCGCCCCCCTCGACGGCGGAGCGCGGACCGGCCCGGGGCTCCGCGGGCTCGGGGAGCAGCGGGCTGGCCTCACTCTGGGACTATCACCTTGGCTGAGGGCGAGGGTGGGTCGTGGCCCCAGAAAGTGAGTGAGAGGGGGGTGCACGGGGTCGGCGGGATCAGCCCGGGGACGTAGCTACAGGGGTGCGGAGAACCCCTCTCACCCCAGTGCCGGGAGCGGGGACCCCTCCAAATACCGGGGCTCCTTTCCTCCCCGGGGGCCAGGGAAGGGGTGCCCTCAGCCCTCCTTCCCAGGGCACGGGCGCGGGGACCTGCGCAGCGAACCCCGCACACCTCACTCTCGCAACCGAGCCCCAGGTTCGCCTTGGCCGAAGGGTCGGGGCTGGTGAGGATGAGTCGAGTTCCTCGCCCCACACTCAAGGAGAGTGTCCCCCGCGCGAGCCAGGCGCCTCCGCGGGCCCCGAGCTGGCTTCTCCCGCCCAGCTGCTGCCCTCTGCCGGCCGGGACTGCCAGGCTGTCCTGGGGAGTCGGGCTTTGGACCTCAAAAGCTTCTCCTCCGGGTAGCAAGTTTCATTTGCCCCTCTCATCTTTCTTCTGGGATGCCTCCTTCCAGCTCTTACATTTCTCGCCCGAAAACACACAGACGTACACTTGTGTTGCTTCTATTGTTCTTCACGCTAAAAGCTATCATCCCGCTGGACATGAGGCCCCTCACTTAACTACCCCCTTGGGCTTGAGCTTCCATATTTTAAGTGTTTCCGTAGCTCCAGTGGGCCTTCTTCTCGTCTGTGGGAGCCTAAAGGTCAGCATGTAAGTGTCCATCTGTCAAGAGCCCAGCGATCCCATACCAGAATGGACTTAGGGCTCAGTGGACTAAATCTGGGTCCAAATGAAAAGATCTCTATAGGGCACTTCCCTCCTCCCATTATAATCCTAACAGGATTATATATCCTACTGATTATATCCTACTGAGTCTTATCTAAAATGCCTTTTTCAAAGCCCCAAGAACCCTATTTCTTTGGGGGTGTTAAATGTCAGCCAGACAAGATCTTGCCTTAAATATTTTCAGTACCTAAACCTGCCTAATGTTCAGTGCTTGGCTGCTAAACAGTAGAAATAGACAAAAATATTTCATTTTAGTATTAGGTCTATAGACATAGCTTTCAGCTGGAAGTATATACCCACGGGTACCTGAGTGAATTATTTTCATAGAGAAAATAGGGACCTTAGCTTTGGTAGTTGAGAGATCTCAATTCACACAGGATCTCTATACCCAAAAATCATGCTTTAATAGCAGTATATGTTCCTGAGATACAATTTTAGAGGGTTAGGGATACAACTGAGAAATACAAGAATATGGTCTTAGCCGAAACCAGTTTGGCTCAGCGGTAGAGCGTCGGCCTGCGGACTGAGGGTTCCCGGGTTCGATTCCCATCAAGGGCATGTACCTTGGTTGCGGGCACATCCCCGGTAGGGGGTGTGCAAGAGGCAGCTGGTCAATGTTTCTCTCTCATCGACGTTTCTAGCTCTCTATCCCTCTCTCCTCCTCTCTGTAAAAACTCAATAAAATATATTAAAAAAATAAAAAAAGAATATGGTCTTAGAATTTCCAATGCAAGGAAAGATGCTTGGAGTCTGGGACAGCCTTTCCTGTCAGTGAGCTTGAAACCCTTCCCCGCATAGATCCCTGACTATGAAAGCTTGTGGGGGGAAAAGTTACAAAAGAACATCAGCAGCCCGTTCTGGACTCCCACGCACAGAGAATGCTAACCTTTCAACTAGGCCTTTGGGGAGAAGTGAGGTCTCCACAGGGAGGTAAGAATAAGCAGAAGGGTCCAGAGAGCAAAGGCATAGAGATGTGAGGATATTTTTTAGGAAACATCAATGTGGCTGGAGGAGCAGCAGACGAGGAGGGCAAGACAGTTGATTCAAGGTTGTAGGGACTTTTAATTCTTGAGACACGGAGGCATCATCAAAAGGTTCCAAGGAGAAAAGGGAGATCTGTAAAAATTAAACTGATAAATGAATAGTGTCAGGAAAGACTATCACAAATGAAAAGCCATTGATTTATATATATTTTTTCTCTCTCAAAGCATAAGATGGGGTTGTTTGTCCGTGACCCACTTCTTGCTTGCTGACTCCAGTTCTATCGTCATGTCTGGGAAAATCTCTCCCAGAGAAGAAACAGTGTGATGAAATGATGCGCATTTGTTACACAGTGAGGCAGAGCCAATGAAGAGATCCTCTTCTTCTTCAGGCGGGAAGGGAGGATCTCTTGGCTTTCGTAAACATCTCCAGAAGACCCAGTACAGATGGCACACTAGTTTGAATTGTTCCCTGATGGCTACTTTTGTGTGAGATTTGCTCTCCAACTAGATAGTCAAGTGATCAGCCCAGGAACTGTGGCTTCTATTCCTCTTGTTCCTTCCCTCAATTCCTACAGCAGCATGGGGCACACAGTAACTATTATATTTGATAAAAATATTTGTTGGCAGGACAACTCTGGTAAGGGAAGGAGTGTTGGGTCTGGGCAGAGGGTAGGGGGGTGTGCAGGAGGCAGGGGATTGATATTTCACTCTCACATCAATGTTTCTCTGTCTCCCTCTCCCTCTTTTGCTCTAAAAGTTTAAAAAAAAATCAATAAAAAGTATTAGTAGCCCTGTGCACAAATCTGTGTGCCAGTAGCTTGCTGTTGCCCTCCTATAGCTCTCCGTCCGCTGCCCCGCTCTCCTGTAGCTCCCTCCAACCCCCCACCCCCTAAAGCTCTCTGCCCCACCCTCCTGCTGATCTGTGATCCGGTCATTACACAGCCCAGTCACTATGCTTAACGGCATAATGAGCATTTGCATATTACATCATTATTATATAGGATATATTCTAGAAGCCCAGTGCACGAAATTTGTGCATGGTAGGGGGAGGATCCCCTCAGCCCAGCCTGCACCCTCTCCAATCTGGGAACCCTCAAGGGTTGTTTGACTGCCGATTTAGGCCCTATCACCCCAGGATTTGGCCTAAACTGGCAGTCAGACATCCATCTCACAATCTGGGACCGCTGCCTCCTAACTGCTCACCTGCCTGCCTGCCTGATCACCCCCAACTGCCCTTCTCACCCCCTCCTGCTGGCCTGGTCACCCCTAACTGCCCCCCCCCCCGTTGCTGGCCTGGTCATCTCTCACTGCTCCCTCCTGCTGACCTGGTTGCCCAACGCAGCCTGCTGTTCAGTTGTTTGGTCGTCCCTCGCTAACGCCTGGTTATCCCACGCAGCCTACTGTCTGGTCATTACTGTGAAGGCATCCAAATCAATTTGCATATTACTCTTTTATTAGTATAGAGATATATTTTGCCAAGCTCTAATTCAATATGAGACCGTATATGTCTTCTTGGTTTTTATTCATAGGATTTGTTCTTCTGTTACTTACGTTTAAGGATCCTTAACATCTGACATTCTCATTCTTCCTCCCTCTTCTTTCTTTTTTTTTAATTTTATTTTTTTAATCAATCTTTATTGTTCATATTATCCTCTTCTTTCTTTTATCTTATTTTATTATCTTCTCACTTCCTCTACAGATTTCAAGATGGTTTAAGTCTTCTCCACAACTACCTTCAGGTTGCTAAGATTTTTGAATTCCAGTCTTTTCCCTGATTTTGTTAAGAAACATTTCCCCGCCCTTATAATATTTCCTTCTTCCAGTATCCCCCATCTATAATTATTTATTGTTTAAGATAGATAGTGTTTAAAACCTTCTGTGCAAGAGAATGTAAACTACAGCATGCTCTATTTATTTCCTTGTGAAAACAGTTTATTAGGCATGGCAGAGCTAATCTCGTGGACTAGTAGAGGAGAAAAATAAATTCTTGCCTCATATTTCCTCACTACAATCATAGGATGAAAAAGCATCAATTTTATGTGAAGTTTGGCTTTATGAAACCATAGCAATTTAGGCTTCTTTTTAGTTTTCACTTAGGGAAGGTAAGTGTTTCTTATTTGAGAAACATGCTTTAGAAATCAATGAGGTCCCAGCCAGTGTGGCTCAGTGGTTGAGCATCAAACTTGGAACCAGGAGGTCACGGGTCAATTCCTGGTCAGGGCACACGCCCAGGTTGCGGGACTTGATCCCCAATAGGGAGCATGCAGGAGGCAGCCAATCAATTATTCTCTCTCATCATTGATGTTTCTATCTCTCCCTATCTCTTCCTCTCTCTGAAATCAATAAAACAAAACAAACAAAAAAAACCACCATATTGTAAATAAAGAAGAATCAATTAGAGCAACTGAATGGAATATCAAGACTCCTCCTAAAGAAGGAATACTTTTGGTTTTGACAGTAACTGAATGCAGATCTGGAACTGCAAGCTTCCCTATTCAGGAGCTATTTCAGCCTCCGGTAGCCCTGCCTAGTGGCCTTTCTGTTCCTCTTACTAACTTCAATGACAACCTACCTTTCCTAACAGACACACTTGCGTTTTAATTTATCTGCCAAAATAAATCACACATTATAGCATTTCTCTCTTCTGTGTTAATTGAATCAGGTCCTTAAATGTCTCTAAGTCTAATGATTTGAAAGAGGCACAATGTTTGAAATATTCAAAAAATTAGGGCCCTTGGGTTGTAGGCAGAATGATTGCTTATTTCAGATATAAGTGTTTCCTAATGATCTCATTCATCTCAAATACGATATGCTGGGCTACTTTATGTAAAATGTTTCCATGAAAACGATAGCAGGAAAGCTTAATGCATGGTATATTTATAGAGAAGTGGTATTTAATTTATTAACAAAAGCTTGTGCAGAGCTTTACATATTTCAACACAGAAATGTTTAATGAACCATTTTGGGCTCGTTATGAAAACTTCTATTAAATAACTTCGTTTATATTTTATTTAATGTGAATATTAACTTTTTATTTGGGACCTAAATACTCATTCAATCATTCCTTTCCTTCCAGCGTCTATAAGAAAAGAGGCTGAGATTGTGGCATTTATTAACCATAAAAATTCTCAACATATTAAGTCCCTCGTGGCCCAATGTGGCCTCCGGTCACTCTAAGTCTATGAAAAGGGGTATTTATGGTTGCAGGGAGTATATTCCTAATTGGTTATGACTCAAAAAATCATGTTTTGATACAAAACACCATTCTTGCCTTTTAAAATATATCCTCCACCTTTGGGAAACCTCAAGAGACTAATTTGAAAGTGGGAACTAGCTTTGTCTTTGTTTTTAAAGCCCAGTTCCACCTCACATATGTTTAGAGGCTTCAATCTAGGTGTAGAGATGAGCTTAGTGCTGTATCAATAATCACACTTTAGAGGCACAGGGGAAAATAAAAAACCCCAGCTATGCACCCTTTTCTGACAGGCCTGAGGAAAAAGACATTAGCTCCCCCTGCAGTTCATGGTATGTATGTGCAAGTGACTATTATTGTAAAAGCAACAGCTTGAATTCAATAATATATCTGCTACTGATGAGAAATCTTTGAAGATGTGACATTTATAATTTGATTACTTTGGAGGGGGAGAAATTTCAGAATACAGACAAATTTTAGACTACACATTTTTAGGAGAGGGACTTTCACTAAAAGACCTTCTGACTTTTAAGATGGGAATGATGGTGCTTATTAGCCTGACTTACCATTTACCAGAAAGCCAAGTACTCAGAGCACTACAGTCCTGCTTATGTAGTAGTTCAGAGCATATGACATCACAGAGCAGGTCGCAGGGATGTGTCTCAGATCAGAAGTAGCTATTTTTATCATGGTAGGCGAGAAAGAGTTACTAATAGGCAAGCTCCAGGATTTTTATTCTTGCCCTAGTAAGTGCTTGGCATGTAACTAAGTTAAGTTTGTTCTTTTGTTTTCATTTCATGTTCCTTAGTTGACACTTTTCTTTTTACTTTTAAAATTCTTTATTTTTATTGATTTCAGAAAAGAAGAGAGAGGGGATGGGGGATAGAAACATCACGGATGAGGAGAGAGCCATTTTTTGGTTGCCTCCTGCATGCCCAACACTGGGGATCAAGCCAGCAATCTGGACATGTACCCTGACCGGGAATTGAACCATGACCTCCTGGTTCATAGGTCCACACTCAACCACTGAGCCACACCAGCCAGGTAGGACTCTTGCATTTTTAAACATAAGCTTCTTTCCCAAGTCCTTCTGCCTTTATATAGTCATTCACTCAATGGGTCTTTGGGGATAAGGAATTCTCTCATGAACTTTGGTGATATTTGAAGTAGGGATGCATATTCATGTTCATTAGAAAATGGGACTAAAGGAACAATCACTGTGCCTCTCTTTTACATGCTGGAAGGAACCATTGAAAAGGTAATGAGGAACATGTCTTGACAACCGAGGGAGAATGCCAGCCTCTTTCTTCTCAACCACACAGTCCAACCTGTGAATGGCACCAGGCAAAAATGGGAAGCCTTCAGAGATGTCAGTAACAGATATTCCGTTTGGACTTCCAGCCCCACACTACAGAGGAGGGGTGTCTTGCTTCAGGCACACTTCTTCCCCCTTTCAAAGCATCTGTGATGCCTTGACTGCTGTTGCTAAACCTGGGTTTTTTTCCTCTATCAATCAAATAGCTATGAACAAATATTGAAACTCATTGACAATGCATTGTAAGCCAAGCATTGACATAGAGTCCGTGAAGAGCAAAAAGAAGTCTGCGAATAACAGTAGCTGTATATGTGAAGGCATTTAAGGGGTCATGAGATAGGAAAAAAGTCAGAATATGCAGGGCAGAGTGAAAGTGAGAGAGAAGAGACAGCCTAGTCACAAAGTTTCATTGGGGCTTGCCAGGAACCTTCTCCTCTTCTAGGTACTACTGGGGAGACATAAGATACAAGAGATAAAGATAATGTTTTCCAAAACTGGTCTCTACAAAGAACTCCTCTTACTTTTTTCTAGTGTAAAGATAACTAATGTTATCTGTTAAGTTGAACTCTTTGTAAAATTGGAATTCCCAAGAACATATACTTGGAGCTGAGATTGCCTCCTACTTCCTAAATCTGAGTTAAATGTTCTCAAGTGTAAAGACCCTTTGGTACAGACCTAGCCAGAAGAGGGAACAAGGCAGCCAATTTTTCCCACTTAGGAAGAAAAGCGAGCATTAAGTAGGACATGAGGTCATGTTTCTAATGCTTATGTGCCTGCTATAGATTGATACTGCCACTCTCCTCCTGCTTACTCAGAGGTTTAGACATTCATGAAGTGGTCCAATGGTTTTGAACCCAAGTTCCAACACCCAGAGGTTTCAGTTAGTCTAAGAAGGGGCTCAAGGCATTGATATCTTTAACAAAGCTTCCTGGTGACTAAGACACTGCTTGATTTGAGACCACTGGTTACCCCACAGTGCCAGCAACCAATTCCAGCATGTCAAAATTACAAGTTTCATAAAAAAGTTGGTGAAGCTTTGGGGGATCACATATGTAGTTATCTGTTGGAATGGCTAAACAGCACTTCCCAAACACCTGAATAGGATTGTTTGCTGCCAGACAGCTCAGGGCATCTTAAATCTGCATGTTATTGCCTCCTGTTGGCCAAACACCTTTACAGCTGTAGGCTATTTCCCAATCTGACAATGCTTCTGTAAACTCTATCCTTTGAAGTATATTATCTCCACCTTGTCTTAGGATAAATTGTGTTAATAAATAGCAAGGGGTCCTTAGTCAAGGGGTAATCTTTTAGCTCCTTTAGCTGAAGCCACTCTGGCCCCCAATGCCTTTCAAAATTATCTTTTGTCCTTGGACTCCTTCTTAACTTACTCATCAGCTCCTTTCTCCAGATTGCAGAATCCTTTGTAATGCTGGGACAAGAACCCTGGCACTACAGCAGATTAACTCTGTGGGGTTCCTTGAGTCCACTCTGCAACCTCTGGATTGGAAGAGTGGATTCCATGTTTCATAATGCTCTTTGATTTGCTATTTTTAATTTATTATTTGTAAAACACATCAAGCCTCAAATGGATTGACCTTTCTGCTAATGTGTCTCACCTAAATTAACGCAGGCAATTAACTAATTTATATTGGAACTGTGCACTTTCCAGTTCACATTTATCAATTCTTAAATGCTTGATCTGGTGTTGCAGTTTAAATTTTTTATAATTACCCTTTAAATCTGAAGAAATGTCTTGCATCTAATTAGCCAAACTTACATATTCAATTAATAGATTCATTATGGGCTAATGACTATGGAGGCAGTACTTATATAACATCTGCCTGTCAGTAGAAGGACTCAAACTTTTCTGCTGTGAAAAAAGAAGAGACTCTGCTATGTAACTAAAATAGCTTGGACTTTGAGTTTTAACATTTCTGCATACTGTGATGGTCTAAAAGAGTTTTATGGACCTGCTAACCTAAGAACTAGAAGGTCCAGTAGACGTGATATTTGGAATCTAGATAATTCAAAGATCTAAAATAAATTTCCACAGTATTTTCAGTTATTAATATTCTGGATTTTTAGTTCTCTGACTATAAATAGACATTTTTAGTAATTGTGAATCACAAGTTTCAAGAAAGGTGGGTGAGAGCTAGAATTCACTTGAAAATCTATTTTTAGGGTGGCAATTATCAGGAATTATTTCCAGAGCATGTGATATCTCCCACATCAAAGCATGAATTGAACAAATGACTGTGGACCTGTGTCTGCAGCGAGATAATAAGAGTATTTCAGAACATGTGCATGCTACTCTATTCGGATATTGCAAGCCTTTTTTTTTTTTTTTTTTTTTTTTTTATAACTCCTTACATTCAAGCTGACACTTGAATTATTAAAAGACTACATTTCTTACTTTCATTTATTCAAGTGCAAATCCTAATATATTTGCTAAAGTAGCAAGTGCACATTTATCAACTACTCTAAAAATGAATCACTGCAATATTCATATGATTCTCCTAAGGAAAAATCTTTATAAAAATTGGCAACAAGTATGCGTAGGCCCACAAAATGTCATGTGGTTCTAGGGTAAATCACTCTTCAGTGTCCAAAAATACTGCCAATGTGAGTAAATCTTACCCATGCTGCTCTCAGTAGAAGGAGCACAGGAAAAGAGGAAGAAAAAAAAAAACAAAACAAAACACAGCATCTGGTATTGTCTGAGGGCCTAGAAGAAGAACATACAATGGTGCCTTAAGAAAGAGAACTGTGGAGGAGCCTTCAGTTAGAAATACACCAAAAGCAAATTGAATAAAGAACTGTGAAGGATCGGACTCTCAGTGACGACACCCCTAAACATCTAATGTCATGACTAACACCATTCAGGTCTCAAGTAAATGTTCCTCTTCATCTCTTGTTCTGTGTCTGAAAACACAAGACAACATTTTAAAGGATGGAAGACTAGTGAGTCAAAGGGCTGTCATCATTTGAGAGCAGGGAGGATATTATGAGCAGAGCCATCATGGGGGTGAAAGAGAAGACAAATGAATTAGCCTATCAAGTCCTTCTTCACAGCATGAATATAATAAATTCCTCAAAAATGGAAGCATTGTTATCCACAAGTGCCAAATGTCCATTTTCTTGTTCTCTGTGTTCCAACTGATATTTTTCAGGTAGTCACAAATTAGTATGACTTTTGTAACAATTCTGTGTATGAACTGAGGGACACTTTACAACCTTAAACCCTTACATTTTTTAATACCTTTGCATTTTTAGATATATAGGTCTAGCCATAGATGCATTAAGTGGGATATTTATTCTTTTTTTTATATATATTTTTTTATTGATTTTACACAGAGAGGAATTGAGAGGGATAGAGAGTTAGAAACGTCGATGAGAGAGAAACATCGACCAGCTGCCTCTTGCCCAGCCCCGACTGAGGATGTGCCCGCAACCAACGTACATGCCCTTGACCGGAATCGAACCCCGGACCTTTCAGTCTGCAGGCCAACGCTCTATCCACTGAGCCAAACCGGTTTCGGCGGGATATTTATTCTTTATCTTGACAACTAGATGGACAATTAGGGGAATCAGACAGACAGGCATAGAGGTTAGGGGTAATCAGGTAGGCAGACAGGGGTGTTAGGGGCAATCAAGCCAGCAGGCAGGTGAGCGGTTAGGAGCCAGTGGTCCCAGATTTCGAGAGAGATGTCCTGTGGGATCAGGCCTAAAATGGCAGTTGGACATCCCCCAAGGGGTCCCCAATTGGAGAGGGTCCAGGCTGAGCTGAGGGAACCCCCCCCCCCATGCACTAATTTTGTGCACTGGGCCACTAGTCCTATATAATAAAGAGCTAATATGTAGTGGTCATCATGTCCTCACTCTATCTCACTATAACTTCTCAGACACTCGACACTGGCGAGAGAGGAAGGGGACCAGCCAGGCACAAATGAGCTCATGAGAGAGGAATGGGGACCAGCTAAGCTGTGGCCCGAGAGAGGGACAAGCCACCTGCCCCATGGTCCTGGACACCAGCAGCTAGGGCTGCAGTCTGGGAGAGAAACAAGCCACCCACCCCGCAGGTCCCAGGTGTCAGTGGCTGCACCTGTGCCTGCAGCCCTGGAGAGGGTCAATCTGCACACCCCACAGTCCCCAGAGTTCTGAGTGCCAGTGGCTGTGTCTGCACCTTTAGCCAGAGAGAGGGACAAGCTGCCCGCCCTGTAGTCCCAGGTGCTTATGGCTGTAGCCCAAGCAAAAATGCCTACCCATGGTTTCCTATGGTTGTGGCCAGCCTGGGCGAAATTGGCCTGGGTCCTGAGTGCCTGTGGCCAGCCAGAAAGAGGGAAGCCTGGGTCCCAAGAGCCTGCAACTGGCCAGAGGAGGGAATCCTGAGTCCTGGATATAGAGTGAGGCAGAGGTGGTTAGGGGCATTCAGGCCAGTAGGGTAGCAGTTAGGAGCAATTAGGCAGACAGGCATAGGTGGTTAGGGGTGACCAGGAAGACAGAGATGGTTAGGGGTGATCAGGCAGATAGGCAGAAGGGTTAGGAGCCAACAGTCTCTGATTAAGGGAGTCAGTCAAATATTCCCCAAGGGATCCTGGATTAGAAAGGGTGCAGTCTGGGCTGAGGAAATTTCCTCCCCCTCCCCCCAACCATGCATGGATTTCTTATATGCCTAATATGCAAATTATCCCTGAGGGAGCTATGATATGTGCTGACCACCAGGGAGTGGCATGGAATGAAGGAAGACCCCAGTTAGCAGCCAGCAGCCGGGGAGGGGAGGCTCCAGCAGCAGCCAGCAGCTGGAGAAGAGAAGCCCTGGCTGGCAGCTGGAAAGCCCCAATCGGCCCTGATCTTCAGCCAGGCCTAGGGATCCTATCCATGCACGAATTTCATGCACCCAGCCTCTAGTCTATATATATAAAAGCCTAAGTTTCTGTTTGATCATTTGACCAGTAGCTATGATACACATCATGGGGCAGACACTCAATGCACAAGCATGGAAACATGGAACAGATTGATGAATCTCAGAGGGATGGAGATATGGAGGAGGGTGGGAAGAAATTAACCAAAAATTTTATATGCATACTAGAGGCCTGGTGCATGGATTCATCCACCAATGGGATCCCTCAGCCTGGCCTGTGGGGATTGGGCTGAAACCAACCTGGTGCACATATTTGTGCACCAGTAGGGTCCCTTGGCCTGGTCTGTGCCCTCTCAAAATCCAGGACCCCTTGGGGAGTGTCTGAGAGCTGGTTTCAGCCCAATCCCACAGGCCAGGCCAAGGGACCCCACCGGTGCACGAATCTGTGCACCAGGCCTCTAGTATAGTTAATAATATTGTAACATTTGCATCTATGTAACAAACTATATGGTGCCAGATGGGACTGGGAATATTGGGGGGAACACTTTTTAATTTATATTGTCTAACCACTACATTGTACACCTGAAACTAATCCTATATAATAAAAGAGTAATATGCAAATTGACCCTAATGATGGGATGATCAGAACGACTGCTTGACCAATCACTATGAGGCATACTGACATCTCTGGGCCTCTTTCCTTGGCCATCAGGCTCTGCTTGCCCAATGGTGAATGAGGAACCAGGGTGGGTGGTGGCAGGGGGTGGGGCTGATGAGCAGGTGGAAAGGCCAACCTCTCGGTCCCTCCCCTTGGCTGTCAGAGTCCAATTGGCCAATGTCAAATGGGAAACTGGCAATGGGCCAACTGCAGGCAGCCAGTGAAGATGGCCCTGATTGCAGGCCAGGCCTAGGGGCCATACCTGCACATGAATTTCATGTGCCGGGCCTCTAGTACAAAATAATATTGAACATAAACTGTAAAAAAAAAAATACAATTAAAAAATATTTGTTAAGATGTAATTTTATTTTTAGCCCTGGCCAGTGTGGCTCAGTTGGTTGGGCGTTACCCCATGAAGTAAAAGGTTTCTGCTTTGATTCCCTGTTGGGCCATATACCTAGTCAGGGGGCATGTGGGAGACAGTTGATCAAAGTTTCACTCTCTTTCTTCCTCTTTCTTCCTTTCTCTCTAAAAGTCAATAAAAATGTTTTAAATAATGTAATTATATATTTTTAAATGGAATAATTTTATTTATAATTTTGATACACAATTTAATTTCTCTTTTACCTTTCAGTTTTAATATAAAATATAAAATATTTCATAAAATAACTTTTTTGAAAATATCTATGAGAAATACTTTAAAGTTTCAATTTTTACTTAATTCACATTTCTGACCAAATATATTCAAATTTATACTTTATTTTATTTTAAAAAAATCAATTATATATATATATATATATATATATATATATATATATATATAATTGATTTTTTTTTTTTTTTTTTACAGAGAGGAAGGGAGAGAGATAGAGAGCCAGAAACATCAACGAGAAGGAAACATCGACCAGCTGCCTTCTGCACACATCCCACTGGGGATGTACCGGAAACCAATGTACACGCCCCTGACCAGAATGGAACCTGGGACCCCTCAGTCTGCAGACCGACACTCTATCCACTAAGCCAAACCGGCTTGGCTCAAATTTATACACTTTAAATATAATTTTTAAGAACCTTTAAATCATTACTCTGAATATCAATAAGTTATATTATAATCTTGGTCATAACAATGATAAAATCAAAGCAAAAGCTGTGTTTTGTCAAATAAGTATATAATTTATGAATAATGCATATCTTTATTTTATTTCTTACTCAAATACTGCTGGCATATCAACAGAACACTAAGATATACATAACAATAAATCAAATTCAGTAGTCTTAATATTTTTCTTTTAGTCAAATAAAAACAATAACTTTACATATTTAAAAATTTTGACATCATGAAAGTCTACTTGTTAACTTAGAATAGAATACAACATGATACTTAATAATGGTTGTTTAGTTTAAAACTGTAAGATATTCAAATGTATGATATTTGGGCTTCAATCTACCTTCTTCATTTGGATCTCACAAATGTTAGGAGATGAGCCCAGGTACAAAAAGTTGCATTTTTTATGGTCTCAAGAATTTGATGTTTTAGCCCAGTCTACACTTCTTAGTGGTTGAATGTCAACCTATGAACCACGAGGTCATGGTTGGATTCCTGGTCAAGGCACATGCCCAGGTTACAGGCTTGATCCCTAGTGTGGGGCATGTAGAAGGCAGCTGATCAATGATTCTTTCTCATCATTGATGTTTCTATCTTCTCTCTCCCTCTTCCTTCCTCTCTGAAATCAATTTGAAAAAAAACTTTTTTTTTAAGAGTGCTGTTTTGCCGGGCCGGTGATTCTCAGTGGTTGAGTATTGATCTGTGAACTAGTGCATCATCTCATGCACTGAAAAGTTGCTGGTTCAATTCTTTTTTGGGGCACATGGCCACACATGCCTGGTGTGGGCTCGATCCCCTGTAGGGCCTATGCAAAAGGCAGCTGATCAATCACTTTCTTTCATCATTGATATTTCTATCTCTTTCTCCCTCTCCCTTTCTCTCTGAAACCAATAAAAAGACATTTAAAAAAGAGAGAGAGAGAGTTTGATGGAATATGAACAAAACAACCTATCATTTTAAGAACTAAAATGATTAGTTGTGCCAAATTAAAGAAAAAAGTTTGATGTTTCTTTGTATTCTGATTCCATGTGACTTCTCAGACTCGCTTGACCAGTGTGTACTGTTACTTTTGTTTATTGTACAATGATAATCCTCCTACAGATTTTTAAGTTTTTTCCTGAAAATGCATGTCAAGTATTTGCAGAAACATTGTTTGAATTGGAACTCAATATGCTAATTGGAGCTTCATTTTTAGGTGGTTTTCATGTATTGTTAACAGGTTGAGTGAAAGTTTTCGGGCGTTTTCCTATTCCTTAATTTTTTTTTTGTTATTTACCTATTTCAATATGGAAAAGGGCACCAGATCAGGTCAGGAAACCCAAATCTATTCCTGACTATTCCCATAATGACTGTGTTGAGCCACTGAAAATGTTTTCTACTTCCCCTAATATAAAATGTTCATGCTAGTATGACTATGTCTTCATTCAAGCATGCCAAATTTTATATTAGAATATCTGCATTACTTTTAACTACAATAGGAAAACAATTCCAACTCTTTATCTATGTTATAAATCTATTCTCAAAATCATCTTCATAATTCCACAAGAACAACCAAAACACTTTAGAAACTGGGGACTATTAAGATGTGTAAACCATCATCTCCCATCAAGGAGTTCTATGTTCATTCAGGCCAGCAGGGAGCAGAGTGGTGACATCATGCTCTAACAGGTGTGCAGTGCTATGGAGACCAGAAGAGAAAGTGGTTATGTCTCTATGGGACTCAGAAGGGTGGCATTTGAACTATGCCTACATTACAGGAGGGCACATAGGCAACACTAGCATGGGGCAGAAAGACTGGAGCAAATTTTTTTAAAAGAAAGCAAAGTGTAACATACCTGTAGGAAATAAGCCTAGATGATAAATGAAGAAATTAATTTAGTAGAATGAGGAGATAGAGTAAATCAGTTTTCTCTCTCTCTCTCTCTCTCTCTCTCTCTCTCTCTCTCTCTCTCTCTCTCTCTCTCTCTCTCTCTCTCTCTTCCCTCTCCCTTTACCTCTCCTCTACCTCTACCTCTACCTCTATCTCCCATTCTCCCTCCTTATTACACTGGGATATTATGTGTGTTAGATGGTAGCAAGTCCTACACGAGTGTGATATGTAATTTATTGCCATTCAATGTTATAAAAAAAAAAAACCACACAAAACAAAAACAAACAAACAAAAAACAGGCACAGCAGAAAAAGGTTCAGAAAGTCTATGCATGAATCAAAGTATTCCAAGGTGGGAGAGGTGTTTCTGGGCCATAGAAGGAGGCAAAGTGATAAAAAGGAAAGGGTTGTGAGATGCCCAAAGGTGCTGCTAAGAAAGATATAGGAAGTCATTCTCAATGATGGAGCTACACTACCCTGTAAGGTACGAACTGGTCTTTGTATTAAATCTTTCTTCACCACATCGTGTATCTTCTATCTCACTGTCATTCCACCTATCCTGCCTCTTCTCTACTTTAATGTTACTGCTTTGCTTCTGGGCCTCTGCATCTCTTGAATAGTATAAATACCTCTATCAAGTTCTATATGAATGAGAATGAATTTCACTTAAAGTTAACTGATGTCAGATCAGTTCCTGTGAAATTTGGGAAGCAGAAATGCTTTCAGCTACTGATGGGAGAAGAGAATATCTGGACTATTGTGATAATCTTGTCTGTGATCTTTATGCTGCTGATGGAATGCTCTTTCAGCATCTCACATATGACCATGCTATTCTTCTTTATAGTAGCACCTCATTGCCCACTAGGTGAAACCCAAACTTCTTTTTTTTTTTCATTTTAAAATTATTTTTCAATTATAGTTGACATACATTATTATATTAGTTTCAGGTATACTCCCCAGTGGTTAGACATTACATAATTTATTAAATGATCATCCCAATATATCTCATACCCATCTGACAACATATGTAGTTATTAGAATAGTATTGACTATATTCTCTATGCTATACTTTACATCACCATGACTATTCTGTTTCTACCAATTTGTACTTCTTAATCTCTTCACCTTTTTCATCCCCTGCCCCCAACATCCCTTCCATCTGGCAACTGTAAAAATGTTCTCTGTATCTATAAATTCTGCTTGTTCATTTTTTTTTAGATTCAAGTGTTGATAGGAAAATACTATTGTCATTTTATTGTTCATATTTTTAAATCAATCTTTCTTCTTCTTCTTCTTCTTCTTCTTCTTCTTCTTCTTCTTCTTCTTCTTCTTCTTCTTCTTTTCTTCTAATAGAAATAGGATAATGGGGGCAAGGGCGGCTTAGAAAAATAGGAGGCGATGGAGGTTATCCAAGCCAGCAAGAATGGTAGGACAGAAAGCCTTTCAATTTTTTAAGAAAGCTTTTACAATTTTAGTTTAATTTAGAAATGTTCTTACTTCTATATAACCAAGAGTGAGAGTCAGTAAGAGCAGCAGAATACTTGAGCTGATTCTTTCCTACTCTCCCCTACCACAATCTTTCCTCTACTCATTTAAATCCAGATTCTAGGCTTTCAGAGTCTATTTCATTGGCCCTTACCATCTAATGATGTCTAGATAGTAATAGCACATTCCTCCAAGTTTGTGTTCTTCATGCCTCTCTCCAGGTATGAAGGTCATGGTGCCAGTCTCATAACCTAGAGTTTCTGTTCCTCTTGTTCATCAGTATCAGAATTCAGTGGAAACCTTTGTCCTGGGGTTGTGTAGGGGTCATGAAAGGGTATGTTTGAGGGAAAGAGGATCTCAACTGTTGAGAAGGTACAATAGAATATGGCCTTTTAAACATAGATGAGTGAAATACTCATGAGGAGGCAGAAAAGTTAGCATATGGAATAGAGGCCCTGGTCTCTACACCTTCCCTCATGTCCTAGGTTAGGACACTGTGGAGTGACTTGTGATCAGACACCTGCTTCCCACTGCTCACCTACTGAATCAGAGCACTGTGAATGCAACTTGTGACTAGACACCTGTCCCCTTGATGTCCTGTGGTAAGAAATAGTTGAGACAAATAAAAATAAAAATCTGATCTCAGCCAGAGTTGACAGCCATGTTGACTGACATCGTGATTTTGAACCTGCTATGTATGCCCTCTAAGAGAAACCCACCACCCAGAGAAGGGTCTGAGATGAGCTGCACCAATAACCTCCCACCCAACATCAGAGATCATGAACCACCCTCCTTCCCTCCCCTTGCCCATAGTTGATAAAAACCTCCACCAGACCCCCTCAGGGTGACTTACTTCCTGAGTTTGCCTGTGCTCCCCTCTTTCTTGAGTATGTACTGCCACTTTAATAAATCTGCTGTGCTTTGCTAATTGCTGTCTCGCTCTCAAATCCTTTCTTGTGTGGTGACAAGAACCTGGAGACTGTCACTGGGTTGAGGCTTCCCCTGGCCCCCTATGAGCCTCTGGCATAAATGAGACTTAGATGATTTATGCTAACGTGTACTATTTTCACACCAAAGATGACTGTAAATACTAGAGTAACAATGTGTTCATCAATACAAATGATTTGGTTGTTTGGCTTTTACTCTATAATGCCATTCGCCGTTTAGAGCAAGACTTGTTAACTGTTGCCAGCTGCCTAGTAAATGTGCAGGAGAGACTGTCCCATGATGTGATGCTGACAGACCCGTGAGTTGGACCCAGGCCAGAACAGAGATTGCCTCTCATAAATTCCCTCAGAGACTGATCAGAATCTACTTTTCCTCTGACATATACCAGTACCTCTTTCTTTTGTCCCATATCATGCTGGTTCCTAAAGCAGGCCCTTGTCCTGCCCTGGACAAACATGTAAGGCATTTTCCGTTACCTGGGATGACTCGTGTACTAGTCCTCCTTCCCATCCTTCCCCTGTTCTTTCTGACTCTTCATTACCTACCACAGCGAGGAGGATATCCACTTTGTCTTACTGCTGCCCGAGATGTGCCTCATATATAAGTTTCCCTTAATGAATTCTGTTATTTGCCAGACTAGAGTGTTTAGCCTCTCCTCCATGTATATTAGTAGATTTTTAGTCTTGGGCCTTTTCACTGGTTCTGAGTGTATGAACAGTATGTATGGTAGAAGACAAAAGTCTGAAATATTTAGGAAAGCAATGCAGCCCAAGTATGTGTGTATATATATATATATATATATATAGTCCTGTGCATGAAATTCATGCACTTGGTGGGGGAGGAGGGGTTCCCTCAGTCCAGCCTGTAGCCTCTTGCAGTCCGGGAACCCTCAGGGGATGTCTGACTGCTAGCTTAGGCCCACTCCCACCATCCCCACTGTGCTCACCAGCCATGAGTCTGGCTTCTGGCTGAGTGACACTCCCCATGTGGAAGCCCACTGACCACCAGAGGGCAGCTCCTACATTGAGTGTCTGCCCCAGTGGTCAGTGCACGTCATAGAGACTGGTCAAATGGTCAAGTGTCTGACCCCTAGTGGTCAGTGTACATCATAGTGAGCAGTTGAGCAGTTTTAGAGTATCATTAGCATAATACAATTTGATTGGTTGAATAGCCGATGAACAACCAGACACTTAGCATATTAGGCTTTTATTATATAGGATATATATATATATATATATATATATATATATATATATATATATATATATATATATGCCTAAGCAACCATTACAACTGAACAACTGGAATGACTGGAATGACCAGTCAACCAGTTGCTATGACACGCACTGACCATAGGGGACAGATACTCAAAGCAGGAGCTTCCCCCTTGTTGTCAGTGAGCTCCCACAGCCAACCTCCCATGGCCTCTCCTCCTGGTTAGCCCCCATTAGCCCCTGAAAGTCAGCCATTCATGGATGACCTGCTTCTGGGTCAGGGTTTTATAGTAGCAGAGCAGCTCCCTCACTGTGATCTATTGAAAGTCAGCTCTCCACACAAGGGTTTGTCTCACTCCAGTCCTCTCTCTTCCCTGGGGGCCACTGAGATGGTGGCACAGTAGCAAGGGAAAGAGGAGGAGTGGAGCTCCAATGGCGGCACTGGCATTCATTTTTTCTACACCCAGCCCTGCCACCATTGATTCCTCTCCTGACTCCTCTGGAGGCCTTCAGACTCCAGGCTGGGAAGGGGAACCAGGAGTGGGTGGTGACAGATGTGACCCTTTCTCAAAGGGGGCCAAGTGCCAGCTCCCTCCTTTGGGCCAGCAGCCAACCTCCCGTGGCACTCCCTGCTCCCTGTGCATGAATTAGTGCACTTGGCCTCTAAAATATATATATATATATATATATATATATATATATATATATATACATACACACACTTATTTAGTTAGTTAAAATCTTGCCTCCACTAGATTTATGCTTTATTCTTTCTGCTAAATAGTTGATGCATCTCTAAATGTATCTAAGAGTAATTAGCAATAAATTCCCATGTGCACTGTCCTGCATTTTTATTCATCTTAGTAAGATTCTGAATTCAACTTTTCTAGACTTACTTCATTAAGCAACTTCGCTCTGCCGGACTCTTTTACATTCCTTATCTTACTCAACCCAAACATAAAGTCCTCAAAGTAGTGTTTTATCTGTATTTTATAAATAGGAAAAAACTTAGTGAATTTAGGTTGTGACATGCTCAAGGATAAATGACTCACAGTGGCAAAGAAGGCTTTCAGGCTTGGTATTTTGATTTTCAAATTCAGAATTCTTTTCACAGAAAGTATGGTGGACTTAAGCTGTATCTTTACAATAGCAGTAATCTGGCTGGTTCGAGTGCAGTGGTATCTACAATTACAATAGCAGTAATCTAAGGCAGACTGCATTTGTCTGTTAAAATTATTTAACTTGTTTTTACCCATACAAGGACAAACTGACAGACTATACTCAAATGGTTGAGTGGATGTTCAGATCTTAGTTGCTAAGATTCTTTTATATATATATATATTTTTATTGACTTCAGAGAGAAAAGGAGAGAGATAGAAACATCAGTGATGAGAGAGAATCATAGATCAGTCACCCCCTGCACACCCCCCACTAGGGACTGAGCCCACAATCCCTAGCATGTGCCCTTAACGGGAATTGAACCCAGGACTCTTCAGTCCGATGCAGGTCGATGCTATATCCACTGAGCCAAACCAGCCAAAGCAGTTGCTAAGATTCTTAATGTGGAGGTTGTGTGAGCATCAACCCCAGCACCTCAATCATTCCCTATTACAGTGAGAACTTGGAGAACAGCTTTGGTGCTTAAAAACCCAGATTCTGAAGCCAATTATTTGGATTCAGACTGTAACTCTGCCCTTTATTATTTCTGTGACCTCAAGCAATTGTTTATCCTCTCTGTGTTTTAGTCCCTTCACCTTCGAGATGTGGATAATAATAGTGCCTTTGTTGTGAGTTTGTTGTTAGAATTAAATTAGAACATTGCTTGCAAAATACTAAATGCCATTGGACATTTATTATTAGTAGTAGTAGTAGTATTATTGGTAGTCAATAAGTAATTATGAAATTGGTATATCAGTTTAATAGCATACACTTATGGATGCATGTATGTGGATATGTTTATAACTGGATTTTTTTTTCTTTCACATTCTAGTTTTCCAACCAAGATTAAAGGGTTCTCATTGTTTGGTACTTGATAAATCTGTCTCTCTTTAACCATCATGGTAACTAGACAAAGTAAGTAATGACATATTTGTTTGCTAGGGCTGCCATGGAAAAATATCACAGCCTGGGTGGTTCATACAACAGAAACTTATTTTGTCACATTTCTGAGGGCTAGAAGTTAAATATCCAGGTGTTGGCAAGTTTGGTTCTCCTGGGGCCTCTTTCCACTTGGCTTGACTGTGGCCACTGTCTTGCTACTTCTTCACATGGTATTTTGTCTATGCCCACATATCCCTGGTATTGCTTGCGTGTCCAAGTACAAGGACACCAGTCATGCTGGCCCTCATTTAAATGTAATTATCTCTTAAAGGGTTTTAGCTTCACCCTGATTGGTTTGGTTCAGTGGATAGAGCATTGGCCTGTGGACTCAAGGTTCCCAGGTTTGATTCTGGCATGTACCTTGGTTGTGGGCACATACCCAGTAGGAAGTGTGCAGGAGGCAGCTGATCCATGTTTCTCTCTCATCAATGTTTCTAACTCTCTATCCCTCTCCCTCTCGCTCTGTAAAAAAATAATAAAATATATATTTTTAAAAAGAGGCTTTAGCTCCAAATATGGTTACATTCTGAGGATGGGGGTTTAGGACTGCAACATATGACTTTGTTGGGGACATAGTTCCGCCCATAACATGACTACTTAGATTATGTTGGCATGTCTGCTGGGTAGAAGCTTTTGTCCCTCACTAGAGTTATGTAACTCCCATAATTTCCCAAGGATAATGTCCCTGGCGTAGAAGACATGCATCGACACTTGATTGAAATATGGTATCTTATAAAAGCTTCTCAATCTTCTCAAAAGCTGGGCTGCTGGATTCCAGGGGAAAGACTGTGGGAGTAAAGCCACCTGGAGGGCCCCCTATGCAGCCTGTCATTGACCTGCCAGATGCTGCTGTGAGTATATGCAACACATAACCCGTGGGACCCAGAAAGTGGATCTGCTGGGAAATGCCAAAATTGATCCGACTATTTCCTGTGGGTTTACTTCAAAGGTTTATTATAATTTAACTTGAAAATAGCTTCAACTTGGCTTTCTCAAGGTAGACAATTGGTGACCCAACAGGGAGAAAGGGGAGACCAGAGGAAGCAGCTAGAACATGACATCAGAGCAAAACTGGCTTCACCTTTGTATATCAGTCAGCTCTGGCCTGTATCAGAAGTCTTATATGAAGGGAAAAGCTCCTGCAATGGACTTAATCAAAGAGCTCTAAGGCTCTATTCTTCAGCCTTCTTTCCCTCCTAATACCTTTGGCAGCTTGACTCTTCTTGTAGCAGCAAACAGCAGAGTGATCAGTTAAGGCAGCAACTAGCACTGGTTATTAGTTACTAATGACCTATAAGCCAACAAAAGGAAGTTATGGTCAGTTCTTGATACCTTAATTCAGAGGGCGGCATACCAGGAGACAGCATGCCAGTGCTGGAATGTCTTCTAAGGCAGCAATAGCTTAGTTTCAGCTGATGGGACAAGGTGAATTTAGAAGCACTGAGCTTATTTACATTGACCTTGACTGCACCAATGGAAGAGAGAATTACAGACCCCAAGTCATTCTCAGGCTTGTCATTGTGGGATTAATTGTTTGGCTTACAAACCAGTCCATCTTCCTGTGACCTCATCTTTGGTCCACTGCATAATCTTTAGAAACACCTTCCTAGACCTGCCCCATGGTGGAGGTAACTATAATAGATAACATGTGGCTTGGCTCCTAGTCATGTTTTACCTCGTGTGCAAGTAGCCTTTCTCACTGAGATATAATTAATGTAAGGGGAGGCCCATGTAACCAGGACACTGGGGAGTGGGATCAGGGAATGCAGTTCAGCATCAGCGAGGTTCAAAATGATCTTGTCCAATCTCCTTTGCTTCCCCAGAATTCACTGACTTCACATGCTCTTATTCTTCCTCTTCTAAAGGATATTTCCTTTTTAGGAAATAATACTTAAGACTCCCTCAACTTTCATGTCTTTCTAAGATTTTTATCCCTTATAGAAAGAAATGAGCTTCTGAATGTTTTCATATTCTCCTCTTATGACCTGTCTTCCCATTATAACATAAGAGAATAACCAGTTTAATTTATCTGGCTAAAATTATTCAGATTGAAATAGCTGTGATGTGGCCATGAAAGAGTTTAGGATTTAGGGTCATAGGATCTAGATTTGCATCATAACTTCACTGTTTAGCAACTAGGTGAGCCCAAGTCAATTCTTTAATTTCTCTGAGCCTCTGCTTGCTCCTATATAAAATGGGGAGAATAATACTCTCTCAGAGGATTTCACTGGGAATTATGTAAGGTATAACTTATGAAAGGATTATACCTAGCACAAGGCCTTACCCATTCAAACTACCTGGTATATTTTGGTTTAATCCAAATTTGTTGCATTTATAAATTAAAAAAAGAACACACATTTTGATTATGGAAATTTTCAAGCATTCATAAAAGGAAAGGGTGAATCATAATACACCCCAATGTACCCCTTACCCACTGTTCAACATGTGTCAACAGTTTGTCAAATTCATTTTACCTGTCCATCAACACTTTCTTCCTGGAATATTTTAAAGCAAATCCTAGATATTATATTATGTCACATGTAAATACTTTAGTATGATTCTCTAACTTGCCATGATAACATTATTATACCTAACAGAATTAAGAGTGAATCCTTAATATAAAAATCTAGTCAAGATCCACATGTATCACTTATTATGTATCTTAAGTTTCTTTTATTTTGAAATAGTTCTCAATCTCTTGTATTCATTTTTTACTCTATGCCATTGATTTGTTAAAAACAAAAAAAATAAAAAATGTTATTTGTGTTATGGAATGGTCTACCCTCTGGCTTCAGCTATTGTGCTGGGTCCATGGTATCGTTCACTTTGTTTCTCTGTATTTGGTAGTGCGTGTAAACTGGTTGTTGCATCTAGAGGTTTGATTAGATTCCTGTCCACATTTTTAGACAAGAATACTTTATAAGTGGTGCTAGAGTTAACAATCTTTTGAGGATGATTCACATTGTATTTTTAATTATTTTAAAAATAAGTTTTAGAAATCTTTCTGCCACAAAATCAGGCATATCATGACCTTAATGGTAGTTGCATTCACTTGGCTATATAATTTAGCTTTTGTCATTGGATGTGGCTGCATTGGTTTGTTTTTGTTTGTTTATATAATCTAATACTGTTAGGGAAACTGTGATGTCTCTACGTCTAGAGAATAAACTATTTTTAAAAGTCATTCATTTGTTCCACATACATAGATATTTACTTAGAATTAATGTTGAGTCACAGTATATTTAAAATAATGAGTCATTGCTCCACATACAACATAATAGGAATTATTCAAAGGACAATAATCATCTTCTTTGTGGTCATGCCTTAAATTAAAGATAACTATAGTTTTAGATTCCTTCCTTCCTTTCTTTTTTTAAAAATATATTTTGTTTATTTTTGACAGAGAGGAAGGTAGGGTGATAGAGTGTTAGAAACATCAATGAGAGAGAAACATCAATCAGCTGCCTCCTGCACACCTCCTAATGGAGATGGATCTGCCTGTAACCAAGGTACATGCCCTTGACCGAAATTGAACCTGGGACCTTTTAGTCCACAGGCCACACCCTATCCATTGAGCCAAACCAGTTAAGGACTTTTCTTTCTTTCTTTCTTTCTTTCTTTCTTTCTTTCTTTCTTTCTTTCTTTCTTTCTTCCTTCCTTCCTTCCTTCCTTCCTTCCTTCCTTCCTTCCTTCCTTCCTTCTTCCTTCCTTTCTTTTCTTTCTTTTTCTTTTTTTCAG
This sequence comes from Pipistrellus kuhlii, assembly GCF_014108245.1. Lineage (NCBI taxonomy): Eukaryota > Metazoa > Chordata > Mammalia > Chiroptera > Vespertilionidae > Pipistrellus > Pipistrellus kuhlii. The sequence goes on along the minus strand of NW_023425404.1, from coordinate 39,600,005 downwards.
AATGTAACAGAAAATCATTAAAGTAAGATGATTTACAGTAGTGTCAAAAGAAGTGTTTTAAGATGAAGGGAAGACACATATTCACAATACCCTAAGGGTTAAATAACCTAAATATCCACCAATTAGTGAACAGATAAACAAATGTGGCATGTCCATACAGTGGAATATTATTTGACCATAAAAAGGAATAAAGGACTGACACATATTATAATATGAATGGACCTTGAAAACATGCTAACTGAAAGAAGCCAGTCACAAAAGACTACATATATGATTCCATTTATATAAAATGTCCAAAATAGACAAATCCATAGAGGTGGAAAGTAGATTAGTGGTTGACTAGGGCTGAGGGACAGGTGGGGGAGTTGAGGTGGTGAAGTATCCTAAAATGAATAGTGATGATCATTGCACAACTCTGAATATATTAAAAACCATTAGATTATATACTTTATCTGGATGAATTGTATAATATGTGAATTATATCTTAATCTTCTTGTTTAACCTGTTAACCGAGCGGGACATATAAATACGTCAAATGTAAACAATATCGGATATGGGTTGGACATATGAATACGTCCTTGAAATATATGTTGCGCCCTGAAACAGGAGGGACGTATATTTCCGAACAACAAAGGTATTAGTCATCCACACATGAATTTAAGACGCGGAGTGAATGAGTATAATTTCGCTATTGAGAATGGTAGACGTGTTCTGGGTGAGCAGTGATGGGTACGTACTTATACTTACCTACCTATTTTCATATTATATATTATTTACTTATATTTTTTATATCTCCATCCTTTATATAATAGAAAAACATATAAAATTGATCCAGTCATCAATAATTTGTTAGAAAAGTTTAAAAGTTTTTATGTATGTGAATGAGAAATATGTATAGATGAATCTCTTTTATTATGAAAAGGGAATTTATCTTGGAAACAATATATATCTACAAAAAGAGCTAGATTTGGAATGAAGTTGTTTATTTTGAGTGAAAGCCAATCTGGATACATATAAAATATAATTTTATACACAGGCAAGGACACAAATTATGGTTCGAACTACCCACAAGAAAAACAATCAACAAGAATTGTTTTGGAGTTAACACATGACTTTCTGAATAAAGGGTATAGGATTTACTTAGATAATTTCTATACATCAATTCATTTGGCTGAACTCTTGTGTCAAAACAATTCGGACATTGTTGGAACAATGAGGATAAACAGAGTCGGAATCCCCAGTGAAATAAAAACAAAAAAATTACAGAAAAATGAACATATAGTAAGAATCAAAGACAAACTTATGGTTTTAAAATGGAAGGATAAAAAAGACGTATTGATGCTCAGTTCTATTCATAATGACGAAAAGACAATGATTGAAAAGAGAGGAAGAAAGCAAGAAAAACCGAATGTTGTCCTGGATTATAACAAGAATATGGGCGGCTTAGATTTGGGAGATGGAGTTATGGTGGCCTACACGGCTGCCCATAATAGGGTAAAAAAATTTTATAAAAAAATTTTTCTACAATTAATTGATATGTGCTGCTTCAATGCATATATTATATACAAAAACGATAAAGGTCATTTGGATCGATTACGCTTTTTGATAGAGTGTGTAGAGAAATTGGTAGGTAAAAACATAGTGAAAACCCACCCAAAGACATCAACAAGCAGCTCTACATCTAAACCATCACATTTAGTTGAAAGGCATTTTCCAGAACAAATGAAAAGCGATATAGGAAAAACTAAATCCAGGAAATGCCGAGTTTGCTACAAAAAAGGTGTTAGAAAGAATCTACATTCTGGTGTCCAGATTGTAAGGTAGCACTATGTATCAATAATTGTTTTAAAATATATCACACGGAAGTTGAGTTTTGAATTTTTACATCTATATTTCAATTTTTTAAACTCAATATTTCTATTTTATTTGTGTGCTTTTGTTTATTGTTATGTAATTGTTAACTTTTTTATATTTTTATTGTGTATAGAAATAAAAATATATATATTTTTGTAATCTTTATAATTGTAAAATTTATAATTTTTTAATTCAATGTTTCCATTTTTTGTTGGTATTCTTTTCTATTTGTTTGTAATTTTGTATTTTCCTTTGTGCTTTATATATAAACGAAAATATATATATTTCATTTATTTTAATTAAGTATAAATTAAAAAAATAATAATATATATGTCCACTGGTCGTGACATACTGACACGTCCTAGTTAAAGAGTATGTGCCCGTTGTACTTTGAGTAATTAAAAAGGGAACTCCCTGGTTAACAGGTTAAGAAAAAATGATGAAGGTAGTGGTCTATAGTATTAGTTTTGGCAGGAAGACCAAAGAGGTTGAATACTGAGAAAAGGCTATGGAATTTGATAATTAAAAATTTATTAGTGACCTTTAAAAAGGGAATTTCTTCTCTGACATTGTGGGAGCAGAAGTGAGTGGGCGAGGAGGAAGCAGAGGCAGAGTTGTCTTTTAAGAAGTTTGGCCGTGAAGGGTGAGGCCTAGGACATGCGTTTTTTCAACTTCCTCCTACTCAGCCTCAACATTTGCTTTTTAAAATAGTGTCATTAATCTTTATTATTTTTGAAGAAAACCATTCTTTTGATCTAGGGTGTGCCTCTCTACCTGAGTTCTTGAGCTCTCTTCCCACTCTCAGTCCTAGAATCTTTCCTGATTTGTAGTGGGGGGGGGGGGGGGTTTCCTCAGTTGAATCACGAAGAAACATCAAACAAACCCAAATTGAGGGGCATTCTATAATATAATTGGTAATGTTTAAAAGTGTCAAGATCAAGCTGAAACCGGTTTGGCTCAGTGGATAGAACCTGCGGACTGGAAGGTCCTGGGTTCAATTCTGGTCAGGGGCACGTACCTTGGTTGAGGGCACATCCCCAGTGGGGGATGTGCAGGAGGCAGCTGATCAATGATTCTCTCCCATTGATGTTTCTAACTCTCTATCCCACTCTCTTCCTCTCTGTGAAAAATCAATAAAATATATTAATAAATAAATAAATAAATAAATAAATAAATAAATAAAAGTGTCAAGATCAACAGAGTCCAGAAAAACTGAGGAACTCTTCTTGCTTGAAGAAATCTAAAGAATTAACATGATAGCTATATGTAATACTTGATTCTAAATTAGCTCCTTTTTTACATAAAAGACAATATTGGGCACATGAGGGTGGGCAGGGCTGCATGCGCGACTGGTCACCAGGAGATGCAAGGAGCACCTCTCGGTCCCTTCCCCTCGGCTCCCACAAGCACTGGCGGCTCGTTCCTGCCTCCCTTCTGCAGAAGTGCGCAGCTCCCACCAGCTCCCACAGAAGTGGCAGGTGGGCTACTGCATGCTATTTCGTGCACTGGGTCACTAATATATACATAAACACAGACATGAACACATTAGTGGTTTCTAACTCTCTAACCCTCTCCCTTCCTCTCTGTAAAAAAATAAAACAAAATAAAATCAATAAAATATATTTTTTAAGTTAAACCAGACAGATTATGCTTGATATTCTGCTCAATGATTATATGCCCAGAATTAACACAAAATGACAAAATTTTACTGTTCTGTAGTTGATCTCACTTCCCATGTGCCTCTCAAGATATGAGCATCTTGCTGTTCTGTCAGATTCAAATGGTTAGAGCCATTCTTCCCACAAAATGGACCATAAACAAACTACTACTTCATCTGGTGTTTAACAATAAAATGTGACTTCTTACAACAGTGTTTTTCAACCTTTTTTGGGCAAAGGCACACTTGTTTCATGAAAAAAATCACGAGGCACACCACCATTAGAAAATGTTAAAAAATTTAACTCTGTGCCTATATTGACTATATATAAAGTAATTCTCTTGAATAGGAATCAAATAAACACAAAGAAAGTATTTTATAATTACTTTATTATGAAATATTAAGTAAACAAAATAGTGAAAAATTATAAAATTCTTGTCTTGTCTGCACCTATGGCACACCAGGCAACATCTTGCAGCACACTAGTGTGCCGCGGAACAGCGGTTGAAAAACGCTGGTCCAATCTTTACCAGTGGGAGCCCCCTCAAATTTATTATTCAGTCTGTCTGACAAATTCCAGTACTCTTTGATCACATCCTTTCTGTCTGGTATGTCAAGATAGTCTATGCTTTTCTGGTACATTTCCTGTCCCAGATCTGGAATCAGCCAATTCAGATCCAAGACTATAGATTTTTTACTTAACTCTTTTATATTGAATCTGTGTACAGTTCTTTAGCCTATTACTATCACTACCAATTATGATTACTGAAAGTAAATGCAAAAAATTAGGAAGCAAGTGATTCCACAAAATGGAAGAGAGGTAGATCATCTCCTTCCATGGCCACATCAAAATTATAACTAAATTATAGAACAATCAGCCTATATAACCATCTGAAGTCTAGCTGAGCAGAAGTTCTATAACTAAGGATATACAGAAGAAGCCACATCAAGACTGGTAAGAAGGGTGGAGATAAATAACCACAGAAATGCAAAGAGTAATAAGAAAATATTATGGTTCTACCTGGTTTGGCTCAGTAGATAGAGGTTTGATTCTGGTCAAGGGCAGTACCTTGATTGTAGTCTCCTACCCGGCTCTGGTGGGGGCTCTTGCAGTAGGCAACCAATCAATGTGTTTCTCTCACATCGATATTTCTCTGTCTTTCCTTTCTTTTCCACTTTCTCTTTAAAAAATAAATCAATCAATCAATGAAAAAATATCCTCCAGTGAGGATTAAAAAAATAAAGAAAGAAAATGTTATGTGTAAACAATCTGGAATGAATGAATAAATTCTTAGAAACATACAATCTTCCAAAATTGAATCAAGAAGAAACAGAAAAATTGAACAGACTGATTACATTCAACAAAAATGAAGCAGTAATAAAACAAATTCCAAAAAAACTAAAGTCCTAAACTGGATGGCTTCATAGGTGAATTTTACCAAACATTCAAACAATACCAAACAATACCTAACACCTATTCTTCTCAAACTATTCAAAAAAATTTAAGAGAAGAGAAGGATCCCAAGCTCATTTTCTGAGGCCAGCATTTTCCTGATTTCAGGAAAATGGTAGGAAGAAGTCCATACTAAAAAATAAATAAAATGTTCATACTACCCCAAAAAAATCCTATAGATTCAATGCAATTCTTATCAAAATACCAATAGTATTTTTCACAGAACTAGAACAAATAATCCAAAACTTTATGTGAAACAACCAAAGACCCTGTATAGCCACAGCAATCTTGAGAAAGAACAAAGTTGGGGGTATTACACCACCAGATACCAAACTATATTACAAGGCTATAGTTATCAAAACAGTATACTGGTGTGAAAACAAATACATAGAACAAAGGGACAAAATAAAGAGCCCAGAAATAAATTCACACTTACTAGTATATGGTTGACTAATATATGACAAAGGAGACAAGAACATACAATGGGATAAAGACATTCTATTCAATAAATGGTGCTGGGAAAATTGGACAGATGCATGCCAAAAATAAACCATCTTCTTACACCATATACAAAAATAAACTCAAAATGGATTAAAGACTTAAATTATAAAAATCCTAAAAAAAAAAATATATAGGCAGTAAAATCTCTAACATTTTTCTTAGCAATTTTTTCTAACATATCTATCTTCTTGGTCAAGTAAACAAAAGGAAAAGTAAATAAATGATACTACATCACACTAAAAAAAATTCTTGCATAGCAAAGGAAACTATCAAAAATGAGGTGACAATCTGCTGAACTGGAGAACATACATTTTATAAGTGATAAATTTATAAGGAACTGATGCAACTCAAGACTAAAAATTTATAAGGAACTGATGCAACTCAAGACTAAAAATTTATAAGGAACTGATGCAACTCAAGACTAAAAATAACCCACAAACAATCCAATAAAAAATGGGCTGAAAGAGGACATTTTAGTATGGCAAATAGACATATGAAATCAGCCAAATGCAAATTAAAAACACAATGAGATATCAACTCAGAACTATCAGAATGGCTATCATCAGTATCAACAAACAACAAATGTTGGTGTAGATGTGGAAAATAATGGAACCTTGTAACACTGTTGGTGGGAATGCAGATCAGTACAGCCACTATGGAAAACAGTATGGAGTTACATAAAAAAAATTGAAAATGGAACTGCCTGATGATTCTGTGATTCCACTCCTGGGTATGTATCCAAAGAAATCCAAATCACTATTTTGAAAGAATACTAGTACATGAACCTCTATGTTCATTGCAGCTTTATTTACAACTAGTGGCCCAGTGCACAAAATTTGTGCAAGGGGCTGGGGGTAAGCAGGCTCCCTCAGCCCAACCTGCACCCTCTTCAATCTGGGACTCCTTAGGGGATGTCCAACTCCCTGGGATCAGGCCTAAACCGGCAGTTGGATGTCCCTATCGCCATCCAGGACTGCTGGCTCCTAACCACTTACCTGCCTGCCTCCCTGATTGCCCCTAACCACTCTGCCTGCCAACTTGATCGCCCCCAACTGCCCCGCCTTCCAGCCTCCTCACCCCCAATTTCCCCCCTGCTAGACTGCTCACCCCCAACTGCCCTCCCCTGCTGGCCTGATCGCCCCTAATCGCCTCTGCCTCAGCCCTGCCACCATGGCTTTTTCTGGAAGGTCTCCGATCTAATTAGCACATTACCCTTTTATTAATATAGGCAGCCAAGATATGTAAGCAATCCAACTGCTTATAAATAGAGAAGTAGATAAAAAAATTGCAGTACATATATAAAATGGAATATTACTGGGCTATAAAAAACAAAATCTTACCATTTGTGATAATGTGAATGTATATAGAGGGTGTTTTGCTAAGTGAAATAAGTCAGACAGAGAAAGACAAATACCATATGACTTCACTTAAATGTAAAATCTAAAAAACAAAATAAATGAACAAAACAACAGAAAGAGACGCATAGATGCAGAAAACAAACAATGGCTGCCAAAGGTGAGAGAGGTTGGGGAACTGAATGAAAAAGGTGAAAGGATTAAGGCAATAATAACATAATAACTATGTATGGTGCCAGGTGGGTACATGAATTATCGGGAATCACTTCATAAAATATATAATTGTCTAACCACTATGATATACACCTGAAACTAATTTCAAATAATATTGACTGTCAAGTGTAATTTGAAAAATAAAAGATAAAAATGGGAGGCATATATTATCTTCATTCTTCCTCTATTTTTCATGGCTATACCATTTTTTTGTTGTTGTATATTGTAATATAGCAATTATATACTATAATCTCTTTCAATCCTTATTAATATTATATGTATAAGAACTATATATTTAATGCTTATCACCAGCCTTTATGCTGATGTCTCCATAATTACTTTGGTTTTCTGAAGCTTATTCTTGACTACATTTCTTCAGAAGGGCTCATGGGAGTCATATTTCCTGAATTCTTGCATATTATAATATACTTTTCATAATTTACGGTCAGTTTTACTCAGAATATAAAATCCTTGGTTCACATTTGTTTTCCTTCAATACATTAAATGTTATTCCCCTTTTTCCTGCCATTAAGCATTGCATTAAAAAGAAGTCCAATTTTTATTTTATTTCCCTTATAAATAACATTGAATTGTTTTTAGTTGGGGAGAAAATAATTTTAGTCTTACAGAAAAGTTACATCAATAGTACAGAGATTTCCCATATACCTTTTACTTAGCTTTCTCTGATGTTAATGTCTCATATACTATACTATAATTATAGAAAACAGGAAATTGGTACAGATATAATACTATAACTAATCTAAAGACCTTATTTAAATTATGTTGCTTTCCCTCTAATGCTTTTTTTCTGGTCCAGGATCAAAATAAGGATCACACATTGCATTTATTGTCTGATCTCCTTTGTCTTTTTTTTTCCTTTTTCTTTTTATTGAATTTATTGGGATGACATTGGTTAACAAAATTATACATGTTTCAGATGCACAATTCCATAACCTGTCATCTAAACACTGTATTGTATGTTCACCACCCCAACTCAAGTCTCTTGCATCACCATTTATGCACCCTATATCCTCCTCTACCTCCAAAATGCCCCTCCCCAGCAATCACCACACTGTTGTCAGTGTCTATGAGTTGTTTTATTTCTTTCTCTCTTTTTATTTTTTCAATCCCTTCACCTCCTACCTAGCCCTCAACCCCTACCCTGACAGCTGTCAGCCTGTTCTCTATGAGTCTGTCTCTACTTTGCTTGTAAGTTCATTTTGTTCATTAGAGTCCATATATGAGTGAAATCATGTTACTTGTCTTTCTCTGACCGACTTATTTCACTTAGCATAATGTTTTCCAAATCCATGCATGTTGTTGCAAAGGATAATACTTCCTTCTTTTTTATGGCTGAGTGGTATTCTGTTGTGTAAATATACAACAGCTTTTATCCACTCATCTACTGATTGGCAATTGGGCTGCTTCCAAATCTTAGGTATTTATACTAATAAAAGGGTAAGATACAAATTAATCGTACCTTCACTACATCCACCAGCCAATCAAGAGTGAGTATGCAAATTAACCCAACAAAGATGGCAGATTAATCTGCATTTGCAAGTGCCAAGTGGCCAGGGGCGGGATGCTTGCATTATCGCCATGATGACAACGCAGGTATTCCGTACCACCCCAGCCACACTAGGCCTCTGGGCAGTGTGAGAAGGTGGAAAGGCATCTCCGAGCTGGAGTGAAGGTGGTGCTGTCAGCCAGGGGAAGGAAGGCCCATTCTTGCACAAAGTTTTGTGCATCAGGCCCTAGTTATAAATAATGCTGCAATAAATTTAGGAGTGAATACATTCTTTCAAATTCTTTGTCTTTTCTAATTTAGGATTGTTCATCACTTGTTTATTTGTTGTCCATGACCTTGACACTTTAGAAGAGAAATCATTAGTTATTTTTAGAATGTCCTTCAGTTTGGATTTACCTAAATTTTTTTTAACTTAAACTGATATTATACATTTTTTTTGGGGGGGGGGGGGGGTAAAAATAACAAAGAAGTGATATTGTGTTTTCAGTGTATCATATCAGGGATTATGTGCCATCGATTATCTTTTTTTTAGATTGGCTTATATTTTTATCACATTTTTCAGTCAGGCTCTGTTGCTATGTCTTATTACTGGTGATGCTATCTTTGATCACTTGATTCAAGTGGTTAATCAGTGAGAGTAATGGAAATAGTGAGAACTCAGGGGAACTGATCTCTTTCCTCAGTCCAAAAATGGGATGTAGAATGAGTCATTGGAAAAAAATCACAAAGGGAGCATGGTTCTTAGGCAAAAGACAATTTAGTTAGAGTCTAGAGGAGAAGCAAATGGAGAGGTAGGGGTGGAAAGGTCCTGTTATCCATTAGGGGTTTTGCCCAGGGTTCTAAAGAGAATCTCATAAGAAGTTGATCAAGTACTTTGGCCAAGCCCATCCCCAACTAATGGAAAGAAGAAAAGATGCACTGAGTGTATTTTCAATTCACTATAAATAAACAGGACACTCTATACTACGGGTAAAATAATCCTCCTTCTTTAAACTTTTCTAAATTGTGCCCTTTCTCCATCCCTTATGGTAGAGGAGTGGAGAGACTCTGCTGGGTATATCTTAGGCTTTTAAAAATCAGAGGTTGAAATAAAGTTGTGTTTTTTTTAATGGAATACTTTTAAACATTTTTGTTCATCAATCTTTTTTTTTTTTTCATGTGTGTAAGTCACATGATGGGCCATATTTCAGAATAGTTATTGTTGGGTGGCAGAGGAAGGACAAGAATGGAGGACACAGTGTATTTGTGGAATATAGAATTGTTTTCTGGGGGAAGTGAGAGAGATAAAATAAACTATTCATTCATAACTTCCTCTAGGCATTTTGAGGAATGTAAGAGAAACTTTTTTTGCTGACTGCCTTTTTGAGTTGAGATATCATTCTTCTCCTACCTTTTAACTGGGACTTACATCATCAACGCTCATGGTTCTCAGGCCTTCAGACTGTGACTGGAATTCACACCATTGGCTTTCTGGGATTCCAACTTGCAGATGTCAGATAATGGGGCTTCTCAGTCTTCATAATCAAGTGAGCCAATTCCTTATAATAAATCTCACTGTTTGTATATTCCATTGATTCTGTTCCTCTAGAGAACTCTGAGTAATTCAGTAAGTATATGACCCCCAAATAATGAGAAGTCTCCAAATTCAAGACAGGAATAAAAACATGAAACAATAGATCATTATATTTATTTAAATATATTAAAGAATGCTTAATAATATGAGATATGCTACTAATATATTTTAGAGCAGAGTATTGCATATTATAAATTATATCATCTCTATATATGAAAGCCTAAGTGACCTTTACGCCTGAACAACAAGTTGCTATGACACACACTGACCACCAGGGGGAAGACATTCAATGCAGGAGCTGCCCACTGGTTTTTAGTGCTCTCCCACAGTGGGAGCACCACTCAGCTGACAGACCCGTCCAGGCGGCAGCCACTCACTCCCTCAGTAGTCCTGCAGGTCCAATCTCTTGAGAATAGGCCAGGCACCAACAGACCAACACTTCTAGCACAATCTCAACAGCATACAGACCTCCTGGAAGTCAGCCTCAGGCACCATGGCCACTTCCCCTCCCTAGATGCTCTGTAAAAAAGGATATAAAAGCAGCTTCCAGGTGGCTCCCTACAGCTGGCACAAATGTTAGCAGATCCTGGGCTGGCAAGGGTGTTCTACCACCCACTCAGAGGGCTGATTGTGTCCTGTTCCCCCTCTACTCCCCCACCTTTCAGGACCCCACCTGTGCACAAATTCGTGCACTGGGCCGCTGGTTATAAATAAATGTTAATAGGATTTCTCTGTTTCTAGGATAGATATTTTGAATTCCAATTCTGTATCGCCACTAATTATTTTGCATTTTACAATTATTTAAAATTTTAATTTTACCATATAGTGAAAAATGACTATGCTTTTTTTGTACTCTTTTTATTTTTCCAGAATTAGTAATTCTCTAGTTTATTCAAATAATCTGTTTTCCAAATAATTATCATTACCATAACCTCAAACACTCCAATGGCAATATAAACTCCTCTCATATGTGATCAAATATATCTGATATTTTATAGTTCTTTTATGGTTTATTTTTTTATTTTTGAAAACATCTCTGCTAAAATTCCATTTCCCTTATTTGATCAGAAATTTCTAGGCCTCCTGCTACCTTACAATACTAGGACTCTTCTTCATCATTCTTCTAGGAATACCCTCTGCTTTCTTCTACTCCAGATTCTATACTTTCTAGAGTCTATGTATTTTTTTTTATTTGACATCAAGTTGTTGTATAATTTATATACAACTAGGGGCCCAGTGCATGAATTCCTGTACCTTAAGAAAGGAACTGTGGGTTGTAAGGCTACGGTGGGTACAGGGGCAGGTGTTGGCCCATTCTCCATGCCCCTACCCGCCCCCTCCAACCACAGCCCCTGGTCCCCTGTCTGCCCGCAGCCCCGCTTCTGCATGTGCTGACAGCACTCCCATATGCTGACAGCACTGGCCTTGCTCTCACCCACTGATGGTGTGGAGCGATGGGCTGGCGCCTGCAGCGGATACAAGTGGCAGCTACAAGCCCCAATCACCCCTCAGGAGCAGGGGTTAGGTGGAGAAGCCCTGAGGGGTGATTGCGGCCGGCAGCCACCACTAGCACCCTCTGATGGTGCCAAGTGGTCAGAGCTGGCACTGGGCACCAACAGTGGGTACAAGCAGTGGCTCCAGAGCCTGCAGCAGGTGTAAGTACCCAGCAGGACTGCAGCACATGTGGGAGCAAAGAATTTTCAGTAACCACCAGAGGCTCACCCCAATAGCAGCAACTGGGGCCCTGACTTGGTCTGGCACCCCCACTCACCTGCTCCACCATCCTGCCATGGCAGATGCCTGCCGTGTTCCATGAAGGCTCCATGGTGGTCAGCACACGTCATAGCAACCAGTTGTTTCGTTGTTCAGTTGTTCCACCGTTCAGTCTATTTGCATATTAGGGTGATAGATAGATTGATAGATAGATAGATAGATAGATAGATAGATAGATAGATAGATAGATAGATAGATAGACAGACAGACAGACATGCCCCCAGCTGGTATGGCCTAGTGGCTGAATGTCAACCCATGCACATGCCCAGGTTGGGGCTTTATCCCAAGTAGGCAGCGTAACCAATTGATGTTTCTCTCTCATTGATGCTTCTATCTATCTATCCCTCTGCCTTCCTCTTTCTCCAAAATCAATAAAAGCATACTTAAATATAAGATACACCATCTTAAATATACAGATAGACCATTTTTGACAAACATGTACACCTATGTCCTGTTCTTTTTATTTACTCATGGTTCTGGTTATTTATATAAGAAAGCATCTTAAAATTAAGTATTGTTTAAATTATTTTTCTCACATTTTCACCAATTGATAAGTACATAACTTTATTTTATGTGAGAAAAAAAAGGGAGAAACTTTTGCCCTAGAATATTTATTCTCAGCTAGAGGATGAGTCAAAATAATGCATAAACACAGTACTAGTCAGCAATGACTCTAAGGCTTTATAGAGGAAAACATTATCATAAATGATACGGAGGAAAATCTTTGATTAAACAGAGGAAATTACAGTGATGGTGGGGAGTGAGTCAGAAGGTTATTCTTGGCAGACAACAGTGGGAACAGGGTTAGAGCTGGGAATAATAATGCATTCTTGGGGAAAGACTTCTGTTGTCCCAGCTGGGGAACCTTCAAGATGCATTTAGAGAGATCAATTGGGGCCTGTTGACTAATGGCCTTGTATGCTGGGCTGAGAGAGTGCATTGAATTACTAGGCAAGAGGAAGTCATTGAAAAGTTATGCAGAAGATGACAAGATGAGAGTGGTGTCTGAGAAGTAATTAGCTGGGTTATTAATGAAGCCAGTCAAGATAGCTTATTTGGGACATTGGCTCCAATAGTAGGTTGACCAATGACTCCCAGAGATGTCCAATATTCTAATCCCTAAATCCTGTGACTGTTACCTTATGTGGCAAAAATGTGATCAAGTTAAAGATCTTAAGGAGGGAGAGTATTCTGGATTACCTGCATGGGCTCAACATGATCACAAAGGTACTTATAAGAGGAAGGCAGGAATCAGAGTGAATAATAAGAGATAAGACAGCAGAAGCAAGAGTTTGGAGTGATGTAAGGAAGAGTCCACAAGCCACAGAGTGCAGGTGGCCTCTAGGTCTGAAAAGGGCAAGGAAATAGGATCCTCCAGAAGGAATGCAGACCACCACTTTTATTTCAGACTTATGACTTCCAGAACTGAGAGAAAAAGATTTGTTATATTAACTTATTAAATTTTTGGGAATTTGTTTCAGTGATAACAGGAAACTGATATGAGTCCTTTGAGAAACTGATAGAAAAAAATGAATGCATTCATATCACCATGCCTGTATTTTTATTATTTACTAGAGGCCTTGTGCATGAAATTTGTTCACTGATAAGGTCCCTACTGGTGCTAGCTGCCAGCTAGGGCCTCCCTCCCTTCCCTGCCTGGCCCCGCCCCTGGTCAAACTCCAGGATGAACTCCAAGTTGAGAAGATAATTTGCATACTATGATTATTATATAGGATTTTTTTAACATTTAAAAATAATTTTTAAAATATTGTTTATTGGTTTCAGAGAGGAAGGGAGAGGAAGAGAAAGAGAGAAACATCAATGATGAGAGAAAAGTATTGATTGGCTGCCTTTTGCATGCCCCTACTAGAGATTGAGCCCAAAACCCATACATGTGCCCTATACAAGAATCAAACCCAGGATCCTTCAGTCTGCAGGCTGACACTCTACCCACTGAGCCAAACTGGCTAGGGCTATACCAGTATTTTTAAAACTAATCTCAGCCCTGGCCTGTGTGGTTTGGTTAGATGTCATCCTATGCACAGAAAGGCTGCTGGTTTGAATCCCAGTCAGGGCACATGTCCAGGTTGTGGGCTCAATCCTTGGTAGAGAGCATGCAGGAGGCAGTGAATTGATGTTTCACTCCCACATCCATGTTTCTCTTTCTTTCTCCCTCTCTAAAAATCAATAAAAAAATATTTTAAGAAATGTAAACTTGTTTTTAAAAAAAACAAACAAACAAAAAAAACAGCAACAAGTAATTTCAAGGTTTTTACAGGCCCATTAAAATTAATCCATGAAAATTTTAGGGTGTGTTTGCTTCCCATGTTAAAATCTCTGGAGTACACAGGTTATTTTAATACTTCATACACATAATGAGAAGGTTTGGGCTATGACCTAAGGAGGAAGAGATAATAGAAATATAAGAAGTACACTAGTGCCAAAACCAGTTTGGCTCAGTGGAAAGAGCATCAGCCTGCAAACTGAAAGGTCCCAGGTTCGATTCCGGTCAAGGGCATGTACCTTGGTTGCGGGCCCATCCCCAGTAGGGGGTGTGCAAGAGACAGCTGATTGATGACTCTCTCATTGATGTTTCTGACTCTCTGTTCCTCTCTCTTCCTCTCTGTAAAAAAATCAATAAAATATATTTTTTTAAAAAGAAGTACACTAGTGAAAGGTATGTTAATAAGAAATGGTTAACTGCAAAAATAATACCTTTCTTTACAATGATATTGCCAGTGTTATCTGTGGTAATAGTCATTGAAGACAAGAAAGTTTGCCAGGAAAAGATGGTAGTAAAGCACCTGCTATGTAGGGCCAGAATCAAAGTTTCCAGTTCTTCTCAGGACTTAAGATCTCGAAGGGGAGCACTTGTGTGTATGAAAAACCCAGATGCCAAACTCTGGCTCCAGTGAGTGGCCAAGGGCAGAGTCTTTGGGAACTGGTTTCCCAGCCAGGACTTGATGGAGTTGGAGAAGGGATGGGAAATTGATCACCAGGGAAGCCATAGAGGTGGTGTGAGGATGGTACCCTCAACTTATAGCCACCAATTCCTCTAACCAGGTCTTTGTAAAGTATATGATTGTTTAACCTCTGTGCTGTACACCAGAAACTAATATAAAATAATATTGAGTATAATCTATTATTGAAAAATAAAAATTTTAAAAGTAAATTATTTAATTTTAAAAAAAATATGATGGATTGACTCCTACCAGAGGGTATACTCCAGGACCAATTTTGTCCTTAGAAAGAGGGGATTTCAGGAACTCCAGATCAAGACTTAATTAACTCTAAGATTTGTAAATTGGTCATCAGAGAGATATTGGGACAGAAAAGTTATAATAATTGGTTTTTGTTAGAGGTAAGGAATCTAGAATTAATGCCAAAATAACAATAGATGTAAAACAACCAAACAGCCTAGTTCCAAAGGTTACAACCAAGGCTTTCCCAAGAAATTCCTAGCATCTAGCCTGAATTGATTATGGATAATGAGGTGTATGTCATTATTATGAGAGTCAATAAGAAGGTGCCCCTGCAATATGCAGACAACTTAAGCAAAGGTCCTTCTGACTTTTGTGAGGGAGACAATAGAGGATTCTGGAAAAAAAGCACAGTTCTGGAATTAGGCAGATCTCAGTTCAAATCAGGACTTCTCCAGGTGTTGCCCATTCCAGGTGCTGCCCATTCCAGGCAAATGTCCTAATGCCAGGAAGTCCAGTTTCCTAATCCTTAGAACTGCAAAAACAATACCTTCCTGTATAAGGATATTGCCAGTGTTATCTGTGGCAATACTCATGAAGCTATTTGTCTGGTTCGTGGCACAGAAAAGTCCTTAATAAGTGGTGGCTGTTGTCACTGTGACTAGGCAGCTGATTAAGTTGTGTACAGTGGGAATGGCATACAAATACGATTGTGCTATCTAATCTAATCGAATCCTGAATCAAATGGAGAGGGTGTTACTCTGAAACTATAACCCACTCAATTGCACTGTGAACAATGCTCACAAGGTCTGAACCATTACAATCCCCTTTCTATAGATGAGGAAACTCATTTTAGTTTCTAAGGTGCAAAGCAGCTAACAAGTGAGATGAAAAGCATTTAATGACTTGCCCAAGGTTCCACGGTTACTAAGCAGTGGAGGGGAATTAGCAACCCAAGCTTTCTAACTCAGGGGTCTGCAAGTTCAACTCTATACTCCAGTCTCTCCAAAGAAGGAATAGTCTCCAGGTGGAGTCACAACCAATGAACACAATGTTCTGGTTTCTCCCATGGATAGATCTCCACAGTAGAAATAGGTACATCAATTAAGTAACTCTCTGAATCCCATCCAGGACAAAGCAATGGGGTGAGGATGTTAGACTATTGGCTGCAGAAGGATTCTGGACACTGGCATAGCTGTGTAAAGGAGCAAAGTCAATGCCAAGAGTTATCTGAAGGACAGAAGCTGGGGGTGAAAGTCAGATCAAGAACCAGGTACCATCTAGGGAAACATCAATTCCAAAGCAGATAAACTGCAAAGTGCAACCAGTTTGAAGAAAATGGAGTATGAGAAGAGCCAACAAGATGCAATAATCAGACTCAGGAGGATCTGGAGCCAGGAGAGAGAATCCCTGCGTGTGGAATGTGAAGGAAATAATTTCTTGAAGCGAACCAGCCTGTGGGCGGAAGGAGCAGTTGTTGAGGCAGCCAATTTCCTCTGTTCTATTTCCTGTGTGCCAAGCTCACAAGAGTAATATGGCTTCTATGAGGACTTTAGGACTGAAGAGGTATGTGTTAACCAGCCAAGAGGAGTAGCATTATTGTTTTTCACATTGTAAATTAATAAACAGGCACCTCATTTGTTAGTCAGCATCTAGGGAATTTGGTAATGACTTGGTTCTCTAGGGCTTAGTCACATTTGAACATAATCCAATTAAGTTTTACAGCTGTGAAGCTGAAGACAACATCCTGGGTCTCAGCTGATTCCAGTCAAAGGACATCCTCCTTTTATAGGAGAATTACTAAGCCTGTTTAACATCTTTTGGGAGCAAGAAGTTCCAGGAATTCTATGTACTAAGAATTTACTCAGCTCAATCACTCATGCATTTACCATATTCACCAACAATTCTCAATAGAATTGAGTTCATTTTGAAGGCTCAAGCTGGTTGGTTTTGTTTTTTGTTTTTTTGTTTTTTAATATTCTTTTTTCTTTTATTTTTATTGTTCAGATTATTACAGATGTTTCTCTTCCCCCCATCCCCATAGCTTCCTTCCACTCAGTTCCCACCCCACTCCAGGCCTCCTCTCCCCACTCCCCCTACTGACCTCGTCCATAAGTGTAAGCTCTTTGTCCAATCTCTTCCCACACCCCACAACTCCTTCCCCTGAGAATTGCCAGTCTGCTCCTTTACCATGCCCCTGATTCTATTACATTCACCAGTCTGTTCTGTTCATCAGGTTTTTTATTCATTTGATTTTTAGGTTCACTTGTCACTTTGTTGATCATAATTTTTTATCTTTATATTCTTCTTCTTCTTCTTCTTCTTCTTCTTCTTCTTCTTCTTCTTCTTCTTCTTCTTCTTCTTCTTCTTCTTCCTTTTCAAGAATACCCTTTAGCATTTCATATAATTCTGGTTTGGTGGGTGACAAGCTCCTTTATCTTTTTCTTATCTGTGAAGCTCTTTATCTGACCTTCAATTCTAAATGAAAGTTTTGCTGGGTAGAATAATCTTAGTTGTTGGCTCTTGCTACTCATCACTTTGAATATTTCTTGCCACTTACTTATGGCATGCATAGTTCCTGTTGAGAAATCAGCTGACAGTCATATGGGTACTCCTTTGTAAGTAACTAACTTTTTCTCTTGCTGCTTTCAAGATTCTCTCTTTGTCTTTTGTTCTTGGCATTTCAATTATGATGTGTTTTGGAATAGTCCTCTTTGGATTCCTTTTTTTTTTTTTTTTTTTTTTTGGGGGGGGGGGGGGGGGGGGGGTGTTCTCTGTGCTTCCTGAACTTGTAAGTCTGTTTCTTTCACCAGGTAGGGGAAGTTTTTTTGTCATTATTTCTTCAGATAGGTTTTCAATATTTACTCTCTCTCTTTTTCTGGCACCCCCATAATTTGGATGTTGGTACACTTGAAGTTGTCCCAGAGGCTCCTTACACTGTCTTCAGAGTCTTGGATACTTTTTTCTTTTTGCTTTTCCAGTTGGGTGTTTTTTGCTTCTTTGTATTTCAAATCTTTGACTTGATTCTTGCAATCCTCTAGTCTTCTATTGAATCCCTGTATATTATTCTTTATTTCAGTCAGTGTATGCTTAATTTCTGATTGGTTCTTTTCCATTTCCTTGAAAATCTCACTAAATTTCTCAGAGGTTTCTAGAAAATTCTTTAGTAACCTTATAACCGTGACTTTGAACTCTATATCCAGTAGTTTGCTTTCCTCCATTTCTTTCATTTGTGATTTGTTTCTTTGTCTCCCCATTTTGGCTGCTTCCCTGTGTTTGTTTCTATGTACTGGGTAGCTTCTAAGTCTCCTTGAGTTGATAGAGTGGCCTTGTGTGATAGGTGTCCTATAAGGCCCAGTGGCTCAGCCTCCCCAGTCACCTGAGGTGGATGCTCTTAATGTACTCCTTTATGGGCTGTTTGCACAGTCTTGTAGTTAATCTTTGATTGCTGTTGGTATCACTGGGAGAAATTGACCTCCAGGCCACATGACTGTGATGACCAAGCTGTGTCTACACTGGAAGATCTGTTGCGCAAGAGACACCCTTATGGGGCAGGACTTGCTTTAGTGTTGCTTTGGTGCTCACTGAGTCTGTCTCTTGAGTGTGTCTCTTATAGATGTTATCTGACCACTAGGTACCCTGGCTCTTGGATCTCCAAAGAGGTGCAAGTTCAGCCACTGTCTGGGGCCACTCAGTAGGAATTACAGAGACATCTGCAGATTCCTCCTCTTTGTATGGGGTTTGGAAGTGCCCAGATAAGGCCCCACTGTGAAGTAAGGCAGGCTGCTGCTAGGTCTTGGGCCTTCTTTTAAAAGCTCCAGAGCTCTCTGACCCAGCTGCAGTTTGGCAGGTTTTAGGCAGAGAAAGGACAGTCTATTCATGTGCAAAAGCTGATGCACACAGCACCCAATATTTTTGGGTGAGGATTAACAACAACAACAAAAATTTATAGATTAAGTGCTTATTTGATCAATGAAAGTGACTGCCATTTTGTTTAAAATTGATTGTTTTTCTTCATGTCCTTGGGTGGAATTATAAATTGGGTGGGGCGGGGATCTCTGGGAATCACCAGAGCAGAGCAAACAGCAATGGCTGCCAGTCAGCCCTGCACCAGAAAGGTCCTCGGGTCTCTGCATCCTGCACCCCCATGCAGGAACAATGATCACTGCAAGCACTTCTGAGAGAAAGCCGCCCTCCTGTTCCTGTCCTAATGCCAGACAGTCCAGTTTCTCCCCATATGTGCCTCAGGCCCCCAGAGCCTCACCCGGAACTGGAGTTCAGAGCAAGTGGGAGCTTGTATCTCCCTCCTGATTTGAAGAGCAGCACATCCAGGTGACAGCACTTTCCATGCCTCTGCACCTCTTACCAATCTCAATGAGTTTTCCTCACCTCTCTAGTTGTGGAACTTCCACTCAGTCAGATTTCCTGTGGTTCTAGGTGGTAGTTGTTCTGCCTGCTAGTTGTAATTTTGATGTGTTTGTGAGAGGCAGCAAATATAGGTGTTTACCTATGTCTCAATCTTGGTTCTCTCTCCCAAAGTCTTTTTTTTACTGAGCTTCATGTTCCCAGGACCTATAACAGAGCCAAGTACTTACATATTCAAAAAAATGTTTGCTGAACTACAGTGAGTCAATGTGGTTAAGAACAATATATCATACTATAGACAATACAGGCAATATGCACAATATGCTCTCACATAGTGTATTAGACCACTTTTAAGATTAGATCACTTTACTTCTTTCCATGTACCAAATATAATAGACATTTTAAAGTATAGATTAAGCCCTGGCCTGTGTGCTCAATGGTATACAAAGGGTCTCAGGTTCCAGTCCCGGTCAAGGGCATGTACCTGGTCCTGCTCAATGCATGTGCCAGGGCAACCAATCAATGTATCTTTCTCATATCAATGTTCCTCTCTTTCTCTCTCTCTCTTTCTCTCTCTCTTTTCCTCTCTTCCTTACCCTTCCACTCTCTCTAAAAATCAATGAAAAAAATATCCTTGGGTGAGGATTAACAGCAACAACAAAATTATATTAAGTGCTCATTTGATCAATGAAATTGACTTCCATTTTGTTTAAAAGTGATTGTTTTTCTTCATGTCCTTAAGTAGCATACCAAATTTCAACAGTCAAAATCCTTTGATGCCATAGAGCAAACAAAAACAAAAGTGACCTTGCTTCATTTAGTCAATACGCTTTCCCTTAAACAAATTCTCTCTGAGCAAATATTTGGGTAAACAGACGTTCTTCATCTTTGTACCCAGAAGATCAATGAAGCAATGAACTCACATAGAGAACAAGAAAGTCATGGAGTAAAAAATCCTTGCAGGAAGACATATTAGCCATGACAATGTATGATTCAGATCATTCAGTCACCTGGAATAGAGCTTAAATGTTTTGTCTGTTGTGGAAGAAGGCTATGTAATGACAAAGGCAGAGATTGGAGTGATGTATCTGCAAGCCAAGGATTGCTTCAAACACCACAAATTAGGAAGAAGCCAGGAAGGATTCTTCTCTAAAGACTTTAGAGGCACTCACCTCAAGATAGTCACAGCAGTGTACTTGTCTTCAAAAAGAAATAAAACTCACTTACCAACCTTAACCAACAAATGGAAGTAAAGCTCTCCAGAGAAACTACCGTTAAACAAGTTCAACATGCCCTGCCCTTGCCTGTGCCTGCATGCTAAAATAAGGAAGGCTAACACTATGATTGCAGCATGTGTATACAGGTCAAGAACCTGATACTTAGCAATTCTATTTTCAAGTGGAGGCCAACGACTTTATAAGCTGGTCTGTGAAGGAGAAACGCCTCAGCGGTCATTAAATAACAGGGGGAAAATCTTGATGTGAAATAACAATTCCTTTAACTCTTTTAAAGAGTTGAGGACTTAAGCATCGCCTATTAAATGCAATGCTGAAAGAGGGAAAAGTCATTATAATACACTGCAAATTTTACTGGTTTAAAATGCCACTCAGACTTTGTAATAATACAAAGTGCTAAGCATGAAGTTCATATTACAATCTACTTCATAACTCCTACTTCTGATTAAACAAGACAATTACACAAAAGGTCCAGGCATGGTATCTGGAAATTAATTATTTCCTTCCCCTTTCCTTACAGAAATAAGAGGACCATGAGCATGGTTTTCATTTCCTTGGCAATATTAAACCTCTCTGAATCTCATTTTCTTCCTCTGAAGGATAATAACACTACCTCATCAAGTTACCATAAGGGATAAGAGATATAACAGAGGTAAACAACTCATTTTAATTTGTTGCTCAATAGAAAGTAATAACCACCATTAGCTTTGCTATACTTTTTAGAATGGTTTGGTATATACTGCCTATCCAAGCTTCTAACCTTTACAATATTGATCAAAACCCACATCTAAATTGACAAACTGTGCTTAAATCTTGTTGGAATTATACACAAAATCTCAAAGAGAGGTGGGAACATTTATTATTACATATTTTTTTAAAACATGACTTTGTTCAATGTCAACTTGGGATTTTAATAATAGAGTAGATTCTAAATTTTTTTCTCTTTTCTGTTTATGTGATCATTAATTGATTGGTCATTTTGATCAATTCAGCTGCCAAAGCAACTCAGCTCTGTAGAAATTTGTTCAATTATTCAGAGGTTAATCTGCAAAAGGTCTGTATGAGTAGCTACTATCTTAGTTTCCAAATGGAGTTTTGACAGTGTACTTCCATTGATATGTATATCATTTCAAAACACACCTTTTAACTCACTGCCAAGGATAAAGGTTTTGCTGCCAGAGGCATATTCTGCCTTGGGTTTCTGGATAATGATGTATTTGAAACTATATGTTTTTGTCTTAAAATTCCTATAGGTGATTATAATATATTTTCCACCAACTAGTAAGTTAATTTTTAAAAAATGTAATAGTAAAACCTTTGGCAGATTCACACATGAGGGAAATTTACTTTGCACGTGGGCCTAGGTCTCCCACAGGAGTCTATGGAGAGCCCCAGGATGGTTTTCAGGGTAGAATGCCAAGTTTTCTCTAAAAATAAGGTAAAGGTCACCTTTTATTTTGCCCTATACTGAGAAATGAATTAGTGATCATTACTGTCTCTCCCCATGTGCTGCAACAAATATGCAGTTAGGAGAAGAGGGCTAACAACAAAATCTTGCATGCTCTGTGCCTAACGGAGAAGTTACAGTGGTGATTTGTGGGATCTCTCCTTTGTTGCCATATGAGAACACCATGGGAGGACAGCAGTCTGCAAGCCAGGACAAAGGCCCTTTGGCTGGTGCCCTGATTTTGGATTTCTCAGCTTTTGAAAACATGAGAAATACATTTCTATTATGTAAGCCAAAGACAAAGCAAAAAGATTGTGATTTATGGAGTAGCTTCTGGAAGGAAAGCCTTCTGATCTACCATTATTGTAGGCATGACTGACAATATAAACAACTAAAAGAATAATAGTTATTGCCCTGGCTGGGAAGTTCAGTTTGTTGGAGTATTCATCTTGTACACCAAAAGGTTACAGGTTTGACCTCTGGTTGGGGCACCTACACAAGGCAACCAATTAATGTTTCTCTTTCACATCAAAGTTTCTCTCTCTCTCTCTCTCTCTCTCTCTCTCTCTCTCTCTCTCTCTCTCTCTCTCTCTTTCTCTTTCTCTCTCTAGGGAAAAAATCAATGAAAAATATATTCTTAGGTGAAAATTAAAAAAAAAAAAAGTTACTTGCTAGAACAAGAAGGAATCCCAGATTATCAGGACTATGAGGAGAAAAGCACACTGGACTATTACACAGCAGTCTGGAGGCATTTGGCACTCTCATCCACTGGTAGATTCAATTGATAGATATGTATTTATTGCCATTTTATTATTCATATTTTTTATCTTTTTCCCCCCTTCCTGTTCTTAAAGAATACCCTTCAAGATTTCATGTAATACTAGTTTGGTGACAATAAAGTTCTTCAGCTTTTTTTTTATTTGTGAAGCTCTAATATTTAACCTTTAATTCTAAATGATAGCCTTGCTGGGTAGAGTAATCTTGGTTGTAGGTTATTCATCATTTTGAATGTTTTTTTGCCACTCCTTTCTGGCTTGTAAAATTTCAGCAAGAGAAAAACAGTTAGTTACCTACAAGGAAATACTAAACGATTATCAGCTGATTTCTCAACAGAAATTATGCATGCCATAAGTGAGTGGCAAGAAATATTCAAAGTGATGAACAGCAAGAACAAACAACCAAGATTACTCTACCCAGCAAAACTATCATTTAGAATTGAAGGTCAGATAAAAAGTTTCACAGGTAAGAAAAAGCTAACGGTGTTCATCACCACCAAACCAGTATTATATGAAATGCTGAAGGGTATTCTCTAGGAATAGGAAGAAGAAGAAAAAGGTAAAGATAAAAATTATCAACAACAAATACATATCTATCAATAAGTGATTCTAAAAATTAAGTGAATAAAAAAACTGATTAACAGAATAAACTGGTGAATATAATGTAATATAATAGAATAGAATCAAGGGCATAGAAAGGGGGAGTGTACTGACAATTCTCAGGGAGAAAGTGGTTGAGGTTGTGGGAAGAGACTGGACAAAAATCATACAGCTATGGTATGGTAAGGGCAGAGGTTGGGGTGGGAACCAGGTGGAGGGTAGGTACATGGGAGAAAAAGAGGAGCAACTGTAATAATCTGAACAATAAAGATTTATTTTATAAAAAAGAAAAGAAAAAGGAAATAAATCTAGCCCTAACTGGTTTGGCTCAGCGGATAGAGCATCAGCCTGCAGACTGAAAGGTCCCAGGATCGATTCTGGTCAAGGGCATGCACCTTGGTTGCAGGTACATCCCCAGTGGGAGGTGTGCAGAAGGCAGCTGATCTATGTTTCTCACTCATCGATGTTTCTAACTCTCTATCCCTTTCCCTTCTTCTCTGCAAAAAATCAATAAAAATATATTTAAGAAAAGAAATCTACGGCATTTTATGATAAAATGAACACCTTTGAACTCACCTCCCAATTTGTGCTGGGTAACAGGACCATCTCTTAAATCCCTCCCACCCCTCTCAGAGATAACTCCCAGTAAGGGATTTTTATTTATTATTCATTTGTATTTCTTCATATATTTACCACCTAAGCTTTGATCCTAAAAACATCTTGAACAATTTTGCAGGTTTCTCTTTTTCATAATATAAAAGAATCATTTTTATGCATTGTTTTGCAAGTGGTTTTTTGTTTTATTTTGTTTTATTTTGTTCATCATTATATTTCTGAGATCCACTTGTGTGGTTCTGTATAACTGGTATTAATTAATCCACTTAGCTATGATTAGCATCTGGGTTATTTCTATTTATTTTGCTATTAGAAATACAGTGAGTGGACAGATTATTATGATCTCTGAGCACATAATAATCTGGCCACTCAGTATGTATTCTATATAATAAAAGACTAAAGGTTATGTTGCAAAGAAGACTCAAGGAGAAGCAAATTTCAATTGTTCACACAAAAGATAGGAGAAAGATTTCTAGAAATAAACTATTACAAGTTCAAAATATGTTGAATACAGCTTTGATTAAAATTGAAGCCAGACACCACCAACTTCAATAGTTGTAACTTTCCCATAAGTAATTTTAAGAATAGCAAAGTACTTGAGTAACACATCACCTTAGTTTATAAAGGTAAAAGGGAAGACTAGCAGATAGCCGCATACTGTTTTTAAAGACTTAAAATTATGTCCATCCTTCTTTTAAATCTTGTCTTCAGAAGGTAGCTAGATGTTCATTGTTTACTGGAAAGGACAAAAAATATCCTGCAATATTTAGAAACTTCTTTTCAAGTCCCAAGGATTATTGATTTGAAACATTGAGAATATTAGTCGTTGTTAAAGAAAAAGTATTTATTAAGTGTTTGTTGTTGAACTTTGTATTTGTATAGTAAAACTATAAATTATAATTGCAATAAAAAATTCTTATTTACTAATTACATGCTAATTAATCACTTACCATGCATGACCTCATTCATATAGTTGTGACGGTTCACATAAGCCCTAACCTGGTGGCTGGCTCAGTTGGTCATCCTGTACACCAAAAGTTTTCAGATTTGATTCCTGGTCAGGGCACATACCCAGATGCATGTTGGATCTCTGGTAGGGGCACATACAGGGGCAGCCTATCAATATTTCTCTCTTTCTCTAAATAAAAAATAAAAACAATAAAAATATATCTTTAGGTGAGAATTTAAAAAAATTGGGGGTAGGGGAGAAGGATTCACTTAAAGTAAAAAATATAGCTAAAGGCTTTTCTCCTTGTAATAAGCCATTTTAACAGGAAAATAAAGTAATGACTCTAAAAGATCAACTGTAAAATATAATGTAGATCTAATTTTTATTCAGCAGATTGAAAATTGAGGGGTGGGCAAAGATACAGCGAACAAATATAAAAACAGAGGTGGCAATACTATAACATGAAACCAGAAAAGCATCTGATGGTTTAAAGAGAACTATTTGTTTTGATAAAAGAGGTAGCTCATAAAGAAGTTGTGTAACAATATAAACTG
This sequence comes from Pipistrellus kuhlii, assembly GCF_014108245.1. Lineage (NCBI taxonomy): Eukaryota > Metazoa > Chordata > Mammalia > Chiroptera > Vespertilionidae > Pipistrellus > Pipistrellus kuhlii. The sequence continues at coordinate 39,574,357 of NW_023425404.1, read as the reverse complement.
ATGAGCCGAAACCGGTTTGGCTCAGTGGTAGAGCGTCGGTCTGCGGACTGAAAGGTCCCAGGTTCGATTCTGGTCAAGGGCATGTACCTTGGTTGGGGGCACATCCCCAGTAGGGGGTGTGCGAGAGGCAGCTGGTCGATGTTTCTCCCTCATCGACGTTTCTAGCTCTTTATCTCTCTCCCTTCTTCTCTGTAAAAAATCAATAAAATATATTTAAAAACAAACAAACAAACAACAAAAAAAAACACAATATAAACTGATGAACAAAAAATCCAGAGACTGAGAAGCATTGAACATACCTTCAAACTTGAGGGAAGGTTGGGGAGCGGGGGTTGTAAGAGATCAACCAAAGGATTTGTATGCATGTATTCAAGCATAACCAATGGACACAGACACTGAGGCGGTGAGGTCACGTGCTGGAGGGTGGGGGTAGGGGCCTGGGGAGAGGTCAATGGGGAAAAAATGGAGACATATGTAATATTTTAAACAATAAAGAATTTAAAAAGGAAGTTGTAATAGTCATGAAAATGTATGCAAAAACAATTACAGTGGAACCTCCTTTCTTGAACTTACTTTGTTCCTGAAGGCTGTTCCAGAAGTGATTTGTTTGAAAACCAAATCATTTTTTCCCATTAGAAGCAATGTACATTGAACTAATTCATTCTAGACCCCTAAATGATTCCCTGTTTTAGTCTTTCTTTCTTTTTAATCTTATACACAGTATATGTCTAATGCAGCGTTTTTCAACCGCTGTTCCTGGTGTGCCATAGGTGCAGACAAGACAAGAATTTTATAATTTTTCACTATTTTGTTTACTTAATATTTCATAATAAAGTAATTATAAAATACTTTCTTTGTGTTTATTTGATTCCTATTCAAGAGAATTACTTTATATATAGTCAATATAGGCACAGAGTTAAATTTTTTAACATTTTCTAATGGTGGTGTGCCTCGTGATTTTTTTCATGAAACAAGTGTGCCTTTGCCCAAAAAAGGTTGAAAAACACTGGTCTAATGTACTGTTTAATTTATAAATAAGCATTTCTTCCCTTACATTTATCAAGCCACCCCCCTCCCCCCATAAACAAATTTTTCATATATCATTGCCTGGGAAATGCTATCACCAGCCAACTGCTTTTCCTTTATCTGATCAGCAACAATTTTTCTACCTATTCAATTGCCTGTGATTGTTGTTTTGTGAGCACTTACACACCTTAGCAACATTAGCACTCTTGATGGCCTCTTTATGATTGTGCTAATCATTGATTTTGCCAGCAACAAAAGCATTCTTGTTGTCTCTGCTTGTTGCCTGAGAGACATTTTTTGTTATGCTGACGTAGGTATCAGCATGAAAGTCTTGTCAGATCAAAAAGTGAAGTTGTGGTCCACAACTGAGATATTTTTTCTGTGTACAACTTCCTTGAGAACTGAATTGTTAAAGATGGGAGACATTCATGAACCAAGGTTTGACTGTATTAGGGCTCAATCAGAGAAGTAGAATCACATATGTATGTATAGGTATATGTATACATCTATATCTACATCTGTATGTAAGGTTTGAGGAGCAGGAAACTGACCACCAAGACATATTCAAGTAAGGTTTATTCCCCAGTAGTCAGCGGGACCCATTACGGAGGTAGAGAATTCAGAATTGAAGGAGTGGGGAGAGGAGAAAGGACCCAGCAGGGCTGCCTCCACAGACGGAGATGGAGAGAGCAGCACATGGAGGGCTGGGGGAACCCTTTGAGGGGAGGAACAGGAAAGGTTTGGACCCAGGGAAGCGGTGGGCTCCAGGGCACTTCGGCACATACTGATTGGTAGTTCAATGTCTTGGGAATGTCTATGTGGCAGATGCCAGTAATGTCATAACTCTGCCCACCAATTGTGGGGAGGGAGGATCTCACATTTCAGACTCTTTGATATATTATAATATATTTAAAAAATTGAGAGTCCTGGCAGAGAGTCAGAGGCTGGAGGTCTATCTTCCATAACTGCTTCCAGCTGAGAGGGGGTGGAGTCTCAAGGATTTTGGTGTTAGGTTCTGAATTCAGTGCCAAATAGATCTCTCCCACCTTCTGGTTGGTGAACGCCTGCATTCTGTTCTGCAAGAGAGTAGTAAAACAGCGCATGAGACAGGTGCCAACGAGCAAAATTAAGAATATAAATACCAGTGGGCCTAATAGTGGGAGATGCCATGGAGTACATGAGCCAAAAACAGGTAGTGTTTTCCATGCTGGATGAGGGGTGAAGCAGCATGATTTCTCCAAGAGACTGGTTGGTGAAGTCTTGAGAGCAATCCTGTTGAGTCACTTGGGAGGTAAAAGCTGGTCCTGAGGCTGGCAGAGTGTCACTTGTCTAGTTTTGCTGCTTTTCTGGGCCTGGAGCTGAAATACAACCTGGGGGGTAAAATTCTTGGGGAGGTAAGAAGGTGGAAAGTGGAGGGATGTCAGTAGGCAGGGGGAGTTTCTCCCAAACTAGGAGAACCTGGGTAGTGAAACAGGAGGAGCAGAGGGAGGGATGGGAGTGCAGATAGAAAAAGGCCTGGACATATGGAACCTCCAGCCATATGCAGAAATTGTTGGCAGAAATTGTTGATGTTCGTCCAATTCATACTGAGGCCATGCCACATTAAAGAAGTAAATGAGGCGTTTAGGACTCAGATCCTGGAATAGGCCTAGCTTAGCTAGATTAATGAGAAGATACCCCAGCCGCGTCTTTGGATCAAATTTGTTTTTTTGGTTGCCCATTTTGACACCTACAGCCAGTAGCAGAGGCCCTAGGACTAGTGTCCCAATTGTTGAGCCAAGGCTATGGACTGGGGACCTGAGGGATGGCAGGGAATGTCTCTCCCACCTCCTGGGGTCCGGAGTGAGGCCAAAAGGCCAGAGAGCCAAGGGAGAAAGGAATGTCTTTACTATCTCCCCAGACTCAGAACCTCCCTGGGAGGTCGGAAGGGTTTATGGACAAAGACACAGGAAGAATGATCACTAGGAGTCAATTGTGACTGGGACTCAGCTGATACTGCCAAGCTGGAGAGAAGCCTGAGGGCTGGGGTGGGGGGACAAAAAGGGGAGTATCCCTGACCTTGAGCAGTCCAATGGGATACATGCTCCACCTCTCCCCGGTTTCGGCACCAGCTGAGAGGTTTGCGACTCAGAAGCAAGACAGAGTCCAGGTGGGGGGGGGGGGGGGGGGGAGGTTTTAATCTTGCGCTCCTGGGCAAAACTCGCTGGTCCGAGGGTGGGCCATGGAAGTTCGTGCCAAAAAAGCGGCATAGGTACTTCTTTTATACAGCTGTTTAGTGAGGGGAGGGTGGAGGGTATAAGAGGTGTGGAATTCCTGCCAGCTATCTTTGTCACCATCTACCTTGCAGACGCATACATCGGCTCTGGGCTTTCCCCACTGCCTCGACTTAACACTATACCTGTCCCAATTATGCCCCAATTAATTGATTATCTGTCTAGACTTGGTGGGACAATGCAGGTGACCAGGAGTCAACCTCCACACACCCGGCCTCAATCCACTCCAGGGGTTGTTTTGAGTGGCAGCGGCAGGAACAAGGAAGGGAATTCCCTTGTGACCCCCTGCACCCCAATGAAAACCCAAGAACCCCTGGCAGCTTCTTGGACACTTTTCACCATGTTTTGTTAAGGGGCTCAAAGGTGCAGCTAGAAAGTCTCTCGCTCCCCTTTTCAGGCTTATCAGAATTTGAGATCCGTATCTATAGGGGAAAAAATGTAGCATTTTAAATTTCAAGTGGCTGGAGGCCTGGAAACAGGGTATTGGACCTGCTCCATCCTCACTCTGCCTTTTTCTAAATATTTTAAAATAGAAGATTAGAGGCATGGTTATGCATTTTTAAAGAAAAAGCCAGCAGCAAATAGGAATGAATTAGTATGCCTATTGTAGGAAGCAGAGGCACTGAAAGTGAGAATGTCCTGGAAGATTAGCTGGAGAAGCAAAAAGGGAGACTCAGACTCCAAGGGTCTTTAACTTAGAGGAAGAGGACTGACAGGACAGGACTCCTTTCCATTAAGACCCCAGGGTAACCTTACAAGTGCGAGGCAAACCTATTAGTTTCCTGGTGGACAGCCTATTCAGTCTTGACAAAGCCGATGGGATCTGTAACCTCTAAGAAGGCATCAGTCCAGGGAGCCACCCGACAAACTGCCTGTTTTCCTTGGTCATCAAGAAGGACTGTGGACCTCAGAAGGAACATATACTGGGGGAACACAGCCACTTAACTGGACCAAAGTGGAACAACAGGCCTTTGAGGAGCTAAAGAAGGCTCTGATCTCAGTACCTGCCCTAGCCTTGCCAGATGTCTCAAAGCCCTTCCATCTCTATGTGAGTGAGGTAAGGGGCATTGCCAAAGGGGTTTTCACTCAGACTCTAGGTCCCTGGAAGAGACCTGTTGCCTATCTGTCTAAGAGACTAGACTCTGTGGCAGCAGAGTGGCCAGTGTACCTCTGGGCAGTGGCCACCACTGCATTGCTGGTGAAGGAGGCAGATAAGCAGACTCTGGGCCAGGAGCTAGCCCTATCAACACCCCATGGTGTGGAAGCTCTCCTTCGAGGTGCTCCAGAGAGATGGATGTCAAACACCAGAATCACCCAGTGCCAAGCTCTTCTCCTGTATCAGCCCTGCATCCCATTCCATAAGACACTGGCCATCAACCTGCTCCCAGATGATCCAGAGGAACCCATTCATGACTGCATAGAGGTAACAGATGCAATACAAACTGCTCGCCCAGACCTGACAGATGTCCTGCTATCATCAACTGACAACGTACTGTTCACGGATGGGAGCAGTTACATTCAGGATGGGATCTTATATGCAGGGGCAGCAATAGTCACCCTGGACCACACCATTTGGGCACAGTTCCTGAACAGGGGAACATCAGTACAAAAAGCTAAACTTTTGGCCTTAATCCAGGCCCTTTGATGGGGACACTGTGCCATCCACTGAGAAAGAGGGTTACCAACTTCAGCCGGAAAAGACATTAAAAATAAGGAAGAGATTTTAGCCTTATTAGAGGCCATCTGGCTCGCAAGGGCATTTGCAATAGTGCACTGCAAAGGACATTAGAAAGAGGAGACAATTGATGCCGGAGGAATTAGAGCCGCAGACCAAACTGCTAAGGAAGATGCCCCCAAATCAGTGGGACCTTTACAAGTCTTAGTAACCCTGCCAGACCCCGACCTATGGCAGACCACTCCTACACCAAACAAGAGGAGGAATTAGCAGAACAGAAGCAAGCCATCAAAGGACCAGATGGTTGGTGGACCCTACCAGATGACAGACTGTTGGTCCCAGAGGCTCTAGGTCAGACATTCGTTGCCCAGTCACACCAGGTTACCCACTTAGGCATCACCAAGACTTCTTAACTTCTGTGAGGCAGATACTACCAAGCTTAGATAAGGTAATTAAAAGCATCGTCACTAGAAATACTGTCTGTGCACAGGTAAATGCTAAACAAGGTAAGAGGGTCCCCCTGGGAATTCAGGCACCAAGGAAATTCCCTAGGAGAGCATTGGGAGGTGGATTTCACAGAGATTAAGCCCTGCCTTTGTAGCCAAGGTATCTCAAAATATATAGCTCAAGCCTTAGGACAGGCATGAGCAGGACTCTAAATAGTAGTTTAACTAAATATGTCCTAGAAACTGGTCAAAACTGGACCAACCTCCTGCCTTTCACCTTCTTATGGGCCAGGTGTACCCTCTACCGGGAGAAGTTTCCCCCTTTTGAGATCATGTATGGTAGACCTCCCTCCATCCTTCCCAGGGTTAGGGTGAAACTGAAAGCTGGAATTCATAACCATTCTTTTGCTCAAGTCCTTACAGGCTCTGCAGTATACCCAGAGAGCTACCCATAAGCTTGTTCCAGATGCACTGCCAGTGCCTACCACAGACCCTGTACACCACTTCCATCCTGGGGACTCGGTGTAGGTAAAGAAGTTCACTGTCCAAGGACTCACCCCAACTCAGGGATGCTACACTATTATCCTGAGCACGCTCACGGCTGTTGAAGTAGACAGCACCCAGACCTGGCTACACCACTCCCAGTTCCTGCACCAGAAAACTGCCTGGATCCTGGCAATCAGCAGCCTCACCTATGAGATCCCTAGTCTGAACTCCACACAGGCCAGGAGGAGACTTGATGTCTGCAGAAGGGGGATTGGACTTCAGTGAGGACAGTACTTATGGGGACCATAGTACAAGGGGCCTTAGTAACTGTAACATTTTTACTAGCCAATAAAAAAGTCCAGATCTAAGTAAGGCTAGATGTGCAAGGAGACGGAAAAGCAGGAACAGAAGTGCGAATGGCCTTAAAGGAAGTGGGATGAGTCAATGATAAGACAAGGGGGGAATGAGAGGGCAGGACAGGGTTAATTCGACAGAGCTAACTCCTGACTCCATCTTGTACTGTATCCTCCATTTTGTATAACCATGTCACTGTGTGACTGGATCCTAGCCCTCACCCAACCAATCAGGGTCAGCCAAAGCAGTGACCTCACAACCCATCCCCCAGATCCCTATAAAACCCTTTGTTCTGTTGAAGCTAGCTCTCTCTCCACTTTGCCGCTGCATCCATGTACATAGGATTGAGCTCGGGCTAGCTCAGAATAAAAGGCTCTTCTGCTTTTGCATTAGACTTGGCTCCCTGGTGGTCTTTAGGGATCACGAAATCTGGGCATAACACATGATAAATAGGAAACAAGAAATTTAATAAATGGGCCACTAAAGGGGTTTTCTTTACATATTTTTCAATTTTTATTTTATTGATTTTTTTAATTTTAATTTTATTTTGGAGAAAGGAAGAGAGAGAGGGGTGGGGAGAGAAAGAGAAATATAGAAGAGGGAAACATTGATTGGTTGCCTCCCACTTGTAGCCCTACAGGAGATGGAACCACAACCTGGGTATGTGCCCTGGCCAAGAATCAAACCCACCACCTTTTGGTGAATGGGACAATGTTCCAACTGTTAATGTAAAAAATACCACATTGAAACCTGTGAGTATATTTGAGCCAAACTGTCATGATATACCAGGAAGCAGAACCTGAACGAATTGAGATAATGTTCCAGAAAAAGGCTGGTTACATTTGTATTTATACATTGTAATCAAAGGAGGGACATAGATGGGTTACATGAAATTCATTGGTGATAGATTAAGGAGGTGGGATAAAGCAAAGCAGTGGGTAACCCCTGGGATTGGATAAAAAGTAAAATGATGGACACATGCTTAGGTGAGTGCAGGAACAATTAACATGATAATGAAGGAATTTGTGGTATCTGTCCTGGCACCCACCACATTTGGTTGCGCCCCAGGGGCTCCAGAAAAAGGGAAGTTACAAGTTACCCAGACATTTCAAGGGCCGGTTATCATAGATGCAAAAAGACAAGCTCTGTTAAGGTAAAGACTGACCTTGTCAGTGAAGATACTGGCCTAGGACATAACTACCCTCCATAACTGTGTTTAGTTAAAGTTTAATTTCAGATCATCCTTTGTGGTTACCTTAGGTCTCTGAGTTTGCAAGACTGCCATGCAGTCCTCCCCCGAGCATGTCAGGTCAGCATGTGGCGTTCACACAACTAACAGACAAACTGGCCAGGCAAAGCATTGTCTTTAAATTCAGGAACAATATAAGGATGTCTGTTTTCATTATTATGGTCCAATATTTTTGCAAGGATTACATCCATACAGTAAGTCAAGGAAAAGAAATAAAAAGAATTAAAAAAGGAAGAAAATAAATAAGGATTATATATTGTTCACATTATCCTACCTCAAAAGTCTAAATATCAAACAAGTTAGAACTCTCCAATATTGATATTAACAGAAATCACATTCAAACTGGCTTTGAAAAGATAAAATATTATAGGTTTACTTAGCTGCAAGCCCAGAGATTGAGAGGACCTCAGGATTGATTGATCTAATAATTCAGTGATGCCATTTAGGGCTCAGATATATCCTGTCCTCAAGCCCTACTAGTCTCTGTGTCAGCTTGATTAGGTTAGTTCCCCACAAGATTGCGAGATAGGCTTCTGTAAAAGTTGGGGCTATAAACTTGCCATATCCAGAGGATGAAAGAGAATTAGGTTCTTCTAACTTTCAGAGAAGTAAGGGATTTCTTTCCAAAGCCCCGGAAAGCTTTGGAAAGCTTCTTCTCAAACATCATTGGACCAGATTAAATAATGTTATTATTTCTGAGTCAGGCATGACTTCAAGGGACAAAAATGATTCTGATAAGCTTAGAGTAATCAGTGTTTACCTTTAAACCTGAATATAATCTGTATTCCACCCAACACCTATAGTTGCATAGACAAAAAGATACCTATTCAAATGAATATCTGGTGCTATTAGAAAGGATTAATAGATGCGAAATAGGCAACAATGTTCACTATAATATCATCCACAAAACTATTTGAAACTATAAAAATGTTCATTAGGATGAACAGATACAAGACATACAAAGAAATAGAGATTTGCTTGTAATAATTGGTTAGAAAATAAAATTAAAAAGGAGATCTCATTCTAACCCCCAAAATAAATATGACTAAATATCAAATGCCTAGAAACACATTTAAGAATTTTCAAGACCAATGAAAAAACAATGTAACTTGATTTGAGAACTGAAAAGAGTTTTCAACAAATGGAGAGATAAGAATTATAATTATAATTGGAAAAGCTCAATATTATAATTTTATCCATCCATAAAGTTGGGAGGGCACGGAACTTAAAAAAATTATTCTAAAGTTCATCTAAATAATAAATATTTTAAAATAATATCAGAAGGACCTAACAGAAAGATATCAAAAAGTGTACCAAAACTATTTAAAATCACAATTTTATTTTGGGGATTTTTTTTTTCAGAGAAGATACATGAAATTTTAAACCAAATAGTGTTGAAAATTTGTCAACCTATTTGGGAAAAAATATTAGAATCCTATATTACACTATACATCATAATATATTTTAGAAAAATTAAAAATTTAAGTGTAAAAAGTAAAATCATGAGGAAACCAAGATGGCAGTATAGGTAAATACTTAACTGCAGCCTCACACAATTTCAAAAAATACAACTAAAATATAAAGTGGAATTATCCAGAACTACAGGAAAGTAGACTGACTGGAAATTCTACAACTAGAAGGAAAGAGAAAACTAGAAGGCAAATCAGAGAAGCTGTAAAAGCCTAAGGTACAGAGACATGGTGTGCACGTGGGGAGAGGATGGAGCCAGAGAGGAGGGGCAGCTGAGTGCCTGGTCAGCATTCCTTAGCAGGAAGGAGATAAAAGCTCTGGACTGTGCTGAACCCCAATTCTGACTGCACTGAACCCCAGCTCTGGGTGAGACCCTGAGGTCCCAAGCTCATTCAGAGGGATTCTAAGATGTAAGGCAGAAACTCAGGGGAGCAGCGAAAAGCAGAGCCCTGGAGTCGCGCACATTGCGCACAGAGGATGGACTGTTGACTGTCAGCTGGATTGCCCTAGCAAGAAGGAGACAAAAGCTCTGGACTGTGCTGAGCCCCAGTTCCGACTGCACTGAACCCCAGTTCTAGACCAGACCCTGAGGACCCAGGCTCATGGGAGGGAATCTGGGCTGTAAAGCTGAAACTCAGGAGAGCGGTGAAAGGCAGAGCTCCAGAATCACTCACGTTACTCACAGAGGACTGACTATTGACTGTGCCACTGGATTGCCCTAGCAGAAAGGAGACAAAAGCTCCTGACTGCACTGAGTCCCACTTCCAACTGCACTGAACCCCAGTTCCGGGCTCATTGGGGGAAAAACTAGACTGTCTGGTAGTGGGCAAAACTCGAGGGCACCTTTCTCTCAGAGGTGCTTGCAGCGAGTATCAAAGCAGCAAGTACCAAAGGACACTGAGGAACACTGAGACTCAGGAACCTCATAGGGCGGGGCTGACAGAAAGCCAAGGCTGTAGGCTCCACCCTGAAACTTCTCCCCATTCAAGCTGAGCACAGAGGCTTTTGAATAAGACTATCTCCCGGCATAGACACAGCTGATCCTAAAAGCCAATTGGACTGGAGGTCAGTTCCTCCCAGTGATACCAACAACAATGAAGACTTAACTACAAAAAAACTGTACACACAGTACACAAAGGGGTGCACCAAGAGTGTCCACCTCAGATAACTGAAAGGCTGACCCACTGAACCATATAGGACACCTTAACACACAAAGCTACCCTACCAACTCAGGGAAGCAGCGAAAATGCTGAGACAAGGAAACAGATCACAAACGTAAGAAATGGAGGACAAAAAGAGACTGGCTATAGAGTTCAAAACCATGGTTATAATGTTTTTCAAGAATTTCCTAGTAAAGGTCAATAAAATAAATGAGACCTATGAGGATATAAAAAGGGATCAACTAGAAATAAAGAATACATTGTCTGAAATAAAAAAATATTATACAGAGTCCTAAAAACAGAATGGAAGATCGCAAGAATCAAGTCAAAGATTTGGAACATAAAGAGCCAGAGGACACTCCTCCACAGAAGCAAGAAGTCAAGAGAATCCAGAAAGTTGAAGATAGTATAAGAAACCTCTGGGACAACTTCAAGTGAACCAACATCAGAATTATGGGGGTCCCAGAAGATGAGAGAGAGCAAAATACTGAAAACATATTGAAAGAAATAGTGAAAGAAAACATCCCCCACCTGGTGAAAGAATTAAACTTACAAGTCCAGGAAGCGCACAGAACTCTAAACAAAAGGAATCCAAAGAAGACCACACCAAGACACATCATAATTAAAATTCCAAGAGCAAAAGACAAAGAGAGAATATTAAAAGCAGCAACAGAAAAGCAGGTAGTTACCTACAAAGGAGCACCCATATGATCATCAGCTGATTTCTCAACAGAAACCATGCAGGCCAGACGGGAATGGCAAGAAATATTCAAGGTGATGAATAACAAGAACCTACAGCCAAAAATACTCTACCCAGCAAAGCTATCACTCAGTATCAAGGCCAGATAAAGAGCTTCACAAATAAAAAGAAGCTAAAAGAGTTCATCACTGCTAAACCAGAATTATATGAATTGCTGAAAGGGGTTCTTTAGGAAGAGGAAGAAAATAAAGATAAAAATTATGAACAACAAATATGTAACTATCAATACCATGTTTTCCCGAAAATAAGACATCCTCCGAAAATAAGACCTACTTACAGGTTTCTTTCTGAGTGAAATATAAGGCATCCCCCAAAAATAATCCCCCCGCCCCCAGGCTAAACATGAGAGATTTGGTCCACTGATTCTGAAAGAAATGGAGTCACAAGAAATTCACCAGGAAATTCAGGAATTGGATTGTTATGATGATGATGTTCCAGAAGATGATGACATGATTGTCATTGAATAAATGAGTAAATTCTTGATACTGTAGGATTCACAGTTTGTCTGGTTTGTGTTGACAACCACCATATACTGTACCGTATACAGGTAATAAATTTCCTTTATTTTCATTTAACAATAAATGTGTACTGTATTTTTCTTCATGGAAAAATAAGACATCCCCTGAAAATAAGACCTAGCGCATCTTTGGGAGCAAAAATTAATATAAGACACTGTCTTATTTTCGGGGAAACAGGGTATCAACAAGTGAATCTAAAAACTAAGGGAATTAAAAACCCTGATGAACAATATTAACTGTTGAATATAATAGAATTAGAAGTATGGAAGGGGAGTGGACTGACAATTCTCTGGGGAAAAAGGAGTGGGGGGTGCGGGAAGAGACTGAACAAAAACTGTGCACCTATGGATGAGGACAATGAGGGGTGGGGAAAGGGCAGAGGGTGGGGTGGGAACCTGGTGGAGGGGAAAAAAATGAGAAACTTTTGTAATAATATGAACAATAAAGATTTATTTTAAAAAAGTAAAATCATGAAAATAATATAGGACAAATTTTAATATTTTTATAATTGTTGGATAGAGCAGATCTTTCTTAACATAAATGCCAAGTTGGAAACCTTGAAGGAAAAGTTTATGGACTTAAACACATAAATTTTCTAAAATTTTATATGGCAGCCAAATATCATTTTAAGAGAAAGATAATTAACTGGAAAATTAATTGCTACATATAAAAGGTAAAACATTTACATTTACCTTATTTTTTACATTATTATATTGTAAAGAGTGAAAAAAATAAGTAAAATATTATCTACACTAATCTGCACTAATAAAAGAGAAAAATGCTAATTGACCATACCTTTGCTATGCAACAGCCAATCATGAACTCAACAAAGATGGCGGTTAATTTGCATATGCTGAGGGAGGGAGGAGTGAAGACTGAAGACAGCATAGAAGGAAGAGGGGAGGGAAAGGTGGCTGCTTGAAAGAAAGTGAGGGACAGGGAGGGGAAAGGGGGTGGGGGGGAAAGGCAGGTGGGGCGGGGGGGCAGGAGGGGTAAGCGGGCTATAAATGAGATATTTTAAGTGGAACATATAGTTTATTATATATATTTTAATTCTACTTTTAGGGGAAAAAGGAAATATTTATACAGTATAGACCTACTGAAAAAAAAGTCTGGAGGGATGTATTTCAATCTGTTAACAGTGGTTAGCTCTGGGCTAGGATTATGACAAAAAATTTTTTTTGTTTTAATTTAAATGAATTGCATGGCCAGCATGGCTTAATGGTTGAGTGTCAACCTATGAATCAGGAAATCACAGTTTGATTCCAGGTCAAGGCACCTGCCCAGGTTGCAGGATTGACCCCAGTAGGGGGCATGCAGGAGGCACCCAATCTATAATTCTCTCTCATCATTGATGTTTCTGTCTCTCTCTCTCCCTCTTTCTTACCCTCTGAAATCAATTTAAAAAACAAACAAACTATTTTTAAAAAATAAATAAAAATAAACACTGAATTATTTTTATTTTGTCCAATTTAATATGATTTTATGCTCAAGGGGACTTGGTTATTTCTTCATCAAATAGAAAAGAAAGTGGAGGAGAGACAGTTAAGATGGTTTTCATACACTGAATGTTTGTGTCCCCCAAAATTTATATGTTCAAGCACTAATCCCCAATATGGTAGTATTTCGAGTTGGGATCATTAGGAGGAAATTGATTTTTAATGACATTATGGGAGGTGGAGTTCCCATGATATGATTGATGCCCTTAAAAGGGGATAAAGAAACAAGAGCTGTCTCTAGCCATGTGAAAATACAGTGAGAAGGTGGTTGTCTGTTAGTCAGGAAGAGGGACCTCACCCAAATCTGACCACATTTCAGCCTCCAGAACTCTGAGAAAAAAACACAAAAAACATTTGTTGTTTAAACCACCCAGTCTATAGGCCAAACTGACTAAGATAATGAGATTCATGGTGAAGTAACTTTGAAGAAATGTTTTTCAGGATAGATAAGACTTGAGCTTGTTTTAGGCCCTGGGAAAGAAGCCAATGTGGGAAGAGATTTGGGAGGGTGAGGGGAACATTAACCAGCCAAAGTCCCAGAGGGGCTGGAACAGTACACAAGTGTCAGGGCTAACTTTAGAAAGAAGGAAAGGACAAAAGGTCAACATAAATGAAGTTAGGAAATCCTTTTGAAGAGCGAAACAAAAGGTATTAAAACTATTGAACTCATGTGTTTTCCCAATGAATTGGGGGAAAAGATTATCATTGGAGTAGGAGGGCAGGGACTGGGAGCTGGAGGGGTATAGAAGAGGTATATTGCTGCTGCATAGAATGAAATAGGCATGATATTCTTGATATTTATCCCAGATCTACCAAATCATCATCTCTGAAGGCGGGTGATCCTAATGCACACTAAAAATCTGGAACCTTTGAAACAAAAGGTTAACTAAGGATATGGGGCTGATGCTGATGCTAGATCACAATTGTTTGAAAGAGTCAATTAATTCATTTGTATGATTTTCTCCAGCATTATTGAGAAAAATCAATAGCTGGATGTACTCAGAGTTGGGCTTTGGGAATGTGAGTGTAGAAGTTAAGTCGGTGGGTGGGTCAATGGAACTTGAGATTCTGGTAACTGCATCATTAACTTGGGTAATCACAATGTAAGAACAGGGTGGAGAGAGAGGAGTTGAAGTGGAATTTATGAGGAGGATGTAAAGCAGATTTCTAAAAGGGAGTGGGTGAAATGCAAGAACTGTGTTTTGGTCAGTGAGATGTGTCCTGGTGTAAAAGATTTTGAAAAGGAGATGGTGACATAGTCCCAATAGTGGCTATCGAAGGAGCTTCTGAACTACTAGAGTGGAGATAAAGTTGATCCAAGTAAAAGAGGTCAGAGTGTGAAATGGTCATCCTTATGAACATCAGGTTTGTTGGATCCAATAGGTGGAGGCGAAGGTGGTACTCAAGACCAAACCAGATAGTGAAGAAGAAAATGTTAGCGTCAGGGAGAGTGAAAAAAAAACAACAACTGACTGTTGTTTGAAGATAGAATAAAAGTAACAATAAATATTTCATTGTTCTCTACCTGAGCATGAAATGTTCAGCCTCTGCTCTCTTCAAACTCTTTCCCTAAGTAACCTCATCTTTATTCACAGGTTTAATTATCACCTCTATGTGCACACAGACCTTCCTTCTGAATCCAGATCTGTATCATTTCCTACTTGACATCTATCAGAAAGCACCAAAGAGCCCCTGAGGTTCACCTTGCACAAGCAGAGTTCATGATCTCCCACTGCAATCCTGGTCCTCTTCCAGTTTGTTCTCCCATTGCTCAGCACCTCCTCCCCACAAGCCAGGATGAGTCAGCAATCAACCTTGATGACTCCTTTCCCCCCCCCCCATCTTCTATATCCAACCCATCAAACTTCCAATCCTATATAATAAAAGCCTAAGATGCTAAATGTCCAACAATCCTTTTGACGATTTGACCAGTCACTATGACAGCACTGACCAAAGGGGGAAGGTGCTCTGACTGGTAGATTAGCTTGCTGCTGGGGTCTGGCCAATGGGGGACTAGGCAGGATGAGCTAGACACGCCCTGGAGCCCTCCCCTGCTGGCCAATCTTCCTTGGTCCCTCCCCAACCTCTAAAATATTTCTTATAATTAATTTCCTTTCAATGTGCACAAATCCATGCATCAGGCCTCTAGTTTAAGATATAAAGAACTCTTGCCGAAACTGGTTTGGCTCAATGGATAGAGCGTTGGCCTGCGGACTGAAAGGTCCCAGGTTTGATTCCAGTCAAGGGCATGTAACTTGGTTGTGGGCACATCCCTGGTAGGGGGTGTGCAGGAGGCAGCTGATTGATGTTTCTTTCTCATCAGTGTTTCTAACTCTCTCCCTTCTCTCTGTAAAATAAATAAATAAATAAATAAATAAATAAATAAAATTAAAAAATTAAAAATTCAATAAAATATATATATTTTTAAAAAGAACTCTTGAATCATTCTATTTCTCTCCATTGTTACATTCACTACCCAGTCCTAGATTTTTGTAATACCCCACCCACAATGGGCCCACCTATACCCCCAGGAGGCTCCCTCCAATCCCTCTCCACCTCACTAGCCAGGATGATCTTTCCAAAATGTAAATCTGTTGGTGTCATATTTCTGCTTAAACCACCTCAAAGACTTATTATTGGGTTTAGCCCTATAAACATGATTTACAAGTCTCAGTAAGGTCTGAGCCCTGCCCACAGCCCCAGGCTCATTTTTGCACCACTCCTTCACTGGGAGCCAGCTGCAATGGCTTTGTTTCATTCTTAGATAGGCATCATTCTATTTCCACCCCAACTCCCAAGGTCTTTCTACATGTTCTTCCTGCCCTACTACCTGTCACTGGTTACCCCTACGCTCCTTTTGATCTCAGCCAGGCATGATTTCTTTGGAGGAGCCATCAGAGATCTCTCCAACAAGGTCAAATCTCCCTGTTACAGTCCTTCATATTCCCCAACTTTATGGCATACATCTCAGTTGTGATTTCACATATTTCTGTATGTTTGATTATTTCACTTACATCTGTCTCCCTCACTAGACTCTTTTGCTCATGACAGCCAAGAACCCTCTGTGTTGTTGCTAAGTACAGGCAGGGCGTGACACATAATGAATATGCCATAAATATTTCTTAGATGAGTGAATGAAGAGATCAAAAACCACCTCTGTCTGATATTAGCTATAGTCGCAGTAATAAAGTTTTGTTTCTCATGTCCATCCTTGGGTCTTGGGAATAGTGTGGTCATAATGGACCCTTCTAAGTAATGATATCCACGATAGCTTAACCAGCAGTTTAAGCCAAAATGCTTTATTCTTGTCATGGCTCCATAGTGGTGTGCCCTCAGACAAGATAAGCATTTTTTTTAGCCCTAAACTCTGTGTTTTACCTACAGATCAGGTGTCTCCTTTTACCTTTGAACTTTCAAGAGCTGTTTCTCCAAACCTCTCCTTCCCTTCCAGCCTGTCTCCCCAGCAGGAGATGACTGCTGGCCTCCTGCAAAGGTAGGGGAGGTCCCAAAACTGAGCCAGCTCCTCTGTGGGAGGGTTGAGAGGAAGCGTGGGACTGCCTTTGTATTCAGAAACAACTGCTGGATTCTATTTCTTCAGACAAACTTGTTTTGAAAAGAACAAGACTTGAATATTTGATATGACAAGGAGCTAGTTCTAAACTGTTGTCTGAAAGGATATAATTCATCAAACCAAAAACCTAGGAGCCTAATATAGGTGTATTTACCCCCTTTCTTGTTTAATTGGGCTCCTATATATTCAGATTGCTCTCTTTCTGCTTCAGTGACGTCTAAGCAATCTGAGTTTTCAGCTGCTGTTGTTTATTTTCTAGATAGTTCGCCTAAATAGGTCCTGGAAAGTGAAAAGGAGAAACTTGGTTTTCAAACTGGAATGTTTCTTCAGAAGAAGCTCAGCAAGTTGCCTTCTCCACCTTTCTGATTCTTGGATCCCTAACTCTCCTCGGTAGATGAAGTGCAGTTTCAGACCCCATCCGGTGCTATAGACTTGCAGAGTGAAACTTGTCATGGTGTCTCTGTATGTTAATTTCTCCATCCCTAGAATGGACGCAATGATTCTTACCAGTCTCAGGGACACATCATTAAATCACGGAAATGATGTCAGAGGAAAATAAGGATGACTCATCTCGCAGAAAGGCATAGCTATACTTTCTTTGTGTTCCTCAACGTGCATGAAAATCTCGTTCAAAAAAGAAGTATTCGTACCTGAGTTGACGGCTCCAAGTGCACCGCAACCACCCACTTCCGAATAGGAGTAGAAAAATGCGAACCATTTCTGTGTGCCATTGTGTAACACAGAAATCTCTGGCCTGGAGCCCAACGCTGTGGTTTGGCAACATAATCAGCACATCTCTTTTTTCATCTCTTGAAGAAAAAGAAAAAAAGAAAAAAAAAAGCAACACACACAACCCAACAGAGAGAAAGCACCTTGAGCATAAAGGTAATGATTAATCCACCAGGCACAAAAAAAGGATAAAAAGAACCTTTTGGGATTTCAAAGGTTTTAACTCACTAACTTAAAGAAATAGCAGTGAACAGGGAGTGACAATTTCCCCAGGAGAGGATTAAGTCACGAGCTGTAATTGGGACAGTGCGGAGTCAAATAATCTTATCAGAGATCTCCAGGTATTTATGAGAGGTTGTCAAAACTTCCTTTTACATGTGCGAGTGAAGTAGGGAGCAGAAGAAGCAGGTTCTGGTGGAAAAAGTGGTCCTTGGAGAAGCCGCACGATGCAGCCAGAGAAGCAATGGAGGAAGAAAAGCTTCAAGCAGAGACTGGCGTTGAAGAGCAGTTTGGCTAAAGAAACACTCTCCGAGTTCTTGGGCACGTGTATAATGATCGTGAGTATTTCCTGATTTTCAGATTTCCAAATCTATGCCTCCCTCTCAACCTAGTTCCTGGGGGAGACTTTTGTTTTGGTTTCTTTAAGTTTGTCAGTAGATTTATCTCTTCCGGGAAGCAGCAAGTTACTTACAGGCTGTGTAACTACTTAGAGGTTTCAATAATAGGTTCCCATTTACTCGTTTCATTTATTCACAAGACTTGGTGGGAGTGGAAGAGGAGGGAGCTTGAAGTACTGTTTTAATTTACTGGGACCTTAAGGTGGCCTTGTAATTAATGTTAGATATGAGAATTTTTTTTTCATTGACTCATTGATTTATACCCTGTTTGTTTCACACAAATATTGGGGTGACTCAGTCACTTGAAATAAGTATTGACAGCCAATAAAGATGGGTGATAAAAAACAGTTCATTATTGTGTTGGTAGATCATTTGACTCTTAAATTAAAAGTTGCACAAGACAGAAACAGTGCACTCTGGGCACTAGCCTAGCTTTGGCGTTGCACCATTTCTCCCTCTAACTCAAGCTAATTACTAAAGAGCTTTAATTAGACAATTACAAGAACCTTCTATTTATATATATAGGAAGAGCTGATTCTAAACTTCTTGAGGATTTTATCTAGAGATTCCCATGGCTATTAATAAAACATTAGAAAGTTTACTAACGTAGTATAGGCTCTAGGTTTTTATTCTGTTGCCTGTTTTCCCATTCTCTGGACCCTGAATTTTCAGTTGGAGCCAGACCATTTGTTTTGGGGGGTTTTGTGTGTATGTGTGTTTTTATTTTATTTTTTTATTTTTTATCTTTTATTTATTTTTATAAAATATTTTTAATTGATTTTTTACAGAGAGGAAGGGAGAGAGATAGAGAGCTAGAAACGTTGATGAGTGAGAAACATCAACCAGCTGCCTCCTGCACACCCCCCACTGGGAATGTGCCCGCAACCCAGGTACATGCTCTTGACCGGAATCGAACCCGGGACCCTTCAGTCCGCAGACCAACGCTCTACCACTGAGCCAAACCGGTTTCGGCTGTATGTGTGTTTTTAAATCTTCACCTGAGAATAGTTTTCCATTGACTGTAGAAAGAGTGGAGGAGAGAGGGAAAGACAGAAATACTGATGTGAGAGAAACACATCCATAGGTTGCCTCCTGCACTCGCCCAGATCCTGGGCGGAGCCTGCACCCGAGGTATGTGCCCTTGACAGGAATCAAACCCAGGATCATTCAGTCTGCAGGCAGACACTACTCTATAACTGAGCCAAACCCATGGTGCCAGACCATTTGTGAACAGAAAATTAAATCTTTGATTATTCAACTGTGTCAATATAAAGATCTAATTGGCTTTATGAAGTGATTCATAACTTGGGCAGCATCCCATCTTAGCAACTAGAAGGTGAGGGGGAGGGATCCAAGGATTATACAGAAAGAAAGGCTTTATAGACAGAAAGAGGTAACTCTAATTAGAGTGGATTAATTCAGGATTAATTAATTTGATTATTCTCGTGTGTAGCAACTACTGATTTTAATTTGTTTTTAAAAATAATCTGCTCAAGGATTCCTTACTCCAGATACAAATTTTATTTTTCTTAAGGTAATAGAGAATTGCTCATAAACTTTGTACATTAAAATTTATTTGGTAAGGAAAAATATAGTTGATAATACTGTATTGTCTATTTGAAAGTTGTTAACTAGATCTTAAAACTTATAAGAAAAAATTATAAAACTATGGTGATAAATGTTAACTTATTGTGGCGATCATTTCACAATATATACAAATGTCAAAATATTAGGTTGTGCACCTGAAACTACAATAATATAATGTTATATGTCAATTATACCTCAATTTCTAAAAAATATTTGCTTTGGGTAAATACATAGTAATTTAGGAGAATAAGCCAAAATTGAGAAATGAATGTGAACTTGGGGATGTGAGTCATTTTTTCTGGTCTCTGATAGCTTCTTTTTTTTTTTTATCTAATTCACCCAAGTATGTTAAAGGCGTTAGGGATGATTTTTTGTATTGCTTCTGGGCTGTCCTTACCCACATGATTGGGTAAAGGAGATTGTGAAAGAAAAGAGTCAAAGCCCAGGATTCTTTTGATTTTAGTTATTGCTTTCTGGAAAATTGTGCTCAAGGAGATAGACATCCTCAGGTCAGGGTCACCTTATAATTGACAATTTGGTCCCAAAGAGGAGAGTGGTTGTCATCCCTGACTTCTCACAGTAACCTTGCTTCCAGAGAACGTGAAGCAAGTTCTGTTACAACTCTTGAGTGTTCTGAAGAGTAGGAAGTAAACACCCATTTTGTAACCAAAAAAGTTAAAACTCTTATTTCTTAACAAGAACCTGTTTCATAATCCCATCCAGGCTAGGTTAAGTAAGTGAAAATTGCTTTCAGCCATTCACTATTCTACTGTTAAAAATCAAACACAAATCCAACTGTGTCAATATAAAGATCTAATTGGCTTTATGAAGTGATTCATAAATTGGGCAGCATCCCATCTTAGCAACTAGAAGGTGAGGGGGAGGGATCCAAGGATTATACAGAAAGAAAGGCTTTATAGACAGAAAGAGGTAACTCTAATTAGAGTGGATTAATTCAGGCAAGGCCCATTTCTTTAGGGTAAGGCAGGGTGTTATTAGGAGGGTTTTATATAAAAAGAAAGGATTATTTTTGGGTCCAGACGTCTTTGGAGGGAAAAGAAGGGAAGGGTTTTAACATGCAAATTACCTCTTTCTATGGGTTAGGGACAATGGAGAGGGCCCACAGCATAGATCCTTACTGGTGCTAGGCCAGAAAATTTCAGAGTGGTTGATTAAAATTATGTTTCTGGAGAGGTTGAAACTGCAATTAAACCAGGTATGAAATCTAGTTTAGGTATCATGACTTCCAGCACAAGTGACCATTTTGGGCCTGTGGTTTTCTGTTTAAAAACTACTCCTACAGCCCTGACTGGGTGGCTCATTCACTTGGAGCGTTGTCCCATAAAGCCAAAATTCTCTCCTCTTCTTATACTACTACTACTACTACTTCTTCTTCTTCTTCTTCTTCTTCTTCTTCTTCTTCTTCTTCTTCTTCTTCTTCTTCTTCTTCTTCTTCCTCTCCTTCTCTCTTTCTCTCTCTTTCTCCTCCTTCCTCTCTCTAAAATCAATAAACACATACCTGTGGGTAAGGATTTAAAAAAATTAAATTAAAAAAACACCACTCATACTCCTAGCAGTCTCTTTCCCTAGCATTCAAGAGGGGAGCTAAAAAAATAATATCTTACTATTTTATGTTGGAAAATTAACCAATCCATTCCTGAAAAGCTTGATTTCCATCTATATTATACACTTGTTTATTTATTTGAAATATATTTTTATTGATTTTAGAGAGGAAGGGAGATGGAGAGAGAGATAGAAACATCAATGATGAGAGAGAATAATTGATTGGCTGCCTTCTCCACACCCGTTACTGGGGATCGAGCCCACAGCCCAGGCATGTGCCCTTGGCTGGAATCGAACGTGGGACCCTTCAGGCCATAGGCTGATGCTCTATCCACTGAACCAAACCAGCTAGGGCTGCACGCTTATTTAAAGCAAACCCTGATGAAATCTATGATAGTGATTACAAGCTCCAATTTTGTTGAGGCCTGTGGGGATGTACAGACAAGTTGCCACACCAACGCAATTACTTCTTAATCCATAAATCTATATTGTTTTGCTCAAAGAGTTCCAGAATAGTTGTCTCTGCTGTATTAAAAAATGTTCATTTTGCCTTGTTTTCTCTGGTAAAAAGCTCTGCATTCTGATAAGGCAGGGAAAGGAAGCCTTAAACAGATGGCAGAGGATGTTCAGGACTCCTTAGTGCTTCAGGTTTGTGAAGCTGGTTCCTCTTCCTTCTCCACCAAACTCTCCCACTCTGGGAGTTTGGGGCCATTTCCCCCACCAAAACCAACACAAAACCAAACAAAATGCTCTTTGGGGAATTCATGTCACTTAAAACTCACTCATGTCATGGTGTAAATGACTAATAAGGCCCACTGGTAGCATTAAGGGAAGGGATGGCCCATGAGAAATTCTTGGTAAACTACAGCTAAAAACAATAATGACATCACAAGCCAAGGAATTAGCTTGAATTTGGCTTTTTAGGTATTAAGATAGGTAGGTCTTCTTGCCTTTGCTAATGTCGGGAAGGAGGTCTTATTATCACCCATCAACAGTTGGAGAAATGAAAACTCAAAGAGATGAAATAACTGGCCCAAACCAGAAAAGCAGTAAACTGGAATTCTTTTTTTATTCTAGAACCTAGAGCCCATTGTTGGAACTATTTTAGCGATCTCCTTGGTAGATACTAAGACTCCCTCTGCTTTAACAGATTAGAGCCATAGCTTGCTTGAGGGCATGCGAGTTGGTCAAAGGCATGTAAGTTTAAACCTGTAAGCACTTGAGACCAGATTGTTAGTTATGCCCAGAAGCCAAAGTCTTTACTTTCTTGGAAGCTGAAAAGACTGTACAGTGCAGGTAGAGAGGTATTAAGTGAAGGTAGAGCCCAGGCCTGTGCATGTGAGTTCATGGTCTGGTGATTTCAAACTACAATAATCTTAAAAACACTATATGTGAAGTTCCTGACACCAGAAACACTTATTCAATTCCATTTCCTTTCCCCCTTTCTCACTCTTTCCCCTTCTGCTGAGAATCCTTGTAGTAGTTGAAAACAACTGCTTTGTCTTCTCCTGGCCAAAATCTTGCAGGCTTCTTTCTCCAGCATCTGCCACAGAATTCTGCTCATACATACTAGTAAATGGGAGCCCATACATATGTGTTGAATTTAATTTTTTTTTCCTGAATATTCTAGAATCTCTAGTTATTTCTCGTATGTTCACTCCTTGCTATTCTATGTGTGCTCTTCTCTCTTTAAACATTTCAGCATTCTTTGACACAGCTCATCCTCTTGAAGATGCTGAGAAGAATAGTCCCGCAAGCAGACATGTGGCCTGCGGTAGGAGGGCACCCTTCTAGGGCTGAACTTCTGAGTAGGTAGCACCTATTTGTGTATTGGGGAAGACCCTAAATTCTTTTCTCACCCTGTGTCAAGCTTGCACATTAGAGGTCTACTTTTTGACATTTCCAAGAACGAAACAATGTGAATCCTTTTTAAAAAAGTGATATCCTTGTTGGGTGTCCTGAAGGGAAATACAAAAGCTAAAGGCCTAGGATACAGACTATGGGTGGGCACAGGGGAGTGGGCAGTGCAGGAGAGAGGGAGGAAATGAGATGAATGGTACATGAGAAACTTTAGACTCTCCGTGTTTCCCACGTCTGCTCCTGACTTCCTCCATGACTTCCTGCCCCAATTCTCTCCCAGCTGGAGTCACTGGGTTAATCATTTCATTCTAGGAAGGTTCTCAGATAGGCTTTCTATAGAAATTCTAGAACTTTAAAATCATTATTACAAAGAGTGCGCAGATCTTGGAGTAGGCCTATTTCATTTTAGAGAGTTTTTTTTTTAAATACGTTTTTATTGATTTTAAAGAGAGAGTAAGGGACAGGGATAGAGAGATAGAAACAGCAGTGAGAAACATCATTTGGCTGCCTCCTGCACACCTCCTATTGGGGACCAAGCCCAAAACTTGAGCATGTGCCCTGACTGGAGACCTCTCGGTTCATGGGTCGATGCTCAACCACAGCCACACCAGCAGGGCAAGAGAACTTAAAAAAAAAAAAATTATTGATTGATTTGAAAGAGACAGACAGACATTGACATCAATATGTTCCATATTTCCATATATTTATTCATTCATTGGTTGATTCTTGTATGTGCCCTGATTGGAGATAGAACCTGAACCTTGGGATATTGGGAGGATGTTTTAACCAACAGTGCTACCTGGCCAGGGCCCATTTTAGAGAGCTTTGGGAATATATATATACATATGTGTGTGTGTGTGTGTGTGTGTGTGTGTGTGTGCACGCACACGCGTGTGTGCGTGTGTATTCCAAATTTAGAGTGAAATAGGAAAGTTCTTCAAATAAGCCAATTCTTAAAATAAGTCTGCTTTGCAGGACATAATTCAGGGCAGTTTGGGTCTACTTCATTATTTAGAATTCTCAGGTACAGCTGGGATAGGGGTGGGATGGATGGAATTGGCCCTTCATATTGGTGGGGAAGCCAAGGCACAGGCTGGCATAGCCATGTATCTTGTATCTTTCCTGGGAGGGAGAGAGGGATAAGAGAAGGAGGGAGGGAAAGAGGGAGAGGGAGAGAGATCAATTCCATCCTTCCAGATGGGGAAATAGATATAATTAAGAGGTTTACCCAAGATCACCCTGCCCATGAATGGAAGAACTGGGCTTGCTATCTTGGCTTGAGTCATTCCTAATATATTGTAGTTTGATGAGATAGAACTCTTTTCATGTGAAATCCCAAAAAGAACATCACTAGTTTTATAGCCTAACATACATTAGCTAGTAGAGGTGTCAAGAGATGATTATATGAAACAGATATGATAATGGCAGGAAATTTTTATTATATATATATATATAAAATTGATTTTTTTACAGAGAGGAAGGGAGAGGGATAGAGAGTCAGAAACATGGATCAGCTGCCTCCTGCACCCCCCCCACTGGGGATGTGCCCGCAACCAAGGTACATGCCCTTGACCGGAATCGAACCCAGGACCCTTGAGTCCCAAGGCTGACGCTCTATCCACTGAGCCAAACCGGCTAGGGCTCATGGCAGGAAAATTTTATAGAAAGTCTATTAGTATAGAGGTTTTGGGTCTCTTTATCACCAGGTGGTTCTGCCATGGCTCCAATGAACACACTGACCATGTGTTTTTCCCCTTGGAACCTCTATATTCTGTGAGCCAGCAAAGGACCTATAGGAAAGTGAGTCTTAAGAGACCCTGTAACTCCTCTCTTGCTTTCTGCCTCAACAGTCTCCTGATCTCTATCTGTCTCCTCTCTACTTGGCTCTATTTAATGCTTTGCAAAGGTATGCCCCCCACTTCAAGCCTGAGGGATTCAGGACAGGGGTCCCCCACAACTAGAGCTATCAGATTGCCAACAGGTAATAGGACAGAAGTCTTCACTGTCAGCATTGCCTTGGCTGATTCTGGCCATGCATAGCTAGTCTACCAGAGGCTTGGAAGGATCCACATCCCTGGGCTCTCACACACTGGCTTTGGGATGAAGTGGTCTCTGTTGTCCAGTCCCTGTATCCCTCAGATGAGGGAACAGAGACCACATGCTCCGTTTCTGTCAAGTGCCCTTTCTACCACAGCAGGATATCAGAGAGACCATCCACAGTCAATCCTACCTGTTTCTTAACTATTGTCTTTTGACTTATGTCCCATACTTAGCCTTTCATGGATATGTACTGTGTACTTGGGTGTCCTGTCACAGCAAGAAAGTCCACACTTCTAAAAATCTGAACACGTGAACAAGCTAACCATGGAGGATTCTTGCTCCGTACCTTCACTGGGGCATAAAAGGGCCCTGAAGCAGGGAGCTAAAGAAGCATAGTCCTCTGCCTTTAAATAGTGATAACATCAAATGACAGTGAATGGGTTAACATTTACTGAACATACCAAGACACTCATTCCTTGAAAAATCTCAAGACATAAGGGGATTGTTCTTATTTTACAGCCGAGGATGTCAAGGATCAGTAGATTAAGCAACTAGACCACAAGCAAGTTAGTGGTGGAGCTGGGATTAGAGTCAAATCTCTGGTCTCTTCACTGTGCTGAAGTTACCATTCTCCTATTTTTTTATTTTTTTTCTAAGAAGATGAGAGCTTCAATTTTTTTTTCTAGTCCTTAAATATTTAAATTTCTCTGTCTTTTTATTGCAGTTAAAACCTCTTGCAATATTGTAAGAAGCTGCAATTGTGGCATTCTTATTTTATTTCAACTTTAAAGAATGTGCTTCTCATGTTTTGCCATTAAGTGTGATGGTTCCTTTAGATTTTTGCTAGACGTCCTTGATCTGAGTAAGGAAATTGGTTTATTCTTTATTTACTAAAGTGTTCATTAGAAATGATCACTGATTTTTTAAAATACCCTTTCTACATCTATTGAGAGAAGCTATTGGGTTTCTTTTCATCTGTTGATGAAGAAAATTACATTGATAAATATGTTTAGCATTAAATTGTCTTTACATTTTTGAGCTTTATTCCTACCTAATCATGCAGCATTCAGTTTGCAATGTTTTTTTTTTTTTTTTAATATATTTTATTGATTTTTTACAGAGAGGAAGAGAGGGGGATAGAGAGTTAGAAACATCTACCAGAGAGAAACATCAGCTGCCTCTTGCACACCCCTTAATGGGGAATTGCCCTCAACCAAGGTACATGCCCTTGACCGGAATCAAATCCAGGACCTTTCAGTCCACAGGCCAATGCTCTATCCACTGAGCCAAACCGGTCTCGGCAGTTTGCAATGTTTTATTAAGGATTTGGATTATAAATTCTTTTTATTATGTTATTCTTGTCAAATTTTATTACCAAGATTATATTAGCCTCATGAAATAAACTGGAGTCCTTTCCATCTCTTTATATTTTCTGGAACACATTGTATAAAATGAGGATTATCTGTTCCTTGAAGATTATTTTGCATGTGCATTGTAAACAACAACGGCAAGTCAGGTGTTTCTGAGAGATTTCTCTAGCAGTTACACCTAATTTAGATTTTCTATTCTTAATTCCATTTTGGCAATCTATATTCTTTCCAGGAAACTGTACTTTGTTTTTGTTTCCAAATGTAATTCTTCAAAATTCTTAATACTTTCAGGATTAATAAAATGAAAGTAATAATTATAATTTCTACTTATAGTGAAGTCCTCTTTAATTTTTAACATGGTTTCTTTGTCTTCCACTCAGTAGTTTGTTTTCTTACAATTCTTTTCTTTAATTGATCAGCTTTCTTTATTTCTCTCTTTTCCCTCTATTTGTCTTTCTATAAGTACTTAACCTTACTTTTTTTAAAAATATACTTTATTGATTTCTTATAGAGAGGAAGGGAGAGGGATAGAGAGCTAGAAACATCCATGAGAGAGAAACACCGACCAGCCGCCTCCCGCACACCCCTCACCAGGGATGTGCCTGCAACCAAGGTACATGCCCTTGACTTGAATCGAACCTGGAACCTTTCAGTCCACAGGCTGATGCTCTATCCACTGAACCAAACCAGTTTTGGCATTAACGTTACATTCTTAAAAAAGATGTATTCTTGAGCTAACAAAATGTGAAGTGAATTAAGATTTTCTGAACAACATTAAAAATTTTTAAATCTTAATTGTAATCAACTATTCCATATTACATGTCATTATTGTCTAATATTTAAATTCTATTCTCACTATTACTGTTATTGGTGTTTTAATAGTGAATACTTATAAGTTTTCTACCATATCCCAGTTCATTTTCTAATCATTACTGCAGACATCCATTATTTTGTTTTAGGTGCAATCTCCTTTGTGTAGTAGAAACTTTCTTTAGGAAATTTTTCAGAGAGGATGTGAGGAATAAACTTTGTTTGACTGAATATGTCTTTATTTCACTCTCAAGACTCAATGTTAAATTTTAGGTTGATGATTGATTGGTTTTCCTTGGCATTTCCAAGGTGTCATCCTAATGTGTCTATTACTGCCAGTGACAAGTCTGTTATTGTTGGTTTAATTTTGTCCTTAGTAGTCTGCATTTCTCTTGTTATATTTGAGTTTCTCTGTCTTTTATTCTGAAATTTCACTATGACATGACTAGGGGTTCATCTTCTATTTAAGGATTTGCAATTGTCACCAGTTCTGGGAAATTCTCAGCTTTATTACATTGCCTCTCAGCCAGACTCTTTATTTTCTTTGTTTAGAACTCCTATTATGCTTGCATATATGCTTGACCCTCTCACTTTTCTTATCTCATTCACTCTTTCATATTTCTATTTCTTTTTAAAAAATATATTTTATTGATTTTTTTTTTTTTTTTTTTACAGATAGGAAGGGAGAGGGTTAGAAACATCAATGAGAGAGAAACATTGATCAGCTGCCTCCTGCACACCCCTACTGGGTATGTGTCCACAACCAAGGTACATGCACTTGACCGGAATAGAACCCGAGACCTTTCAGTCCACAGGACAGTGCTCTATCCACTGAGCCAAACCAGTCAGAGCAATATTTCTATTTCTTAATCTCTCCATAATGAATTTTATGTAGTTGTCTTGAATCAATCTTCCAATTCACTAATTCCCTACACCACACATGTCAAACACAAGGCCCGCGGGCCAAATCCGCCCCGCCAGGCCTTGCAATTTGGCCCGCACCGTGCTGTCATCACTGCACTCCGCTGCGTTCCATCACAATGATGCGCGGTGACATAGGAAGCTTGTGATCTCGCAGGCTGCTTCTCCGGCCTCCGTACTTGCTATCTATTACGCATGCGCATAGATAACAAGTCACAGGAGATTCAGGAGGCATGACCTATAGTCCGGCATCCGATGTGGTTGTGCGGGTGGCAGAGCAGAGGAGAGAGTGAGTGTGCGGGCATAAAAAATACACAGCAGAAGCTGCCAGTTCCTGGCATACAGTGCAGGCATAAAAATCGCAACAGAATCTGCTATCTATACCCAGCCAGGCATTTATTGACTGACTTTGTTTTTCTCCACTCCATCTGCCAAATCAAGCTATCCCTGTGCAGTTTTCAACTTTTTCCTTCTAACGCAGATTTCCAATAAACTACATCTTTTACTGCCAATATTGATCCCAAAATGTCCAGGAAAAGAAAAGTTGACGGTGAAGGCAGACAATTTAATGACAAATGGGAAAATGAATACATGTTTGTGCTTAGAGAGGGCAAACCAATGTGTATATTGTGTTATGAGACAGTGTCGGTGATGAAAGAGTACAATATACATCGTCATTTTGACACCAAACATAATGTTAAGTATGGCAAATATACTTTGGAAGAAAAGCATAAAATTGTTAAAGAACTAAAAGGCAAACTACAATCACAGCAGCAAATGTTTACAAAGGCTACAGCGAAAAATGATGCTGCAGTGAAAGCAAGCTTTATAGTGGCTGAAGAAATTGCCCTTACTTCAAGGTGTTTTTCAGAGGGTGCCTTTTTGAAGCAATGCATGCTAAAAGTGTGTGAGCAAGTATGCCCAGACCAGATACAGAGTTTTCAAAATGTCAGTTTGTCAAGAAACACCATTGCAGATAGAGTTCAAGAACTCTCAGGAAATCTATCATCACAGCTGGCCGAACAGGCATGCAGTTATCTCGCTTTTTCACTTGCTATCGATGAAAGCACAGACAACACTGATACAGCGCAGCTGTCCATCTTTATACGTGCTACGAAGACCGACCTCTCTGTCACTGAGGAACTTTTGGATGTAGCTGCCATGCATGGGACGACGACTGGTAGAGATATATTTGAGGCTGTGGAGAAATCTATAAATAATTTTAAATTACCCTGGGAAAAGTTGGTGGGGCTAACTACCGATGGCGCACCTTCAATGTGCGGAGAAAAGAAAGGCTTGGTTGGACTAATGAAGGAAAGAATGCAAAAAAGTCACTGCCACACACCCTTGATTACTTATCATTGCATTATCCACCAAGAGGCTATGTGTGGAAAAGTTCTGGACATGAATGGCATAATGACCACAGTCATTAAAACTATTAACTTTATATGGGCACGTGGCCTGAATCATCTCCAGTTCCAGCAGTTTTTACAGGAGGTGGGTGCAGAGCATGGAGATGGCTGAGCAAGAGCGCAGTCCTCAAAAGATTTTTTGAGCTCAGAGAACAAATTGCTCTTTTCATGGAAAGTAAAGGAAAGCCCTTGCCTGAACTGTCGGATCCCGCCTGGCTATGTGATTTTGCTATGATGTGTGACATATACGAGCATCTTGCCCAACTGAATCTGAAGCTGCAGGGATGCAAACAAGTCATCACGAAGATGTCTGACATGATCACAGCATTTCAGCGAAAACTTCAACTATGGAAGTCCCAACTAGAACAGGACAAGCTTTCCCGTTTGTTTGAGTATCTCAACCACTATTTCTGGTACTTTTCCTTGCAGTCGGCTGGCTACCAAAGTTAGCCGTTTACTAAGTGAATTTGAGCGGCGCTTCTCTGACTTTAGAACACAGCACTCAGGCTTTGACATCTTTGCCAATCCTTTTACAGTTGATGTCAACAATGTGCCCCATCACCTTCAGATGGAGATAATCGAGCTTCAGTCTGACAGTGGCCTGAAATCAAGGTTTCAGGATGTTGAAATTAAGGACTTCTACCCTCTACTGCCCCCTGACTCAATGCCAGAGCTCCGACTTCATGCTGCCCGTATTCTGTCCATGTTCGGGAGCACCTATCTTTGTGAACAGATGTTTTCAATAATGAATCTGAACAAAAACAAGCACAGATCACGCATTACCGATGACAACCTCCATGCTGTTTTGCGGGTTGCTACAGCCCAAGAAATAAAACTGAACATTGACTCATTGATCCGGGGAAAACGGTGTCAGACATCTAGCCAGAAAACAAAACAATGAGCATTTTAGGTACATTCCAATATTACTGTTTTGCTTGATACCAATATTACTGTTTTGCTTGATAGCATGTGAGTTGGTTAACAGCACTGTTAAGGAAAAGATTGTTCCACTCATTTTAAATTCACATTTCTGGTTAACATTTTCAGTTTATGACTGTTCGGTAAACCATTCGGCCCGCGATTTAGGCTGGATTTTAGATTTTGGCCCCTTCTCTGATTGAGTTCGACACCCCTGCCCTACACAGTTGTATTTAACATCTATTTAACATATTCATTAACTGTAGTTTCATTAATGTTTTCATTTCTAGAAATTCCATTGGTTGTTTTGTTTTTTTCTTACATGTTTATGTCTTTTATCTCTTTAACTCACTAGGCTTAATATATCTATGGTATTTTATAATTATTCTATCACCTCCTTGTTTATTTTATCCACTGACAAAAGGATCATTTCCTTATTGTTTTGTAAATCTGTACTGTAAACACTTCAGGAAGGTTTCCTTTCTCTGTGGGAATTCCATATGGCCAGTACACATTTGCATTTGCTTCTGCTAAGTTGCCCAGGGATTTCACCAATCAGGAAAAAAATTGTATCATGAAATTAAAACAGAAAAAAGGAAACTGATGAATGTGGGTGCCTCCCTGAAGAGCACTTTCCCTGCAGAATGGCTCTCTGGTCCCTTCCTCCCACATGAGATGGATGATCATGAATGACTATAAATCCCATGCTTTCTCTAAATAGGCTGGTTCTCAAATCCTTAGACGCTGAGTCAGTATCAGCTGAAGGGAGATTTTCCTACAGGCTTTCCCTTATTAGTAGTGACATGACGGGCTAGACTAACCTGGAAACTTTGTGAGTTCCAAAGGAACTGGGGAGAAAAGCCAACTTGACTCTGCCTATCAGAACTCTGCTTTTTCATGGTGACCTAGAAATGACTCTGACTTTGAAAGGGGAAATACTTTTGTTTTCTACTTCCCAAAAGTGGGTTTGGTTGGTTTTTCTTTAGTGACAAAGTACATTGCAACATATTCTCATTACTTGACAAGAAAGGAGAACATAAGAATGAGAGCAGAAGTTGACTTGTTTTTACTCATCCACCTTGTGATGAAGATATGACAAAAAGTGAAGGACAGGTGAAGAAGATAAACCTCAAAAGGGAGATAATCAGTAAAATTGATCTAAATGCTCAGACATCCCAGCAGTGATGGTTACTCCCATCATCCTGTGGGCACCATATTTATGTCTGATCTAGGATGGCTACCTAAAAGCAAAGTAAATAGTTAAGCAAAAAGATGCTGGTAAAATTTGCCCAGCCCCTGATCCCTTTTCCATCTTGATAGATTGGCTGGTCATGCTAAGGCACAGACCTGGGATGACCAGTCAATACCAAAAGGAAGTCAGGGCTTAGTCCCTCTCAGACTAGAATCAGCCCATATGCTCTACTTTCTGTCTGAAAGTTTAGTCTTCCTGAGAAGAAAATCTTCTCCAAATCTATGCCTCTATCCACAGTGAGTGGTTAAAAAAGTTGGGGTATGACTCCACTTCTGGGTATGTTTCTGAAGAAACCCAAATCACTAATTCAAAAGCTCTCCTATGTTCATCGAAGGTTTATTATAGATGAAATTTGTGTTATATACTGGTATATACAATGTGTTAACATAAGAAACATTCAAACCTACGGAGAATTTTTATGAGTTTGAGTCAAATAATTGCCGGGAAGCAAAATTCTAAAGGGCTAAGAGAATGCTCTGGAAAATCGCAGTCCTCACCTCACATCACAATAAAAAAAAAAAAAAGAGGCTTGAAGGGGTTACATGAAATCCATTGATGACAGATTAGGGAGGCAGGAGAACAAAGGGGTGCGGAGCTCTGGACTGGATAAAAAGTAGTGATAGAGTTTTGTGTTAAAAACTCTGGGGAGGGAGGGTATCTACGGGAGGGGGAAGGCATTGGTATATGAACAAAAATAATAATTTAATAAAAAAATATATTTTTAAAAAAAGTAGTGATAGACCCATACTTTTACATAGGTGGGTACAGGATAGTTATTAACACAATAATAACGAGAGAACTTGTGGTCTGTGCCCAGGATTTGTGGTCTGTGTCTAGGATTTGTGGTCTGTGCTCAGGATTTGTGGTCTGTGCCCAGAAGCATCTGAATAAAGCAAAGTTACTAACTTCCCAAAGATATGTTATCAGAAGATGCAATAGATAGGCTCAATTAAGGTAAATATTTACTTTTATCAGGAAGATTCTAGCCTAGGATGTGACTACTTTCCTTGAACTGCTTTTATCAATAGTTATAACAGTTTAATATCAGACCATCCTATGTGGATACTTTAGGTCTCTGAGTTTATAAGGCTGCCATTCAGGCATCCCTGAGCTTGTCAGGTTTAGTATGTGGAATATTCAAAGAATGGAATCTTTCCATTTGTGACAGCATGGATTATGAAATAGGTCAATAAGAGAAAGACAAAAACCATGTGATTTCACTCATCTGTGGAATCTAAAGAAAAAAAATAAAATAGAAATAGACTCATTAACACAGTGAACATACAGATGGTTGCCTGAGGGGAGGGGACTTGGGGGAATGGGTGATAAAAGTGGTGGAATTAAGAAGCACAAATTGGTAGTCACAAAATAGTCAGGAATGTTAAGTACAGCATAAGGAATACAGTCAGTAATGTAATAACTATATGGTATCAGATCAGTACTGGAAATGTTGAGGGGAACAGTTTGTAAAAGTATGATTGATTGTCTAGTCACTGTGTTGTACACCTGAAACTAATACAAAATAATATTGAATGTAAACTGTAATTGAAAAAATTTAAATAAAAGAGTTCATTGCAAAGGGATGCATCCATGAAATGAACTCATAGCTATTGAAGATAGAGAAGTCAGTCTTCATATGCTGATATGGAATGGCTCTCTAAGCTATCAGATGGAAAGAGTAGGCAGAGAATAGTATTTATCAAATACTCCTGTTGGTATACACACATTTTTTAAAAATTTCTTTATTGATTAAGGTATCACATATTTGTCCTAAACTCCCCATTCCAATCCCCCACACACACACTCGTGCCCCCATGCCCCTATTGTTCTCGACCACTGGTTAGGCTCATATGTGTGCACATAAGTCCTCTGGTTGATCTCTCCCTTTTATCCCCACCCTCTCTTTGAGGTGCAACAGTCTGAAACATGGCTCCTTATCTCTGCGTCTTCTTGTTCATCAGTCTATGTTGTTCACCATTTCCCCTAGATGAGTGAGATCATGTCCTACTGGAAATATACTTATAAGAATAAAAAATGAGACAAGCATTTGTTATGCTAATAATCGTTATGCTGAAAGGCATATCAATCAGTCTGTAGAGAGTTTCTTTCTGGGCCACCAGTTCTTTTGAGACCCAATTTCAATGGGCAAATGGTGGTAATGCAGGTCCAACCCTCTCTGTTTGGTCCTGGGCAACCTGCAGTGATACACAGCTGCTGACTGCTATTATGGCAAGGCATCGTCAGCGTCTTCCATCTCTGGACTGTTTCTCTTTGTCTTCATGGTTGGAGTAGTCCTGTCAATCCCTCTCTGTTGCCAGAATCCACATGGTCTCAGAGTTGTTTTCCAAAAATATACAAACATATTCTCGACCAAAAGTTAATAAAAGAATATTTTTTATAAATTTGACTTGGGATCCTTTTTCATTTTTTGCCCAAATGATTTTCCTCTGGCTTGTTTTGACACCATGTGTGTTTTTCATGGGTGTCTTGCTGATAGCATTACAATTAATTTTCTAAAGTACAAATTTTCTAAATGTAATTTACTTTTAGGATATTTTTCCTTACATGATATTCTTCTACTTTCCCCCTTTTTTGATTTAAATATTAGGAGGCTTTTGAAAATTTTATAATGTAGTCTTGATAGCTTTTAAATTTTAATTTTTTGCACTATAATATGACTGCTTTAGGTTCATTTCCTGTTGTGAGGTTTTATCCTGAGATGAACTACCAATAAAAATGTTAGTTAACACTTTAGGAACTGCTTTTTGTCCAGTTCAATTAGTTTTTCTAGGATATTTGCTTATTTCAATTAACCAATTTAAATTAGCCTGAAAACTTGTCTACTATTTTACTGTCAAATATAGATATTACTCTAAAACAATCTTATTTTGCCATGTAAACATTAGGGGAAAGGATTATTTGCCTTCTTGAGTAGGCCCTGAGCATTCCTGGTACTAGGCTGGATTTAGATATCAAAAACCCACTTCCCCACACCATGTTTACAAGACAACTCAAATAAGTCTTGTAGTGCAAAGGCAGCTGCTGTCAGCCAAGTCTCTGTCTTTTACCCGGGTCCCAAATTGAGCTGGTTACACACATTTTTTTGGCAGAATATACCATAAAGTACTGATATTAATTACCTGTGGAGAATAAAATATAAAATCTGGGGGTGGAAAAGAGACCAATTTCTTATATTTTATTGTCTACCCTTTGTAACTGAAAACTTTTTACATGCCCATGTACATTTTCTTCACTCCTTTTGTTGCAGATAAGTTGCCAGGCGGTGCAGAAGAATTAAACCAGCCAGGCACTCAGAGAATATTCAGAAAAGTTGCCTTTATTGCAGATTGTACTAGTGCTGTGACTCTGGGAAGTCAGTTCCAAATCCAAAGTGATGAATATGGATGAAGCTTTCCCTTTATACCCTTTAGTTCCTTTGTCCCCCAAATATGGATCAGGCTTCTAGACCCTTCTCGGGCTTTGCAGCTCCCCATGAGAATGGATGGGGGAAGTGAGACCACCCTCAGAGACCTGCCAGCACTAGTGCCAGACCCTCTGGGGATTGTACATGGTTCATGGTTTATGGCCTCTGTAAAATGGGTGTATTCCTGGAAACAGGTTCTGCAAGGCAGGACAGGCATCACAGATAAGAATGGAGTTTGATAAGAATGGAGTTTATTGGCGAGCAACAGTGTGCGGCAGAAGGCAGAAGGCAGGTGACTAGCACAGATTCAGATAGCTAGCCACTGAAATGTCTTCTTTTCCCCTTCTCCTGTTGCCCATAAAAGAGTTCACTCAAGCAGAGTTTGTCCCTCCCAAGTGCTTTAGGGAATTGCTTGAAATAGGATCTGAAGAACACTAGCTCCATGAAATGCAGATAAAAATTAAGTGAAAAAAACGATGCTGTCTTTCCCAAATATACCTGGGAAACACTGGCTTAAACCAAGCTAAGCAATTTTTCTCAACTGTGGAAATTGCCATGTTCACTGGAAATCTCTAAGAGGAATAGAATATGTAGCCATCCCTAGATTGACTTTTTTACATATTCCCAACACACTTTTTTTTTGAGGAGCATCTCATGAAACTATTGATCTGTTAAATATGTTTTAGGAATTGAAGGGCCTAGCATAAATCTAAATCAAATCAGCTTCCAGAATTCCTCTCAAGAGTCTCCAGGACTCCAGTTTGAAAGTGAGCCACGGTATACTTGACATCATTGGGCTACTGGATAAACAGAGAATTGACCTTGGTAACCTTCATCCACACACAGCACACTTAGACCCATGGTCATCCCAGTATGAACATGCTTGATAAAGAAGTACATTCTTGGATTCTTACTCTGGCCCTGGGATTATGATCAAGCTCTTGTCAAAGCTAGCATTATTTGGGATGAGTTGAGGGATATGAATGCCTGGTGTAGGCCAGAAAAGAAGAGCATTGTTTTTTTCAGCCTAGCAGAAATAATAGAGGTTAGTCACCTTTCATTTCTGAGGCCCAAGTCTGTTCTTGGTACTTTTTTTCCCCGGAAAGCACTGAAGTTGGCTATTTGCCTATTCACCTGCTTCTCAAATCTCAGATTTGAGATTCTTCTCTTTTTATGAGCCTGCCCTAATGTCATCTCTTTCAAGTACAGCTGGTTCCTAAGGGTTGATTGATATCCTGATATTCTCTCATGCTGCATGCCACCAAATACTTTATTTGTAACCACAAAGTCCAGGTTTCAGTCCTGGTTCTTTGTGACTATTTTTTTGTTATGATTAAGAAAGTTTTGTTTTTTAATTAGGAAACTAACTGACTGGAAAGCCATGCACACCTATGCATTCTGTCCTAACAAAGGGAACAAGGAGACCCACTGAGACAGCAGCAGTTGTCATGGGAGAAACACAGGGTTGAGAACCAAAGGACTGCCTGCAGACTCGGATTCTGTCACTAATTAGCTGTATGAATTCCATCAAGTCTTCCACTTTTTATTTTTATTTTTTTTATTATTTTTTTAAAATATATTTTTATTGAATTTTTACAGAGAGGAAGAGAGAGGGATAGAGAATTAAAAACATTGATGAGAGAGAAGCTCTATCCATTGAGCCAAACCGGTTTTGGCCCGTCTTCCACTTTTTAAATGGGATTAAGTATTGTAAAGAATGATGGAAGTAACATGTGTGAGAATGCCTGGCTCAAACCATACATACTGTAAATAAGTGCCCATTCGCCCATCCAGTGGTCAAAAATTTGTGCAGTCACACCCGGGCCTTACCACTCGCTGCCTGTGTGAACGTGAGACATTCTCTCTCTCTCTCTCTCTCTCTCTCTCTCTCTCTCTCTCTCTCTCTCTCTCTCTCTCTTAAATATATTTTATTGATTTTGTACAGAGAGGAAGGGAGAGTTAGAGAGTTAGAAACATCGATGAGAGTCATCGATCAGCTGCCTCTTGCACACCCCCTACTGGGGATATGCCTGCAACCAAGGTACATGCCCTTGACCAGAATTGAACCCGGGACCCTTCAGTCCCCAAGCCGACGCTCTATCCATTGAGCCAAACCGGTTTCAGCGTGAGACATTCTCTCTCTTTTTTTTTTTTTTATAAATATATTTTATTGACTTTATTGATTTTTTTACAGACAGAAAGAGAGAGGAATAGAGAGTTAGAAACATCGATGAGAGAGAAACATTGATCAGCAGCCTCTTGCACCACCCCTACAGGGGATGTGCCCGCAACCAAGGTACATGCCGTTGACCGGAATCGAACTCGGGACCTTTCAGTCTGCAGGCCGACACTCTATCTCCTGAGTCAAACCGGTCTTGGTGAGACATTCTCTTGACCTCTTAACCTTTCTAAGCTTTGTTTTCTTATTTGGAAAATGGAGACAGTAAGAGGACCTGATTCATAGAAGTTGTTGTATGAAAAGCGCTTAGCTCATAAAAAGCACTCAATAAATATCAGTTGTTATTATTATCATTACATGTTCCAATGGATATAGTCACGTAAACTAAACATGTGTATATAATCTGGCGGAGCAGAATGTGGGACTTTTAGCAATGCATGCCTACAGCACGGGTGGGAAAGCCAAGGTTTGCAGAGAATGCTGTACGGGTAGATTGGCATTTTTTTCTCCTTTCTCTCAAATTACAAAAAACAAAAAAAAAAAAAAAAAAAAAAAAAACCCTAAAATGTTTGTAGAAGGAGAGAAATAGCTCCCCAACTGACTCCCTTCTCCAGAGAGAGGACTATGTTTTTTGGTCTCCCTAGCACCACTCTCTTAAAGTTGGACCTGTAGTCGTCCTTCATTGGAAGGCAGTCCAGAGTCTTCCTCCAGGAACTAGGAGGAGTGCTGCATCTTAGCTCAGGTGTGTTCTGCGATATCAGGGGCCAGGAAGTCTCTGGCACCAAAACCTAAATGGCTTTCTCTTTCCAGGGTTTAAAAATGCAATCAATAGCCCTGAATCTTATTGTGACCAAGGAGGTAACATGTATGTGTGAGGTGGACATGATGGGGTCAGGGAGGAAGTAGATAATATGTGCCTTATCGTAGGAGGCACCTGCCACCCAGACCTTGTCCACTGTGGCTGAGCAGGAGTGGTGTAAATCTTGATCAGATTGACCAGTTTTTCAGGAATTTCCAGACCTCGATTTCTATTTATAATTTTTCTGTTTTTAAAAACTGGCAACAATTACTAAAATTAAGAAAAATGACCAGGTGGGCCAAACAAAACACTTCTATGAGACAGTCCTACTTACAGGCTATTTTCAGCTATGGACCACCAGCCTGTGATTATTCTACAGTGTCCTTAACCACATTCTACAAAAACAAAATAATCACTAGGAAAAGGCAATGGGGAGATTGTGAGGGCCCAGGGCTTCTGTTCAATACCATTGGTTTGTAAGAGGCCTGGCTATTGGAAATCTAATTCCTGTATGCAAGACTGTGATCTCCTCGGCTATCCCAACCCCTCCTACCACCCAAATTTGTTGAGACAATAGTAAGAAAACCATTTTTATTTCAGTCACTACCAACAGGAATCTTGATCTCATGTAATCTTAATCAAGTTTCTCAGTAGGGCCTAGCTGTTGTACACACACGTGCATATATTGTATAGCTCAGATTTAATAGTATTATGTCAGGTGATTCACTAATTTTAAGTATTGATAAAATGATTCACGAATTTGGGGAGATTTAAATGTTGAAATAACTATCTTCTTAGTAAAGCTGAATTACAAAACTATAGCTTTATGCACACTTTTCCCAGGCATAAAGACTTAAACCATTCATTAATAACAAGCTTACAACATGAAATGACAGTACCACACTTCATCTATACTTTTCTTATGATTCTTACCAGTTTTCAGCCATCTTATCTCTTTTATTAGCCTACAAGTTTTCAGAGCACCTGTGTGTGTGTGTGTGTGTGTGTGTGTGTGTGTGTACGTGCGCATGTGCGCACACGCATGCACGCTTTGTTTGGTTTTTATATATTTTTATTGATTTCAGAGAGGAAGGGAGAGGAAGAGAGAGAGAGAAACATCAATTATGAGAATCATCTATTGTCTGCCTCCTGCATGCCCCCAACTGGGGATCAAGCCCACAAGCTGGGCATGTGCCATTGACTGAAATTGAACTTAGGACCCTTTAGTCCACTGGCTGATACTCTACCCATTTATAGAGCTCTATCCAAAACCAGTGAGGGCTGTGGTTTGTTTGTTTGTTTGCTTGTTTTTAAAATAGTTTTCCATCCTTGCTAGTACCAAATACTATTCATGGCACTTAGAATTTTCAAATGTACACATGGAGGAGAGAAAGGAAGAAATAGTTGAATGATAGCCAAGTCCCAATTAGAGTTACTTGTAGATGTGTGTGGGGATCTTATTTTCTGATAATTTGGTATTTTGAAAGACAGACTATTAAATCTGGACAAACCACTTATTTGGCTCAGATACAGGTGAGGGCAGTTCAGTATAACTGAAGGAACATGGAACTTTGAACACAAATGTTAAAATTAGATTCAAAAATATCTTTATTTGTCCTCAGGCAAATTCATTTCTTTTTTTTTTTTAAATATGTTTTTAATCAATTTTTAGAGAGAGAGTAATGGAGAGGAGTAGAGAGATAGAAACATCAAGGATGAGAGAGAATCACTGACTGGCTGCCTCCTGCATGCCCCTATTGGGGTTCAAATCTGGCCTGGGTGTTCCCTGACCAGAAATTGAACTGTGGCCTTTTGGTTCATGGGTTGACATTCAACCACTAAACCACACTGGCTGGGCAGGGCTCATATTTTTACATACTCAATGGAAAAATACTTATTAAGTGTGTTTTGTGCTATGTACTGTTCTAGGAACATCTTGGTCTATATCTTAAAGGAAGTATCTAATAGATGTGCAAGAGATTTGAGAAAGGTCAGATGAAAGAAAATTCATGGGCTTATCATTCTCTCTCCCCATCCCCAGCATTTTGAATCATGATCATCATTTCATCACATTAAGTTTTACAATGTGTCCAGAAATTGTCTTGTTATAGAGGTCATGGCTCAGTTGGGAATTTCCCAGCAGTCCCAACTTACATTTCTTAGAAATCATACCTCCCACTTTTCACATTCTACCACAAACTAACTTTTTCTTTTGAAAAGGCATTTATGCCGGGTTTTTTCCATGCCTGTATTTAGATATTTTAATATCTCTTACAAAATATTGTTTAAGCATGGAATATAAAGAAGCCTAAGCTGGAGGAGATCCAAGATGGCAGCATAGGTAAAAATCTAAACTGCCATGCAC
The DNA here is from genome assembly GCF_014108245.1 of Pipistrellus kuhlii. Lineage (NCBI taxonomy): Eukaryota > Metazoa > Chordata > Mammalia > Chiroptera > Vespertilionidae > Pipistrellus > Pipistrellus kuhlii. The sequence goes on along the minus strand of NW_023425404.1, from coordinate 39,534,024 downwards.
TACAATTTCAAAACTACAACTAAAAGACAAAACGCCTATCACCCAGAACCATGAGAAAACTGGCTGAGTGGAAGCTCTACAACTAGACTGAAATAGAAAGGAGCATTCAGGGCACAAGTGCTGAAAAACTGAGGTACAGAGGCGCACACGCAATATGGGCTGGTGGCAGATCCCGGCTGGCGGAGGGCCTTGCTTTCTTCAACCCAAAGAGAGACAAGCTCCCAATCTCTTTGAAATCCAGTTTCTGGGGAGAAGCTGGATTTCTGCCATTGGGTTGAAAAGTGAGGGTGACTTGCTTGCAGAGCTGCGTGCAAGAATAATTGTTTGTTGTGCTGGGGCGTGAGACATGGGGATGCAGTCAGAGAGGCAAAGAGGATTGACTGGCATCCATGGCTGTTTACCATGCCCCAGCCTAGTGACACCCTGAGACCTCGCCCTGCACAATCTACAAACATATCCAAGCTCCCAAGCAGCAGCTTTTGCTTATGAATGGCCTTCTCTATTGCAGTTTAACTTAGCAAACTTGCAACCTGGTGCAGACAGCTCCAAAGCCTCCAAGCTCCAAGCAGGGAGGAGAGGACTGTGGTTCTCACTGTAGCGCCTGCAGGATGGCCTCAGACAGTAGCTGAACTGCACCCCATTGGAGATCCAGAAGCCAGTGTACCTGCTGGTTAGTGTGAGACACCAGATTTCAACTCCTCACATCCATAAGTGACACATTCGGGAGGTGGACTCAGTGAGCACTCACTGAAACAAGGCCTACACCATAAGCATGTCTCCAGCGCAGCAGTTCTTCCATTACAGACACAGCAGGTCCTGACAGCCAATCGGCCTGGAGGTCAATTCCTCCCAGTGTACGAACAGCAATCAAGGCTTAACTACACCAAGACTTTGCATTCAGCCCGCAAAGGGGTGTACCAAGAGTGATCACCTCGGGTAGTTGGGGAAGCTGAGCTACTGGCCCCTATATATCACCCACCACACAAAGCCACTCCATCAACACAGGCAGACAACCAAAATGCAGAGACACAGAAGCATGTCACAAATGGGAAAGATGGAGGAAAGTAGACTACTGGACAACATGGAGTTCAGAATCACATTTATAAGATTACTCAAGAATCTTCTAAAAACCACTGAGAAACTTGAAGAGACCTTCAAGGACCTTAATGAGAATGCCAAAAAAATAAAAAAGTGGAAAGGGACCAGTCAGAAATTAAGCATACACTGTCTGAAATAAAGAATACACAGAAACTCAACTGTAGATCAATGTACCCTAAGAGTCAAACCGAAGATCTGGGATATGAGGAAACAAAAAACACCCAACCAGAGAGGCAGAAAGAAAGATGAATCCAAAATTGGAGGATAGTGTAAAGAGCCTCTGGGACGGCTTTAAGTGTACCAACATCCAGATTTTTGGGGTGCCAGAAAAAGAGAGCAGGATAGGCCTATTGAAAGAAATTGAAAGAAATAATGACAGAAAACTTTCCCTACCTGGTGAAAGAAATAGACTTACAAGTCCAGGAAGCACAGAGAACTCCTAACAAAAGGAATCCGAAGAGTAACACACCAAGACACATCATAATTAAAATGCCAAGGACAAAAGACAGAATCTGGAAAGCAGCAAAAGAAAAACCGTTAGTTACAGTACCTACAAGGGAGTATCCATACGACTGTCAGCTGATTTTTCAACAGAAACTATATAGGCCAGAAGGGAGAGGCAAGAAATATTCAAAGTGATGAACAGCAAGAACCTACAACCAAGATTACTCTACCCAGCAAAGCTATCATTCAGAATTGAAGGGCAGATAAAGAGCTTCACAGACAAGAAAAAGCTGAAGTTCCTCACCACCAAACCAGGATTATATGAAATGCTGAAGGGTATTCTTTAAGAAGAGGAAGAAGAAAAAGGTAAAGGTAAAAATTATGAACAACAAAAAGACATCAAATACTGTGTTTCCCCGAAAATAAGACATCCTCTGAAAATAAGACATACTTACAGGTTTCCTTCTGAGTGAAATATAAGGCATCCCCCCAAAATAATCCCCCCCTCCCCCAGGCTAAACATAGATTTGGTCCACTGATTCTGAAAGAAATGGAGTCACAAGAAATTCACCAGGAAATTCAGGAATTGGATTGTTATGATGATGATGTTCCAGAAGATGATGACATGATTGTCATTGAATAAATGAGTAAATTCTTGATACTGTAGGATTCACAGTTTGTCTGGTTTGTGTTGACAACTACCATACTACCGTATACAGGTAATAAATTTCCTTTATTTTCATTTAACAATAAATGTGTACTGTATTCTTCTTCATGGAAAAATAAGACATACCCTGAAAATAAGACCTAGCGCATCTTTGGGAGTGAAAATTAATATAAGACACTGTCTTATTTTCGGGGAAACAGGGTATGTACCTACCAACAAGTGAATCTGAAAATCAAGTGATTAAAAAATCTGAAGAATAGAATGGACTGGTGGGTATAGTAGAATCATGGACATAGAAAGCGAGTGGACTGACAATTCTCAGGGAGAAGGGGGTCTGAGGGGTGCAGGAAGAGATTGGACAAAAATCTTACACCTATAGATGAAGACAGTGGTGGGGGGTAAGGGCATGGGGTGGGGTGGGGAGTCAGGTGGAGGGGAGCTATGGGGGTGAAAAAGGAACACCTGTAATAATCTGAACAATAAAGATTTTTTTTATTTTTTAAAAATATATTTTATTGATTCTTTTACAGAGAGGAAGGGAGAGGGATAGAGAGCTAGAAACATCGATGAGAAACATTGGCCAGCTGCCTCCTGCACACCCCCTACCAGGGATGTGCCTGAAACAAATGTACATACCTTTAATCGGAATCGAACCTGGGACCTTTCAGTCTGCAGACCGACGCTCTATCCACTGAGCCAAACTGGTTTCGGCAATAAAGATTTATTAAATTTAAAAAAAGCTCAAGCTGCCCTAGTAGGCATTTTAATCTTAGTGGGATACCACAAGGCAAAGTGGAATATATTGAAATGACATTGTAAAAACATGGTAGAAGAAGCAGAAGAGCCCTTGAGGCCTTAAATTGTCAGAAAAGTCCAACAAAAATAGAGTATGTTAGATCATTGTATAGAATAGAATGAGTTTGGTTGAGGGGGATGTCGGGCAAAAAGTTTCTGCTGAAGGCATAGTATGAGCAGGTATATAGAGATGGGAATGGGTGTCATGAGTTCAAAGCATTCGAGTGACCAGGGTGCCAACCTGGCTGATACAGAGATTTATGCTGAAGAGTATGGGGCAGAAAGTGTGGGGACATGAAGCAAGGCACTGGAGAGAGAGCTTCTGGGCACCAGGCTGAGGGGTTTGTGCTGGCCCTTCCTCAGCAATGGGGGGGCGGCAGATATGAACCATGCCTCATCTGGCACTGGCTGGGGAGACACTAGAAGTGAGGACACTAGTCAGAGGCTACAGAAGAAGGCTCAGAAGGTTGGGGAATGGTTGGCTATGGGTGGCGAAGAGAAGAGGACAGAATACTAAAGGATTCCAGAATGCTTGGCTTGGGTGTTTGGGAATGACTGGCGGTATCTTGCCCACCAATCAGTCTTTTGTAGGAGCTCTGCCTTTCAAATGGCTTTCCTTTCCGCTGAGTTTTTCGGGTTTGTTTGTTTGTTTGTTTGTTTTCCCTCCTGGAACCTAGAGATTTTTTAATTTTTTTAAAGAAAGAAGAGAACATGTTCCTGCTGCAAGTTTATTTGGCATCTAATCCCTTTTGCGTTCACTCATAGGTGTTTCTAGCTCTCTACCTCTTGGTCTGGAGCCAAGTCAGGGATGAAAGTCAAAGGCAGCCTGAGTTCTCCCTTGGAGATATCAACCCCTCCCACTTTTCTCTACTTTCTTGCCATTAGAACTAGCATAGTCATTATATCTTGGGACTGGGGACTGCAGGGGGTTTTAAAGTCATCTAGATGATTTCTCTGCCTTTAAGAAGGAGCAAATCCTCCCAAATGTATTAAATATCCTATGTTTGCAAATTGCATTTCTCTGAAGGACCTCACCAATGAGCCTTGGGAAAGCTATTTAGAATTAATTGATCACTATCAGGAAATTGTTTATGTGCAACCTCTCATAGTTCAGCTTCCAATTTCCCTTCTCATTCTTTTGTGAAGAGACACAATAGATATTGTCTCACTTACCATAATGTTCTCAAGTTTCATCAATATTGTTCCAAATGGCAAGATTTCATTCTTTTCATGGCTGATTTATTAAATGTTTCCTTAATGGGCCATGATTAAATGGTTTTAATTAGCTATTCAATAAATATATGGACACTTTATTTATTTATTAAAAAAAATTTAAGCCGAAACTGGTTTGGCTCAGTGGTAGAGCCTCGGTCTGGGGACTGAAAGGTCCCAGGTTCAATTCCAGTCAAGGGTATGTACCATGGTTGCAGGCACATCCCCAGTGGGGGGGGGTGCAAGAGGCAGCTGATCGATGACTCTCTCTTCCTCTCTGTAAAAAATCAATAAAATATATTTTAAAAAAAATTTAAATATATTTTATTGATATATTTATTTATTTTTTTACAGAGAGGAAGAGAAAGGGATAGAGAGTTAGAAACATCGATGAGAGAGAAACATCGATCAGCTGCCTCTTGCACATCCCCCACTCTATCCACTGAGCCAAACGGGGTTCAGCCACTTTATTTATTTTTGACATATTTTTTAAATAGCAGAAAACACATGGTGCTATGGTCTCAATGCTGGTGCTTCCCCTCTCCATCTCAACTTCACTTATTGAAAATCTAATGCCCAAGGTAACGGTATTAGGACGTAAGGCCTTTGGGAGATAATGAGGCTCTGAAGGCTGAGCCCTCGGGCGTGGGATTAGTGCCCTTATAAAAAGACATCCCAGAGAGCTGGATTGCCCTTCCACCATGTGAGAACACAGAAGTCTGCAACCTGCATCAGGACCTCACCTGGTCATACTGGCCCTAATCTGAGAGTTTCAGCCTCCAAAACTGAGAAATATCGATAAGTTTCTATTATTCATTAGCTATCCAGTCTGTGGTATCTTGTTAGAGCACCACAAATGGACTGAGACACATGGTAAAAAAAGGAAAGGGATATGCAATGAACAGTTTTTTCCCAACACCTGTCTCAGCCATCTCATTTCCTGATGCATGTGTGTTCATGGAGACAGCCGATGCATATAAAAATAAATATATATAATGTATTCTTAATACAGTTCGGCAGCGTGCTTTAATAACGCTTTGTATCTTGTTTTTAGGTTTAATAATATACCTAATATATCTCTCTCATAGATGTTTCTAGCTCTCTACCTCTCTCCCTTCCTCTCTGTAAAAAATCAATAAAATATATTTTTAAAAAAATTTAGCTTGCTATACTTAACTCACCCCTAGTGCCTTGGCAGGGCCAGACCAAATGATTCTGTGGGCCTTATATAGCCCATGGGCCAGACGTTCTCCACCCCTGGCTTACAGCAATGTACTTGGTGCCATGCAGAAGCAGTAAGTTGGGCAGCCTCTGCTCCCAGCAAACTATAGCCCAATCAGGAAGAAAAGACATGGGGATGAGGAAGGCTGATTGCCATTTCAATTGCCCTGCAGTATTCCCTGGTTTTCCAGCACACTAGACTCTTCCTAATAGCCTGTACATAACTTAGATGAAATTTCAGCCTGTTAGATGTGCAGATGATTGTGAGACGGACCTGGCCTATACTGGAGATTATAAGCTCAGGTGCCTATAGGGGCCAAGAAGGAGAACTAAGTGGGCAAAGTGGAGCGAGCCAATTGAAAGAGCACAGCTCTATTTAACGGGGCAGCCAACTTTGCTCCAGGATATTCTTTCCTTATGGGTTGCTAGATCTGGTTGATTAAAAGGAATCTATGGATAAAAGTCATATGGGGTCTTTTTGTTTTATTTCTTACAACCTCATGTGAATCTATAATTACCTAATAACTAGAGGCCCAGTGCACAAAATTCATGCACCTGGGGGAGGGGGTGTCCCTCAGCCTGGCCTGTGCCCTCTCACAATCTAGGACTCCTCGGGTAGGGTCCCTAGGCCTGGCTGGCCATTAGGGCCTATCTGGGCTTTCCTTCCCCCAAATGCCGGCAGCTGGCCCCATGGCCACTGCTTGCCATCAGTGTGGCGCTGACTGGCCTGTGCCCTCTCTCTTCCCCGCCATTGGTTGCCTCCCTCTGCGAGCAACAGGTATGATATGCGACTGCTGGCCAGCCTCGCACACCCACCACAGCATCACTAGCCAGTGGCCTGGGCCTCCCTTTGTGAGGCAATCATGGGGTGGTGGCAGAGCCCCCCACCAATTGCATTGCATTCCCCTTGGCTGGCCTGGCACCAGTGCATGCCATAGGATGGTCATCTGGAAGGTCATCCAGATGGTTGTTCTGCTGTTTGGTTGTTAGGTCGATTTGCATATTACCTTCTTATTATTTAAATTAAAAGTTTGATTTAAAATAAAAACAAATAATAATAATAAAAGTAATTTTAAAAGCCAGAAACCTGGATCATTGTGTGAAGTTACCTGATACATAAATGTAGGATCTGTGCTCAGCCGGAGCATTGTAATTCGATTTTCACAAAGCCTGTGGCATCCCAATCCATGAATTTGCTTAAAAAGCACTTCTTGTTACTTTGTCACAGTCTTTGACAGTGGCCATCTCCACTCACTTGTTGAGTTTCCTCTCATTCCAGGTCCTCGGATGTGGCTGTGTTGCCCAAGCCATCCTCAGTCGAGGACGTTTTGGAGGAATCGTCACTGTTAATGTTGGATTTGCAATGGCGGTCACCATGGCCATTTATGTGACTGGGGGTGTCTCCGGTAAGTAAGAGAAATAATAGCAGCTGCCATTATCTCAACCATTTCCATGTGCTAGCACAGTGCTGGGTGCTTTCTATACCTTCATGTATTTAGAGCTCAGCATCCTGAAAGAAATGTGTATTTGGTTCTATTTTCACAGTTGATAAAACGAAAATTTCCAGAAAATGGCAAGTGATGTGTGCGCAGGCAGCTTTTAGCAAGAGACAGACATGGGAGTTAGAACTGAGTTCCCTATCTGGCCACTACATCGTACTTTTCACCTGTCTTTTCCTTGCTCTTCCCTGGAAACTATTGCCCGGATGCCGGGTGAATAGCCCAGTGAAGACGCCACTGCACAGAGGCCCACTACCTGCCCCTTCGTCCGCAGCACTCAGAGTCTGGGCCACCGGCTGGGCTTTCATGGAAGCGCAGGTCTGGCCCAGAGGCCTTGGTGTAATTCTGCCTGGGAACGAAGGAATGGACTGTGAGAACGATCTGGTTCCAAAGGCTCTTGGGATCTTTCAGCAGCTGGTCTGGGTGCTCAGAACACTAGGACGAGATTGTTGGTGGTGAGGGGAAAAGGTAATCATGCATGCTGGGCAATGTGCTGGCTGCTGGCATGCTTACCTCTCTCCCCTCTCCAGCAGGACTCAGAGGCAGGCATTAGTGTTTCCCTTCCACAGAGAGCACTGGGGCTCTGAGAAGTTACATGAATTGCCAGAAGTCTCACAGCTGGTAAAGGGACAGAACAAAGAGTTGACCCAGGCCACCATGACAGGAAAACTCATGTTATTGCACAACATTCCCAACAGCCTAAGAGGGAAGGGCGTTACAGGCAGGGCACTTCATTGCAGCCCTGAAGAATGATAGCCTTGCCTCCCTGGGAGCCTCCCTGGGCTGGGCACCTGGAACTGTCATTTGCTCGCTGCCACCCTTTCCATCTCGCAGTCGATGTTGATCCGGGGGCAGTCCAGGTGACAGATGCCTGTCATGTCATTTGTTTGACATGAGCAGTGTTTTCGTTCAAACTCCAGCCGAGCCTCTGCTGTGATCCCAGCGCTGTACTGCGGACCCGAGCCTCAGGGGTAACCGGGGCTCCATCTTGAAAGTGCCGAGGCTTAATTCCAGCACAGGCCTCAGCCCCACAACAGGACATGCTCCTGCATTAAAACGAGCACGCAGGATGCTCCGCTGCCACCTGACAGGCTCCCACGCCATTCACACCCGTGGTTTCCACTAAGCATGTGATATGACTGCGGGCATATTCTCAGCTAGTTTTTTATTGTTTGTTTTCTGGTGGACGCGTGGTTTTGGAGTATTTTGCTTGCATGGCACCCTGAATTGAATGTTGCCAAATATTTAGTTAAGATGGCTTTGTCCCACACCGTGCCCGTGTAACTAACACCTTTTGCCACCACCACCATCCATGACTGCATTCACTGATGCACTTGGGCAATCTGGGCCATCCCAGAGGATGAAAGGGAGGAACAGCAGGAAGGGGAAGAGGGAGTAGAGGTTGTTGGTATGGATCTGGCCCCTGGACTGGGATTAAGGCCTTGTGCTCAGAGTGGTGAGGGGCAGAACTCCTGGAACTGTTTTTAATAGAGTTGCTCCTGGATGAGGGTCAATCAGAGCTGGCCAAATTGTTTATGAGAGACGGTGAGATCCCAAAATACAAGTAGAGCTTTTTGAGGCTGGCTGGTAAGGGGCTCATCTCCCCCTCTCTGTTTGGGAACTCAGCACTGTTCGGACAACACATTGGCCGACTCAGTATTGGCTCCAGCAGCTGCAGGAACAGGGGAGGAAGACTGTGTGTGGGAAGTGACTTTCTCTTGGGGCTGCAGCAAACGTAATGGTTTGTAGGCACCTGGGAGGCCCTCCTTGAGGATTCCAAAAACAACAAAACATAACCGTCAATGAGATCTCATTTTGTGGTTTCAGACTGGTAAGGTGAGCTGACATCTGGTTTTGAAATATAAAACATTACCTGACTCAAAGAAGTTACCACACCTGCTTTTCCTTGTGAACATGCCAGTGGTCTGGGAACCCAACCAGCCAATCAGAGCGCATGACATCCTCGCTATGTCTTCCACCCAGTGTTACGCCACTGGCTTGCACCAGGCTACAGTGCTTGTTTTGATGTAGTATTTTATAAGTCATAGAAATTCACCGAAAAATCAAAATAGCTTTGCTTAATGACAAATAACATGTGAAGGCTATCTCCATCCTAGAATTGTCTGTTGGTGGTGGGGAGGAGGGGACTTGTCTAGAACAGAGCCCCGAGAGAGCCCAGCCAGCTCACCAAGACTTTTATCTCAGGCCTCAAGGCCTCTGACAGCCAGTGGGGCTCTTTGTGTGAACAATCTGATCATCACGACAACCTTGACAGGGCCCGAGTGAGGCACTCCCTGACTCTGGCACTGCTGTTCTTTCCAGAACACTGCTCTGCCCTGTCCCTTGGGTAACCAAGAGTGACCACTCATCTCTGCAAGGAGACATTTTCCTCGTTGCTCTGCAAAGCACTCTCCCAGACACACCTTCTCTGGTCCCCAACTTTCCCTCTCTGTACATCCTTGGCGTCTGAGCTATCTGGATAAAGGCCTCTGTTTATTTCTTCAACTTTTAGATATCCTCACCTGAGGATATGATTTTATTTATTTATTTACTTACTTATTTGAGAGAGAGGAGGGGGAGAGAAATATTGGTGTGAAAGGCAAATCAATTGGTTCCCTTTCCCTATGTACTTCAACCAAGGAGTAAACCTGGGTATATGTCCTGACCAGGAATCAAACCTACCACCTTTTTTTTTTTTTTTTAAGTCATCATTGTTGAAAGTATTATGTATGTCCCCATTCTACCGCCCCCCTCATTGATCCCTTCTAGCCCACCTCCCTCGCCCGAGGCCTTCACCATCCTATTATCTGTGTCCATGGAACCCACCACCAGGGGCAATGCTCCAACCCACTGAGCAACCTTGGCAGAGCTCAACTTTCATATTTTGAACACCTACTAAGTGCCTTGCAGCACATGAAGTCCCAGGTGAAGAACAGTTCCAGCTTCAGGGTGCTTATAAGAGATTAAAACACAAAAACCTACTGTGGGAAGTTTTATTTTGGGACAGGAGCTTGCTAAACAAACATCATTTCCACTGGTGAACCCATAGAAAGCGGGGTATTTTATTTGGGGGACTTAGGAACTGTCCACTATCCTATGTGCTCCCTGCTCCCTGCTGTGAACCCTGGTCCCTGGTGCATGGACTCCTGCTGGTCTCCAGCATCATAAATCTCTTTTATTTAAAAGTAAAATAAGAAGGTGTCATATTTGCAAGGCTTCAGGAAATCATCTGGGCTTTGGCATATTGGCAATTTTGCTCATGTTAGCCCCTGCGTGTCAGGGGCAGGTATAGGAAGGACCCTGGGGTTTAGCCAGAAATTAGAACCCCTCTCTGCTACAAACCCACATTGATGTAAAGACTCAGGAAAAAGCATGAGTCTTTACACCTGCACAGGAAGTGCTTCCAAAAACAAACTTACCCATAGGTGCTGTGGAGGGTTATATATGAAGCATCATCATAACCAGCATTGTCATCACTCTAGTTTTTTGTTTTTGTTTTTTAATTTAAAAAAAATACATTTCATTGATTTTTTACAGAGAGGAAGAGAGAGGGATAGAGAGTTAGAAACATTGATGAGAGAGAATCATCAATCAGCTATCTCTTGCACACCCCCTACTGGGGATGTACCCACAACCATGGTACATGCCCTTGACCGGAATCGAACCCAGGACCTTTCGGTCTGCAGGCCGACGCTCTATCCACTGAGCCAAACTGGTTTCAGCTCATCATTCTTGTTTACAACTATTTCTGTAGCCCAAAAATCCACATTTTCATATGGTCACATTGACAGGCATTCTAATCCCCCCTCCACACAAAATATCACCTGTAGGGAGCCCATACACGCATGTGATTGTTATTTTCCCCTGCCCACTGAGGCAGAAGCCTTTATAAACTTGGTGCAGAAGGTCTGGAAGTGCCTGGCCAGTGTGGCTCAGTGGTTGAGCATCTACCTATGAACCAGGAGGTCACGGTTCAATTCCTGGTTAGGCCACAGGCCCAGGTTTTGGGCTCAATTCCAGTTGGGGAGCATGCAGGAGGCAGCCCATCAAGGATTCTCTCTCATCATTGATGTTTCTATCTCTTTCTCCCCCTCCTTCTCTGAAGTCAATAAAAATCTATTTTAAAAACAGGGTCTGGAAGTGACAGAACATAGAACACAGTTCAGAGAAACCTGGACTTGAATTCTAGTTCTCCCACTTTTAACCATGTAGCCTTAGGAAAGTTACTTTGTTTCTGTGCTTCAGTTTCCTCACCAGTGAACTGGAGCAGCACCCATCTCACCAGGTTCTTCTGAAGATCAAGTGTGTGTCCTATCCCTGTGATTATCAGTGTGATAGCATCTGGCAAGTGTTCAATGAAAGTTGTTGCTAGCACAGTCAGCTGGGAATATTAGTGACTTACCAGAGCAAACTCTGTCTGACCTTGTGGTGAAGAGAATCAAGGAGGCTGATTTCTCTAGCCATGACATGAGCACTGCTACATGTGTGTGAAAGGAATATATTGTTTATGCAGAACTGCAGATAACCCACTCAGACACTGATCACCTCAAAGTTAATGGAGGCCGTTACCTCAGTGAGAGGCACAGCCTATCAACAACCAAGCCCAGTTCCTGGGAGATGTCTCTTCCCCTTAAAGAGATGTCTCTTTTTCAAATTAAAAAAAAAAAATAATAATAATAAAAAAATTTATTTGAGCCAAACTGGCAACATGCTGAGAAGTAAGATTTCAGCTCTCTCTCTCTCTCTCTCTCTCTCTCTCTCTCTCTCTCTCTCTCTATATATATATATATATATATATATATATATATATATATACACATACACCAAGGAGGTGCATATATATATATATATATATATATATATATATATATATATATATATGATTTTTTTACAGAGAGAAAGAGAGAGGGATAGAGAGTCAGTAAATCGATGGAAGAGAAACATCGATCAGTTGCTTCTTGCACACCCCCTACTGGGGATGTGCCCTCAACTAAGGTACATTCCCCTGACTGAATCAAACCTGGGGCCCTTCAGTCCGCAGGCCTACGCTCTATCCACTGAGCCAAACAGGGTTTTGGCCTCAGCTTCCTTTTTACTTCCAAGATTGTTTATATCTTCTGGACATGGACTGAGGAGTTGCTAGATATAGAGTTAAACTGTATAGGTGTGGAAACCCCTTTCACATCCCGCAAGGTCTAGGGTCCTGGTTCTGGAGAAGGCTGCACACAAATGAGAAGAGACTAGGAAAAAATTAATTTGGGAAATGGGGGGGCAGGTGGGAGCCCACCTTTGGTGGGAGGACTACAGCTAGGCTCTTGCCTTGCTATCCCTTTCATTGAGACTATGGGATATACCCATAGCCCTTAGGCAGATAATAGGTGGATTATCATATCAGTAAGGATTTACATGATTATTTGATGAAGAAATTGCCTCAGTTACCATTGTCTCAATTAGATAGGGAGTGGTTGGCTCTGACCTTTCAGAGCTTCAAGGTTGACAAGCCTTCCACATCTTTCTATTAGTGAGAGAATGCTTGGTTTTTGGCAATAGGTCTATTGACTTTTTAAAAAGATAGTGAAGTTAACAATTCATATCAAACTCTTTGAGGTTATTGCTTTATAAATAGAGAAAAATCCACTAGATAGATGATAGATAGATAGATAGATAGATAGATAGATAGATATGAGCCACTTGAATAAAAGTTTCTTTCTATGTAAAAAAACTAAACATCCTAAACAGTGTCTAATGATGCCATAAAGATTATTATCCTCCCTTTCTACTTAAGCGTGCTTTCTCTCTCTCTCTCTCTCTCTCTCTCTCTCTCTCTCTCTCTCTCTCTCACACACACACACACACACACACACACACACAGACACACACACACACACACACACACACCACTTTGTGTCCTCAAATACAGATCCCTACCCAGAAGACTGAGGTCTCTAGATAAGAATTATTTTATTCATAAGAATTCTCCCTGATCTGCTCTCTAACATCATCTTCCCTGTAGGTGGCCACATCAACCCTGCTGTGTCTTTTGCAATGTGTCTCTTTGGACGGATGAAATGGTTCAAATTTCCTTTTTATGTGGGAGCCCAGTTCCTGGGAGCCTTCGTAGGGTCTGCAATCCTCTTTGGTATTTACTATGGTGAGTAAGACCCCTCAGTCCAGAGGTTCAGGAGAACTGGGCATAATTTGGACGTCAGAATTACTTGGAAGAGGTGCAATAAGAATAATAGGAAGCACTACAATTGACAGGCAATTTGAAAAGCTCTAAGTTCTAAATAATGGGACCAACATTATTGTTAGAGAAAATTCATGAAGCCTCTCAGTGAGAATGGTCACAACTTAAAAGAGAGAGCAGAACTTAAAGAAAGCTTATATTTAGGCCCAACCAAGACTACAATGTTAACTTGTGCAAAATAAATAGCTACATAACTTAAATAAATAATCTGATTGGACTGGTCTTGGTTTTCTCTAGAAAAATTAAGGCAATGAACTGTGGTAGGAGAGAGCTGGGGTCGGACTGGCCCTTTGGGGACACCTATATCCCTTGCTCCAAGGGCAACTTCACTATTCCATGACACCCTCAAATTGTGGACTGCTATTAAAATTATGAATTCTGCCTAGAGTAGGTTCAAGTTCCAATATAAAAAATTCCAACAATTCCCCCTACAGATGATTGTTTCCAGGACTCACTGGCTAAGGATTTGGCTCAAATTTTGAATGAACCATTGAGGGCAGCCAGAGCTCTGTGACCTTAACCTGCCATCCTACGGCTTCTCTGGCCATATAAAGTGAAGAAAAGCAAACAGTATGGATCTGCCAAATTAAACCTGAATGACCGTGGTTGGTTGACACCTGGCATAGACCTCCCTCACCCCTTCCCAGAGAATGCTAATGGGCTGAAACTCTATCTTCCTTAGATGGAATTATGTCCTTTGCTGGTGGAAAACTGCTCATTGTGGGAGAAAATGCAACAGCACCCATTTTTGCAACGTACCCAGCTCCGTATCTGTCTTTGGCAAATGCATTTGCAGACCAAGTAAGTATCCATTCAATCAATGGAGAGCTAACTTTGGTGAAGAGACAGGATTTAGTAAGGGAACTGCAGGGGACTGTTATGCACCTGTTAATAAGGAGAGGCTGCGTTTCCAGAGCCAGAGGTCACTGGGTATCACCCAAGCCTTCATGACAGATTTTTGCCTTTGTCAAAGCTGATACCATTAAAAGAGTTTTCTACTTCTCCTTTAATGTATACATTTGATCATATACTACTTGAATTCCAGAAGATAGTGGATAACTGAACATTTCAGCCTCTGTAGGGGCAAATGTGGGTTCCTACATGGTTGTGTCTCTTTTGTGCAAACAATCTAAATGGGGAGACCACAAGAAAAGACATTCTGCCTTCTTCCCAGCCCCTACCCACCCCCCACCCCCAGGTCTTCACTACCTTATTGCCCGTGTCCTTGGGCTACATATATAAGTTCTTTGGTTTATCTCTTCTCAGTCCCCCAACCTCACATTGAGGTATGCCAGTCTTGCTCTCTATCCCTGACATCACTTGCAAGAGCAATCTGTTACATGTCAGAGAATCAGGTCCTGTACTCCTCAAATAAGGAACAGCATGGAACTGTACCTGGCTCAGTATGTGCCAGTAAATAGTTATTAGTAAAAGAATGACTGTCCACTAATTAGATTATATAATATGCTTGAACAATATTTAGAGCTAAGCAATTAGTAATCTTGAGAGAAGCTGGCCCTGAAATGGCCTGGGGCCAGTTCACTCTCCTGGGGGGACAAGGAGGAGAGCATTGCTAAAGGGCTCAGTGGAGAGAGGCTGTCTCTGTGGGAAAGTCATAGGGGCTGAAGGCTTCACTTGGTCACATTCTCGGAACAGAGTTAGAGTGTAGGAAGGGGGCGGTGGGTCCGAATCTCAAGGAACTAAGACATCAGCTTTTTCAGTGCAAGCCCAGGATTGAGAAAGTTGTCTTTCTGGAAAGGGCCTGAATTCACATGAGGAACTTCTAAAGCTCCTCCCACAGCTCTGGACTCCAATGCCATCTTCTTCATTATAAGATACATTGGACTTGTACTGCAGGAAAAGTAGGATCCCTGAGAAACCTTATGATTTTTCCATATTTTAGATTGTTTTCATGGTATGGTTCTCCACTATCCAATGGGTCAAATTGAATAAATAATTTTGTGGGGCTTAAATGCATGTTGCTAAATTACTGCTGAGTTTCTTTTTAAATGTGTGGTACATGTTCAGTTCTATTGGAAAAGCCTGGGAGAATTGACATCATTTCCCTAACATTTGGTATTGTTTGCATTTCTTTTCATTACAAATCTGTTTTTCCCATTTGTTTCTTAATTCTCCTTTTTTTTAATGAATTTTCTTTTTTAAAAAAATATATTTTTATTGATTTTTTACAGAGAGGAAGGGAGAGAGATAAAGAGCTAGAAATGTCAATCAGCTGCCTCTTGCACACCCTCTACCTGTGATATGCCCGCAACCAACGTACATGCCCCTGACTGGAATCGAACCTGGGACCTTTCAGTCCGCAGACCGATGCTCTACCGCTGAGCCAAACCAGTTTCGGCTCTTTAATGAATTTTCTATTCATTTCCTTTGTTCATTTTCTTACTAATATCTCACATTATTCTTCTTGCCAATTTGAATGAGCCTCTTTGTTCATTTTCCCAGCCTGCATCATCTTTCGTTTAGCTGGGTAGTGGTTTAGCAGGAAAGTATATTAAAGTGAGTCTCTGGAGCCTAACTCTCTAGTCCACTGATTGCCATTAATTTTGCAACCTTGGGCAGGTAACTAATCTGTAAAGGCGAATATTACCAGCACATTTGAAAGGGCCCCTGGGAAGGCACATGGGCATTCTTTAATTATTGTCAGCTGAACGCCCTGCTCTGGGAACATGCCTTGCCAAAAGGGCAAGTGTGTTGTCAGCTTAACCTTCATTTCATCACGTGGTGTGGGGAAGTGGCTTTTGATATCTAAATCCAGCCTAGCACTAGGAATGCTCAGGGCCTACTCAAGAATGCAAATAATCTCTTTTGTCTTGACCTTTTGGTGAAATTTCCTGGTATTTGGGGGTATAAAATAAACAGGCTGCATTGGCTCTGGGTCACTGTCTCTCTAGCAGAAAAGGTCAGTGGTCCACCCGGCCCTAGCTTTTCTTTTTTCTCTGTGTCTTGTCTCTTTCTTTTATTTCTCAATCCCCAGCTGCCTCTACTCAGGAAATGGACCTGCTCTCTAGCCAAGCTGGACACAGAAAATAGAAAAAAATAATTACAGCAAGGAGAGTGCTGACCCTGTCTGTGTTGCTCAGTGGCATGGACCTACAAACCAAGAGATTATCAAGTCAGGGCACATGCCTGGGTTGCCAGCTTGATCCTCAGTAGGGAGTGTGCAGGGAGTCAGTCAATCGATGATTCTGTCTGTCTATCCCTCTCCCTTCCTCTCTCTCTAAAATTAAAACAAAAACAAACAAACAGAACACCCTACAACGTATCATTTCATACACACAATTGAAAAAAAAAGAAGAGTGGCACAGTGTGCTCACCAAGTGTATATTAGTTATTACTAGGTTTGTTCTTAACAAGAGGGGCTGGATTTTAAGATGGTAAACAGATTATAGGCTAACCTTCCTGGACATTTTTTATTTCCCCAGGTAATGTCCACCATGTTCCTCCTCCTGGTTGTCTTTGCCCTCTTTGACTCCAAAAACTGGGGAGTCCCCAAAGGCCTAGAGCCCGTTGCCATCGGCCTCCTGATTATTGTCCTTTCTTCCTCTATGGGATTGAACTGTGGCTGTGCCATGAATCCAGCTCGAGACCTGAGTCCCAGGCTTTTCACTGCTTTGGCAGGATGGGGGTTTGATGTCTTCAGGTAAGCAACAATGGTGGGGTGCAGGGGAGAGAAAGATTCATGCAGTGCTTTATCAGGGAGGGCTGTGCTTTGGGTTGGAATCCAGGCGAGTACACACGGGAAGGTGAAGGTCAGGTACATACCCTGGCCATGAGTGTGGAATGTCTCACTGGTGATTTGTGACATGGTGGGGCTGTGTATGTGTGTGGTGTGTGTGAGAGAGAGGCAGGCGGGCAGACACACACACACACTCAGAGAGAGAGAGAGAGAGAGAGAGAGAGAGAGAGAGAGAGAGAGAGAGAGAGGGGTTTCATAGAGATAGTCCTGTCCAAAAAAATTGGTGTATGGTTTTATGTGCAATTTTGATTGTATAACTTGTCTACAGATCTACTTTGTGACAAAGTTGATCTAGATTCTATATCTTTCAATACTACAGGGCTCTTTCTAGGGAATCATGCTAGCTATGCTTCATTCACTATTTCATTCAACAATTCTTCACTGAACTCTTATCTCAGGCTGTGTCATTGAGCTAGGCAAGGATATTTCAAAATTTGCTTAGTCACTAGCCTTGAGCAATGTAATAAGGACTCTGGCAACCCCTAAAACAAAGTTCGGAGGAGTGACTGGGGAAGTTGGGAAAGGCATCACTGAAGAAAGAGCTGGGTTGGGTCTTAAAAAACCCTAGCAGAACAGAGATAAAAGAGAGCCTGTGCACAGGAAATTTTGCAAGACCCTGTGCTGTGAACATCATAGTGTGCTGAGGAAGTATGTCAACAGTCAGTACCTAACTCCCAGGACAAAACCTGCCCATTACTTCCTTCCCACTCCCCCCTATAAAGCCATAGTAACTCATTCCATCCATTTACCACTTCTCTGTATAGGAAAGGAACTTACTTTGGTTCACGAGGAAATACTGAATGTTACACTAACAAGCAATCCAGTCTGCCTGGAAGGGTGCATGAAGAAGGTTGGAAAAGACAAATTATTGACAGACCATAGAGGCCCGACTCCTAAAAAGGAAATCTAGGGGTTTGGCTGCTCCCTATTCTGTAGGTTATAGGGAGCAGCAGAGGAGTTAGGGCAGACATTTGGCATGTTTAGAGCTTCAATTTAGCAAAATTAATCTGACATCATTATATAAAATGGATTAAAAAGGACCTCTCCTTTAGAGGAGCAGCAATCAGTTAGGAAAAAGCCAGGCTTGCTGGTTATCCTCAACCAAAAAGTTCCCAAGAAAACCTTCAAGAGACAGCAGGTCTCCAGAGTGTTCCTGGAGTCCCACCCTTTCAAGTTTCTGTAGCCAAGGTCAGCATCTCAGTAGATACCCTAGCTTGGATCCACACCCTCAGATAAAGCCAAGAACGCCTTCTCCTCAGGCCCTCACTTGCCCCTGTACGGCTAGCAGTGAGGCTGACTGGAAGTGGGGCAGCAGGAGGTCTGACAAGAGCCAGAGTCACCAGACCTTTGCCGACTCTTCCTTTTCCCAGTAAATGTTAGGATGTTTCCCATCGGAGTTCTCTCCATGAATTCACATTAAGATACTAATGATTTGATGAAGAATCTCGGGGTAGTATTATTTTTTTTAAAAAAGTTTACCCAAAGGGATGAATTCCTGATGATTGTACCTTAAGCAATTAACATAGACATTTCTGGCTTCCCCCCAAAATCACAGCATGCAAATGACCCTGTGTACATGTAAGACTTGACCCGGCAGGGAACTACGTGCAAGCTCCTCCATTTATGATATGTGACCCCTGCACAAGGCGCTCGTCTCTGATAGAAGGAGGAGGGTCCATCCAGGGGGAGGAGTACATGCTTCCTGGCAGATATTTTGGACCCCAATCTATGGAATGACAGATTCGCCATAAAATAGTAATGCAAGAAAGGAAATAAAGAGCCTCCTACTCCTTTAAAGCCCTGTGCTTCCCTTAGAAACTTCCATCTGAATTTGGGGTCTTGGGAAAGGGCGCTTCAGGAGGGCAGTTTCGCGCCCTCTCTCATGCAGTAACAGCGACACCTTGTGGCTGTTGTGCTCAGTCTCAGTGCTGTTCTTAAGAGCCTGCATTAATGATCTAAGTCGAGTTATGATGGAAGAGTATTTGTCTGATCCAAGTGGAAGGGACCAAGGGGGACTTGCCCGAAGTCCTTCTATCCTGAGATTAGAACTAGGTCTCGTGAATCCTAGAACAGGTCTCTTGTTTGTGCTCATTTCTTATCAAAATCTGATACAAAGCAAATATGTGTAGTTATTAAGCACACGGATAAGAAGCACAGCCCCGAGTCCTTCCCTTAATGGAATGCTATGAAACCCTCCTGTGCACTCATGTGCTCCTCCTGTTTTCCCTTTCTCCTCCACAGTGTCCTGAATTCTTTTTTTTTTCTATTTCCCTGCTTTTAAAAAGTTTTATCTCAAATGTATAGCTGAAGACCATATATTGTGGGGTTTTGTTTGCTTCTGAGCACTCAAGAGTTACTCACATGGATTTCCTGTCTCCAAAAAAGATGGTGACAATTCACAAAGACAGCTGCTTTCTCACAGAATTATACCCTTAACATAACATTGATATTGAGGATTTCTGAAGGGAAGAAGGAATCAGAGCACAATAGCCTGATCAGAAAATAACTTTAAGCTTAGTTACCTCAAAAAATAAGCACTTAAGTAAATTATAGTTGGTGAGTAATTCGTATTCCACTGCTGATTTTTAAAATTGTTTTCATTGATAAACATTCCTGATTATTTTTGTGGTTGCCCTCACATCACCAATGATGTCCAGGAATCTCCACATCTTCCAATTCATAATCCTCAGGACTCATTGTTTCAATACAAGGAAAGCTCCTGAATAACCAACCTGAACTTTTGTTACATGCCCTCAATTTTGACCGTATTGTAGGACTATGTTTTCTGAAAGGAAAATAAAAAATGGGACATATTTTCTCATAAGTACCAATAGGACAATGGTGGATCACCTGATGTCAGGCGTATTGAATCCAGGTTGCTAAGCTGTGGTGAGTGCCCTTATACTTAGCTCTTGCTGATTGATAAGGGAGCCATGAACATGAGAAAGACTGACTGGTTAGTGAATAACTAGCAGTAATACAAGGAGGAAGGCCACGTGATGTATCACTAATTCCTTGTTTGATTGCAGAGTTGGAAATAACTTCTGGTGGATTCCTGTTGTGGCCCCTATGGTTGGTGCTGCCATTGGAGGCCTGGTCTATATTCTTCTCATTGAAATCCACCACCCAAGCCCGAACCCAGACTTCGAGGCAGAAGCACCGGAGGACAAACTAGAGAAACACGAACTTAGTGTGGTGATGTAGCGGCGTGCTCAGTCCCTGGTTTACAACTGGCTGAGCTGATGTTCTCTTCGGAAAAGATGGCATCCAGTGGCCTATGTTTTCATAAGACTGGGAGGACCTGCCCATTGTTCTGTGCTAGCCAATTGGGACACCTGATTGGAAAAGCATCTGAGTGAAGTTTTGAAAACACTGACCTCTTCTCTACCAGTTCCCCCTGCCCTCAGACAAGTATGGATTGTCTCCTGAAACAGCCTTCTTTCCACCCTGTTTATTTCATTCTTTCCCGTGAATTTTTATTGCTGAGCGAGTACTAATAACTTGAAACTTTGACCTTGGACTTATTTGGATGGTCTCAATTGCATTATCTGTATGAAGCAGCATCACCAAAAACCTTATTTTCAAACCCATAAAGATTACATTCTGAATATCAATATCAACCAAAACTCAACTGAAAAACAAAACAGTGGTTTTAGTTAACATATCCATGAATTAGGGAACTAAAGGGTTAATGTTCTAGTTTTGCCGTGCCACTATTATTTGTAAGTATTAATAGTCTCCAAACCCAGGTATGTAGGAAGCAGTAGAATGCAGCTGGAAAGCATAGGAGAAGGACATTGTGGCATTCAGAAACCTCAGGAGACAAGATAAATTTGGGAAACCAAATGGAATTATTTTAATGGAAACCATTTATCAGATTAATCTCTAGCTCTTTGCATTTTTAGAGGGCACCAATTAATTTCCTGGTCTTTAGTATGTAATAACCTAAAACACAATCATAACCTCAGACATGAAAAATACATCACTCTTTATTTTTAGCTCAAATGTATCTTCCTAATTGCCCATGTAAGGACAAACATTTGACAAGTTAAGTCAATGACTGCACTCGTCCACTCTGCTATGCATGCCCTAGAAGCCAAAATGGAAAGCCATTGGCTCGGGGTCTAATATAATCTTCAGGATGGAAGGTCCCTGGAAATAGCATACCTATTATGCTTTAGATTATACAAAGCACTTTCACACACATGACCTAATTTAATTCTCATAGGGACGGTCTGAGGTAACTGCCCTGCTGCCCCTTTTCAGATATGGAAACAAAATCTCAGGGAAGCCGAGTGAGTGGTCTGGGTCAGGTGGAAAATCAAAACATCCCATGAATCCTGCAGCTGCCAGAATATGTACACCTCCTGGACCTAATTCTCCTGGATCCTAAGATAAAAGGCCTGTGTTGTCTGGTTTTATTTGCTCTGCTCTGAAGGTTTCAAAGGAAAGAGGGAGCGATTTGATCGTATTCGTCATCTGCTGAAAAGCGTCATCAGAAGGCCTTTCCTAGGCCACCATTGGTATTGCTCAGTCTTGATCTCCCCTCCCTGCCAATCCCAAATCTTACATTCAGGAAATTTCCTCTTCCCTTTAAACTCCTCTAATTGATGCCCTTTGGTCAAAAGAGTCTCTGTCAGTTTCAAATACCAGAGAAATTGCTCTACATCAAGTGATGCACCTTCAGTCAAACTTAAAAGCCCAGAATTCTCAGGGGGATCCAGTTTTCCAATTGCTCTGCGATAATAACAGAACAACAGAAAGCTAACGTGAACTGTCTCCGGTGACCCGCATTCTACAATCTACTGACATATGGAGTTTTTCTTCTTCTCTGAAACTACTTGGGTATTTCCTACTTGAAATAAAATTGTGTTTTTTGTTTATAAGTATTAAGACTGCTAAAACTACACTTAGTTCAGAGATGGCCTGTTCCTGACTATAAACTGAGATCTTCTGAGGAGCTTTTTAAAAATATGCCCGGGTGGTCATTTGTAATGCCTGGGGTGATTCTCATGCAGCCAGGGTTGAGCACATTGACTTGGTGAATTATTGGGTCTAAGGCTTCTTTCAGAACCAAATCTGGTGAGGGCCGGGCAGTTCTGGTAGGATTCTCAGCGTCGGGGTCCTCATGGAGTACAGAGCAATGGTTCCCCAAGGTGGGTAGTCTTGCTTCCTTCCCACTTCCACCCACCATTCGTGCAAGGAGACATTTGTCAATTCCTGGAGAGATTTTTGGTTGTCTGCCTGGGAAAGGGGTGTTACTGGCATATGGTGGGTAGAGGTCTGGGATACTACTCAACAATGCACAGGACACCCCAGGCCCCCACTCCCTGCAATAAAGAATTATTCAGCCCAAAATGTTTACAGTGTGGAGGTTGAGAGACTCTGGAGTCAAGAAAAGGTGAGGAGAGGAGTAAGACTATGTTGAAATACTATTCCCTGATTCCAGTTCTGCCAAAAACAGATGCCAAACAAGTCGAGAACAGACCCTGGGGGTGGATTATAGAGCAGGAGACAACCCAACATTTGAGTTTTCAGATTGGATTGTGGAATCTATGATCCATGCAGGTGTTCATTATACACTCCTTGGTGATTAATGACTAGGATTACGAAGAGGAAATGTACACTTATGAAAATCAACTCCAGGAAGGTTTTTAAATGGGGGGGGGGGGGAGGGCGCGAAAAAGTCCTTTTGTTCCAGATGCTCACACACAAGTCCTCCCCTCCCCCACCTTACAAGTGGGTTTGTCTGTGTCAGGTTCTTTTTTTTGGGGGGTGCGGGGGGGGGGGAGTTAACACACACACAGGCACACACACACACACAAGCCAGAAATCTTGGCACATGCCTTTGACCAGAATCAAACCTCGAACCCTTCAGTCCACAGGCTGACGCTCTATCTATTGAGCCAAACCAGCTAGGGCTGTGTCAGGATCTTATCTAAGAGAAGATCTATCATGTGGAATGACTCCTTATCAGAAGTGAATTATAATAGATACAACGAACCTACTTGTTAAATAGACCCTTTAGGAGCTAAAATTGCAGCATGCCCCCCTTGCTCTCTTCCTTGTCATCCCTAAATCTTAATAGAAACATTTATCTTAATGCCAAAAAATAGAACTTATGATTTTCCAACCAGTTGTGATCTCAGGGCATGTCAAAGCTTATAGGACTTTTCTAAGCAGTAAGAGCCAGAGTTAATATCAAATGTTGAACAGGATAAGTGGAGTATAAATGTCACTTTTAAAATCTGATCCTTAACAAAAAAAAAAAGTATTTCCTTCCAATTGCTTTACACACACACACACACTTGTCTAATTTAGAGGTATGTCAGTGCTCAAAAATGTCATCATGGAAAAAGAATGACCACTTCCAATTACAGAACCTATTGTAACACATAAAAACATGTGGTAACCCACAAGTAACAAGTAAACCACCAGATCTGCTGTAAACAGAGAAAAGGTGGGTAAGGGGGTGGGAGTTTCATTCTGCCTATGAGATCATCTTATACTGCATGCCCCCCAACCCAAGACAGCCTCTGGGAGGTCTCTGAAGAGAAACTGTAGGGTGGGGGGTCTTCAGAATTTAAAAACACTTTTACAATTTGAAAAATATTGATAAGTTGTTGAACATTTTTTTTGTAGTTGTATTTTTTATTATTTTTTCTCATTTTTTTAATTAAAGTATTATATGTGTACATACCTTACCAATCCCCCCACCCTCACTCCCATACATGCCCTCCCTCCCCAGAGTTTTTCGTCCATTGGTTATGCTTATATGCATGCATACAAGTCCTTTGGTTGATTTCTTATCTCCCCCATTGAACATTTTTATAAAGGTTTCAAGGATAGAACATATCAAAAGCCATGTTCAACCCCAAGTAGTAGTCTAGGTTTCTTAATAAATAAATTAAAATTTTTATACAGAATTAATCAACCCACAAAACATTAAGCACAAAGAAATGTATGTCAATTCTCAAACTGGGACTGTAGGTAAGTCTATACAAATAAATAGGCAGGCAGAGCAATTCACCAAGTCCCAGCCTCTTTCTTGTGGCTGGAATGGCGTAGTTCTTATTCAGGAGAAACTTTCTCTAGATTAATGAAAGGAGAAACCCCTTGTAACTAAATATGAGTAAATGAACGGAATTACTTGAGAGAATCCATGTAGTGATGTGTGGGTTCTATCAATCACAATTCAATTCCATCTCCCTCCAGTATCACATATCTTTTGGGGCTTGGGGCACTTTTGCCTTCTAGGAAATAACCTCACATCCCCCTCTCCCCCCCTACACACACACATGTTATAAATTATATATTTTTGCACGTGGTGCGGAGGGGGGTGTTCCCTCAGCCCAGCCTGCACCCTCTCCAATCTGGGACCCCTTGGGGGATGTCTAGCTGGTGGTGGGATGGGGCCTAAACCAGCAATTGGACATCTCTCGCAACACCACTGGCTCCTAACCACTCGCCTGCCTGCCTGCCTGATCACCCCTAACCATCTTTGCCTGCAGGCCTGATGCTCCTAACTGCTCCCCTGCCTGCCTGACTGCCCCTAATTTTCTCTTCCTACTGTCCTGATCACCCCTAACTGCCCTCCCCTGCCAGCCTGACCATCTATAACCACCTCTTCCTCAGCCCCCACCACCTTGGCTTTGTCCTGAAGGACATCTAGAAGATGTTGGGTCTAATTAGCATATTACCCTTTTATTAGTATAGATCTGTGGTGAGCAAACTGCTGTTCGAGAGCCACATGTGGCTCTTTGGCCCCTTGAGTGTGGCTCTTTGGCCCCTTGAGTGTGGCCTGGGCGAGTCTATTTTGAAGAAGTGGCATTAGAAAAAGTTTAAGTTTAAAAAATTTGGCTCTCAAAAGAGATTTCAATTGTTGTACTGTTGATATTTGGCTCTGTTGACTAATGAGTTTGCAGACCACTGGTATAGATAATGGCCCTGCCTCCTGCTTCCTTCCCATAGCATGCCCCCCAGTGTCAGAGCCCAGTCACACAGTGGCCTTTTCTTCCTGTCCCTCAACTCCCTGCCTGTATGGCCTCAGGAAATAGAACCCAGGGAAGATGAAACCAGAGGTAGGGATAGAGATAGAGGAGAGCTCTGGGGGTCCTGGAGGCTGTGGGGGTCCAGGGGGTCCAGAGGCCAAGCCCCAGGCCATGGGGATCCTCCACATCCTCCACCTCCTTGTGAAGCACCCAGTAGAAGAAGGGATTTCCTGAGCTTCTGAGAAGAAAGCAAGGGGTACTGGAGCCTGGGCATCATAAGCAACAGAGACCCTGCACTGTGTTAACACATCGTTCTTGTGTACTATCTCAGTTTACAAAGCACGTTCACAGCTAGTATCTGATAAGAGTCTTTGAACAGACCAGCAAGTAGACTATTGTCCCCATTTAGAGATGAGAAAACTGAGTCTCACAGGCCTAAGAGCTTTGCACCCAGTTCCAGAGTGAACAGTGGCAGAGGTGGAATACAAATCACATGGCTAAGAGTGACCAACAGTCCCAATTTGCTTGGGATCCAGGGATTTTCTGGGGTGTGTGAGGCCGGCGCTAAAGTCAGAAAGAGTTGGTCACCCTACATCTTGAGTCAAGACCCACACACCTCCCAGCACGGTGCCAATTAACATATACTGGCAGAGAAAATAGTATCATGGGAGTACAGTAATATAATGGACTCTCCACCCAGCTGCAGCAGTTACCAATGTATGGCCAATACTGTTTCCTCTGTGCCCCTCTCTGTCTCCCTACTAACCTGGGATTATTTGTTGAAGCAAATCCCAGGCATGCTGTCATTGTATTCATGAATATTTAATATATATCTAAAAGATAAGAATTCTTTAAAAATATTAGCATCACACACAAAAAAATAATTATCAATGGTGTCTTAATATCATCAAAATCCAGTCACAGTTCATCCACCCAGTAAGACTGTCCTTTAACTCTTGCGAATAACTGCATGGACTGTGAATATGGGAGACAGGTGATTTACTCTGATGTCCAGTTCCTCAGGACAACATTGGGCTTTTGTAGTACTAATTTATCTGTGTTTTGTACTTTGTATTAGAGTCTTCTTTAAGAGTTTTGCAAAATATTTTCATTTTTACAACAAAAGGAAAATGCATGTGCCCACTGTTACTAAAAGTACCCATCTGGCAGGAATGAAATTATGTCTAGGAAGGGAGGAAGCCTCAAATGTACTTGAAATTGTGAGAAAGGTCTAATACTACATTAAAAAAATGCATGCTCTACAAAATGCTCACATTTTAAAAGCTAAAATGCACTGTTAAAAGAAATCCAAAAATTTTTAAACAGCCATACAGCCCTCTCTGTATGTGAAACTCTGTGGCTGATTAAGGTAAGTGGATATCTAAAAATTTCTAAGCTATGATAATCTTTAGGAGTGGTGTTTATTTGATATTTCTTATTTATTTATTTATTTATTTATTTATTTATACTATTTTACCCAAAGACTTCAGACTTTTGAAAATAAAAGCAAATAAGAAGTACCATAATACAGCCCAACTTTTGCATAAAGGAAGTCACCTCTACTAAAATATTTTTGTGTATTTTTTAATATGTTTTTATTGATTTTTTTTTTTAGAGAGGGATAGAGAAATAGAAACACTGATGAGAGAGGAACATCATTGATCGACTGCCTCCTGTATGCACCCACACTGGGGATCAAGACTACAACCATGTGCCCTGACAGGGAATTGAACTGGTATCCTCTTGGTTCCTGGGTCAATTGCTGTGTTACACTGGCTGAGCTGAAAGGGGGTTTAGATGGCCCTCAGCTGGCTTATCTCATCTAATAAGATGCTGATACAATAGATGAGATAGCCACAAAGATCTTTGAGGGTGAAGGGAAAGGTTGGGCCATGCTTTGCCCATATGGGAGTCTAATTTTAGCCTGGGGCCAAGGCCAGGGAACAGGTGTTTTGTTGCTGAATCACTGAGCAAGACCGTGAAGGGAGTCTGTGCATCACAGGTTGAAGGCTGTGTGGCTAGTGCTCAAGAGGTCAGGGTCTGGAGATAGCCAGATTGAATTCTGATTCATTGCTGCATAACTATGAGACCCTCTGAGCCCATGAAATGGGAACAATATTGGCAAATGCTTTCTATAGATTGTTGAAAATATTAAGAAAATAGCTGTGAAACATTGAACATAGTGCCTGGAATTTACTTCCCTGAGAATTACTTTCATCTAATTCTATCATTATTTCATATTTATGTACTCAGCTTTAAAGCTGCTTTGCCAACATTAAAAAAAACAAAACAAAAAACCTGAAGAAAAACCATGTACATTTGCTGACATTTAAATAATCCAATTTGTGAGACAGACTTAGCTTTGACAATTCTCTTAATATACTCTGTTGCAAAGAACACCATGCTGCCCAAACCGGTTTGACTCAGTGAATAGAGCGTTTGCTTGCGGACTGAAAGGTCCTAGGTTTGATTCTGGTCAAGGGCATGTACCTTGGTTGCGGGCACATCCCCAGTAGGGTGACCAATGATTCTCTATCATTGATGTTTCTAACTCTCTATCCCTCTGTCTTCCTCTCTGTAAAAAAAAATCAATAAAATACATTAAAAGAGAGAGAGAGAGAGAGAGAGAGAGAGAGAGAGAGAGAGAGAGAGAGAGAGAGAGAATATGAATGCCATGCTTAGTTCCTAAATTACAGTGCTTTGATTTTGGTGAATCCATGTAAGGTTTCTGGCCCACAGAACTGTAAGTAAATAAAACATTGTTGTTTTAGGCTGCTAGGTATGTGCTAGGTTGTTGTAAAAGCTGAACAAACTAATAGAGATGATAACACTCCCAAAGCAATCTTGAAAAAGAACGAAGTTAGAGGACTTTCACTTCCAGGTTTTAAAACTTAGTAAAAAGCTGCAGTAATCAAGACAGTGTGGATAAGGATAGACATGTAACAATAGAATAGAATTGAGAGTCTAAAGATAAACC
Organism: Pipistrellus kuhlii; assembly: GCF_014108245.1. NCBI lineage: Eukaryota > Metazoa > Chordata > Mammalia > Chiroptera > Vespertilionidae > Pipistrellus > Pipistrellus kuhlii. The sequence continues at coordinate 39,506,116 of NW_023425404.1, read as the reverse complement.
TTTGCATTTATAGTCTAATGATTTTTACAAGGGTGCCTAGACAATTCCTTGGCCTTTTCAATAGGTTGTGCTGGAACAACTAGATAACCATTTAAGATTGAATTTGGATCCATAGCTTAAACATGTACAAATGTCCTATCTAATAAAAGAGTAATATGCAAATTGACCATCACTCCAACACACAAAATGGCTTCCCCCATGTGGTCAATGATGGCTGTCCTCATGTGGACACAAGATGGCCACCACAAGATGGCTAGGAAGGGAGGGAAGTTGGAAGGGATCAGGCCTGAAAGGGAGGGTAGTTGTAGGTGATCAGGCCTGCAGGGGAGGACAGTTAGGGGTGAACGCCCTGTAGAGGAGGGAAGTTGGGGGTGACCAGGCCAGCAGGGAAGGGCAGTTTAGGGGACCCAGACCTGCAGGGAAAGGCAGTTAGGGGGGACCAGGCCTGCAGGGGAGGGCAGTTATGGGCAATCAGGCTGGCAGGGGAGCATTTAGGGGGTGATCAGGCTGCAGGCAGAAGTGGTTAAGGGCAATCAGGAAAGCAAGCAGGCAAGCAGTTGGGAGCCAGGAGTCCTGGATTGTGAGAAAGAGGTCCGACTGCCCATTTAGGCCCTATCCAAGTAGGATTGGGCCTAAATGGGCAGTTGGACATCCCTTAAGGGGTTCCAGATTGGACAGGGTGCATGCAGGGCCAAAGGACACCCCCCAATCCCGTGCACGAATTTCATGCACTTGGCCTCTAGCTAATTCATAATTGATCAAAGACTTAAATGGAAGAGCTAAAACTATAAAACTCTTAAAAGAAAACATAGGCATAAATCTTTATGAGCTTGGGTTAGACAATAGTTTGCACCAAAAGGATAATCAACAAAAGAAAAAAATAGATAAATTAGACTTTCTGGAAATTAAATTTTGTGTTTTGAAGACACAATAAAGAAAGTGTAAAGAATCTACAGAATGTGTGAAAATATTTTAAAACATATATCTGATAAGGAGATTGTATCATAAGAACTATTACAACTCAACAATAAAAGGACAAATAACTCAATTTAAAAATGAGCAAACGCATTAAATAGACATTTCTCTAAAGAAGATAATATGCACAAAGAAATATGCTCAAAATAATTAGTCATTAGGAGATGCAAATCAAAGCCACAGTGAAATGCTACCTCCCACCTACTTGGATGGCTGTAATAGAAAATAGGGACAAATAACCACCATGGATAAGGCTCCTTTATATATTGAATCCTTTATATATTGCTGATGGGAATATAAAATGGTGCAACTACTTTGAAAAACAGAGTGACCATATGATCTAACAATTCCATGCTTAGTTCTGTATCTAAAGCACATGTGTCAAACACAAGGCCATCGGGCCAAATCTGTCCCTCCAGGCCTTGCAATGTGGCCCGCACCGCGCTGTCATCACTGCGCTCCACTGCGTTTCCATCATAATGACAGTTTATGACTGTTCAGTAAACCATTCGGCCCACGATTTAGGCTGGATTTTAGATTTTGGCCCCTTCTCTGATTGAGTTCGACACCCCTAATCTAAAGGGTTGAAAACGCATGCCCATAAAAAAGCGTGTATATGAATGCTCATAGCATTATTTATAACAGCCAACAACAACAACAAAAAAAAAAAAAAAAAAAAAAAAAAACCACACCAAATGCCCTTCATTTGATGAATGGATAAATAAATGTTGTACCTTCCTGCAATGAAAATCATTTAGCAGCTAAAAGGAATGAAATACATTCCTTGAAAACAATTTGCTAAGTATGAGAAATCAGACACGAAAGACCATATAGAGTATAATTGCATTTACATGAAATGTCCAAAAATAGACAAATCTATAGAGACAGAATGTAGACTTTTCAGCTGCTAGTTGACAGGGGTAAGGGGAGAGGAAGTAGGGCTGGGGGGCGGTGACTGCTAATAGTTCCCAGGTTTCTTTTGGTGATGCTGAAAATGTCCTGGAATCAGATGTACAACTCTGTGAATAATCTACAAACCACTGAATTATATACCTTTAAAAGAAAAAATTTTATGGCATATCTTTCAATAAAAAAGAATGTTATAAGCATTTGAAGAACAATATGGGAGCACTTAGTGATAGTAAATATGTGTATCCCTACAACTGAGAAATCTCACTTCTGTCTATATACTTCTGATAACCAGATTCATAGTGGCATATGCATGAGGACGTTTATTGTTGCCTTTGACAGCGGAATGTCAGAAACAACCTAAATGTCCATCACGAGGATTGCTCATTGAAATGTGATTGGTTACTTACTATCAGACACCATGCAGCAGTTAGCAGCAATGAGCCAGATAAGCATCCCATGCTATAAATAGATCATAAAAACAGTATTGAGTTGAAATAAAAGGAAACAGAACAAGACTCAGCAAGTACCATTTATGTAAATTGAAAATACATAAATACAATATATTTTTCAATGATGCATGCAAATGCAGGCAGATAGCATCTTAGAATGGCTAACAGTAGTAAGAGTGGGAACTGGGAGTAAAAGCCTAGGATGAGGGAGGAAAATCTATTCCATATATATGTAAAAGCCTAAGCGACCATCTGACTGGTAGCTATGACATGCAATGACAGCAGGGGGCAGACGCTCAACACAGGAGCCGCTGAGCTGTGGTGGCTTGGCAGCTGTGGTTCTCAGGTGATGCATCTGGAACCAGAGAGGAGGGAGCCTGACTTTGGGGTGCATCACCTGAGAACTGCTCTCTCACAATCCAGGACCCCTCGGGGGATATTAGAGAGCCAGTTTCAACCCAATCCCCACAAGGTAGGGCAAGGGACCCCACCTGCTGGAGAGACCCTGCTCACTCTGCAGATGCCCTTCAAGCTGCAGCATTGCTCCTGGTGAGGTCAGCTGTGGGGGACCGAAGGAGGTTGTCTCCCAGGAGTGTCCAGCCCATCTTGCCCAGTCCTGCCCTGCCCTGCCGGCCACCTTCTAATTAATTTCCTTTCAATGTGCACGAATCCATACAACAGGTCACTAGTAATAAAATAAAATAGAAGCAAAGCCAAGAACATGAAAATGTTGATAATGTGCTATGACTAAGAAGTATGAATAACTCAACTCTCTGACCCAAGGTCCAAAGAGAGAAAGAGAAGGGGGAGGGCAAAAAGAAGGTTGGGTGGGGAGGAGAGGAGGGTGGAAAGAAGGCAGTTCAGATACACCCCAACACTTTAACAGACTGTCTCCAGGTGGTGGAATTGTGGTGAGGTTTATTTCTCCATCTCCTTCAAAACACTCTTTAAAAAATATTTTTTTAGTTTTAAAATATTTTTTAAAATGACAAAAGTCTTAGATGACTTTTGAATGACATTTAAGGGCACCTTGATGCTACAGGCAGCCAGAGAATTACAACCAGTAATCCTGGAGTCATCAACGTGGATTTAAAATGACTGCCTTGTGCAGCTGATCGATGACTCTCTCTCATTGATGTTTCTAACTCTCTATCTCTATCCCTTCCTCTCTGTAAAAAATCAATAAAATATATTTAAAAACAAAAACAAAAACAAAAAACCAATAAAATGACTGCCTTGTGAAGTGTAACCCACCACTGCCTCTCCCTGTTCTTACCAGGTCTGTTCTAGCCTTCCATTGACATTTTGAGCACTCAGAGAGTCACCAGTGACCCAGATCCCATTCAGTTGTAATCACATATGGTCATCCCACTGGAAAAAAAAAGGGGGGGGGGCATCTAATAGGTTTCTGAATGCCCAGAAATCAATAAGAGATGGGCTCTCCAGAGTTTAATTCAGGACTGGTTGGAAGAACTGGATGGGATGAGCAAGAGTCGGGAATCTTGTAGATTCTCCTACGAGATTTCTTCTTACCATGCTTGGCTCTCTGTGGGAGCAGCACAGTCGCCCCCACTGCTGGGACCACCTAATACTACTTATAGATTCAACTCTTATCCAAGATCTGGTACTTCCCATTTTGGAGGGGATATAAGAATCCCTGGCTTGGTACTGTCTGGTTACTATGTTAGGCTTGTGCATGGTTCTATGACTTGGTACCCAACTCCTCGCTACTATGATTTAGCTGTTCTTCCCTTCCCGGTGCCTTAGTTTCCCATCATAAGGGTTCTCTCCTATTTCTCCAAGTCCTGTTCTCTAAGCCTAGATCCCATGACTTCCTGATGTTAAATAGTTTCCTGGCTCAGCTAAATGAGATCTGGGTCTCACCCAGCTCACTCCTAGACCCATGCAAAATATGGCAGGAACATATAGAGTGACCCCAATGGGTCTGTCCGATGGTGGTTGGAGCCCCAATGAGTTGAGCTATGTGAAACATGCTAGGTCCACAAAAGGTTTAAGTTGGGGTGGAGACATATTTTAACCAATGTTTGAAGCATGAAGAACAAAAAAAGGGATATGCCCACAGCTTTGGGCAGATGGTCAATGTTAACAGATGGCAGAGAGAAAGCAGCACTATTTTTATTTTTGCTACATTCTTCAACACAGTGCCATAAGACGAGGGATAGGCATGTGTTGTTCAAATTTTCAGATAAGTGAAAAGAAAGAGGTCAGATTTAGAAACTACAGATTGAGTAACAGCTTGTCATTACAATAATAAAACAATAACAATAATGGAAACCAACATGTATTGAGTCATTGCATGCTGGGCATGGTGCTGTGTGCTCTCCATATATCATTGCATTTTCATTATCAGATCAAATTCTCAAAGAAAGTATTATTATTCTCATTTTACAGATGAAGAGACTGAGGCTCTGAGAAGTTGGCTCACTTGCCTTAGTTCACAATAAAAATATCCATATTTCAACTCAGGTGTGTTTGATAGCCAAGCCTGGGCTCATCAAATTTTAAATCAAATTGTTGCTGATTGTGTAGGAAGTAATGTGTGTTCACTAGGAGACTATGAGTTGATTGAAAGCCAGTGTGTCAGACTATATTTGAACCACATTTTTTTTTAAAAGTTTTACCCAGAAAATTCAGGGGAAAGCTAGAGACCAAGTATTCCTTGACTTAAGCAAGGCAAATTCTCTGTAATGTTATTGTGAATCAAAAGAAGAAAAGCAGCCTCATGGACAACAGATTAGACAGATTTCTAGCTGGAATGATCACTTCCTAAAAGTATTGCTCAATCAAAAGAGCAAACCTGCCAAGACCGGTTTGGCTCAGTGGATAGAGCGTCGGCCTGTGGACTCAAGGGTCCCGGGTTCAATTCCAGTCAAGGGCATGTACCTGGGTTGTGGGCACATCCCCAGTAGGGGGTGTGCAGGAGGCGGCTAATCGATGTTTCTCTCTCATCAATGTTTCTAACTTTCTATCCCTCTCCCTTCCTCTCTGTAAAAAATCAATAAAATATATTTTTAAAAAAAGAGCAAACCTGCCTAGCAGATATTTATCGCCCTTCCTTAGGACTCTGAACTTGCCTAGCCCCATTCAACAATTTTGTCAATAACCTGAATAAAATATGCCAAGTTGCAGGGGACACAAGGGATAATGATTTTATTGGATGACAGATTTGAATAGATTGTATAACTAAAATGACCATTTCCTAAAAATGTTGCTCAATTAATAATGTATCTGAATCCACTCAGGAGAGGGTTAGTGCCTGCAAACAGACTGAATTTGCCTGGTCCTATTCAACAATTCTATCAATGATTTGGATAAATGTGTAGGGCATGTTTGCCAAGTTGCAGAGAACATGAGAGATAATTGTTATATTTTAGGTGGCAGAACTCAAATCTTTTCTAAAAATCTCATCGAGCTGGAATGATATCACAGCAGAGAAGATGAAATTATGAGGAAAAAAATATAAAAATCCTTTATTTAGGTCTGTAATACCACTTGGAGAGAACTAGCCAAACAGCCACTCTGTGATCTCTGTGATGAATGCCAGGGACTTAGAGTTTGCTGCACATCCCATCTGTGGCAGGATGCCTGAAGGTAAGCAAGCCCGGGACAGTGGGAGTAGTGTGGGGATAAAGGAGGCACCACTGCTTCCAGATGAGACAGATGAATTTTGTTCTGGGAATATGTTTTGAGTTATCTATAGCTATATAACAAACCTCTCAGATGTAGTGGCTTAAACAACCATATTCTTATCTCTCACGATTCTGTGTGCTGGCTGGGCTCAGGGGGGTGAACTGTTGGCTTGGTTTGGAAGCAGTCCTGGGCAGGGCATCCATGATGGCTCTCACTCTCAGAGCTGACCTCTCAATTCTCCAAGTGACATCTCACCCTCTAGGGTTTCCTCTCCAGCAGGGTCGCTAAACTCACATTGTGGTTAGCTTCCAAGGGCACAGCCATAACATTTATTTAAAGCTTAGGAGCCAAAGTGGGACAAAGGACAGCCAAAATTCAGTGTGGGACAAACTAACTACACAAGGACATTGCATAGCAGAAGCTGTCATTTAGGAGGCCATCCTTGGAGCCTATCAGAAAAAGACAACCAGGTTTATAATAAATTCTATATAATAAAAGCCCAGCAACCATAACGGTGTAACAACCACAATGACTGCTCAACCAGTCGCTATGAGGTGCATTGACCACCTTTCGGTCCCTCCCCTGACTCACAGGCTCCAATCATAGCATGGTGAACAGGAAACCACAGGGAACCAGGTGGGTGGTGGCAGGGTGGGATTGGGGACTGATGAGTAGGCGGCATGGCCGACCTCTTGGTTCATCCCCCCCACCCCCCAACCCCCAGTCCGCAGGCTCTGATCACAACATGGTGAATGGGGAACTGGGTGGATGGTGGCAAGGTGGGGCTGGGGACTGGCAAGCAGGCAGAAGATGGCCCTGATCGCAGGCTAGGCCTAGGGACCCTACCTGCGCATGATTTCATGAGCTGGGCCTCTAGTTATATTATAAAATTATTGTATAATGTGAAAGACTTACATAAACCTGGGAATTTTAACACAGTCCTGATTATGTTTTATAGATTCACATGAGTTGTTTTCAAATTCTTAAAGGACTGGGTAGAGGGGAGGGATTATTAATATACTTAAGAGTATATTAGTATACACTGAGTTGCCAGATTATTATGATCTCTGAACGCATAATAATCTGGCCACTCAGTGTATATAGACTGACCACAGAGTTGGGATTTTAAAATAAGGTTTTTCCATGTATAAGAACTGCATTGTGGGTAGTTAGAAAGAAGCAGAGTTACTAGCCAGAGGTTTGGGCCATTATATCCTGGTCCCTTAACATATCAAGATTTGCAAGCTTTCCCTTATACATAAGTACACTGAGTGGCCAGATTACTATGTGTTCAGAGATCATAATAATCTGGCCACACTGTGTTTAACTCCAGGGAACAAAATGTGTACTAGAAGTAGGTTTTAGCACAGCCACTGAGTGCCCAGTTGTCTGGGGGGATGCAGAGAGGTTTCTGTCTGAGCAAAAAATCCTACTAGATGGTCTCTCAGGCCCCTTTCCCTCTTGAAATCTCAGCTTCTAATTACAGGTCTCCTTCTGGTATTAATTATTTCTTGGTGTGAAACCTATCTCCTCAGCCAGGTTTTAAATTGGAGGAGCTGGATAAAGGAATAAAGAGATTTCTGGACTAGTGTTTGGTCTTAGCTCTGTCAACAGCCAGCTGCTCTGTGGCTTCGTGTGGGTAAGTCATTTAATGTCCCTGGGCCTCAATTGCTTCATCTGGAAAAGGAGGGGATTGAATTCTAACCCCCATCCTAGTGCAGCAAGAATAAGAAAATTTGGACCTACAATGGCACAGGATAAAATGGAAATGAAAATAGATAAAGTCCTTTAGATATTGCCTGGCCTGTTGTACTTAATGTTAGCACTCATTTTTTTCTTTCTTTTCTCTCTCTCAAATCAATAAGTTTTTAAAACAATCTTTATTATTGAAAGTATCACATATGTCCCCCTTTTCCCCCCATCAACCCCCTCCAGTCCCACCTCCACCCCCGTCTCAGCTCATTATTTTCATGATGATTATTATTATAGTGTTTTCTGGATCTATGACTTCCATGTATACAATAAAATCTCGAGTTACTTTAGACCTTCACTTTGTTTGCTTTGCTCAGTGGTGATCAGAAAGTGACTCATAATCATTTCTAGTCTAAGTCTCCTCAACAAGTAACCAGGAGCCCACTTTGACCTTGTATAGGGCACACCTTTGATAAATAATTGAATTAAACCTGAAATCTTTTGAGCAACAAAATGTTCTCTTGCTCCATGTCCAGCAGAGGGAGCCAAAGAAAGGGGATAAATTCTTTAGTTGGTAGGTAGGGAACACAGTAAGATGGAAGATCAGGGGCTTTTAGAGGTCCCATCATTCACTGTCCCCCTTATACTCCCCTCCTTTTACAGGCTGTGAAACTGAGGCCAAGAGAGGAAAGGGAATGTCCCAAGGTTACCAACTAATAAGTGGTAAGATCCTCAGAAAATAAAATAAAAAGAAGTCTGTATTCTTAATCCATATCCTTGGGTCTTTGACCCATGGTCCTTTTGACAATCCATGTCATTTTTTTGTTCTTCAAGGAAATCAGTTGTAGATAACTGACCTCGACATTCACTTCTCCTTCCTTATCTGACAGCGTAGGCATTGGGTTTGAATCTTGACTCTGCTCCTAGCTAACTGTGTGACCATGGGCAAGTTACACAGCCTCCCAAAGAGTCAGAATCATGTTTTTAAAGTGGCTATAAATAATTATAGTTATTTCAAAGGGTTGCTGGGAGGATTAAATAAAATGATGTAATGTGAAATGCCTTACTAGATGTAAACACCTACCTTTGTCAAGAAGAAATGGTTTTATCTAAATGAACTGAACCTGGATAACACAGGTCTCAAACTCAGACCTGTGTCAGATGCTTCCAGGAGCCAGACATTTAAATAAAGCTGAGGGCAAGGAGCTCCTGGCCCTCAGAGTTCATGGCCCTGGGAGGCAATCAACCTTCACTAAAGGGAAAAACAAGTCCAATGTTGCCAGGTTTTCCAAAATGTCAAGAGAAGTGGACATCTGGGTTTTTATGTGTAAATTTCTGTTTTTAAAAAATAAGTGCGCAGACCAAATAAAACCCAGGCCAGCAGCTTGTTATGCCTGCTTTCACAGCTAATTTTAGGCTCCATATGCAGGCAGACAGCAATATAGAGCTGAGAAACTCAGCCCAAAAATTCAGGAGAAGTATCTCTCTCGTTTGGAAGGAATGTGCCAATAATATAAGCCCACAGAATTGTTTTGCCAAGGGCCTTACTCAGCAAACACATTGAACTTCTGGGGATTATTTTGCAATATCTAGAATATCCTCCAAGTTTCCTCGAATACTTTAGGGTTTTCTGCCCACTCCATGTCTGATGCCACTGTCTCCCAGCTTGAATATATATTATATATCCCACACTGATGTGTTTTTTTCTTTACAAGGCAGAAAATAACATTTTGTGACTTTATATATAGCATTCATTTTTACTTAACAGCTACCTTCTTTAGATATTTATTGAAAAGAAGTTCATTGTAAGTAACAGCTAGATTGGGGAAGAGGGACTGAGAGTCTAGAAATTTTTAGACCAAACTTCTAATACACATCCTATATAATAAAAGGCTAATATGCAAATAGACTGAATGGCAGAACAACCAGAACAACTGAACAACCATTCCCTATGACATGCACTGAACACAAAGGGGCATGTGTGGTACATGGCGGGCCTTGGCTGTGGCGGGATGGTGGAGAATGTGAGCAGGGGCACCAGACCAAAGTGGGGTGCTAGTCACTGTCACTGGGGTGAGCCTCTGGTAGTTACTGAAAATTCTTTGCTCCCTCGCACTGTGGTTCCCCCCAGAACTTGCATCTGCTGCCAGTGCTGGTCCCACTCACACCCAGTGCTGGTGCTGAAGCCACCACTTGCACCCACTGCCAGTGTGTGATGCCAGTCTCTCGATCACTTGGCACCATCAGCGAGTGCGAGCAGTGGCTGTCAGCCCTGATCGCCCCTGAGGGCTTCTCCAACTCCCCTTGCCCCTGAGGAGCGATCGGGGCAGCAGTTGCCATTCACGCCTGCTGATGGCACCAGCCCTGCTCCCACCCACTGCTGGTGCTGGCCCCAGTCTCTCTGGGAGTGCTGGCAGTGGGAGTGGGGCTGCTGGCAGACAGGAGACTTGGGGCCGAGGTAGGAGGGGCCAGGTGAGGACGCAAAGGATGGGCTGAGACCTGCTCCTGTGCCTATCGCAGCCTCATAGCCCACAGTTCCTTTAAAGGTGCATGAATTCGTGAACTGGGTCCCTAGTTATAGAATAAAAACCAACTGTGTTCCAGTCCAAGAAGAAAAATAAATTACAAGCAAGTCAGAATAGGAAAAATAAAATAAAATGTTAAAATGAAAAGGCAAGGTCAGGGGAATGGGAGGAAAGTAGTAGAATAGTTCAATCCCAACTTCTTAAAGATCTTTGAGGTGTGTGTGTGTGTGTGTGTGTGTGTGTGTGTGTGTTTCTTTGAGTAGTTTTTACTTCTCTACATAGCAAACTGAAGCCCTGCGGTTTATGCTTGACTTCCATAGGGCCTCTCCACTACTTCCTTTGTGGAAAGAAGGGCTGGTTGGACAACATGTTCATTTTTTATTGTTTCATTACTTGCAAAATGTTCTTGAGCAAACTCAGCTTGATGGGTTAGTGTACAGGTTGGTGTGTTTCAAACCATCCCTTTGGAGATTGGGGGTATTACTGCCCTGCATGTAGCAATCTTGTTTCAAACTTGAGCTTTCCAGTGGGCATGGTCAAGATATGATTATGTTGACTTGGTTATGTTAGGATTTGCTTCAATTATGCAAAGAAGGTGTTTTGTGTTTTTTAAATCAGCTGTGGCCAAGTCAGTGAAAGTAAGACCAAGTTAGTAATAAAATGAGGAGACACTAACATCAAGGTGGTTGAGAAGGGAACTCAGTGTTTGGGCTGTTGTCAGTGCCGAGGCATCCTGTAGTCCAAGGTCAAAGGTCTAAGGAGCAGGAGAAGCCACAGGCCTGGAGAGAGACAGGGACCAATGTCAAGGCCTCACGTGTGCCCTGCCTGCCCCCAGTCATTTTGATATGGAAAAGCCAAAGGATTACTAGAGAGGTTAAATTTTTCACATGTCAAAAAAGTGAGGTTATGCCAAAACCGGTTTGGCTAGGTGGATAGAATGTCGGCCTGCGGACCAAAAGGTCCCAGGTTTGATTCCAGTCAAGGGCATATACTTAGTTGTGAGCACATCCCTAATATAGGATGTGCAAGAGACAGCTGACTGATGATTCTCTCTCATGGATGTTTCTAACTCTCTATCCCTCTCTCTTCCTCTCTGTAAAAAATCAATAAAATATATATTTTTTAAAAAGTGAGGTTAGTTTTCAGGAGAGGTAGCAAAGACTAGTAGGAATAAGAGGCAGAGCTCTCTTGCTTGCTAACGCTGTGGCCTTAGGCAAACCACTTAACCTCTTTGGGTTTTAATTTTACAAATGGAAGACTTAGAAGATAGCCCAAGTTGGTTCATCATAAAGCTGATGGACATTCTATTGAGATCCTCCCCTAAGACCTCCCCTAACTCCAAGCCTTTAGAACCTTAAAATGAAGGTTCCGGGGAAATGCTCCCTCACAGGAGCATACAGGTGCCTCCTCTCCCCTGCTCTCAACTTCCCCCACAGGCATGCATCTCCTAAACTCTAAGGAACTTCAGGAGACATGTAACCAGGGCAGCAATGGGCAGTGACAGTTCATCCCAAGCTAATCCCCTGAACCTGTTCCCGAGGCCCCCTTTTCACTGACTTTTTTCAAAAATATGTTTTTATTGATTTTAGAGAGAGAGGAAGGGAGAGGTTGAGAGATAGAAACATTGATGCATCAGCATTGGTCAGCTGCCTCCTGCACACCCCTTGCTGGGGATCCAGCCAGAAATTCCGGCATGTGCCCTGACCTGGAATCGAACCTGGACTTCTTGATATCTTGATACATGGGTTAATGCTCAGCCACTGAGCCACATCAGCCAAGCTTCACTGACTTCTTAGTGAGTCAAAGCAGACCAGCCTAGGCCCATTTCTCCAGCTCTTCCTTGTTTCACCGTCTGCAGCTTTAATAAACGTCCTCTAAACTTCACCTGGACTTGTGCTGTGAAATTTTCCTACATGAAGTCAATAATCTACACACTACAAGCCGGCCTCAGACAGACGTGCTCAGGGCCAGGTCCACTTTCCGGTAACATAATCACTTTCTTTATTCTTTTTGATCCCCAAAATGGTCCCAAATTTGGCTAGAAGGATTCCCTTTAAGATGGACCCTGGGTCCTTTTTGTAAGAAAGCATTGGTTTTAAAGTTTTTCCTTATTGTGAGGTGAGGAGATAAAATATTTCTGATTTGCTTTATATTTTTCTTCTCTAGGCCTGGATTCAGCCATTCCCCCAAGGAGTCTTGTTTGCTTTTTTAAAAAATATATATATATTTTTTTATTATCGATTTAAGAGAGGAAGGGAGAAGGAGAGAGAAGCATCAATGATGAGAGAATCACTGACTGGCTGCCTCCTAAAGGGGATGGAACCCGAACCATGTGCCCTGACTGGGAATCAAATTGTGACCTGCTGGTTGAGCCATGCCAGCCAGGCCCTTATTATTTTTTTTAATGAAAAATAATATTCACATCAAGATCTGAGCAATAAGTGTACTCATTCCCGTAAGTGTCATTATGTTTAAATTATTTCAAGTGGGCAAAGGTAGGAAATATATATACTTTAGACTCCATATATTCAAATTTAGTAGAAAATGTTTATTTAAACTTCTTTTCTTTTCTATTTTTATTTCTTTTTCCCTTACAGTGAAGTCTTAATTTCTAATAATATTACTATATCCACTTATTTGCTTTGTCTGACAATACTTATATACCATTTCAAAATTATAATGCTATCATTGCTAATCTACACTAATAAAAGAGTAACATCTAATAGACTGTACCTTCACAATGCCCAACAGCCAATCAGAAGTGAGTATGCAAATAAACCCAACAAAGATGATGGGTTAATTTGCATATGAAGGTGCCAAGTGGCCAGGGGTGGGGAGGGCAGGGCGCAGGTTTTCCACCTCACCCCAGCCTCTCTGGGCCTCTGGGCAGTGTGGGAAGGCAGAAAGATGGCTACACCCAGAGCAAAGGTGGTTCTGGCAACCAGGGGAAAGAAGGCACATTCTTGCACAAATCTTCATGCATTGGGCCTCTAGTAACCAATAAAAAAAATAAAAATAAAAATAAAAGCTTTATATGCCATTGAAATTCTTTTTACTCTTGGAATATAACCCACTAAGGGATGATCAGCCAGAGTCCTGGTATCAAAATTTACTTAAATCAATTCTTTTCTCTATATGGTTACTTTATTCATACAGTATAACTAGACTTATTTGTTTTATTACTGTATTTTAATTTTGGAGCTTGCTTCTTTCCATCCCTTTGAATTTAATTTAATTTAATTTAACTTTCCAGGCATATAAGACATTCACATTTTCTCATATCCACTCCCAACATCCCAACCCCTTCTCCTTCCTTATAGGTTTTATTAATTTCTGGCTTATCCTCACTGTGTTTCTTTTTGCTACACACCACACACACACACACACACACACACACATTTTCTGGGCAAAAAATAGCCTGCTCTACACATTTTTGTATTCTTTCACTTAACAATATACTCTAAAAGTTACTTTAAATCCATTCATAAAGATCTTCCTTATTCTTTTTCATGTATCACCAGGTTATTTTCAAAGGCATGTCATGAGACTTTGGAAAACAAAAATCAGTAAGTACCTAAGACTAAAACAGGAGTTTTTTTTTTTCAGGGGAACCAGAGGCAGCTGCCTTTATTGGGGGCCATGGGATGATTGTCTTAACTGTCTTGAAGCCTCCCTCCGCTGCCGGGTACTTGACAGCTTCCAGGTTGGGGAACTTGGAAGTGTATCCATCTGGCAGCGTGATGGCCAGGTCTGCCTGTCAGAGGCAATGTCCAGCTCCCTCCGTGACACTCCCAGGCTGGAAGGGAAAAGCAGTCTCCCTCCACTCACTCAGTCCCCAGGTCCTGCCATCCTGGCTGTTACACACACTGGTATTGGCGTCCCCATGTACACTGAAGGGAGGGCTGAAGTTCAGGCATGTGTTGTTGCCCAGGTTCAGCACGAAGCTCTTGGCATCGGGGCCATCTTGCCCACCTCTGAGATTCAGGTTGGTGGTGACCAGATCACAGGCCCTGACTGAGGACAGGAGGGTGGTCCTGGGCACTGCGTCTCCAGCAGCCTGAGACTCCACCTGACAGTGTAATGGACAATTTTAAAGTTAGGAACAGACTTAGAGACCAAATGAGCCAGAAGGGTGAAATTAGAGGATGTTGGGCTGGGCTGGGCTGCCCAGATTCCCACTTAGGACTAAAGAAAAACCCCAGATGTTAGAAATGCCGCCGCTGAGTCTGCTGCTGGCTCTCCCCATGGATTGCTCTGGGCTGGAAAGAGCTGACTCAGTAAAGATCTCACTCCCCCCTGAGGTGAGCCTTCGTCCAAACACAGGCTGATGTGGAGGTATAAAGTCCAGGCCCGCCCCTTGTCCCAACTTAGGACAACTCTGAAGGGCCACTGGGCCCCAGCCCCCATAGGGGAGGTTGAGCCCTTGTTGTGACTGAATCCAGGCCCAACCTCTCCCTCTTCCCAGCCCCACTTCCTCCCTCCCCTAGTGCTGATCCCAAGGACTTGTACTGGTAAACCTGGATCATCAGTTATCAAATCTTCTGACAATAAATCTACACTCTACACTATGTCATATCAGCTTTTAGTTCCTGATCAATTTACTTAACTATCAAGAACACTACATTTTAACACACTACATTTTAACACTATATTTCAAAACTTATGGGGAAAGCAAAAAACAAGTACCATGTGATTTCATTCATATGTAGGATATAATAAACAAAATAAACTAACAAAAAAAAAATAGATATAGAAACCAGACTGACAGCAAAAGGGAGGGGGTTGTGGGACTGGATGAAAAAGGTGAAAGAATTAAGAAACAACAACAAAAAAACACACACGCAAAGACACAGACAACAATGTGGTGATTACCAGAGGGAAAGATGAGGGGGGTGAGGTAGAAGAGGGTAAAGGGGGGGAAATGGTTCAGAAGGAGACTTGGGGTGGTGAACACACAATAAACAGATTATATAGAATTGTACAATTGAAATTTACATGATCTTATTAACCAATACCACCTCAATAAATTCAATTAAAAAGTCTGTCTTCAGAGTTACTTGCTATCAAAGATAAATTACTTTATTTTTTCTTTTAGTTCAAACATAATGCAGCCGGTATCAGCTAAGATCTCTCAACCTTTTTCAATCTAGATAAGATTGGCTTGAAGCCCCATTTCACACTCGGTGGAAATCCAAAGCTTTCTACAAGATTTCTGAACATTCCCAAAGAGCTTATATTCTTAGCATAATTCTGGCTCTGGCTCCTGCTTCTACATGTGCTGTCTGGCATATAGTAAGTGCTCCATAAACTTGACTGTTTGTTAGCCAAGCTGTTCTCCTTTCCTCTGGGAATAGCGATCTCTTCGTCTGGGGAACAACGTCTTTCCTCCATCCCTTTCCACACATAATATGATCCAAATCAGGCTGGCTATCTTATTTGACCCAGGGATGAACACAAGACCTGATCCAAGCCAATGAGAGTCTCGTCCAGAGAATGAAAAATTAGAACTAAGGAAAAAAGGTCTTCGCCTCTCTGGTGGTAAAGCTTGGAGGGTGAGAGCCTGGGAATGCTGGTAGGCTCATTTCCTGCTGACTGGGTTCATCTTTACTAAGAAGAAATAAAGCCAACACATAATGATTAGATCTTATGGTGTTGTGTCCCTACACATCACAGTCTCTGAGGCCAGCTCTACCTTTTCCTTTCCTTTAAAAAAAAAAAAAATGTTATTTTTTTATTTATTTGACCTTCTCTTTTTCCAGAGTGTGAACTGAAAAAATGACATAATGGAAATGATGATAAATGGCAATAATTAGAGTGCAAAAGGAATGTAGAATTAGAAAATAACCCATTAGAGAATAAGTTGGAAATGACACAATAGTCAGATTAAGAATTTCTACCATGTTTCACAGTTCATTAGCAATGCAGCCTGGCCCTGGCTGATGTGACTCAGTCAGTTGGGTGTCATCTCATGCTCCGAAAGTTTGCTGTGGTTCAGTTCCTGAGCAGGCACATGTGGTTCAGTTCCTGAGCAGGCACATGTGGTTCAGTTCCTGAGCAGGCACATGTGGTTCAGTTCTTGAGCAGGCACATGTGGTTCAGTTCCTGAGCAGGCACATGGTTGTGGGCTCGATCTCTGGTAGTGGCTATGCAGGAGACAGTCAATTGATGTTTTGCTCTTAAATAGATGTTTCTCTCTCTCTCCCTTTCCCTCTCTAAGAATCAAAGAAAGATCTTTGGGGGAAAAAGAAAAAAAAAAGAAAAAGAAAAAAAAAAAAAAGGAAGAAAAAAGAATCCGCCAATGAATATTTGGATGAGTGGAGCAATGGATCAATGTCTCTCTTTCTCTCTCTCTCTCTCTCTCTCTCTCTCTCTCTCTCTCTCTCTCTCTCTCTCTATCTCTCTCTAAAAATAAAAAATAGCCTGTAGTTTGAGAGCACTTCTCACACCACCCCTTTACCTACCAGCAATACCCATGATTCCAAAAAACCTAGGTCTCTCCTCCAGAAGAGTTACCCACAGAGGGGAATTTGTTGGTTTCGCCTATCTAACCCTTCAACTCTATGTAAACTTCTGTATATACAGCAGGAGGCTGTGGACTTCCTTTGCTAAGTACTTACCAAGAGGCTTCAAATCGGTGAGTTTCTATGATCTACACCCTATGAAAGAGTGACCTTTACCTTTGAGTTAAGCCTTTAATGGGTTGTCCATTTGTCCACATAGTTTCATCAAATAATCGGAAACCTCCAATTGCCTGCCCCAAGGCTTTGGGAAGTGGAGATTTTATACTTTACAAACTGTTAATACTGGTTTCTCATTCTCTTACTAGAAGGAGAAGAAAAGGTTTAGCTTCGCCTTAAATATCAGAGGAGGAAGATCTTTGTTTCAGTGGAATTTGCAAATCCTTTCTCTTTTAGGATTCTAGATAGACTAGTTTGCTGAAATTGATGGACATGACATATGATTTATGAGAGCCAACCTTCTATATTCAGTCTTTCCCCAACTCCAGTTAGTCTCCCAGTGGTGCTGTTCAAAAAAGTTCCTATATAAATCCTCCGTCTCCTGAGGCCAATGAGTTCTTACAGATGAAGGGTCTTTGGGCCATCCCTCCCAGGTCTTCCTAGACAAGGGGCATAACTCCGATTGGGTGGGCAACTGCTGAGGTCCTGATCGTGAGCATTTTCCCAGTGATGAGATTTCATCCAGGATTTGAGATAAAATGTTGACACTACAGGGAGACCATGAAGAAACAGAAACATAAAAACCATCACTTTTTTTTTTTTTTTTTTTTTTTACAGAGAGGAAGAGAGAAGGATAGAGAGTTAGTTGAGAGAGACATTGATCAGCTGCCTCCTGCACACCTCCTACTGGGGATGTGTCCACAACCAAGGTACATGCCCTTGAACACAACCAAGGTACATTCCCTTTCAGTCCGCAGGCGGATGCTCTATCTACTGAACCAAACCGGTTAGGCCAGAAACCATCACTTTAAACACCAAACACTGATTATAGTATTAATTTTCAAACTTTAAATTCCACAAGCTCAAAATTCTGCATCCATAAAATGAAAGATTACAATACCTGCTTCACACTGATATTTTGCTCAGGGAATGCTAATTGAGTAAGTGAATCAATGAACTAATTAATTTGCTGAATAGATGAGTCAAAGCTCTTGGTTGCAAGCAATAGAAACTCCACGTGGTTAACTTCAGAAGAAAGGGAATCTACAGGCAAGATGCCAGGGAGCTCCCAGAATTGGCCAGAAAGCAAAAGAGCCAGCCTGGGACTATGGGCTAAATCAGAGGGAGCAGGAAGGCAGCCAAGGTCTTGTCACAGTCCCTTTGGATGCAGCTGCCCGCACTCCGGTCCTCCAGGCTCGGCATTGCTGCTGGGCCCCCGCCATGGGCAGCCCGTCCACCCAGTGCAGCTTTCCTCTCAGGAAAGGTAGACATTGGTCCCATTCTGCATGTCTGGGCCTCTGTGCTTCACCATGCAATCTTTGAAAAATGTCTAAGGGTAACTATGTGAAGAAATTACTGCAAGTTTGAAACATCAATTTCTTCCGCTATCTGAGGAGTTAATTTCAAGTGAATCTAGACCTGCATACCTGTTTCTGCTAAGGACTTGACCCCTTTTACAGATTAAAACTCAGTTTAGAATATAGATAAATGAATGGATGGACAAATAGACAGAAAGACAGCTAACCCATTTGAAAAAAAATAACTGAAGGCACCTGACTTGAGCAGATGAGGATGTTGAGACATTGAATTTAACTTTAAGTACCTGGCACCCAAGACTGGGGAGGAAAATATGATAGATTGCATAGCTTTAATTTCCCTTTTCACACCAGAATTGTGTCTATAGAGACAAATGTTGTCTGGCAATAATCTCACGCAAAAGATTTTCATTTGGTTTTTATTCGAAAGGTGTTAACATGAGAAGTAGACAATGTCACTCATTATGGTTTCCAAATACAGAAAGGCTTTGTCAATGTATAAATGTCTTGTGAAGGCAAATGGTATCTCAGAAACGTTTCTTCCAGTCACACAGGAGACAGGGCCCAGCGCTTCGGCTCCTAGGACATGGTGCCCAGACACTGCCCGAAGAGTGTGGATATACACTCTGTGGGGCCTCCAGCGAGCCTCCCTTCTCCCTTGTCAGATGTGTTAAAGCCACGTTTGGGCACTGGTTGCCCCCAAGAATGGATGAACCAACCTCCAGACGAGCTTCTGTGGTGCTGCAGGCCATCAGTGTGTTTAGAGTGGGACAGCTGGCATCTTGTTCTGGAAGGTTTCGAATCCAGCGTGTTCTGTTGCCCAGAGGCAGCAGGGCCTCAGCAGCAGGCGTTGTGTCTACAGATGGAAATGCTGCTGCTTTTCCCCTTTTTTCTGGAAGAAGCTCAGCAGCATCTCCAGCTCCAGAACAGTAACAGAGCTTCCAGGACCCGAGAGGCAGCCTTCCAGCAGCGTGGATGCTCACCAGAAATGGCATCATCCATGGTGAGAATGACATTGGGAGCCAAGAGGCAAATCCGGGGCTGTTCGTTGACACAGTAGAGAGCGGGGGAGGCAATTAGAGCCTGAGAACAACACTGAGTTGAATGCTTATAAAAAAAAAAAAAAAAAAAAAAAAAAAAAAAAAAAAAAAAAAAAAAAAAAAGGCAGAATGCAGGAAACCTCAGCGTCATTCCAAAAGGTTTGAGGCAGACTTTTTTCCATTTTAGGGAGGAATCAAGATGAAGACAAAAATAAAATTAGGTTAGTAAGATGAAGTGTGGCGTCAGAGAGCTTTTCTAGAAATGCATGCCACACGGTCCTGTGGAAGCTGGGGGAGCCCTGCAAGGAGAAGGAGCCAACCCCCTCCTCTCTCCACCCCTGCGCTGCTGCCATTCACCTCACCCCTCCCTCCGTGGCAGCACACCCTGGTAGCAGGTTCCAGATCCACCCACACTCACCACAACCTCCCCTTCCCACAGAACCCCACATCCTGGCCAGCTGGGCCCCTTCTCTTTTGATAACTTTCATCCTGTGTGGGGATGAGGGCAAGGGGCTTAAGAGAGATCCTGGTTGGAAGGAGGACCAGCAGGCTGAGGGGATTAGAATTCTGGGTCTATTCCAGGGAAACAGTACTGAGATAAAAATAGAGGGCAGAAGGCAGCCAGGAGCTGGGGAGTAGGATCTGGAATCTTTGTCTTCAATTTGCAAGTGGTGATAGTGTCCCTGGGGCTAACATCTGGATGACAGAGCACACATACACACAGTGTTTGACATTTTCACCAACACAGTGACAAAAATAATTATCTCACTTTTACAGGCCTGGAAACCCAGCCCTAGGAAAATGAAATGAGTTCCCTGAAGAAGCAGCAAAGTGCAAAAGTGAGATTTGAACCTTCTGCTCCCACAACGTATGTTGATGATTAAATCAGCCCATGAAGTTTAGCAATTATTTCACAGGCCGGAGAGTTAACAAAATAATGAGAAAAGAATATACAGAAAAAAAATTTACCTGTGTAAAAGTAACCCCACTTAAATCCCCTGATGTGAATTAATAACTGTGGGACTCAGTTCGATAATGGATACAATGAACCATGTCTGACCAATATATTTCTTACAAGTTTTATTTGATTATTATAATCTAATACGATCCACAGATTTATGATTTTTTCCCTCCACAAATTATGCACTTCACAGTGTCTGCTTACAATATTCTCTAAGAGATTAAGGCAATCAGTTATTTTTAGAAGGCTCCAAGGGCTCATAGTAATTCACAGGATGAGGTGTAAACAAATTTAAAGACATAGTCTTTGCTCCAAATCGACTCTGCATTTCCTGTAAGGATAACAGTACCATATGAGACAACTTGGCGTCTTTATATTTGGTTCTTAAGATTCAGTTCCCAAAAGGGAGGCTCTTAGCACACACACACACACACAAATGGGGGTGTGGGTGGACGGTCAGGACTCAGTGTATGTACACTACCACCAGGTGGCGGCAGAGTGCCATGGGTTGTGAAGCCTGAAGGACTAGGTGGCGGATTTGCTGACATTAGCTTGGGTTCTGGGTTCAAACTCTAGAGATTTACAATCACAAATTTTTCTATTTCTTTCTCAGTAGAAACATGTACTGGAATAGCAAAAGGCAAGCTATAAACATTTTAAATAGCTCTTTAGAGGGGCTTTACAAATGAAAAGTCATATTACATCTTTCCCTTCAGTCTCTTAAGGTTCCTTTCTCACAGATACCTTCAAAGAAAATGACTGGCTACTCCTTATGCTGCTTGAATGTGAGATGTCCCCCAAATTTCTGGGTTATGTTTGGCAAAAAGCTTCCAAAGCACAGTTTTGAGGAGCTCTTTCCCCCCATATCTGCTCTCAGATCATGTAAGAAAGGGAAAGGCAATTTGCAGGGTGGCTCTGGGGAAGGCGATGGAAGGTGACTCGCTATCCTAGTTTGCCCAAGACTATCCTGGTTTCAGCACCGAAAGTTCCACACCTGGGAAAAAGCCCTTCGTCCCGAGAAAAATATAGCTTCTCATTTCATACGCCCTGCCACAAACATTTATTTCTTGTCACTGGGCGGGGTGTGGGTGGGAAGGGGAAGTGCCCTGCCATTTGCTGAACCACACAAATCCCATGTAGAGAAACCCTTGCTTAGCGTGAGGCTCTGCCGCCCGGTGAGGGGGGGTGCTTTGTGTTTTGCTTGGAGGCAGGATGTGCAGCCGAATATAAATGTGTGTGCCGGTGAAGGGGCCATGCAGAGCCCCAGGCCAACCTGTCAGGTAAACAGACTGGGCCTGGAAGGAGTGTCTCAGCTCATCCTGCCAACCTGTGAGGCTGACCCTTGCAGCCCGCAGGCCTCAGCCTCCAGGAGGCTGCCCTGCGTGTGGAAAGGAAGCAGGAAGGAAGTCAGCGCAGCTGTGAGAGGATGCAGGCAGAGAGGGAAGGCTCCTGAGAGGGGTATATTTAGCCCAGCTGTTAATAGCTGACCCCCTTGGACTCCTCAGGAGTGTAGCCAGGGGAGTTCCTCCCAGAGTCAGGAGCGAAATCAAAGGACAGGCTTATAACTCGAAAAGAATGCCCTAAAGGAAATGAGCCCAGAAAGGACAACTCCACAGTGATCAGATGAAAATGTTAACGGGACCCTGTGAATTGCTTTCTTGAGCAGTTTATATGCTTTATGTTTGTTTTCTGTGTCCTTTCGTGGGATCAGTTCACTCTTAACTGAGCTTTGCTGTAGGACAAGTAATCTTTGTCAAGTTCATGTTCTCGGGTACACAGTGCCAACAAACCTTGCTCCATACACTTGTCACCTGCCCGCGCATATTAATAAAGAAACTAATGGGATGTGGTTATGTTCTGAAAAACTAAGATCTGGCCCAGCAGGCGTGGCTCAGTGGTGGAGTGTCGACCTATGAACTAAGAGGTCACTATTCAATTTCTTGTCAGAGCAAATGTCTGGGTTGGGGGCCGGATCTCCAGTGGGGGACATGCAGGAGGCAGCTGATTAATGATTCTCATCATTGATGTTTCCATCTCTCTTTCCCTCTCACTTCCTCTCTGAAATAAAAATATATATACATTAAAACAAAACAAACCAAAACAAAAATAACCAAGATCTGGCAAGAATTACTCCGCGAATAAACCAGAGATGCTGGCCACGGAGACATTGTCACAGCAGGATGGTAGGGCTGTCTCACCCCGAGGCTCCGTATGGGTACAGACAATGAACAAAGGCAGCCACACAAACACTATTGGAACAACACTTTACTGATTGGATCTGAGGCCCGGGCACTAAAGACAACTGAGAAATATGGTTGAGTCCCTAACTTGACAACGAATAAGCAGGCTCTAATTTACATTGCAGGGTGTTAGCCAGCCATATGTTGTGTAAATAGCTCTAGGTCCCTTTAAGAGAAGAAATGGTATGAAGACAAAGCCTTTTTGTACTACTGACTGAGGCCTACCATGATCTGCGGAGAATAAAAGAGAGGCCACCTGGATAGAGTTTCCAGATAAAATGCAGCACACCCGGTGGCATTTAAATATCCAATAAACAATGAAAACATGCTGGTATAAGTATGTCCCAAATATTGTCTAGGACTTAGTACCCTAAAAGACCTATCTATTGTTCATCTGAGTTCAAATTTAACTGGTCTTCTTGTGTTTTTATTTGCTGAATCTGGTAACCCTACACGTGGGAATGAAAAGGAAAGGACCTTGGGAGGAAAGAGGAGCACTATTGTCACCAAGGCAAAGGAGCAGGAAGCGGACAATGCCCCAGAGAAGCGAGAAGCTCAGACAGGGAGGGAGCCCAGGAGTGTGCGGAAGAAAGTCCGGATTCCACAGCAGCGGCTCCCAGGAACCCCTCCAACAGGCTACAAAACTTCCCAGCGTGCCCTGTTCCTGCCAGAGTGAACAATCAGGCACTGAAGACTGTTTTATTGGCCGTGATGGGACCTATAATGTTTCCTTTTATTTGGTGGAAGGCCGGCCTTTAGAAAGAGGCAGGCAAAATTCTCCTGATGAAAAGCCTACTCCAATGAAAGCAAAGGGGAGTGGGGGTAGGGGTAGGGGAGCTATAAACCCGGAAGGATGAAAGAACAGGAGAGAATACAGGAAACAGACAGCAGCTGATTTCTGGAAGGTGAGAGCAGGTGGGTGGAGAAGTAACAGCTCTCAGTGGAAACTTCACGGAGATTCCGGCTGCCTAAGTTCAGAGAAGCCAGGCATGCCAAAGGAAGGAAGTGGGCCCAGCTGGTGTGACTCAGTAGCTGAGTGTCAACCTATAATCCAGGAGCTCATGGTTTGATTCCCGGGCAGAGCACATACCCAGGTTGTAGGCTCAGTCCCTAGTGTGGGGCATGCAGGAGGCAGCCAATCATTGATTCTCTCTCATTCTTGATATTTTTCTCTCTCTCTCCCTTCCTCTCTGAAAGCAATACAAATCTATTAAAAAAATAAAAGAAATTGGATTTGTCATTGAAAAGTGGAAACTGACAGCCCTCACCAGTGGCTGATGGGCCAAGAGATCAGAGGGTTGTTTGCAGAAACTGGAAGGGAGAGGCACCAGTCTTCAAAACTCCAGGTACAACCAAGGACAGAAAAAAGTCATCTGGGCTGAAAGTGGAGCAGAGTCATGAAAATCTGCAGATGGACTGACTGGAGCCAGGCACCTGCTTCTGCCCTGGACACAGACAAGGCCCTACCCCAGCCCTGGAGGAAGACTCCCCCACTTGTCACCCTCCCCCTGCCCCAGGCCACAAATAGAACTTCCAGAACTTCCCATCCATTTATTGATGCCATAATCTTAACTATAAACAGACTACCAAGCTTCGTCAACCATCATCCCTTCTTCCCCCAAAGTCTCTCTTTCTCCCCTGAAAGAAACCAAAATAAGCAGAAAAAAGAAAAAGAAGGAAAGAAAATAAGAGAAACTAGGTGAATAGGCAATAAGGTCAAATATAGGTTAAAAAATTTAGCTCCTAATTAGTACCCTCAAATATTCTTAAAATAGATTTTATTGATTTTTCTACAGAGAGGAAAAGAGAGAGAGATAGAGAGAGTTAGAAACATCAATCAATTGCCTCCTGCATACTCCCCACCGGGGAGGTGCCCTCAACCAAGGTACATGCCCTTGACCGGAATTGAACCCGGGACCCTTCAATTCGCAGGCTGACGCTCTATCCACTGAGCCAAACCGGTTTCGGCAGTACCCTCAAATATTTGAGAGGATATTATATACTCTCTCCCCAAAATAAGTGGAATGTGATCAAATGAAACAACTACAAAACAAAATAACCATGGAAATTTAAAGCATGATACAAAATAAAAACTATTGAGACTTAGAATATAAATAAGAAGGTATCCCTCATAAAGCAGAACAAAAAGACAAAGATGGAGAAAATATGAAAGGTATGGGAAATCAGTTCAGGAGGACCAATATATCACCTAATAGCCTTTTCAGGAAACAGAATTGAGAAAACAGAATTAAGGAAACTATTTTTTAAAATGATATTTACAGAACTGATATCAACTAACATTTATCAGGTGGCAATAACCCTGAGGTAGCAACTATGCTTACCCCCATTTTACTGGTGAATAAACTGGAGCACATAGCAGTAGGGGTTAGGTAACTTGCCCAGTGCCCTGGGGCCAGCAGGGCCAGGACCAGGATCAATCCCAGAGTTCAGCTCCAGAGCCCAAACTCTTGAACTTAATGTGTTTTAATCTAGGTTCCCCATGAAACTGAGCCAAAGGCTCAGGTTTATTTGCTAACCCTTTATCAGAAGGAAAATCCCAGGACAGCAGGGACGAGGGCAAAGACGGGGGAAGGGAGAAATGAGGGAGGATAAATAGAAGAGAGGGTGCTCTCAGGCTGGCCATGGATTCTAATAAATGCAGCTGATTGCTTTTCAGCCTCTAAACCCAACTAGGAGGAAATAGAACATTGATCTCCTGGTTCCCATTTCCATTATTCAAACTTGCCCATTCGATTTTAACCCTTGCTCCCCCCCAACTCCTTGGTGGCTCCTCCTGGCCCTTCCAGAGCCCACCAAGGAAGCCAGATCTCATTACAGAAGCACGGTGTCCACATGAGTGACAAAAGCCAGCAGACTCCTATGTTTGGATGTCTGCTGACAGGATTCAGGCCCGGCTTGGGAGCCAGCAGGCACATATGGGTGCTGAGTGGACCCCAGAGTCTCATGCATCAGTGTGAATAGGGAATCCCTAAGGCAGGAGGCGAAAGATAAGGAACATGAGATATGAGCCAGGGTCCTATTGAATCATGCCTGTGAATGACAGGAAGAATTGGAGCAGCTGCCACTAAGAGCCTGCCCAGCCAAGTAGGTGGTGACAGAGACAGAACTCAACAGTGATGGAAACCTCCCTTCTGGGGCAATGGGAATGTAGCTGGTGCCAGGTGATCTTCTTGGAGGGCCGTCTGTGAGAGCAGCCAGACCACTGGGGGAGATACATGCTTAAGTAAGTACAGCATCCTTAACTATGAGTGCAGACTTGAATGCTAACGATGACTATGTCATTATAGCAAAAGCTTATACTGAGGTGCCACCCTGTGCCAGACACTGTTCTAAATGTTACATTTAGTCATTTACTTTAATCCCATAGCAATGGCATTAGATTCCTCATGATTTTACAGGCAAGGATACCTTCAGTGACAGGTTAGTAACTTAGCCAATGCCATAGCTGGTAAGAAGGATTTGAATCTGGACCATCTGACCCTGGTGTCAGCACACTTCACCGTCTAAAGCCCACTGGATGATCGGCAAACAAATGAAAAAGACCTCTTCAAATGTGAAAATGAGGAACATCAGGAATAAAAGCTGATTCTAAAAGCTTCTAGGGCAACAAATCATAACAGAATGAGAATCAGAATGGCATTATAATCTTTTCAACAGCCAGGTAACAATGGAGCAACAACTTTAAAATACAAAACAAAATAAATTTCAACCTAGAATTTTACATCCAGTCAAATTGTCAATCAAGTATGAAAACAGAATAAAGAGGTTTTTAAATGTGTTTGTTTTATTTTATTTTGAATAGCTGCTTTTTAAAAAAAAATACAGTTTGCATTCAACACTATTTTGTATTAGTTTCAGATGTACAGTACAGCAGAGAGATATTACAGTGTTCCTTCTGATAATTCAGTGCCCACGGTACCATAGATATTTATTACAATACTAGAGGCCCAGTGCATAAAATTCATGCACTGGGGGAGGGTGGTGTCCCTCAGCCCAGTCTGTATCCTCTCCAATCTGGGACCCTTAGGGGGATTGTCTGACTCACAGTTTAGGTCCAATTGGGCCTAAACCAGCAGTCGGATATTCCTCTCACAATCCGGGACTGCTGGCTCCCAACCACTCACCTGCCTGCCTGCCTGATATCCCCTAACCACTTCTGCCTGCCAACCTGATCACTCCCTAACCACTCCCTTGCTGGTCCAATTGCCCCAAACTGGCTTCCCCTGCCGGCCCAGTCACCCCTAACTGCCCTCTCCTGCCAGCTTAGTTGCCCCCAACTGCCCTCCCCTGCCAGCCTGGTTGCCCCCAACTGACCTCTCTTGCAGACCTGGTCATCCCCAACTGCCCTCCTCTTTAGGTCTGGTCCCCCCCAACTGCCCTCCCCTGCTGGCTTGACCATTCACAACTGCCCTTCCCTGCCAGCTATTTTGGGGCAGCCGTCGTGTGACCACATGGGGGCAGCTATCTTGTGGGAGGGTATGACAGTTGATTTGCATATTACCTCTTTATTATATAGGATTAGTACTGTATCCCCTGTCCTCTACTGTATTTCCCCAAGCTTATTATTTTGTAACTATCAATTAGTATTTCTTAATCCTATCACCTATTTCACCCCAACACTCCTCCCCTTCTCTCCTCTCCCTTCCCCTCTGGCCTCCATCAGTTCTCTGTCTAAGTAAGTATGTTCAACAGCTAATGCACTTTTATTGCTACCTTTGTATGCCTTCCTCAATCTTCACAGGCCATCAATTTACTTAGACACCTGCAAGCCCAAGCTGATTAAGTGAGCTTCCCTGTGTGGAGACACATTTGCCAAACCAAACAGGCAAAACTGGACTTTGGCTTATGGGCTTTCTGATCATAGCTGGTAGTTCTGGTCCCAACCTCCTTTTATTTGAGGGAGAAGGGAGTATGAATAAGAATCACCTAGGAAACTTGGTAAAAAGCAGAGGCCCAGACCCTGCTGTACTTCAACAAGTCTAGCTCTCTATACTCTTTTTTTCTTTTTCATAAAGAATGCTTTTAATGTTTCATTATTATAATTGATGCTTCCTCTATTTCCTTTCTTTGTTTATGGTTAGTTTGTTTTGTGTGCTTTTTTTTGTTTGTTTTTTGCATATACCCTTTATTAAATTAAATCAATTCTATTTTATAAGTTACTAAGTGCTTATAATAATTGGATAACATTTTTTTGCATCTATTAAGGTTATTGCATGATTTCCCTCTATTTGACTAGTAATGTTAAAACAAATTTAACTTTCTAATGTTAATACCTTGCATTATTGAATGAGAATCAGAATGGCATATGGTCTTTTCAACAGCCAGGTAACAATGGAGCAACAACTTTTATATGCTGTTAAATTTGATTAGCTTCTCTTTTTACTTATGTTGGTATTTTAAATATATATCTTTATTGATTTCAGAGAGGGAGGAAAAGAGATAGAAAAATCAATGATGATAGAGAATCATTGATTGGCTGCCTCTTTCATATCCCTTGGGAGAGGGGAATGGAGATCAAGCCATGACCTCCTGGTTCTTAGGTTGATGCTCAACCACTGAGCCACACCAGCCTGGGCTATGTTAATATTTTAAATATAAACTTCTAAGTACTGCTTTGCTTACCTCACACTGTATTTATTCCCATCTCCCACCCCTTCCCCTTTGGCAACCATCAGCTTATGGATTCCAAGTTCTTTTCACAATTCTGCTTCATGGCACTTGACCAACTCTTCATGAATTCCCATCCTAAATGGTTAGGGAATTTAGAATCAAACTCTCCCCTTTGACTTCTCCCCATCTTTGGGTTTGACTATCCAGTAACCTCTGGTTCCCCATTTGAATATCACATGCACAATGAATGGCCCAGTTCACTTTCTGTCATTGACTTTGATATCTCAAACTTTCTCCTATTCCTTTCTCTTTCCCCCAGTTTATAACACAAGAGCTCAGAAGTATGGATTTAATCAAATAATTATAGAAAATATAATCAGTTATAACTTTGTGACTCTGACCAAATCACTTCACTTCTCAGTTTCCTTATCTGTAAAGTGAGAGGTTGAGTCTAGTTGACCTTTAATCTCCTTCCATCTCCAGCATCCTGTCATTTGTATCCGATTGTAAAACTGACCTGGCAGAAGTATATAAAAATAATCACAAAGGAAGTGATGTCGTCTATTCTATGATTAAGGAAAATAATTCCCTGAAGTCATATCAGGTCCCATTCCCTTTAAAAAGAAACTTGAAACTCTAAGCCTGAAACCTAATGAATCAAATGTGCATATCAGAAGCAAGCTAAAAGAAAGCTCAAAAGCATAGCAATAGGTTCCAGAGTCATTGAGCTAGTCAGTCTCGATCAAGCTTCTCTTATGAATCCTTTTATGAGAGAGATATTCAAATCCAGATACAATAATGGCTCAAGTGACCTCAACTACAAAGGAGGGAGTTTGATTTTAAATCCCTTAACCTCTTAGGAGTGATAGAGAGAAAGTGGAAACAAAGACAGAGGCTCCCATGAAGAAAGATGGGCCCAAATGACAAACAAATAAAATAAGAGCCCAACAATGCTGGAGAAGGGGGATTTCACTGTTCCTTTTTTCTTTCTCCCAATGTGTACTGCACCAAACTGTGTGAATTAATCCACTTGCCGAGTGGGTCTACAAACCAAAAGAGAAATAATGCTGTACCTTTTAATCACTGACAGGGAGGATATAAATGGCAGGTTTAACATACTTCCAGGAGTTAAAGAGAAAATCTTGTTAGATAAATGAGATCCCAGAGCCCTTGTGTCACTAAGCAGATTAGCACTGATGGAATCTTACAATTGTATCCCAGTGATATGCACTAGAATCCAAGGAGGCCAGTCCCTTTTAAGTAATAATAATCTGTAAGTTTTTCACAAATACAAAAAATTAAGCAAATGAGGTATATCTTAAAGTAGTACATGCACACACATGTGCACACACACACATAGATATATATTGAGAAGCAGAAAGTAAACAGAATACCAAAAGGACAGAAATGAACCTTGAAAATCTTAAAAGAAAATGATAAATCACTAAGGATTCTCAAGCCTCTGCTAAAACCAAATTGATTTTTTTTTAAAGATAGATAACTCCATCCTACTAGTGGATTAATTCTCATGTTATGGCATCGGTTCTTAAACTGGGGCACATCAAGACACAATAATAAAGGTATTCCTTGGTGATGAGTAGTTTTCAACCATAATTTTATTCAATACATATTTATTGAATGGATAGGGGATTTTTACTGAAACTTCCAATGTGCCAAGTATGTCACTCAGTACCTTACATATTTTGAGCCATTTCATGACAACCCTGTGAAGTATGAACTACTAATGGCCACATTTCAAGTGAAGAAGTTGGCATAGAGAGCTTAGGAAACACACCCAAATTTCATAGTTTAGTCAATGTTCTGAACTATGGTTGGTCCATCAGCAGTAGTAGGAAAGGTGCCCCATCCATATTCATGTCTGGGATTAGACATGATAAACTGAGGGTGGCCTGGAAACATTCATGAGAGGTGGGCAGGCATTTAAGGCCATGTAGTAGAGTGAATTGTTAAAAATAAGAACTTCTGCCTGGTGGAGGTGGCTCAGTGGTTGAGCGTTGACCTATGAACCAGGAGATCATGGTTAGTTTCCTGGTCAGGGCGCATGCCCGGGTTGCAGGCTTGATCCCCAGTGAGAAGCATGCAGGAGGCAGCCAGTCAGTGATTCTCTCTCTCCCTCTCCCTTCCTCTCTGAAATCAATTTTTAAAAAAAATAAAATAAAATAAAACTACTTTTTTTCAAAATATTTAAACACTAATCGAGTATGGGCACTGATTGACCAATAAATGGTACCAGCCACATTACTAGTCAGTCATCTCCGAGCCACCAATGGCATATCCTAGATTTAGCATCTTTCTCCCCTTTCACTTAGGGAAGGAGCCTGGTGCTGTGTAACAAAACAGCTTTTACATTCCAGGCACATCGAAGAGATTCACCTCTCTGCTTCCAGTGGAGGTTTGGGAGTTCATTGGGTGATCTGGGTCCATCAGTGGGCAATCGCTGCTGGATCCTGTCAGACCTAGTGGAAAACACAAGTTTAAACACTATATTGTAGACTTGCCTACAGCTTTTCCAAATCTATATGTATGAAAGCCTACGTGACTGTTACGAAATGTCTACTGAAGGACCAGTTGATCAATCACTATGATGCACACTGACCACCAGGGGCCAGACGCTCAATGCAGGAGCTGCCCCCTGGTGATCAGTGTGCTCCCACAGCCAACCTCCTACTGTCCCTCCTCCTGGCAGGCCCGCCCCATTCGGCCCTGATCAGGACTGGGTGAGACTGTCTCCGATCAGCCCCTGTCTCCAGCCAGGCCAAGGAACCCCACCTGCGCACGAATTCATGCATCTGGCCTCTAGTTGAATAATAAGAAGCAAAATCAAGGGGTTCCTACATCTCTCTGGAACAAGAGGGCCTTGTGCCTGGCAAATAGGTTGTCACTATCTCTCTGAAGCAGGTCTGGGTGTGTGTCTAATATTGTGTGTTGTAGTGGGGGAAGAGGAATGGAATCAAAGAAGTTTCCCACAAGCTCCCAAAATGTCTTTGAAATTTCATAAAACCTTTGAAATCTCATGAAATCTTTAAAAACTATTCTCATTTATAATTCTTCCTGGTAATAGGTCAGTCCTTTATTTAATACAAAAAATCCACTCCTGACATATTCAGTAAATCTGATAAAAGAGGCCCATGATTATCTAAAGCTTCATGAACCCTAGTTCAGACCCATATCTGAAACCTTGTGCATGTGTATCTCAAAAAAGGAACAGGACTGGTGGAGAGATCAATGTTTAGCAAGTGAGGCTGCATCCCACACACCCAAAGTGCTTGGTACGCTGAGGATGCTCTGAACAACCATGAAAAAAAAAAAAAAAAATAAACGAATCAATCAGTCAATGAACAAATGAGCAAGGAGGTGGTGACTCCTTCTAGAATACCATTTTCAAGGAGGCCTACCCATGTTCGTTATGACCTGTCTAGACTGCAGGATGTGAGAAGTTTTCAATGAAGCCCAAGGCACCAGCCAAACACTTTCAGAACAGACCCTGGAGATACTAAATGATGAATCTATCAGGAATGATTAATCACTTGAGAAAACAGAACCTGAACCTGAGAGGCGAAGCAGCTGACAGGAGGGGAATTCTATATGGAAAACACGGGTGTTAAACACCCACCGCCTGTGGCAGGAGAATAAATCATGTTGCCAACAACATTTGGAAGATAGGGGAAGGTTAAGGAGAAGAGAACTGGAAATCCAGCAACCACAGAAGGGTTTCTCAGGTAGGAAGGGAAACCTGGGCTGGGACCTACAGAGGGAGATATACCAAGTGTTCTGAAGACAGCTGCGGTGACCCAGCTCAAAGCCAAATGATGAGAAGGCTAACAAAGGGCAAGAACAGAGGTCTTATCTCCTCAAAGACCTGGGCAATTGCCTGGCAGAGTGCTTTAAGAGAAGAGGAAGAACTGCCGTTCAAATTCAACTATTTGGCAGCCAAGTAATTGCATGCCATTTTTTACCCCAATATGGAATGCTTGCATTTTTGTGAACTTCAAACATGAAGAATAAAGCCTTTGTGCATTCTGTGAACTTTCCAAGTAAAGTAAGAAACAGTCAATAAGATTATGACTGTTTTGTAATTTGCAATCTGCCTAGATTCCTGGGCTAGAGTTTGGTGTATGTGGATTCTAAAGTCTAAAAACCTGGGTCAATTAATACAAAATGTCCAGAATAGTCAAGTCTATTCTAAGAGACAGAAAGTAGATCCGTGGTTGCCCAAGATGGGGAAGGAAATTTGGGGGAAATAGGAGTTTCTTTATGAGATGATGAAAATGTTCTAAAATAAAGTGGGGTGATGGTTGCACAACTGTGAACATACTGAAGATCTTTGAATTGCTCACTGAGAAGGTGAGTTCTATGTGATTTATATCTTAATAAAGCCATTAAAACAAAGCAAGAAAACCCTGGGTCAGCATCCTAACTGTGTACCTTGCTGGTTACATGCTCTTGAGAAAGCTATTTACCCGTATCTCTGTTTCCTCATCTGTAAAATGGGAATGATATGTCAGCACCAGCTACCTCATAAAGGGGGATATAAATCCTCAGTGAGGTCACATCTGTGATGGGAGCACACACAATTCCTATATGTGGTAGAGATGAAATAAATGTCAGCTACCTGTCCACTTGTCCCAACGTACCGGTAACAAATAAATGAATTCACCTGAGAACTGAGTTTGAGGGTTAGATTGATGGTTCCCAATAGAGGGTGCTCAAGCCTCCACAGAGCCTAGAAATTAGCCACTGGGCATCCTCTGGCTATTTCCTGCAGGAGAAACTACCTAAAGTTGCAGTTACCTGAGCTCTGACTGCTAAACACATCAATTTTCTTTGCTTTGGGCTAAAAGAGATGAACTCAGCATAGTTATTTGCCAATCGAAAGTTCAGCGTGGCCATTATGTAAGTCTTTGGTTAATTATGTAATTATTACTTTGTAAATGCTGTTCATGTGAAAGTCAAAAATCTTTCAAAACACGGGGCTCAGGAAATGAACTAATAATAGGGTTTGAGTGGTGAAAGGGTTGAGAACCACTGAACTGGTGCCTCCAAGCTCTGTTCTTTGGGTTGAGATTTGGAGGATGGGTGTTGGCAGCGACAGGGAAGAAAGGCATTTGTGTCATTGCATGGTACTTGGAGGGCAACTTGGGTGACAGCTTGGAGCACGAGAGGCCTAGAGTGTGTGGGGAAGAGAAAAAGGCCTCAATCTGGCTCCTCTCAGCTGCTGAGACCTAGTTCAGGCTGCAGGATCCAGGGCGGTTTGAAAGCCACTCAAGGTAATCCAGCTCGAATTCCTGTCACTAAGGTATTCTTTTATTTGGTGACATGGCTGAGGTCAAAGCCATTGCCTTAGTTACTATTGTTTCATAACAAACAGAGCCTTAACGTGATCTGTTCTGCCTCCCAAATCAACTCATCCGAAGCACTTTGAGTCTCCCACGGCAACTGCCAGGCTCAGCAGCCAAGTTGGCTGTAGAAGGACACCCACCGGGGGACTTTGGTTCCAGGTGGGTCTGATCCTGCTCAGGGCACTCAATGCCCCTGCTGGCAACGTACATAACACCTTGAACACTGGCCCCTTCCCGGGCTTTGGAGCTGCTCCTTTGTCTATGTGTCAGCTGGCAGAGAAAGACTTCTGTCCACAGAAGTTTAAAGTAAGGAAAAGGACTGACAGAGAGAGAGAGAGAGAGAGAGAGAGAGAGAGAGAGAGAGAGAGAGAGAGAGAGAGAGAAGGGCTGACAGCCGTCTCCCAAGTGGTTTCCTATATGGCAGTTATTCACTTAATGACTCTCCATGGTCCATGGACTGATCTTTAGTCTTAAAGTAAACACAAAGAGAGCAACTTAACCCAGTCACATGATGGATGCATAAAGCCATTCTCCACTTGTAGATGGATCTGGCAAGGAAGCTTGCCAGCTGTGGTCCTGAATCAGGACAGAGAAGAGTTAGGCAGGTGAAAGATGAAAATTGTTAAGACTGCACGGGGCAACCATCTCCATCAGAGGGTCTGACTTAGTAGGTTGAGAACACTTAAAAGATGATGTCTAACACTCTGGCACCACTGCTAACCAAGACAGAGTCAGATAGACATGCCCACCTTTGTCTCAGGGCCTCCCCTTCTTCTTTAGTTTTCATGGTGACTATGCGCTTGCAATCAATTAACATCAATTATCTTTAAATGCATTAAAATATTTAACCAAATTGGTCAAATCTCCGAGGCTTGAAAGCCAAGCTGTTTCTCTCAGATTTTGCCCATCACTGTTGGGATCCAGGTGGACCCTCCAGGGATAATTTATATTCTCATTCTTTAAGGGGGTCTCACTGCAGCCTCTGAGCATTAAAAAGAGCAAACTAATAACTTCCTAAGTGCCTACAATGTGCCAGGCATGATGCTAAGTAATTGGCATGTGCTTACTAATCTAATCCTCATTAAACCTTATGAGAAGGGGCCTGGTATTGTGCCCTTTACAAATGAGGAACCTGAGGCACAGAGAGGCTGAGTAACTTGACAAAGAACTGAGGGGAGGAGGCAACCCAGCTTCAAAGTCAATACCCTAAACTGATGTGCCACAAGCACTAATAACAGTAATTTCTTGAGAGGTCTTTCCCAAGAAAAACAACAACAACAACTGGATTTTCAGAGATAACGGATGGATTTTGCTGGAGACTGAAGATTGTTGAGTGTTGAATTAAATCTAGTCTTGATTGAATAAGTAGAATATGCAGAGGCCAACTTGGAAAGGGGAAGGCGGTGTAGCTAAGACCTTGGTCCTGGGAGCGGTCTCCCCTCCTGTCTGGTTTGGATTCACTGCTTTGCAGTCTCTCCTTTGAATTGCAGTATTATTCATTCCGTAGACTTGTGTTGAGTACTTTCTATACAACAGACACTAGACCACCAACACACAGCTATTGCCCTGTCTGGTGAGGGCCTTCCTAATACGGTAAGATATTCCCAGTTGCTCCCACCTACATTATCTAGTTAAGACTCAGAATCACCCCATGAAATAAGCAAGGTGGGAATTGATATGCCCATTTTATAATTGGGAATACTGAGGCACTGAGGAGTTAATTGCTCTGTCCCATGTCTCCAGCAATCACACCCACTAGAACCAAATGAAGTGCTCTGTTGCCCCATCTACATAAAGTAACTCATGTGGCCAATCTGTAAGGAGGCTATCGCTAATCATCAATGAAATAGGAAAAATAAGGAGATGGAGAGGTTTTTTTTTAATTAAACTAAATTTCTTATATTTAAAGAGCTATCTTCTTAAATTATACTATTTTTAGGTATTAAAATGCCCTTTTATAGTATTGGTAGGGTTTTTGTTCTTGTTGTTGTTGTTGTTCTTATTTTATAATGCACTTATATGACAAAAACAAAATGTTGGTATTTCTGTTGTTTCCCAAACCTGTATGCTGGCCTTTGAACCATTACCCTAAAAATGCACATGACCCTGAGAGAGATAGAAAGTCCACTCCATCCTTCATGAGCACAGATGAACCCTCACCTAGGGGGCCTGAGACCATGGCCTTGATTGAGAGGACAGGGACACTTTGAAGAGCCTTGGATTGAGAAAAACAAAGAGCAGTGATATGCTGCAATCCCTTTACTCTGATT
The DNA here is from genome assembly GCF_014108245.1 of Pipistrellus kuhlii. Classification (NCBI taxonomy): domain Eukaryota; kingdom Metazoa; phylum Chordata; class Mammalia; order Chiroptera; family Vespertilionidae; genus Pipistrellus; species Pipistrellus kuhlii. The sequence goes on along the minus strand of NW_023425404.1, from coordinate 39,470,417 downwards.
TACACACAGGACACATGACTTTCCATAGCCATGGCAACTAGCCAAAAATGATAAGGCTGATTAATTCCACAAGGGCATTAATTATTCACATGTCACCAAATATTGACTTTTACCAACCCTCCTTCCCCCCAGCCATCTGCCCTGCTGTGTCAAATCAAAATAAATCCACAAACAAAAAATGGCAGGCAAATGACACCCCAGGGAGGCCGCACAGCTGAATTCTGAGTGGCTACCCCGTTTCTCCACCCCCTCTTCCCCATCGACGAGGAGTGCATGTGAATGCATAAATACACACATACATGCACATTCACACTCACGCACACACAATGATATGGGTATGTAAAGGGGAAATGGTTGGGAGCAACTGGGGTGAAAAAGACAAAAGATTCTAGGAAGTAATGATAATAGGAAACCATTTATTGAGCTCTTATGTGCCAGGCATATAAATACCACAATAATGTTTAATCTTCACCACAACTATGAACTATAGGAACTATTATTATTTCCATTTTATAGATGAAATCTAAAAGTCAGTATATTAGTCAACTTGTCCAAAGCCAAACATCTAGCATTTTATGATCTGAAATCAAAGTTAATGCTTTTAATCCCTACATGAGCTGACTCGCCATTGCTGCCACCTGGACATGTTTTGCTACCTCTCTGAGCCTTCACTTCAGCATTATAATAATGGGGCAATAACGGTACCAGTTTACAGGGTAGTTGTGAGAAACTGGCGAGCTCATACATGCAATGTACTACTTGCAATAGTAAGTGCTCAATATGTATTGGCTGTTATTATTGATATTATTATTATTTTTATTACATAACATTGTCTTCCTTAGTTGAGTGAAAGAAGTGGAAATCAGATTTTACAGGCAAAGAGGATATGTTTGGGGGTGTGAGCATTCTTAAGGATCTAGTACCAAGAGAGCTACATTTCTACTCCCAAGCAGAGGATGTCATTTTCTCTATACCTGCCCACACCACGTGGTGCCTTCCTACGCACTGTGGATTACTGAGCATCCTGCTTTCCTCTAACTTCCTTCTGTCTCCACTCTTATGACAGCTCTCCAGGGTGGCCATTCACCCCATCTTCTGTCGCCCTCTGTCCCTGAGTCAAAAGCTGATAGATTGTCTGGTGAGAAGCAGTTAGGATGAATCGCCACCTCAATGGCTTGGCTGCGGTGTGTGTCACACCTGCAGCAACTCCCAATAGAGGACAGGAAGGTCAGCTCGTGGCTCCTGCCTGCTCATCTTTCAAAGCAATTTCCAGCATTTTTTCCCTCCACTGCTTTGCACCAACCTATGGGAAAACACAACAATTAATTGACTGTAACATCCCTAACAGCTGCTACCCAGCTCCGTGCGGGGTTAGTGGTGCACGATAACAACTTTGAATTTAGTTTTAAATGTTTTAACTTGGAAAATAGAACCAACAACCCCTGTGAATATGAGTTATTTCAGTGCGGCTCCTTTCTGGCACGCATCAGAAACTGATGACTAAAATCCCAGTCCCCAGCCTGAGCGTGTCCCACACGACCTTTTTCCCATTGATTGTGTTTTCAATAGTCGCCCAAGGCCAGCGAACAGCTGTTTGCTGGTTCCCTCCAGAGTAAGCTGCAAATGGGGCATCACTGGCTTGTACTTTATGCTTCTTTGAGAGACGTGCTCAAATGTGCCAAATGGAAGGGAGGAATCACAGAATGGGGACTAGGATGCTAAAATTGGAAATTTCTACTCGTCATCAAGATACAAAAGATGTGAGTAAAAACCAAAGTGTAGATTTAAAAGAGAGAGGCTCATAACGATTGTGCTGGATTATTCTATTGTCAACTTGTTTACACTGGTATTGCATGTCCCAGAGTCACTTTTATAGAAGACTAGAGGCCCAGTGCATGAAATATGTGCATGAGTAGCCCTTCTTTCCCCTGGCTGCCCACACCAGCTTCCCTCTGGCACCCGTGCTTCCCTGAAGCTTCATCCAGAAGGTTGTTGGGTCTAATTAGCATATTATGCTTTTATTACAATAGATGATGAAATGTAAACTTGTGTGGGATTAGAAGTGAAGCAATTGTGGGTGGTTGCTATGGGTGGTTGCTATGGATTAAAGGAGGTGAGAGACAAATGCAGAGGTGCAAGTGGATTCCAGTTTGTTGTTGCTTTTCCCTGCAGCAAGTATAGCTGTTCTTCCCAGCCCCACAACAGACATTTTCTGTGAACTCTAAGGTAGCAACCATGAGGAACAGACAACCTTGCCCTGATCCCGGTATATCTCTTACCTCTCAGGAGGTGTGGGCACCTGTGTTTCGGAGACACTGCTCTGACTGGTCCAGACTGCATCACCTACTTCCTCCCAGCTCTTCGTAAAGACTCAGTGCACCGAGGCACTCACAATCACGCCTCCTAAAATGTCGGGGAACACGAATCTTCCGCATCTGAGTGTGCAGCCAACTCCGTTAAATGGCACAGGAGGCAGAGGGATAAAAGCTCCGAATCCTCACCCCATCTAAGCGGGGCACTGCCAGATTTCTCTCCACATGCAAACAAGCCTATTTGTTATTTTGAGCCATGACTGAGGTGGCACGTATGACATACAGCAAAGTGGTAATTATCTCTAGAAACAGAAAGACGAAGACATACTGTGTGTCTGATAAGATAAAAGCAGCAGCAGATAAAAACATTTATAAAGGGAGCTGATGGCTATCTGCCCAGCAGGAGCCTGGAAACTCACCCACAGAATGCAAAGAAATGAAGCAAAGTCCGCCACGTTCTGTGATGGCGGCATACGAGCATGCTGTCCCACTGGGAGAGTCAGTGATCAGATAGGATGCCTGATGCTGGGCTTTGGAGGCACTGTGTGGGATGGCAGCTTCCTGTGTCTGAAAAGCAAGGGTAGTCCCTGTTTACCTCTTAGAGTCACGGTGATGTTTTAGTGAGTGGGTGCAAGTCCAAGTGCCGTGTGAGCTGGGAAGCATCACCTATTTAAGGCGTTCTCCAACAGGAGCATAAGTGTCACAGGGGAGAGCTGTAAAAATATACATCCAAGGCCCCAACTCCCGAGGTGCCGGGACCATAGGCTTGAGCTGGGGCTCAGGAATCTAGATTCTGAGCAAGTACTTCAGATGAACAGCTTCAAGGGTGCTCTTTGGATCCCCATTTGAGGAAACAGGCGCCGTGAAGTCCACACGCTTGCCCAAGGCCACCCAGCTGGTTAGTGATAGAGCCAGTTCTCAGGAGGCAAGTGAGGAGGGAGTTTGTCGGGGCAGGGCGAGGAGTGGTCTCCTCCAAAGCAGTGATCACAGTGGCAGCCCGTGTCCAGAAGCTGCCAGCACTCCCAGGATGCTGCATCTCTGAACCCGTTGAGCTTTAGCAAACAAATAAGCCTGGGGCAGGTGTAAACAGACTCACTCCAGAGCGATAAAGGGAGAGCAAGAGGTAGAAACTATGATTATCAAATGGGTGCTCTGTCACTCTGAAGATCCACTGAAGTGTGTCAAGTGCCCAGGTGATGAGAATGCCATTCTGCACCATCAGCATACAAGAGGAGAGGGAACTGCACTCAGAAAGATGTTTTCAGAAATAGAGAAAATGAGTGAGTGGGGTTATGAAACCCAGAGTCATCCAGTGTTAGAGGTGGATGTGCCTCTGGGAGTTGCCGGGATTGACCCCGTATTACAGATGGGAAAACGGAGCGTTGGTGAGGGAATGTGCCAAGGTTGGACAGCAGAACCCAATCCCAGACCCTGGGGTTCTGCTCCTCAGGCTGGTACTCATTTTGCTTCACACCTTGGTTTAAACCAACTTATAACTAAGTTGAAAGGGAAAATGCTCAAAGCGTTTGCCATGAAAATAACCCACGGGGTCACCTACTACCCATCAGGCTTATCCAATTGTCTCCATTTTCTGATCAGAACAAGGATGTGCAAAGACACCAGGAAAAACAATTGCCCTGCTCACCCTCGTAAGTCCTGAAGAGCCTCACAAAATTCCCTTTTTTTCTGTTTATCTTGGTAATGAATTCTCTGAGCCTTTGACCTGCCAGTTCAGTTATCTTTCTCTATCTCTGACAAAGCCTAGCTGTGGGGAAAGATAATATTTTCCTAATCAAATGGGTATCAGTGGGATCTATGGAGCACCTTCTAACATATTCTTTAATGACTTGACTCTTCAGCAGCTTCTCTTAGGAAAAAGCCTTAGGATATTATGTAAATATGAAGGAACAGTCTAGATTTTATTCAACTCATCTTTTTAAAACTTTTTAAAAAACTTGTTTGTAAGTGGAATCAAAACAAACTTAACTCTTAGATACAGAGAATAGATTGGTGGTTGCCAGAGTTGGTGGTGGGAATAATAGGGAGTGGACAAAATGAATGAAGGTGGTCAAAAGGTACAAACGTCCAGTTATAAAATAAGTCCTGGGGATGTAATGGACAGCATGGTGACTATCTATGCTCAAAGCGTTTTATAATAATAAAAGAATAGTATGCTAATTAGATCGGACAGCCGAACAACCTTTTGGATGTCCTTCTGGGCAACCTGCCAGATGAAGCCGTGGCTGCGAGGGCCAAGGCAAGCCGCTGCTGCTGTGAGGGCCAAGTCTCTTGCACGAATTTCATGCATCAGGCCTCTAGGAGATAATAATACTGTATTGTGGATTTGAAAGTTGCTAAGAGAGTGGATCTTAAAAATCTATCACAAAAAAAGGAACGTATTACTATGTGAGGTGATGGATATTAACTAGACTTTTTGTGGTAACCAGTTCACAGTATATACAAATATAGAATCATTATATTGTACAAGTAAAAATAATACATGTTTTATACAATTTACATCTCAACTTTATATACAGGTGAGGCAAAAATATTTTTTTCTGTTAGAATGGAAAATAATACATTTAATAAATAATAATACAAGAATAAACTGTGTTTTGCATACTCACAACTGTAAGCCTATTTTTGCCTCACCGTGTGTGTGTGTGTGTGTGTGTGTGTGTGTGTGTTGATGTGCACGCGCGCATGTGTGTGTGTTGGTTAACAGAAACCTTGAGCTTTATAGCTTTTTCTACATTCACAATGGCAAGAAGAAATTTGAACAATTATGTAGATTTGTTGAATTGTAGCTTTCAATCCGGACCAATAGGTATAAATACTCAGGGTTTGAAAGACCTAGGTTAGAATCTTTTCTCTGTTGCTTAACCTTGCTGTGCTGCCGTTTCCAAGCTATAAAGATCCTATCATAGCACCTCCCTCATGGATATAGCGTGAGGGTTATGCAAAATAATGACTGTAAAACACATGACATGGAGCCTGGATCAATAAATGTTCAGTTTTCCTTCCTATGTAAACCAAAGGAGAATCTCAAATCTCTATCTCATTTTGCCTTTCTGGATATGGCCTCCAAACATTCTGAATGGCACAGGGGCAGCTCTGACAGTGAACAAATAACCTCTCTGAGCAAAATGAAGTTAATTGATCTGTGTGTTTGTTGCTTGGAAGGTAGGATTACTGTATTTGTTTCCTAGGGCTGCCACAAACATCTACCACAGAGTGGGTGGGTTACACAAATTTTCTCTCTCACAGTTGTGGAGGCCAGACGTCCAAAATCAAAGTGCCAGCAGAGCTGGTTCCTCTGCAGGCCCTGAGGGAGAATGTCTCCCAGCTCCTGGCAATCCTGGCATTCCCTGGCCGTGGCTGCCCTCCAATCTCTGCTTTCATCTCTATGTGGCCTTTTACTCTGTGTCTATGTAGCTCAAATTGCCGTTCTGTCTTCCACAAGGATACCAGTCATTGGATTTAAGGTCTACCCTAAGTCCAGGATGATCTCATCTTGAGATCCTTAACATAATTACATCTTCATAGATTAAGGTGACCAGATCGTCCCGCTTTTGGCGGGACAGTCCAGATTTCTAACAATTTTTCCCGAGTCCCGTGGCATTTTTAAAAAGTCTCAATTTTTGGAAAAAATCTTTCCAATCTTTCTAAGCTACCCAGTTTGTGTTCATTTGTTACAGCAGGCATAGGAAACTAATACAGACTACCCACACACACTCCAATTTCCCTTCCCAAACTAGACATCTACTTTTATGTAGTTGATAGATGGCCTAATACAAATATGAATACTTATAAAAGAAGTATTGTTGTTTTGAGGGTATTATGTGTTTTTGATTAATATTATTCAGACTATACTTGAGTTCTTACTCTGTTTCTTTCTTTTTTGTACTCAGCTCTATACTTTTAAGGTCTTTCCACATTGCCATGCATACACATCTGGCCTGATGTGTTCATCTGTTGCAGAACATTCTGTAGCATGCCTCCACCAGGTATCCCTTTTCCACTCTTGTAAAGGTGGGCATCTCAGTTGCTCCCAGCTCACTGCTGTCAGACTACCATTTGAATCAAATTTAAAAATTTGCTTCATCAAGAAGCAGATAACCACTGATGCAATTTTTTAAAAAATATATATTTTATTGATTTTTTTACAGAGAGGAAGGGAGAAAGATAGAGAGCTAGAAACGTCGATGAGAGAGTAACATCGACCAGCTGCCTCTTGCACACCCCCTACCGGGGATGTGCCCGCAACAAAGGTACATGCCCTTGACCGGAATCGAACCTGGGACCTTTCAGTCCGCAGACCGATGCTCTACCACTGAGCCAAACTGGTTTCGGCCACTGACGCAATTTTATAGGATCAGGTGAAAAGAACAGATTATAGTTGGACCAAAACTACAAGATAAAACAGTCAGGTCTGTAAGTGTTTGAATGACAAGTAATAATTCTTAGGTTCCTTTGGCCCATCCTTTCCTCTGCCCTGGCTTTCCCTCTCTCCATGAGATCCCATGAAATTGAAAGGTCTAACAGGTCCAGATGTGCTGCTTGACGGGTTGGAATGGAAGTCAGCAGCTATTTTCTCTCCAGCATCCTCTGGGAAATCCACCCAACTACATGTTCCTGCCTGTCCTTGCTTTCCAAGCTGTAATGTTCAATACCAAGTGGCAGAATGCCATGTACAGGACATTAGTGTCAGGGAGTAGTGCAAGGACTGGGAGGGACAGGCGTAGCCCCTGACAGGAAAAGAAGCTGAAGCTATTTAGCTGGAAGAAATGTTCATGGGATGGGCTCAGCTGGCTCCAAGTGTATAAACAATGATGCTAAACAATTGTGCTTCTGCTGAGTCAAAGAACGGACACGACACGCGCACGCGGACTTGAGCTGATACACACACACACACACACACACACCAGCTAGCTCAACCATTCAGAAGGGCTTTTTAACAAGTGAGGCTAGAGGCAACAATTATGCGACTCCAAAGCTGGAAGATGTGGACTGAAGTGAGCTCCATCAGAGCAAACACTGTCTGGAAGGGACAAAGACAGTCTCTCGTGGCTCTATCACTAGTTTGCTTCAGAACCTGAACTAAGCCCCTTCACTTAGGCTTCCTCATCTGTCGAGAGGAGGTTCAAAATATGTGTCAATACAAAATTAAATAAAAATATAATGTACACCTAAATGCAAGAGCCAAAGTTATAAAACTTCATGAAGAAAACAGAGGCAAAAATCCTCATGACCTTGCATTACATAAAGATTTCTTAAATATGATACCAAAAGCATGATCCACAAAAGAAAAAAGAAATAAATTGCACTTCTTCATAGTAAAAAAAAATGTTTTCTAAAATACATTGTTAAAAAAATTAAATAGGAACCAAATACTGACAGAAAATATTTGTAACATATAACTGAAAAAGGATTGTATTCAAAATATGTAAAGAATTCTTAAAATTCAATAATGAGATGGTATTTGAATAAATATTTGGCCAAAGAAGACACATCCATTACCTTAATCTATTATATCTCAGCTTAAATTTCATGTCTTCTCAGAAGCATTCCCTGACCTTGGAGACCACTGTATCTGTTTCCTAGGAAACACTGCTCTAAGCCTCCTTAGATGGCTTCTTAAATAAGGCTGAAGTTCAAAGCATGAAGAACATCTGTCATTCAATCTGTCATGCCCCATTAGCAACTTCTTTGTTTTAGTCACAGGAGGTATTATAAATTTTTCTTGGCCCCTGACTGCCAACAATTACCATAATTTGTAATTTTGTACTTGCTTTTCTATCAGCCAGGACAATCTAGATTATGGTATAGTAACCCCACTTCCACACCCAAAAAAAATCTCAGGAGCTTAAAACAACAAGAGCTTATTGCTTTCTCATTCCACATGTCTGTTGTGTCAGCTGGGAGGCTCAGCGCAGGGACCATGCTGAGAGAGAAGCCACCACATGTAGTACTTCACTGGTCATTGTGCCAAAGGGCAGAGAGCTCCAGGGGCCCTCCATTAAGTGCTCAGCCCAGAAGAGAGGCACATCACTTCCAGTCATGACTCATTGGCCATAACTGGTCAATCCCGCCCCCACCCCACCCCCACCCCATAAGGGACACCTACCACTGCACTCCTAATGTGTGCTCAAAAACCAGAAAGCCAGAAGGTGTGGGAGCAGCTCTAACAACTTCTGAATTATTTATTTGGTTTTGTCTAAATCCTCTGATCAAAATGGCTCATTAGGGCAGGAGGGTCTGTCTTGTTCACCATGTTATCCCCAATGCTGGTACCTACTTGGTGCTTAATAACCATCTGTTGACTGGCTGATAGTTTTGGTAGCTTAGGATTTCGTGACTTAGACTGTTGGTTGAGTGATTGTCAGCTCCCAGCGAGCTGCTAAGATCCTGGAGGGCTTAGGGCCCAGCTTTCCCTGTTACCTGGGCCCTCTGAAAGGTGAAGAATAATTATTCCAACTGCTGCTTTGCATAACTTTCTCCTTGAGGATCTAACTGCAGAGGCAAATGAACGAGAACCTCTGGGAGTCTGGGAGCAGAGTCCAAAGTGGTGATTTAAAATGAAATCTCTGTAATTTTATTCTTCATCTTAAAAACTAATGTGCATTTCACATTTTGTTCCATATTATTTCCATGGTCATAAAAAAAAGTTTTAAAATATTTAATAGAGCTTAAGTTAATTAATGCTGCACAAAAATGTGTCATGCTTACCACGTGGTTTCATGGTTCCCTAACAGCCTCCTCCCAGAGTGGTATGCCCCAAATCGGGAAACACAGCACACCCCCACACACCCAGAGTGGTATATCCCACACCATGAAACACTGCTCTAAGCCTCCTTAGATGTTTTTTTACTAGTAAATAAGGCTTAAGTTCAAGTTCAAAACATTAAGTACATTCTCCACATTTCTTTTGTGGTGATTTGTTTTCTCTGATGGTGATAAAATTCCTATTGTGTGTGGGAATTTGCCTTTATCTAATGAAATAAGGAAAAGTTGATGATAAAGACCTCATTTGCTTTCCCACAGGCCGATGGACTAAATTCTTCTAAACCAGTGTTTCTCTCATATTTCTTACCATGACCCCCACTTAGTGCCTTTTATATCACTTGCTATAATGGACACTGTTGGTAACCCATGCAGGCTGGTGCAGGCTGAGGCACCATCCCCCACTGCTGAGTGTTGGCTGCTGCAGATCACAGCTGCCCCTCTTCTGGAGATTGCCCTTGACTGAGCTGGAACTCTTTCCAGGAGGTTATGCACCATCTTCCTCCAACAGCCTGCAGCCAGTGACAGATTGTTGACATGGTAGGGGGAGGGGAGGAGGGAGAAAAAGGTAAGAGGTTCCCGTTGCCCTAGTTGGTTTGGCTCAGTGGATAGAGCATCAGCCCACACACTGAAGGTCCCAGGTTCTATTCTGGTCAAGGGCATATACCTCTTGCAGACTCAATCCCCAGCCCTGGTTGGGGTGCACGTTGCAGGCAACCAATGTGTCCCTATCACATCGATGTTTCTCTCTCTGTCTCTCCCCTCCCTTCCTCTAAAAAAATCAATGGAAAATATCCTCTGGTACAGTTCAAGCGTCAGAGCTCCTCATGGAATCAGGTTGAGAGCACCCCTTCTCAGCTCCTCCCTGTTCTCCTCACTCCCATTTATTCTGAGAGCACTCCCTACAGAGACCAAACTCCCCAAATCCTTGCTTTGAGCTCTTCTTCTAGGGGGCCTGACTTAAGTCACTACCCAACACACACACACACACACACACACACACACACACACACACACACACACTTCTGCAATAAAATCTCTAAGCAATATTTATGCTTACTTTATGTGGTGCACATTGATAGTTATATATTCTGTTTGCTTAATGCTCATTTGTGACCCTTCTAATTTGATTCCATAATTCACTAATAGGTCACAACCCCGCAGTTTGAAAAGAACAGCACTGAACCGTTCCAAGCTAACCTTTGGGAGGCTGGTGTTCAGCACACGGGCAGGTTAGAGAGAAGGGGGAGCAAAGGGCCTGTGTCTCAGTGCACACAGTGTCAGGAGTTTTGAGACACAGGACATGGATTCTAATAGGGCTGAGCCTCTCCAGGGAGGGCCAAGTGCCCACTGCCCTCCTTCATGGGGGCAGATACCAACCTCCACATGCCCCCATGAAGGAGGGCAGTGTCTGCCTCCTCTCCGCTCCCCAGCTGTTCTCCCTTCCTGTGGGAATGTACTTGCTCTGGGCTTCAGCAGGAAATGGGGTTCCAAGGAGGCAAAGCAGTTTTTGACTTTTCAAATGCACAAAGATGGACACATGAGAAGGTTTGCTTCAGCATTCTCTCTGATGGCCAAAACAGAAACATCCCCAATGGCCATCACAGTGCAACCAAACCAAGAATAGCCACGTGTCCATTAAAAATAATGAAGTAGGGCCGAAACCAGTTTGGCTCAGTGGATAGAGTGTCAGTCTGTGGACTGAAGGGTCCCAGATTTGATTCTGGTCAGGGGCATGTGCCTTGGTTGCAGGCACATCCTCAGTGGGGGATGTCCAGGAGGCAGCTGATCAATGTTTCTCTCTCATCAATGTTTCCAACTATCTCTCTCCCTTCTTCTCTGTAAAAAAAAAAAAAAAAAAAAAAAAAAAAAAAAAAAAAAAAAAATCAATAAAATATATTAAAAAAAAAAAAAAAACACGAAGTAAGTATCCAAGTACAGACAATTTTCCATGATACACTAAGTGTAAAATTAACTGGTCCTACCACTCACCAATATAATTCCATTTTTACTTTGTAAAAATTAAGAAGTACAGCCCTAACCATTTTGGCTCAATGGATAGAGCATCAGCCTGCAGGCTGAAGGGTCCCAAGTACAATTCTGGGCAAGAACACATGTCCGGGTTGCTAGCTTGATCCCCAGTAAGGGGCATGCAGGAGGCAGCCTCTCAGTGATTCTCTCTCATCACTAATGTTTCTCTCTTTCCCTCTCCCTTCCTCTCTGAAATCATAAAAACAAATTTTTAAAAAACGTAAGCCCTCGTTGGGTGTATCTGTTGGTTGGAGCATCGTACCATACACCAGAAAGGATTGCGGGCTTGATTCCCAGTCAGGACACATGCCTAGGCTGCAGGTTCAATCCCCGGTCGATGTGAGCTTGGGAGGCAACTGATTTCTCTCTCCCACTCTGGCACCGATGTTTCTCTTTCTCCCCTTCCTCTCTCTCTCTCTCTCTCTAAAATCAATAAAGAAAACATATCCTTTGGTGAGAATTGAAAAGAAAATTAAGTACAAACTTCCAGCTATAAAAATAGTCATAGGGATGTAAAGTACAGCACAGGGAATATAGTCAATAATATTGTAATAACTGTGCATGGTGCCAGGTGGGCACTAGACTTACTAGCGTGGTCACTTTGTAAGGCATATAAATGTCTACTCGCTATGCTGCACACCTGAAACTAATACCATATTGCATGTCAACTGTAAATTTAAGTAAATTCAAAAATTAAAAATTAAATAAGAATTAGTATTTATGTAGTAAAAATATGGGAAAAGGTACTCCACAGTCTTTGCAATGATCACAGGAGAATGATTAGGCCCTTTTACTTCCTAAGGCCTACATGTCCACAACATTCAAACTTTTCACCACAAGCATGATTTACTTTTGAAATGAGAAAAAGCACTAATTTTGCTTAAAATAAATAAAACACAAAAGAAGCTCTAAGCAGCGACACATGTTTCTTTGAAGTCGTCACAGCAGCCCTAGGAGGCATCCTGTGCTTTTAAATGTCTGAGAAACTGATTCTAGGAGAGCACACTGGGAGGCAACACCCTTGCTCTGACACACAGACCTGTTCGATAAAATACAAATCAAGGGAATTTGTAAGCCACAGCGAGGCTCAGAAACTAGGTAACCGTCCCTGTGCACCAGAAATAGAAGAGTAACCCATCTGGGAGCAGGACTGAGGCCAGTGCCTCCGGGGTCAGGCCCTGGAAACTGGCAAAGGGCCACAGGGAGTAAAGGGGATGCATGTGGGAATGGGGGCCAGCACAGCTCACTGCTGGGAATGGACCTGCCGACAGAGGCCGCTCTCCAGCTGGTGAAAGGCACTGGAAAAAGCTGAACCTTGATTTTTTCTTTTTGTTCAAGGTTATTTACCCTGGATGAATCTTAAAATCACCTAGGGACTTTTTTTTTTTTTTGAAAATTTTTTTTATTAATTTGAGAGAGAGAGGGAGGGTGATGGAGCGAGAGAAACAACCATGTGAGAGAGAAACATCAATCAGACCCCAGGCACCTTGACTGGGATGGAACCTGAAACCTGGGCATGTACCCTGAGCTAGAATCAGAATAGAACTAGTGACCTTTTAGTGCATGGAGGACACTCAACCAACTGAGCCACACCAGCCAAGGCCATCTAAAAACTCCTTTTAAAAAATACTATTGCTCTGCCCAGTTGGTTTGGCTCAGTGATTGACAGCCTATGAACCAGGAGGTCATGGTTGGATTCCCAGTCAGGGCATAAGCCCAGGTTGAAGGATCGATCCCCAGTGTGGGGAGTGCAGGAGGCAACCGATCAATGATTCTCTCTCATCATTGATGTTTATATCTCTCTCTTTCTTCCTCTCTGAAGTCAATAAAAATATATTTTAAAGGCATAAAAAAAAAATTATTGCCCAGAAATTCTGATTTAATTTTTAAATTTTCTGTCTCTCTCCCTCTCTCTTCTAAAAGTCTCTCTTGGAGATTCTAAAACACATCCAAGATTGAGATATCACTGAAACTTTGGGCTTATATAGAAGTAGGAAAATACAAACAAACTCTGTCCAGGCATGCCAAGCAAGCCACCAGGTGAAAAGACTTGGAATTTTCCCCCATTATGACCTCAGCATGGGCATTTCTAACCCTCTCTAAGGACTAAGCCTCTAACCTTCTAACCCTTTGTAAGGGCTGCTTTGAGACTGGTGGCTCTGGGGTGGGGTCTAACACTGCAGGCCAGGGTGGGGTATACCGAGGGGGGAAAATGTCCATCCAAAGGTAAGTGGACAAATCCATATATACATGACATTTTCATATAACAGAATACTATATAACAGTGAAGTTTAATAATCCAGCTGTAGCATGGTACCAACATGGATAACCCTCAAAACCATGGTGGGGAGTTATAAAAGCAGCTTGCAGCCCGGCATGGTATGTTATGACATCATTCATTTTAAATTTAAGCTTGGCTTAGCTGGTTTTGCCCAGTGGATAGAGCATCGACCTGAGGACTGAAGGGTCCTGAGTGTGATTCTAGTAAAGGGCACATGTTTGGGTTGCAGGCTCAATCCCCATTCGGGGGTGTGCAGGAGGCAGCCAATCAATGATTCTCTCTCATCATTGAGGTTTCTATCTCCCTTTCCCTTCCTCTCTCTGAAATCAATAAAATCTATATATATAAAAGGCTAATATGCTATATGTCCCTCCCACTGTCCAACCGGTTGCTTTGATACACACTGACCACCAGGGGGCAGACACTAAACACAGGAGCTGCCAAACTGCAGTGACTTGGCAGCAACAGTTCTCAGTCAACGCACCCCAAAACCAGAGAGGAGGGAGCCTGATTTCTCACAGAGCCACACGATTCCACCTTTAGCCAGGATTACGTTGTTGCTGGGACCACAAATCTGGTTTACTACACACTTGTGTTTGCGTTCCACCCACTGTATGACAGCAACTTTGCTGACTGCTCTCTCACACTCTGGGACCCCTCAGAAGATATTGGAGAGCCAGTTTTGGTCCAATCCCTGCAGGTCAGGCCGAGGGACCCCACCTGCCTGAGTGAGACAGACGCCCTTAGAGCCACAGTGCCACCTCAGGTGAGGGTGGGGAGGGACCGGGGGAGGTTGGCTCCAGGACGTGAATCCGTGCACTGGGTCACTAGTATATATATATATATATATATATATATATATATATATATATATATATATATTTAAACTATAGGAAACAAAAAGTACATATTGTTTGTGGCTAAATACATATTTACTAAAACCATAAAAATAGCCATGAAAATCAAACACACCAACGTAAGGACCGTGGTTACCTTGGGAGCTAGGGAGTCTTCCAGAGGACCAGACTTGGATGACCCTCAAAGGCATCACACTGTGTGTGAGAAGCCCGTGTTAAAAGATCGCCCAGGCCATGCTTTCATTAGCACATTTGTGAAAAGACAAAACCAGAATGATGAAAACAACCTAGTGGTTGCCAGGGTCAAATGATCAGACCCTTCTGTGTCCTGAGTGTGGGGACAATGTCAGTCTACAGTGTATTAAAACTCAGGGGACTGAAAGTCACAAAGATGCACAGCAGCACTTCCCAGGAGCTAGGGGGAGAGAGAAAATGGGAACTTCGTTCGGGAAGATGAGAAACGTTCTGGAGCTGGATGGTGTGATGGCTGCAGAGCAATGTCAACATCTCTCATGCCACTAAGCTGAACACTTAGAAAAAGTTAGGATGGTAAATGTTGTTATGTATCTTCTACCACAGTAATAAAAAAAAGGGGGGGGGGGGTAATTTAAAAAAAAACCATAGGAATCTACACCAAAAGATGAGGGGGAAAACCAGTTTTATTGTATTTTATTGTATGGTAATTAAAAAGAGAAAATCTGAAGCAAATTTGCAAAATGTTAAGGTGTATTAATCTACATGACAGCTACATTTATGTCTGTTACTCAATTTTGAGCACATTTCTGCATGTTTAAAATGTCCTGCCTGGCCAGTGTGGCTCAGTGGTTGAACGTCGACCTATGAACCAGGAGGTCACTATTCAATTCCCAGTCAGGGCACATGCCCAGCTTGAGGTTCGATCCCCAGTAAGGAGTGTACAGGAGGCAACCAATCAATGATTTTCTTTCATCACTGATGTTTCTATTTTTTCCCTCCCTCTCCAGTCCTCTCTGAAATCAATAAAAATATACTTAAAGAATAAATAAGTAAATGTCCTGATATGCTTTTAATAGTTTAAGATAGAATCAAAATTTTAGGGCTGCTAGAAGCTTTTGAGATTATTTCCTTCATATTCCTTACTTGAACAGAGAGAAACTGAGTTTTCTCAGCTAAAGCCACTGTTCTGTGCACGCTGATAATTCAGTGCTGAAGTTTCTAATTGATAATAAAATTAGGCTTCTTCAATTTGGGAGAGCTCTTGAAATAAATTTTTAAAAAACTACAAGAGCGTGCTCAACTTCCCCCTAGTCTATAGGAAACAATTTCTACATAATCAGAAGCCAAATAAGTATTCTAAAGTACAGAGTTAAAATTTAATTAGCAGCCTTCTTCAAAAGAACTATTCCAACAACTTTAAAAGAAAAAAGTCACAGAAAGTATCAGTTTTACTGAGATATTCAAATGGATCTCATAAAGCATTTTAGTTTGTTTCATCTCATCTTTGCATCTGCCTATCTTTGCTTTCACCCTACTGTCCTCCTTTCTAAACACAACTTCATAATGAATAACTTCTGTGACCTCTCTCACCCTATGTCTAGAGTGAGGATTTTTTTAATTAGAACAACTTTTTTTAAATTTTATTTTAGAAAGTAATACTTTGTAAAACTCTCCGATGGGAAAAAAATATTCTGCTGTGGCATCTGCAGGGTTCTTGGTTGCAACCAACAGCCAAGGAAACCAGGTCTGCACAGGGCAAAACTTGAGGAAGAAAGCCCAGCCAAGGACCTGTCCCTCCCTCAACATAATCTTGTGTTATTACTTTGTTTAAGACTCTGCTGTTGGGACCAATGCCACCAGCAGGATTCTCACCTTGCTGCAGCCATCATGAAGAATTTCTCAGCTGATAAAATGCTTTCTATGTGTCATTCCACTGACACAGAAGGCTCTGCGTGTGGGCATCTGGTTAGTTGAGCCTAGGTCCGTAGTCCATTCTTTTGCTGCCAGGAACTTCTTTAAAGGGAGTCTGAACCCCACATTTCTTTTTTAAAAATTTTTCTTTTTTAAATATATTTTATTGAGTTTTTACAGAGAGGAAGAGAGAGGGATAATAGAGTTAGAAACATCGATGAGAGAGAATCATCCATCAGCTGCCTCCTGCACACTCCCTACTGGGGATGTGCCCACAACCAAAGTACATGCCCTTGACCAGAATCAAACCCGGGACCTTTCAGTCTGCAGGCCAACGCTCTATCTACTGAGCCAAACCGGTTTCAGCATGAACCCCACATTTCAATGACACCCACTAGGACTCTACTCCACCACTAGGGAGAAAATTCAACAATGGATAGCAAAACAAACAAGAATTGTCTACCCTACTGGATGTCTGTAGACTTCCAGACACCTCCTGTGCCCTTTTTTCCTTAACCTCCCCTCTTCGCTCCACCCCACCCCCTGGGCTTCCACCTTAAGCCTTTGGGCAGATGTCATAATACTTCATCTTGTATACTCGAGAAGTGTTTTTATATAAATTCTTCCTAATGCACTTTATTAATTCTCTTCAATTCTCCAATCAGTGGAAATCACCACTCACACAACCTTAATATGCAGAAGAGCAGGTGGAGACAGCCTGAGAAATCCTCTTTGCAGTCTGCTTGGGCTGCTGTAACAAAAGACCACAGACTGGGTGGCTTACAGAACAAACATTTCTCGTCTCACACTCTGGGTGCTGGAACTTTAAGATCAAGGTGTCACTAGAGTGGGTTTCCCCTGAGGCCTCTCTCCTTGGCTTACAGATGGTCATAATCTTACTGCCTCTTCACATGGTTGTCTGGATGTGCATGTCTGACTGTGTTTCTAATCTCCTCTTTGGATAAGGACATGAGGCAAATTGCAATGCCTTCAGTTTAACTTAAGTACTTCACTCCCACACCCCAACACATGCCCTCACCCTCCCTAGTGTCTGTGTTCATTGGTTATGCTTATATGCATCCATTCAGGTCCTTTGGTTGATCTCTTATCACCACTACCCTGCAACCACCCCTCACCCCTGCCCCCACTCTCCCCTGACTTCCCTCTGAGGTTTGACAGTCTGTTCGATGCTTCTCTGTCTCTGGATCTATTTTTGTTCGTCTGTTTATGTTGTTCATTATATTCCACAAATAAGTGAGATCATGTGATATTTGTCTTCCTCTGACTGGCTTATTTCGATTAGCATAATGCTTTCCACGTCCATCTATGCTATTGCAAATGGTAAGAGTTCATTCTTTTTTACAGCAGTGTAGTATTCCATTGTGTAGATGTACCACAGTTTTTTAATCCACTCATCTGCTGATGGGCACTTAGGCTGTTTCCAAATCTTAGCCATCGTAAATTATGCTGCTATGAACATAGGGGTGCATCTTTAAATGCCCTATCTCCAAATACAGTCACATTGTGAGGTTCTGAGCATTAGGTCTTCAATATGTGAATTGTGGGGAGAGACACAATTCTACCCATCACCTCTTTCAGGCAAGCATTCTGCCTCAGACAGAGAAAAGAAAAGAAAAGAAAAGAAAGGAAAGGAAAGGAAAGGAAAGGAAAGGGAAGGGAAGGGAAGGGAAGGGAAGGGAAGGGAAGGGAAGGGAAGGGAAGGGAAGGGAAGGGAAGGGAAGGGAAGGGAAGGGAAGGGAAGGAAGGAAAGGAAAGGAAGGAAAGGAAAGGAAAGGAAAGGAAAGGAAAGGAAAGGAAAGGAAAGGAAAGGAAAAGTTCGCTTGCAGAAAGCCATGGGGCACCTCCTTAATTCAATCTTTCATCCATTCTCATTCCACCAATATTTAATGAGAGCCATTTCTGTAATGACATGGTCTGCATAAAACCAACAGAAAAGAGATACTTTCAAAGTGCATGCCTGGTTATGTCTCCCTTCAAGTAGAAACTACTAAACATTTCCCTGTGCCTTTTGGAAGATTCCAAAGTCCTTGCATGGTTTACAACACATTCCAAGATCTGATGCCGCTTGCCTACACAGCTACAGTCCCCTCACATGCCTTTTGCTCCTGCTAAACGACTTGCAAATAATGGTTCTCCAAACAAGTTATGCTGAGTTTCTCTTCACTGTGTGATCCCAGGGGGGAAAAAAATGTGTTTTTTCGACAAATATTTAATTATCACCTCTTTTCTGAATCTGTGCTAGGCCCTGGGGCAGATAACAAAACTCCATCTTCAAAGACCTAATATGGAGGAAATGTCAGACAAATAAACAAAAACTACAATTTTTACATAAAAGTGCAATCGGTGGGCACCGGAGTGTAGATTTGTGCACGTGTGTTAGGATCTTAGAGGAGGATCTCCTGAAATATACAGAGCCACTAGTTTCTCCGGCAAAGCAACAAACCAGCCTCCACAATGAGCCTAAGGAGAAGGCCAGTCTATGGCACAACCTGTATGCTGTGCTAACACACTGCAGAAATTACATCAGAAATGTGGTTCCAGTTATTAAGAATGAGATAAGCGACATCTTATATAGCTAATGAAATGGAAATGATTACACACCCACCCAAATAGGTACAGACCTCAGTGGAAATTAAAATCCCTTTTTGCCAGCATGACACGCTCCTGAAAATCACATGGGCCAACCCCCGCCCACGCCTGTCCACCAAGCCCAAGGCGGCCTGGGTCATTCATCACCTGGAAGGAGCAGCCCCAGTCGGCTGATGCTCTAAAACAGAACCATGCCACTAGTAGTGAGGGTTATTTCCTTCATGTTTAAAACCTTCCAGCATGGTTCCCAGGAAGTTACCAGATCCAGAAAGCTGAAAAAGGAAACTGGAGAGAGAATAAGGACAGGCATGGTTAAGCTGCCAGCGTTACACAGGCTGAACCCTTCCCTCTAAGACCGCTGAGAATGCTGGCTGTCACGTAGGCCTCTGATTTCGTGCACGGCTGAGTTCACAGCCAGAAGGGGAAATTCCAAGAGATTATAACAAAGAGAGAACATAAACGAAAAGTAGTAGGTGATGCACTGACTGAACAGTTACTCAACTGGGTGAGATAATATTGGTATCAGTTTCCAAGGAGTTTGGGTGTAATGTCACGTGGAGACAGGAAAGGGGTGCTGAGTGCCCCTGGGGCAGGGACCCCTGTGTAAAGCCCGGACTCCCAAAGGGCGCACCGTCAGGGAGAGGTAGACTAACAGTGATACACCACAGGCACACCGACCCAGGGCGCGTGTCTTCACCCACATTCTGAGTAAGGAAAAAGGTCAGTGTCGGTGGGGCACTTACCAATGTATTGCTTTTCAGTTACAAACTCACCTTTTAGTACCTGGTTTGTGATACATTGGACACTTAGGCATTTCTCCTTTTCAGTGAAGCGCAATACAATGCTTGGTCAGCAGAGGGCACAGGCGGGACACTGCCTTGGGAAGGGGGTTCTCCTCCTGGTTTCTCTGTCCTGGGTTTGGCTTTTTCTTGCTGCTTCATATCTGGTCAGCAGTGTGTGTGTAGAGGGACATCCTGTTCGTCACTGTCCCTCCGTGACCTCAAGTCCCCGGCCCCAGCTCTGGCCCAGGCCTGCGATCACCTTTCCATGGCCCTCCTGACAGAGATACCATGTGATCCAGACTCCATGCCCACAATAGTGTCCCAGGTCCCTGTGTCTCCCACAGGGCAGCTTTGGCATGACTGCACCCCGGAGAGTTGTTGTCTGCCTGCCCCACAACGATGGATCCGCTCAACCCTGGGCAGCCCAGGAAGCGAGGGAGCTTCTCCTGAGCTCAACCACATCTTCACCAATGACGTGTGAGCCCAGGCTTAGGGAAGGCCCTCATCCCAAGCTTGTCTTCCCTTTTAGCATTCGCTTTATATCTTTTCAGTTACTCTCTTATCATTGCTAATGATTCCTTAAACTAAACCAATTTAAATTATTTTGTGGTTTATGCCCTGACCAGTTTGGCTCAATGGATAGAGCGTTGGCCTGTGGACTGAAGGGTCCCAGGTTCGATTCCAGTCAAGGGCATATACCTTGGTTGCGGGCATATCCCCAGTAGAGGGTGTGCAGGAGGCAGCTGGTCGATATTACTCTCTCATCAATGTTTCTATCTATTCCTCTCCCTTCCTCTCTGTAAAAAAAATAAATAGAAAATAAAAAAATAAATTATTGTGCACTTTCTGTCTCCTGATTATATCCAGTCAAATATAACTGGTAAGGCAAAATCCTTGGCCTATGCCTTATTAAGGGTTCAAATTTACATTATCTAGCAGGAGTAAACACAAAAACATTATGAAGGAATAGCTTGCATGGCATTCTCACAGTAAAAAAGCATGCTGAATATGAATTCACAACCCAAAATGTTTAAACTCACAAAAAGTAATCCTTCATAAAATAGTGTTTGTTGTCAAACGTGATAAGTATGGGGCTTAGAACTCCAATAATTTCTGATAATGTAACAATTTTAAAAACATATTATAGGATATGCTTAAAAAATTAATAACAGAAGGAATTTCCTTAAATGTAAAAGGAATAAACAATTCAATAAAAAGACAAAGGTTATATGATTTCTGTTTATTTCCTGATTTGGGTGGTGTTTCCATGGATATGTTCATTCTTTGAACATTTATAGAGCCATCCTTTTATGATTATGCACTTTTATGAATGAATCATATATTTCATATATATGTTTATAAAATACATATGTAAATTTATACATAATTTGTAGGTAAAAGAGACAGGAAATATTTTAGAAATAAAACACTATCTATGAAAACTTTGGGGATATAGATAAAGCAGTACTTATAGAGAGGAAATTCATTAAGTAACTATTGATAAAGAAAAATCAAAGAGCTAAGAAATGAGACAAAGAAAACAGTAAATTCAAAAACCATAGAAGAAAGGAAATCATCAGGAAAATCATGCCTGATAAATTGTGAATATTAAAGTTTCCAGTGTTACTGTCTCCTTGCCTTCACTGATAGTCCATCTGGGCAAATAGGACCCCTGGTTCCTGAAAGGCCCTTTGCCTGAGGGCTTTTGCTAATTCAGGCAAACATGGACTTCAGTGTTGGGGCGGGGGGGGGGGGGGGGGGGCGCGAGTGTCCCTCAGCCCAGCTTGCAACTTCTCCAATCTGAGACCCCTCGAGGGATGTTCGACTGCCCATTTAGGACCCACTTGGATCGGGCCTAAACGGGCAGTCAGACATCCCTCTCACAATCCAGGACTGCTGGCTCCCAATTGCTTGACTGCCTGCCTTCCTGATTTCTCCTAACCATTCTGCCTGTCAGCCTGATCACCCTAACCACTCCCATGCCAGCCTGATTGATGTCTAACTGCTCCTCTGCCAGCCTGTTTGCCCCTAACTTCCCTCCTCTGCCAGCCTGATCACCCCTAACTGCCCTTCCCTGCAGGGTTGATCACCTCCAACTGCCCTCTCTTGCAGGCCTGGTCCCTCCCAACTGCCCTCCCCTGCTGGCCATCTTGTGGTGGCCATCTTGTGTCCACATGGGGGCAGGATCTTTGTCTACATGGGGGCAGCCATAGTGTGTGTTGGAGTGATGGTCAATCTGCATATTACTCTTTTATTAGATGGGATAGAGGCCTGGTCATGGGTGGGGGCCAGCTGGTTTGCCCTGAAGGGTGTTCCAGATCAGGGTGGGGTTCCCTAGGGCATGAGGTGGCCTGGGTGAGGGGCCTGTGGTGGTTTGCAGACCAGCCATGCCCCCTGGCAACCCAAGCAGAGGCCCTGGTACCTGGAATTTATCTACCTTCTGCAATTGAAACTTTGTAGCCTGGAGCAGAGCCACGCCTCCTGCTCGCTCCAGCTGCGGCCATTTCTGTTTGGATTTGTTTACCTTCTATAATTGAAACTTTGTAGCCTTGAGTGGAGGCCTGGGCCCCCCAAGGTGTGTGGAAAGCTTAGCTTCCTCCGTTGCCATGGAAACCCAAGCTTCCCTCCTGGTAGCCATCTTGGTTGGGTTTATTTGCATACTCGCTCTGATTGGCTGGCGGGCATAGCTTGTGGGTGTAGTGGACTGATGGTTAATTTGCATATTATTCTTTTATTAGGTAGGATTAAGGGGACCCCAATTTCGATGAGATCTATAATATCACTTTTCCAAAGTCTCTTGTAACCCAGAATGGCCATATGACATAGTTTTGGTCAAGGAGAGGTAGGCAAAAGTCCCAGAGAGGCTTCCTGATGCAATAAAACAAAAACAACAAAGTTAAGGTATGGAGAAGAGCTTTTTATGTCTTTTTTCTACTGGAATAGAACAGGCAACAGTGGCAGCTGTGATTCAGACCATGAGGATGGGGGCCACCTGAGAGGGTGAGCAGGGTGGAGAAGAAGCCAGAGAGCAGCCTGGTCCTGTGGGCATCTCAGAGATACCACATCAGCCCTGAACTGCTACCTCCAAACGTCTCCTTCTGGCGGAAAAATAAACTTTCTAAAGCCACTGTTTTTTTTTCATTTTTTCTGTTATAAGCTCCTGAACCCAGTCCTATGTGGTATGTTGGTACATGGGTTTTATTCTTTACTTTTCTTTCTATTGAAATGTCTCATAATTAAAATTATTTTAAAATGTAAAGAAATGACAGGAAAGAGGGGAAAGCAGAAACAACTTTGCCAAATAAGTGCAGCCTCTCCATTCCATTGAGTCTGGCCGAAGGAAATTAATAACTGCGTCGAGACGTTCCCTCTGTTTCTGAAAAGCTGTTCAAGAAGAATCTGATTCCTTTTCCAAGTTTGAAAAAAAATCCAAGTGGAGTAGTGTGCCCTTCTGCTGTGTCAGATTATTGCTTTCACAGTCCTGAGCGCTAGTGGGGAGCAAGAGTGTCTTCTTATCGGCTCGGTACCACGTTTGCAGCTGGAGGAGCTGAGCAGGTCTGACCTATGTTGCATCCCTTACTATGACACTGCTTGTTCATACTGTGTCACATGGTGAGCCACATTAAGGTGGTTTTTAGCAAACAACTGAAAATGACCAGGCAACTGGTTGGGGCAGAAAAGGAATGTATGGGAAGGAAGCTCACATGACTGAAGAAACCAAGTGGGAAAGAGGCAGAAATAAACATCTTCAAAGATGTAGTGGTAGGACAGCTCAAAGGCTTTGGCAGGCCACTGATTGACGAAATGATTCCAATAATTATTTTATCCTGTTACACTTCAACCCAAATTCAAAGATGTGTGTTTGTCTGTTTGCACTTGCATGCGAGAGAGAGAGAGAGAGAGAGAGAGAGAGAGAGAGAGAGAGAGAGAGAGAGGGATCCTTGTTAGCTAGTATTAGCCTTGGGCCTGGATTTGAAGAAAGTGGTGAACAGAGCCTTTATATTCTGAAAGGAAGAGCATGCCACTGGTTGGTCACATCTCTGCACAGATGTAAGAGTGTTACTGCTCTGAGAGTGAGTTGAACCACTGTAATGAACGGGTTTCAATACTGTGTGCAGAAAGAAAGTAGTTATTTTAATCCTAGAAATTTCCCAAACCACTGTTTTTCTACAGTTTTGAATTATACACATACTGCTGGTGGAGAATCCTATTTCTGCAGATAGTTTTGAAAGTGTATTTCTAAATGTTCCTGTCAAACGAATGTACAGGTATTGTCATCAGCTGAAAAGTATACTGTTCAGAACAGGAACTTGTTAGACATTAAATCAGAAAACAGGAACCTTTAAACTTATCTTTACAAAAAATCCAAAGATCATTCCAAGGTAAAGTGTTACCTTATAACATTATTTATTTAAACAAGTAAACTATCTTAGGTCAATAAATATGTAGACAATGACCCCTTTTATACTACAATAAGTTAGACTTTGTTTTGAAAAAAAGCTTTGGAACTTACTTTCTGAAAGTGTTCAATTCTTTTTTTCATCATTTTGAAGTTCATTAACTAACTGGCAATTTTGTTTTCTTAGACCTTTGGTTGACATTTCTATTTACTTTTAATCTGTCCTTTTGGTATGCAATCAAAATAACAAAGCAGAGCACATTTAAAACTCAACTATGAAAAATCGGTCTGGTTTGTGGTTCCACATAATACATGAACACATACACATTTACCTTTTTCTCCAGAGACCACATTAGGATGAACCTTCAGGAATAAAAAAGGACAACATCAACAATAATTAAAAGGAACAGGGATACATGAGAGACTCCGTGCATTTATACAAGATGAAAGTGGACCAGTAATGTGATTTCTGGGAATGTAGTAGCTTGACTATTCTGAAGGGTTCTAGTGCTAAAAATGAAGTCTGGCATACATTACAACAAACATGACTTTACACATTACTGAGATCACAATAAAGGGAACCCTCCAGCTGAAACCGGTTTGGCTCAGTGGATAGAGCTTCGGACTGCAGACTGAAAGGTCCCAGGTTCGATTCCAGTCAAAGGCATGTACCTTGGTTGCGGGCACATCCCCAGTGGGGGGTGTGCAGGAGGCAGCTGCTCCATGATTCTCTCTCATCAATGTTTCTATCTCTGTATCCCTCTCTCTTCCTCTCTGTAAAAAATCAATAAAATATATTTTTTAAAAAGGGAACCCTCCAAAAACCAAAAGTCAGAAAAGAAAAACAGAGGAGGAGGTGAGGGAGAACAAAAGGATGGAGAAGAACTTAAGAAAAAAGGTGAGTCACATCCAAAGGAGGAAGCAGTCCCCAGTATAATGTAACTTCATTCTCCATGCAGTTTATGTACTGCTCACACCATCAAACTATGGAATTTTGCATAATAAAAAGAACATGAGCCCTAGCCAGTTTGGTTCAGTGGATAGGCCTGTGGATGGAAGGGTCCCAGGTTAATTTCTTGTCAAGGGTACATGCCCAGTGCCTGGCTCGATCCTCAGTGTGGGCTGTGAAGGAGGCAGCCAATCAATGATTCTCTCTCATCATTGATGTTTCTATCTCTCTCTCTTTCTCCCTCCCTCTCTGAAATCAATAAAAATATTTTTTTTTTAAAGAGGAAGAAGAATAGGATATACAGGAAAGCTAGGATTTGGGAGAAAAAACTTCTAAATATGTAAGGTCTCATAAAAAATTGACTGAAAGCCTCCAAATAAAAGCCTAATATACAAACCAAATGAACGGCAGAACAACCAGTTGCTATGGCATGCTCTGACCACCAGGGAGCAGATGCTCAATGCAGGAGCTGCCCCTAACTCACAGGCCCCAGGCCAGTCAAGACAGGTGCCAGCAGGGACCCCCTACATCGCCAGAGGGAGGCAACCGGTGGTGGGACGAATGGGGGAAGAGGCCAGTGAACAGGCAGTGACAGGCTGGCCAAGGCAGGTGCCAATGGGGGACCCCCAATTGACCCACCAGTTGCTCCACAGATCAGCCCTGATTGCCAGCCAGGTCTATGGACCCTATCTGTGCACATATTTCGTGCACTGGGTCTCTCGTATGATAATAAAAGTAAATAAACATGTGCATAAATGCTACTGCCATTTTATTTTTCTAATAAACAAACACAATAGTGGTCATAGACAAAGACCAGTCTGCTTGCTGCAGTGCAGTGCTGTAGCTCCGGGTCCTAGAGAAGAGCTGGAAAGAAGGACGGCATTCTCAGGCTGAAAGGCTGGGACATCAGATGTGGTGTCTGCGTTTCTTTGTGGAAAAGATTCATTGTCCATTTACCTTTCTTTTGCTGTGACCTAAAACAGAAACCCTACCTTGGTTGTTTCCCAGCTGCCTCTTTTCATAAGGAAGCTGTAAAGGCAGTTTCAGACGGGGTCAGACTCAGGGTGCCATCCTGATGCTGTGAGCACTGCAGTCCTTAGCTCCAGCCCCTTACCAGTCCCTGTCAGCACCGATGAGTGCCCATCTCTCCTTCCTTTGGGTTTTTTCAGTGCTGTCTCTGATGGGATGTGATATCACCTGTTCACTCATACTAGTATTTAAATGTATAATTCTAAGCGTCTCAGTACTTTAATACCTTATTTTGACTACTACTTGGATTCATATAACCAGTGTTTAGTTGTGATTGGAATGCTGTCTTTAATATTTATATTAAGAAGAACATACAAGCTTTGGAGAACAGTGTAATACATGCTTATAGTTTATCTGGATATACTGAGGAAAGAGAAAAATTGAAGGGTGTGCATGCATGTGTATGCATGCATGTGTGCATGCACGGGTGCACACACGTGTGTGTGTGTGTGTGTGTGTGTGTGTGTGTGTGGTGTAAACTTTCATGAAACACTGTGTTCACCAGAGTGGCTTTTTATTTTTTTAATCCAATGTCTGGCACAATCACAAAGCATAGGCAAATTGTGGATAGGCTAATACAATTTCTAGTGTTGGCAATTTTATTCCTTTGCTTATTTATTGTAAGTATGTGAATTTTTTCATTGCAAGCAAATAGAAGAGACTGCAACAATGCAAAAAGCAAGATTTCCCCAGAGGCAAATGTTGATAACAGTTATGCAATATGGAGATGAAACCTTGGCAAAGTATGGGCTAAGTCTGAGGTATTTCCAAGAAGCCAGGACCCTTAAAGGGGGAAGAATTCTTGGTTGTAACACTAGGTCCTGTAGGAGATAAATATGCAGTCCCTCTGGATGAAATTAACCACATTTAGGCTCTCAGGATTCTCATAAGCCAATCTCCTTCATGAACATGGAGACATAACTTTAAACAAAATACTGACAAACCATATCCTGTGACATATAAAAGGACCATACATCACACACAAGTAGGAATTACTAGTACTTTAGCAATTCAAGGGTAGTGTAATACTTGTGAATCAGTTCATGTAATTCACTACATTAACAACACAAAAGAGAAGTAGACATTAAGGTAGTCTTAATAGGTAAAAGCAAGTATATGGTAATTACTCATAGCAAATTAGGAATAGAAGTAAACTTCCTTAATCTGATAAAGAGTACCCAAACAAAAAATCTACAGCAAACACATTATTTTATGGTGAAATCATGAAAGCATTCCCCTGGAGATGGGAAATGAAATAAGGATGCTCTTTATCTTCTTTCATTGTGCTGGTTCTAGCCAAAGCAATAAGGCAAGGAAAAAAAAATCATAAAGATTGGGAAGAAAGAAATCACACTCGGTTGTGACTGAGTACATAAAAATCTTAATATATCGAACGGTAATTTTAGAAATATTAAGTAAATGTAGCATAGTTCTTGAATCCAAAGTCAACATATATAAAACACTTTTTATGTGTCAGAATACATAAATAGAATATGGAATATTTTTAAATGATGTCATTGTAATAGTAAAAAACTCAAGCCATCAGGGAAATGCAAATAAAAAACACAACATTATACCACTAAACACCCATCAAAATGGTTATAACAAAAAATTCAGATGATACAAAGTGATGGCAAAGATGAGGGGAAAGAATAATTCTCCTACAATGCTGGCGGGAGTGCAAATTGGTACAGCTACTTGGAAAAACTGTTTGGTACTATCTACTAGAGCAGAATACATATTATTCTATTAACTAGTGATTCCACATCTAAGTATATACTCAATAGACATGTATACCTAAGTCCACCCAAAATATGCATAAGAATGCTTATTGCTGCCGAAACCAGTTTGGCTCAATGGATAGAGCCTCGGCTTGAGGACTGAAGAGTCCAGGGTTCGATTTCGGTTAAGGGCATGTACCTTGGTTGCGGGCATATCCCCAGTAGGGGGTGTGCAAGAGGCAGCTGATCGATGACTCTCTCTCATCGATGTTTCTAACTCTATCTCTCTCCCTTCCTCTCTGTACAAAATCAATAAAATATATATTTTAAAAATAAAAAAATAAAGAATGCTTATTGCAAAACTATTGTAATGTCCAAATATTGGCCAGACCATAAGTGTCCATCAACATTAGATAATTAAAGTGTGATATATTCATACAATAAAATACTACACAGAAATAAGGAATGAAATATTAGTATATCATCAACAGGGATAAATCTCACAAATGTAATGGTGAACAAAGCAAACCAGATTCAATAGAGGGCCTACTGAACAGTTACAAAATTCAAAAGCAAGCTGAACTTGCCTCTAATGTTAGAAGTCAGGAAAATGGATACATTTGGTAGAAAGCAGTGAGTGAAGGAGCATGCAGGGGCCTCTGGGTGGTGATAAAGTGAGTTCTGATTCTAGATACAGGTGCTGGTTACAGAGGTGTGTTCACTTGGTGAAGACTTACCAAACTTTACACTTATGATTTCTGTACTTTGGGGGGGTGATTATACTTCAATTAAAAGGTTTGTTGTTGTTTGTTTGTTTGTTTGTTTGTTGCTTTTTTAAGGAAAGAAAAGAGAGAGCCTAAAGAAACTGGGAGGTGGAAGGGGATGATTCAGACAGGAAGGGAGGAAGCAGTAATGTTTTCATCATAAAAAGTAAAGGAGTCAACAGATACCTTCACCCATGGAACAAGTAATTTAGGCTTAACTATTTTGAGGCCGCCCAGGTGATGAAAAGAAAAGCCACGATGACAAAATGAGTGAGTGTGACAGAAGGAAGTGAAGTAATGAACTAACTCCTTATTTGTCATAGCAGGAAATTCATGAATAATGCCGAAACTAGGTAAAGAAACTAAGTTTCTTAAAACAACAGCTATTAGTTCTTTCTCATAACTCCGTGGGGCTGCTGGGCAGTTCCTCTATTGACTTTGCTGGGGCTCACCTGTGGCTGCACTGCCCTGGAGAGACGGCTGGCTGGACGGTCCAGGGAGCCTTGGCTATCAGCGGGGCTGCCTCAGCTCTTCTCCATGTGGCCTCTCACTCCTCTGCAGGCCAGACCAGCTTCCTTAAGTGACAGCCTCGGGACAGCACTCCAAACAGTCCAAGGCAGAAGCTGCAAGGCCTAGCAAGGCCCAGTCTCAGAATTTGCAAAGTGTTACTTCTGCCCACACTACTGGTCAGAGGAAGTTCTAGGGCCGACCCAGATTCAAGGGGTGGGACATCCACCCTGCCTCTCAGTGGAAGGAGCCACAAAGTCACGTAGCAAAGGGGTAAACACAGCAGGATAGGAGGAATTGTGGCCACATTCACAGTCTACGCCACCTGCCCTCTGCCCACCCTTGTTTACATTTTCTTACATGCAAAACAAAACAGAAAGTTAAAATTGATTGTCTCTGGAAGAGCAGGGACAGGATTTTATTTTCACCCTTAGCCTTTCCCTATTATTCTTTTTAAACACTTGCATGTTCTATAAGAATTAACAGGTCTAGTGTTAAATAAGGTTTAGGATATCTAAATCCCTTCCTCTGAATAGAAAAACTGAAAAAAAGCAGTTCCCCTATCCTCATTTAATAAATGCTGAACAATATTTACTGAATATGGATGTTAGGAACTGTAAGGTCATCAAACAACTCGGGACCAATATCCTTCAGTTTTGCCCTGCTTACGCTATGGGGCTCATGATTCAGTTTAAACACGTGATCGTATATGTGAGAAATGCTTCTGAAACCAGAAATGTTTTACAACTCACTATACATTATCTGTTGCTCCTTGTTTCTGTGCTGTGCTCAGCGCAGTATTAAGCTGTGTAGAGGCCACAGAAGGGCCAGAGAATAAGGCTCCTGCCAGCAAGGAATTAACCATCAAGGTGAGGATGCAAGATGATACCCACAAACCAATTACGGTGCATCATGCAGTCTGTGCAGACAGGAACAATTACTCTGTGCATTGCAGCCTTCTCAGGACCCCGCAGATAATAAGATCTTGATAAATATGCATTAACGAAGGGATGGATCAATTATCTGGCAGCCCATAATTCAGGGCTTGGGCACAGTGCCCACTGTGAGTGCTGGAGGCATCTAAGAATCCGAGGTCGAAGGAGCTGGTTGTACTGAGCTAAGGCACCAAGAGCAGAGGGGGAAGAGGGAGATGGGTTTCTCTCCAATTAGCACGGGGCAAAGCAGTGCCACTGGGAAGATGGATATCCCAGCCCAGGAGAGCCAGGAGAGGAAAGCACACAATGGCAGAAAGGAGTTCAAACAAGGTGGAAGTGGAGAAATGGAAGGAGGACTCTAGGGTCTCCCAGAGCGCCCACCTTCTGCCCGGAGCAGCTGGGGAGACAGGAAGCTGGAGGGAGGTGGGGGATAGGGACAGGATGCACTCCAGCACCTGAGGAGGAGGAGGGAAGGAACCAAACTCCCACCCCCAAGCAGGCCACAGGGGAGCCCCAGTCACAAGCACTGCTCTCCCTCCATAAAGAAGACCCCGCACCTTGTCCTTACACTCTTATTGAGCACCCAGTTCATACTGCAGTCACCCAGGAACACAAATTGGACGTTCTCCCGCTCCCCAGCACAGGAGAGACCCACTTACATACATAACTACGGGCTTTGGAGCATCCCAGGAGGGTGGAAAGCCAGCTCTGACTCAGGCACACTGGGGTTCCTATCCTGCTCCCAGCACTCACAGCTTGAGATCCTTCCACAAGCTGACCTTCCTCAGCCTCAGTCTGTCACTGGAGACCAGCTCCTCCTCCCAGGCTGGGAGGATGCAATGAGGCCCCATGTAAAGCTCTGAGAGTGGTTGGCTCTCCACAGCCTTCATGTGGTCAGAGAGACAGCGGTCAGACCCGGGAGGCTGGAGGAGGTGCTACTTTGGGTCTGGACTTGGAAAGAGGAGAATTTAGATATGCAGAAATGGGTAAGCCAGCGTTTCCCAGGCGGCAGCAAAAGCAAAGCCCCAAATCGGAAAGCCGGTGGAGGGAGCCTGAGGACTTCCATTGGAGTGGCTGAGGGAGGGCAGACAGGGTGTCCTGGGCATTCAGAGCCAGAGCCAGAGCCAGACCTTGCTCTGGAGTCAGCAGGAGCCCTGAAGGATTTCAGAAGGGAAGTGACCATATCAGAGGTGGAAGGGATGGTGGGGGGAGAAGCTGGTGAAGGTGCGCTGGATAGAGAGGGTGCCAGTGGGTGGTGCCTTTCAAAGAGATCTGCTCTGACACATTCTGGGAGAGATCTAAGGTGCAGATGTAATCATTAGGACTCTTTCACAACTGGCTTCAAAGAGGACAAGACTGAGTGACAGGAGAGAAGCTAAAGGGCCATGTTAATGATTGGAGGGGCAACATGGTTGAGGGAATCATCGACACAGTTCATCTAGTCAATCATTCACCAAGACAATGTCTAAGCCCTGGCTGGTTTGGCTCAGTGGTTAGAGTGTCGGCCTGTGATTTGAAGGGTAGCAGGTTCAGTTCCAGTCAAGGGCACAAACCTGGGCTGCAGGCTCGATCCGTGGCCCAGGTTGGGGCGGGTACAAGAGGCAACCAATCAATGTGTTCCTCTCATATCGATGTTTCTCTCCCCCTCCCTTCCACTCTCAAAAAAAAAAAAAAATCAATGGAGAAAATATCCTCTGGTGAGGATTAACAAAAAAAAAAAAAAAAAAAAAAAAAAAAAAAGAAGAAGCATCTGAAAGTACAACCCTGCAACGTTGACAAATGAGCTAGAGTCCAGACGTGCACAAAATGAAAATCCATTGCCCTCTAGATCTCCCTCAAACCTCTTAGGGTCCCATTGCCCCCACCCTCCGTTGCCCAGACCCGTGGCCACACCCACTGTCTCCTCAGGTGAGTGTGGTGTAGACTTTTGAATCCCTACAGCTGCTCCCCTGCTGTGGACTTTGGCAGGTGACTTCACTTGGTTTTTGGGAATCTCTGTAGTCAATTGAGATAAAGGTTAGTCCTGCGGCCATGACTTGCTGCCTGTGAGCTTTAGTCTCTCCAATACAGAGGGAAATCTATTGAAATCCTACAGGCCCTGGGCCGACCGTCCCTTTATGTCCTTGACCTCAAACACTGCTGAGTGCATGTTCAGAGAGCTCGTGTGATTCCCTTTCAGGTTGGTCCAAATACACAGACACTGTTTGCTCATAATAACAAAGTCAGGTCACAACCTGTGAGAATATCTGAACTTATAATAAACTCGGAGGCAGGCACTGGGGTAAATGTTCCAGAGACCTGCAGGTCTGTCTCTTCAGACCAAATTGAAGGGTTAACACTGGTAAATCAATTCCCAACTGAAATCTGATTCAGAACATCTTTCTGCTGGTTTTGAAGTAAAACAGATTTATATAATGTTATTTTCCTTTTGAATCTGGCAATGATCTAATTAGAGTGTCATTATTGTCGGTTGATACGTCTCCACTGAATATTAAGCTGTGTGTATCATATGTGTGCGTGTATAAACCAGGACCATCTCATGGGGAATACAAGGCTCATGACAACCTTCATTTTCACTACATCTAATTTGATGAAGGTTCTGGGCTAGACTTTAATTGTTTATCTCCACGGTTGAGAAGTATGAATGCAGATGTTGTAACACTATGGACCTCCAGTGTGTCCCACAGGAAACAATAGAAAGTGCTCAGTGTGTTAGAGGCGCCGTTTAAAGAGAACATACTCCTATCCACTCAGTCTCCAGTGAGCTTTACCTGCACAGTTTCTTTGCTCAAGTAATGTTCCTCATAAAAATTAAAAATAATAAAACTATATTTTAAAACATCTCTGAGTATTCTATGTCAAGCTTTCTTCTATCTAGTCAGAACATGTAAGGTTTTGCATGCTAGCATTAAGAATAACTTTGAGAGTAGCCTTGCTGTTCCTTTTAAACCATTCAGGTCTTTGTCTTCATCATAATCACCTCATGGGAGAGATAAAGTGAGAGAATAATAATCAGAGTTCCTTCTTGCCTAGAACTAAAGCTGACTCATGAACTCAAGCAGAGAGGGATTGTATTGGAGGCACATCCAAATTGACAGGAATACTTGTAAGAAAACCAATAGCATGAAAAATTAATAAAAAAAAAAAAACAACCCAAAACCTTGAGTTGAGAAAATAGAGATAATTGAAGGGATAGAAAGTACCAAATCACAAACAAACCAGAAAGCTAATAATAACATAAATGTCTAAAGGGAATTATGAAAATATATGTTATGAATGAGTTA
Source organism: Pipistrellus kuhlii (assembly GCF_014108245.1). Lineage (NCBI taxonomy): Eukaryota > Metazoa > Chordata > Mammalia > Chiroptera > Vespertilionidae > Pipistrellus > Pipistrellus kuhlii. The sequence continues at coordinate 39,437,286 of NW_023425404.1, read as the reverse complement.
TATGTAGAATATACATTAGTTACATATAACTAATATTTCTATAAATTCAGGGTTTTGCCTTATGTTATTGTAGTATATATTATATTATTCTTTAGCAAGAAGGTTTGTAAGATAAAGTATAAGTAAGTGTTTTATAATATAAAACTAAAGCAAATAAGTAATGTGACAGAGCCGAAACCGGTTTGACTCAGTGGATAGAGTGTCAGCCTGTGGACTGAAGGGTCCCAGGTTTGATTCCAGTTAAGGGCATGTACATTGGTTGCGGGCACTTCCCCAGTAGGGGACGTATAAGAGGCAGCTGATTGATGACTCTCTCTCATTGATGTTTCTAACTCTCTATCTCTTCCCTTCCTCTCTGTAAAAAATCAATAAAACCTATTAAAAAAAATGTGACAGAAAAGATGAGGTGTATAGATAATATATTTATCATTCTAGGAGGTCATGATTCGGGTAATAGGTATTACAGAAACGTGAAGAAAATGGAGAGAAGACACTTATTTAAAATAATGGAATAGCCCTATCCAGTTTGGCTCAGTGGATAGTGTTGGCCTGTGGACCAAAAGGTTCTCAGGTTTAATAATGGTCAAGGGCATGTACCTTAGTTGCAGGCTCAATTCCCAGCCCTGGTCAGGGTGCATGCAGGAGGCAACCAATCAATGTGTTTCTCTTTGTCTTTCCCTTTCTCTTACTCTTTCCCTAAAAATCAATGGAAAAATATCCTCTGGTGAGGATTAACAAAAATATCAATAATGGAATAAATATTCCAAAATGAAAGTTATGTCGTCAGAGAATGACTTTGCTCAGCACAATAACATTTCTGAAAGATCCACAATGAGACAAGTAATATCAAGAATAAGGAAATATAAAAATCCTCCACGATGCTGGTGGGTACGGGCAGAGTAACTACCTACAAAAGCTAAGAAACAGGCTGACTTCTCATAAGCAACACTGGATGTCAGAGAAACTGGAAGGAAAATGATGTTGTAAGGTAGAATTGTATACCAGCCAAGCTACCCATCAAATGTGATTGATCCAAATAAAGACATTTTCAGACAAACAATGCCTCAATACTTCTGACCTACTTCAGAAGTTCCTTAGAGATGTACTCAATCAAAAATGAATGAGAACAACTCAGAAGGAGAAAGACATGGGATCCAGGAAACTCAGAAGAATGGCTATACCAACGAGGGGAGGAACACATAGACTCTGCAAGAGTAGGATACGTCTGAAAGGCTTACTAAACTTGAGATTGCGATAAAGACATTCTTTTAGTCAGAAAGAAAAGAAAGAAGGGAGAAAGATAAAAGATGAGAGATGTCAGAAGGCCATAGTCTATACAAGAAGATATTAATCCAAATACAAAGCAAAAGTAAAATGTGACATGATTTTAAGCAGATGATAGAGTGAAAGAAAATAAAAGTCATGTGACCATAATATTGTGCCGTGTCCCTTTCAAGTAGCCCATCGTGGCTGATATTAAACCCTTAGAAAGGGACATGCAATCCTAGCATATTGCCTGTCCTTGTAGTGGGCAATCATTAACTGATCCTAACAACACAAATGCCTTTTTAAAATCAGCCACAAAGCAGGAAGCCTTTACCACAATTGCAGCACTGAATGCAAATCTTACAAATGTTGACAATATAAAGCAAAGGTTTAGCTGACAAAACAGGCTCTAGAGCAATTCAAAGGTTGGCTTGCATCCTCCATAAGAATTAAATTGCTGAGGAGGAACCCAAAGCAACCAGGCCAACATGAAATGCCCAAATCCTAAATTTGTTAGAGAATTGCACGTTAGAGAATTGGGCTACTTCATACATGAGGTAGGAGATGAAAGAGAGTGATAATCCTGAGTGGAATAAAATACTGACTGCATGTGATAGAGCAAGAAATGGAGATTTACACTTAGTATTTAAAGTTAAAAATGTCAGCAATGGAGGAATTTTTAGAGAATACTATTACTGTCAAATTAGAAGAAGACCTAGGGGAAGTATAGGGCCATCTGACCTAAATCCTCATCTTCTTATAATCACACAAGGAGTCAATTAGAAATTATTGATAGAAGACAGTGATACAAGCTTCATATTCTGAATTATAGAATGAACCGCAGAAAAATAAAAAAGAGAAACAGCTAATAGAGGTTGCTTTAGGAGAATGGGACTAAGGCTTAAGAGAAGTAAGCCAGGAGAGTATTGCTTTTCCTTGTACTCTCTCTTTGCTATTGTATTGTACCAAGTGCAACTATGTCAATAAATAGGGGTGTGTGTTTGTGATGTGTGTTTTCCTTACAGGCAAGGATCATAGCGTAGCCACTTTTGTTTCCCTAGGCCTGTCCTATAGTAGGTTAGTAGCTGTCCTGGTAGTTGGCACAATAGCAAAAACATAACAACAATACTAGGAAACAATTTGTTAAGTGCCTACCCTGCCCCGGACCCTGTGTCTAGTGCTTCACATAAATTTTGTTATTCTTTACACAACCCTGCAAGGAAAACATTCTACTTTTCCAGTAGGAAATGGATATAAAGGAGTTTTAAAAAAATGTTCTGAGAACACACCACTTGTTCCTGGAAGGATTTGAACCTAGGTTCTGGAAACCAGCAGTGTTTTCATCTAAATCCTGACTCTAAGTCTCTAAGACCTGGGGCTTTTTTTTTTTTTTTTTTTTTTTTTTTAACTAAATTAGCATTTGAATGATAATTGTGAATGAAATATTGTGAATAAATGGATGCATGCAAAATTTAAAAGGAATGTCAGTTATGTTGTTCCTGAGCCTCAAAAAAATAAGTTTATCTTGCTACAAGTATCACCATCTAGATCCAAAAAGCTCTAGGCTCATAAACTCATTATGCCTGAAATAACTCGAAGAGGCTATTGTGAAGAATAAATAAGGTCTGGTGGAAGCCAGAGGGAAAATTTAGATTCTCAAATGTAAGTGGAGAGATTTTTGTCCAGTAATAGAACAAATTGAAATAATCTAGGATGAAGGAACAGTGGGAAGTAAATATACCTTGAATCAACCTCAGCATTTTCAGCTTTCTTGACTAAAATTGTATTTTCATGTGGATTTAAATGACTTAGGCATTACGGCTTCATGCAAAATTAGTCTGTCTAAGTGGCTGTGTCTTTGAGCCCAGAGAAGGTCACATGGCTGCAAGAGTGTGCCCTGCCTCCAGAGCACAGCTGATCATTTAACTCTATCAGTGGAAAGGGTAATTTGCACCCTTATATATGTACCTATAGATTATATTCTGATATAATGGATTAAGATGTGTATTTATAGTCCGGCTGGTGTGGCTCAGTGGTTGAACATGGACCCATGCACCAAGAAGTCACCAGTTGGATTCCAAGTCAGGACACATGCCCAGGTTTGGGGCTCAGTCCCCAGTAGGGAGCCTGCAGGAGGCAGCTGATCGATATTTCTCTCTCATTGATGTTTCTATCTGTTACTCTCCCTTTCTGTGTCTCTAGAAATCAATAAAAACATATTTTTAAAAAAAGAAGACAAAAGTAGTCCTGGCTGGTATGGCTCAGTGCTTGGTGCGTTTAATTCCTAGTCAAAGGCACATATCTGGGTTGCAAGTTCAATCCTCGGGGTATTTTAGAAGCAACCAACTAATCTCCCTCTCTCTCTCTCTCTCTCTCTCTCTCTCTCTCTCTCTCTCTCTCTCTCTTTCTCTCTCTGTCTCTCTCTTATTGTCTCTCTCTGTGTGTCTCTCTCTCTTATTGTCTCTCTCTCTGTGTGTCTCTCTCTCTCCTTATCCTCCTTTCCCCTTTCCCTCTCTTTAAAATTTTTTTTTTTTTAAAATCAAGAAGCATATCCTCAGGAGAGGATTAAAAAATAACAAAAAAACCTTCACCATGGCACTGCAGGGCCTCCCTAACCCCTGAACGAGTCTTTTCAAGCACACACAAGAAAAACTAGAGGGGATGGTTTTCAAGTCATACGATTTTCATTTATCACAAATAGCTTCCTTTATTAATTCATTGTGTCAGGAGTTCCCTTTGCCATTGTTTTTTCAAGTTTTTTAAGTTGTGGTAAAATACACATCCCATAAAATGTACTCCCTTAACCATTTTTAAGTGTGTGATTTCCTTTGTCTCTGAGGTTAAACAGGCATAGTCCTCTACAAAGGCCGGGTGCTCCTTTAAAATCTGTTGCGTTATGATTAGGGCTGTGACAGCACTATCCCGAGCTAATGGCAGGAAGGAAAGATCTGGAATAGGAAACAGGCAAAGGGCAATAGGCTTTGCAAGGCAATGCGCCGATAGCCCAGTCTCCCCAGGCTGTGCCTGCACTGAGGGCATGGCCTGTGTCCTGGGTGGCGGCTCTCAGCCAGGGGGCAGAGATCCAGAATCCAACGAGGCCCAAACAAACCTCCACAAGGTTTTGTTGAGATACAACGTAAGTGCCATACAACTTCCTCCTCCTGCCTTCCTGAGCTTTGAATTACTGTCAAGTTCTCAACGGAGGATCCTGATCATCGGCCAAAGGCTAGCAGACACAGTCTTTGGTTGCATGTGGGTCACCAGACCGGCAGTTAAGGAAAACCTATCCCGACATCCTTACCCCCTGCAGGCAACAAAGGATCGACAGTCCTGAAGCCTCATCCTTAAGCAGCCTGGTGACCCCCAGCAAGGTCCCAGACCTGGGTGGGGTTACTAATATATACATGTTTGAACAGAAAGGGACTATTTTTTAGAAAGGGTTACAAGATCGTTTCCCTAAAATAGTTGCAGAGACAGGAGGATAGTGTCTCAGGGCAGTGGAAGGAGCCCCCAGGTACACAGCTGCTCGCCTGCAGCCCTCACCTGCTCCTCTCAGCTCACTCCACCCTCACCTGCTCCTCTCAGCTCACCCACAGCCCTCACCTGCTCCTTTCAGCTCACCTCAGCCCTCACCTGCTCCTGGCAGCTCACCTCAGCCCTCACCTGCTCCTCTCAGCTCACCTCAGCCCTCACCTGCTCTCTCAGCTCACCTTGCAGCTTTGCTCTGCAGGTCAGAGGCAAACATTAAAAAAAAACAGCCAAAACTGTCAGGATAGGATGAGCAATTTCAGCCGAAACTGGTTTGGCTCAGTGGATAGAGTGTTAGCCTGTAGACTGAATGGTCCCAGGTTTGATTCCGGTCAAGGGCATGTACCTTTGTTGTGAGCACATCCCCGTAGGGGGTATGTAAGAGGCAGCTCATTGATGTTTCTTTCTCATCAATGTTTCTAGCCCTCTATTTTTCTCCCTTCCTCTCTGTAAAAAATCAACTATATATATATATATATATATATATATATATATATATATATATAATTTTTTTTAAATGGGCAATTTCACAACTCCTGAAATCTGTCCAGTCTGCCGCATTTGCCCACACCACCTAGCCCCTGCACAGATGAGACCTAAGGCTTTGCCCTCCTTGGGGTCCACAGTTACAGCTCAAAGACCACTGGGAACAAGAGTGGCCTAAATGGATCCCTTGAGCACCTTTTATTTTTTTTAATATATTTTTTATTGATTTTTTTTATAGAGAGGAGGAGAGAGGGATAGAGAGCTAGAAACGTCGATGAGAGAGAAACATCGACCAGCTGCCTCTTGCACACCCTCTACCGGGGATGTGTCCGCAACCAATGTACATGCCCTTGACCAGAATCGAACCCGGGACCTTTCAGTCCACAGACCGACGCTCTACCACTGAGCCAAACCGGTTTCGGCCCCTTGAGGATTTTTTAAAAACTCTCTCCAGCCAGAATCTCAGACCCATCTGAAAAGGGCAGATTTAAATTTCCCATCTCTGCTTCAGGAGCTAGCCTGGAGTCAAGGGTGTTACAATGTGAGGCTAATTACTGTAGCCTTTTAATATTCTCTTCTCCGATGACCTCCTGGGAAGGATAAAATAAAACGCTGCATAGCAATAGGTGAAATGAATGGTGGACTGGGAACCTTCAGTAGCTGCGTGACCTTGGACAAAGTAGTTAACCCAGACTTGCAATCTCATTAACTCAGAGGGAGACAGAGAGAGAAAAGGCCCTCTTCCTTTCCTTGCCAGGGCAAGGAGGGTCAGGCTGGAGCCTGGGTGTGTCCAAGACTCGCCTACCCAGCGAGTTGGCACTGCCTCCTTGGAGATATAATGCTGGCTGTTCAGCCTGGGGTTCCCTGTTAAATTTCCCCATAATTTTTTTTAAAGTATTTTATTTATTTTTTACAGAGAGGAAGGGAGAGGGATAGAGAGTTAGAAACATCGATGAGAGAGAGACATCGATTAGCTGCCTCCTGCACACCCCTACTGGGGATGTGCCCGCAACCAAGGTACATGCCCTTGACAGGAATCGAACCTGGGACCTGTCAGTCCGCAGGCCGACACTCTATCCGCTGAGCCAAACGGGTTTCAGCAGATTTCCCCATAATTTTTGTCCAGGTGACAGTCTCGGTTTTATTTGTTAGGTTTGTTTTATCCTGAGCTGCGCCATACACACAGAAGGGAATAAAAAGCTTATGTATGGTTTAGAAACTAGCAACATCACGAACACCTGTGCATTCACCATTCAAGACTAGAAATGCAACCTTACCATACCGTAAAATCCCCTGGTACCTCTTCCAGACCACTCCCTCCTCCTTCCGACTGAGCTAGCCTTACTAGCTGACTCTTGTGTGTGAATGGTTCGCTCTTGCCTTTTCTTAACAGCTGTGAGTGAGCTTCTAACAATATATGGATTCATTTTGGTTTTGATCTTTATATCCATGCCATCATTCTGTTATGAGTTCATCTGTTGACTTTATTCTTTGCTCAATGTTGTGTTTTTAAGATCTCTTAAGTGTTGTGGAGAGCAGCTGTGCATAGTTCATTTTCACTGCTGTATCCTATTTCTTCGCGTACTGGATTGAATATATCATACCTTAGGTATTCATTCTACTGCAGATGGACATTGGGTTGTTTCCAGTCTGGAGCCACTAAGAACATCCCATCTACGAATGTCCTTTATGTGTCTCCTGGCACATGTATCTAAGAGCTTTTCAGGTTGGCGTGGAATTGCAGGACCTCGTGTGTGTGAATGCTCTGATTTACTCAGTAACACAAGGTCATGCTCCCCTGTGTTTCAAAGGGGTTGTACCAATTTATATTACCACTATTAGACAATAAGAGTTCTTTGTGCACTCTTACCCACACTGTAAATGATCAACTTTATTGCTTTTGTTTTTGCCAGTTCGTTAGTTTTTGCTGACAGGTAGTTCCCTGGCTAATAATGAGATTGGGCAACTTTTCACATGATTATGGGTCATGTGTTTATTCCTCTTCTAAAAAAAATGCCTATTTTTGTTTTGGGCCCAATAGTCTACTGAGTCATTTGCTTTGCCCTTTTTGCTTCATAAAAATCATTAAATATTCTGGACATCCTTTGTGATTATAGGTTGCAAATCTCTCTCTCTCCCCCCCATTTGTATTATCTGATCACACTCATAAAGGTATCTTCTGATTTTAGAAAGAGTTAAGTTGAACATGGTTGAGTTTACAGTGATTTACATATGAGATGTTTTGATCTGTGGTAGGGATAGTCCTACCACCTCTGCTGCTGCTTCCCAATTGTTTTGATTTAACTTGGCCTTTTTATTTTATGTATAAATTTAAGAATCTCACACACACACACACACACACACACACACACACACAATTAACAAAATAAAACCCTCTCTTTCTACTGGGATTTCACTAAATTTAGTAAAAGAGAGGAATTTATATATTTATAATATTATGTTGCCATTAAAAAATGTGGTAAAATGGGGTATGTCTGCCTGGTTTTAGGGTTAATTTAAAATCCTTAAGTGAATTTTTAGAGCTTTATCTCTAAAGACTGACATCTTTTTATTTTATTTTTTTTTAATTTATCTTTATCATTGAAAGTATTGCAGATGTTCCCTTTCTTTTGTTTTGTTTTTCCCACTGACCCCCTCCACCCCATAATGCCCCTTCCAGGCCTTCACCACGCTGTGTCCATGGGCTATGGATACATGCATATAGGTTCCAGTTAATCACTCCCCACAAAACTGACATCTTTTACTAATATAAAATTATTACTAAACACTTTATGTATTTTGTTGCTAATGTAAATGGTACATTTTTTTAACTAATTGCCTCTGATATAGAGAAATACAACTGATTTTTAGAAATATTTTTTATCAATTTCAGAGAGGAAGGGAGAGGGAGAGAGAGATAGAAGCATCAATGATGAGAGAGAATCATTGGTCGGCTGCCTCTTGCAACCCCCACACTGGGGATTGAGCCTGCAACCCAGGCATGTGTCCTTGGCCGGAATGGAACCCAGGACCCTTCAGTCCACAAGCCGATGCTCTATTCCCCAAGCCACACCAGCTAGGGTACAATTTTTTATATTCATTTTATATGCAAGCACCTTACTAAAATCTTATTAACTCTAATAATTCATACCGAGATTATTTTTTAATTTCTACCTCTGCAATTAATGACAGTTTTATTTATTCCTTTTCAATTCATATACCTTTCATTTCTTTTTTTTTTTTTTACTATCCTAGCTAAAACTTCCATTACCTAGTTGAGTAGGAATATTAGAAGTGGGCATCTCTATCTTATTCCTCGAACTTAAATTTTTGATTATTAATAATGATGCTTATTTTAAGTTTTTAAGAGGTCTTTTTTAGATTAATTAATATTTATTCTATTCTTAGTTTGCTTTAGCTGCATTCCAGAAGTTATATTTTTAAATTTTCATTATATTTTCTTTGATCTAGGAGTTGTTAAAAGTGTGTTTTTCATATTCAAATGTAAGGGGTGTTTTTTCATTATATTTTTGGTTATTGATTTCTAACTGAATTACATTAGAAATTTATTCATAGAAAATTCTACTTGTGCTTAAAAGAAAGTAATAATCTCCAACTGCACAGTGCAATGTTTTTTTATATGCTCATTTTATTAGGTTTATGAATATGTTCTTAAAATCTTCTATAGTCTTACTGATTTTTATCTGCTTAATTTATGAATTACTGGAAGAATTGTATTAAAATCTCTCAATAGCACAATGAATTTGTCTATCTTCCCTCGTAGTGTTGTTATTTGTTTTTTATGTATTTTGAGAATATAATATATATATGGTCTTATAAGTTGAGAATTGTCATATATTTGGGGGAAATTAAGCATTGTAGCATTACGTGGTAATTTCCTTAACATTCATAAAGCTATTTATCTTAAAGTTTGTTTTTTTATGATATTAATTTATTTTATTTTTCCAGTTTTCTTTTGATTAGTATTTGCCTGTTGTATCTTTTGTTATCCTTTAACTTTCAATATTTCTATAACCTTATGTTTGAAGTATTTCTCTTATAAATAGAATATGCTAGATTATATTTCTTTATTCAGGATACTGATTTTTGTCTTTCACCTGGGGAGTTTAGTTCTGTTATATGTATATATATATACTAGTTACTAATATATTTCAATTTATTTCTTCCATCCTACTATCCTATATAATAAAGAGCTAATATGCAAATGGTCATCAGGCCCTCATGTCTTAATGGCTCAAACACTCAACACTGGGGAGAGAGGAAAGGAGATCAGCCAGGCTGCAGCCTGGGAAAGCGACAAGCCCCACGCCCCACCGTCCTGGGTGCCAGGGTCTGCGCCTGTGGCCCAGGAGAGGGACAATCCACACGCTCCACAGTCCCAAAAATCCTGGTGCCAGTGGCCCAGGAGAGGGACAAGCTCCCTCCTCCGCAGTCCCATCAGTGCCTGCAGCTGCAGCCCAGGTGAAGCTGCCCATCCATGGACCCCTGCAGCTGGCTCAGGTGGAGCTGGCCCAGGTCCTGGGTGTCTGCGACTGGCCGGAGGAGGGAATCCTGGGTCTCATGTGCAGGGGAAGCAGAGGCAGTTAGGGGCGATCAGGCCAATAGGAGAGTAGTTAGGGGCAATCAGGTAGGCAGGCATAGGAATTAGAGGTGATCAGACAGGCAGGCTGGTGAGTGGTTAGGAGCCAGCGGTCCCAGATTGCAAGAGGCAGTCAGACATTCCCCGAGGAGTCCCAGATTGGAGAGGGTGCAGGCTGGGCTGAAGGACTCCTCCCCTTGCATGAATTTCATGCACCAGGCTTCTAATGCATGAAATTTATATTTGTCTCACTTTTTCTGTTCCCCTACACATCACTTTTTATAAATTAAGTGAGTTTTTTTGTTTTGTTTTGTTTATATATGATTAGTTTTCCCCTCTCTATTAGATTATATTTGTTTGGAAATTACATTCCCCATGTCTTTTCTGTTTGTGGTTGCCATAATAATTTTTAAATTCATTTTTAATAATCTTAAAAATAATATTTTTAACCTCCTCCTGGAAAATTCAAGGTCCTTCATTTTTTTTTTTTTCAGTTCCAATAACCCATCACATCTAATCCAATGCTTATTTTTTTTATGGTATTTTACTTCCAATATGATTGTTTCTTTTCTCTGAGAATTTGACATTATTATTACATTGTACAGTTAAAATTTATTTAAATTCCAGTTTAGGTTTATTCATATTTATCCACTCATTTATTTAACACATATGTTCTCCATTCTTTTTTTGTATCTCAGATATTCCCTATTGGACCATTTTTCTTCCACCTGAAGCATATTGTGTAGAATTTTATTTAGTGGGGACCATATGGTGATAAATTATCTGTTTTGGTTTTTTCTTGTATTAGAAATACCTTTACTTTGCTATCTTTTTGGAAAATCATGTTGCTGGATATAAAATTTTGTCAATTATTTCCTCTCTGCACATTGAAGATATTCTATTGCCCTCTGGCTTTCATTATTGTGGATAAGAAATCAGCAGTAACACTAAATGGCATTTTTTTTGTGTGTAAGATCAGTAGGAAGCAGCTATAGGGTTAAGCCTTGGACTGACCTGAGGCAGGGCTACAAACAAGTCCCACCTCAGAGGGTGGAGCCCTATTAGCATAATTAAGCCTGACCTTATAGTCTTCCCTAGTTCCTTCCTAGATAACTAATGGGCTGTGAGAGGTGCAGAAAGTGCTGCCAAAACAAGTGAAACTCACAATAACTTTGTAAACATATTGATCACTTCCCTTGTTTTGCTTTGTGTGCTCTGACTATAAAATAAAGCTTCAGCTTGCAGGCCAGGTCTATGTCCTCATCCAGGTACAGGAGAGCCACCTAGCCCCAGCTGTATTCTCTTGTTTGTCTTCTTTAATCCTTTGCTGCACCTCCTCAAGTTCAACCCTTGTCCATGCTAGATATGGTTCAAGATCTATTTTCTCTGGCTTCTTTTCAGATCATCTTTTTTTTAAAAATCTATAATTAGTTAAATCTAATCTAATCTATTGTGTTTCCTTTTTATTCAACTTGCTTTGTATTTGAAAGGTTTGAAGTAGGCTGGAGTCATGCATCTATGACATGAGGCCGTAATGTTTCAAAAGAGATTTTATTCCCAAGACCTGGGTGGGCTGAGACCTAGAACGCCATCAGCAAAGAGATCAGGGAAAGATAGATTTTCATTAATTTTTGCTGGCTGAAAGTTGCTCTGCTAATGTAAGTGTCTTATCCATCCTTGGTTCCTCCCATGCCACGTGTCTTCTAGTTATCTGAGCTATGCTGTGCCCAAGGCTGCAAGCTTTCTGCAAGATATCTGCAAGCGTCACAATAAGTTTTCCCTCTGCCCCATTTTATTCTCTTTAACCCTTTCAGTATTTATTGAAGATTAAATTCTAATAGATAGTACTAAGAATTTTTTTCAGTACTATCAATTAGATACTTAGTACTATCTATTAGAATTGAATTGTCTCCCCATATGACTGCAACTTTTCACTTTGTCCTCTCTCCTTTTCTCAATATTTTAACTTACTTCTCAAATTTATATCTATGATTATTCCATTGCATTCACCTTCATTATTTTTTGAACAGTATCCAATTTTCTAGTTACCGTATTTTCTGGCATATAAGACGACACCCTAATTTTACAGTTAAACCATAGGTTTAGGCCTATATTCGCTGTATAAGATTACCCCCCATTTCCGAGGCAACACCAGTTCTTTTTTTAATAGGCCACCTCTCTGACTCTGGCCAACCTGAGCAGGCTTTTTACTAGAACACAGTGTTGTCTTACACGCCGGAAAATACGGTACTCTACTTTTTGAGGTTTTAATTTTATTATTGAGTTTTTTCATTTTTAGAAGTTATATTCCATTGTTATTTTTCAAGTCTACTTCCTCTCTGTTTAAATTTTTAAGCTTCCCTCTTATATCTTTAAAATATGTTGCATGGTTATTTTATTTTTAGTGTTTAATAAATTCAATATCTGGGGCTCTGTGGATCTGTTTCTTCTATGTGTTTATTTAGTTGTTTGTTTTTCTGCTGGTTCTTTCAATTACTATGCTTTGTTTTCTTGTGTGTTTTGTTATTTTTTACTATAAGCTACTCATTTTCATTGGCCATTTATCTGTAAAAACTTTGAGAGAACTGGGTTACAGCAGGATTTCTCCAGAACATATTTGTGTTTATTCAGAGATAATGTAATACCAAACTAAGAACACTTTACCTTTTCAGACTTAGAAATTTAGGACCACACAGATAGTATGACCTTTTGCTGCAAATGTAAGTGAGAGTCAGTATTTGCCAAGCCAAAGTGATTGTTAAAGTTGAGACTAACAAGTTTTCTTGCTTCTCTTTACCATAAATATGTGTAATCTTTGGGATTTCAGTATTATTTCAGGAGATTTTATGAGGTACCCCACCTTGGTCAAGCCCTGGACCTAAATTCCTGTCTACCATACCTATACAATCTCCAAGGCTCCAGCATTTGGCAGAAATGGCCAAGATTAAAAAGAAGCTTTGGTATTTGTTTACCTCCCATAGTTCTTAGTTTCAGCTTCTTTGGGGGCTAACAAGATTTTATACTTTCTTGTTAGCTCAGAAGTGTATTTTTAAAGGTTTTAAAATAACCTTCATCCATTTTTTCAGTTGTTTCTGATAGGAAAATTGTTCTGGTAATCTAATCCACCCTTTGCTGGAAACAGAAATGATCAAACTGGTTTATTTTTAGCAAAGGCTAATTTCCAGATCACTCTGCACCTGTGAACCTGAACCAATTTGCATGAATGTTCCTTCCTCTTCTAGCTAAAAGGAATTTCCAAAGAGAATAACCAATGGACTTCTGTTGGAGAAAAACAAGTAGCATGCCTGTCTACCTATCCCAGAGGCTCCCAGAAATGATGATTCTAACCTACATTTGTAACTAACATGCCAAATTACTACTACTACTAATAATAGCTATGTCCATCAGGATAAAGCTTACTATCATTTACCAAATACTGAGCATATTATATGTATTACCTCAATTTTCACAACTCTCTGAGGTAGGCATTATTATTTAGTCTATTTTACAGATGAGGAAACTCAAGAGCAAAATGGTTCATTATTTGTCCAAAGAGTGTGGTGGAAATGGGAGGCAGCTGGGCTCCTGAGCCTACATTCTTAGCCTTCCTATTAGGCCACCTCTGTTGGAAGATAAGCAATCAGTGAAAAACACACTGCCAAAAAATATGGCCCATCTGGACTGTTCAGGGGAGACTATCCCTCTAGCACCAAGTTTCTGAACCTGAGAAATATGTCAGAAGCACTCAGGGAGGGATACACTTGGAACCTCCCCCCCAAAATTCTAATTTAATTGGTCTGGGGTGGGTCCCCAACATTTTTATCTGTTTGTCAAGGCTCCCCCAGCAGTTCTAATGAACCCTCTTGATTAGAACAACCCCTGGATAGCTCTCTCTTTTCCTTTGTTCACATGTTGGAACATGTTACCATGTCTCAACTTCTCAGAAAAATGGGCATTGGACAAGAAAAATGTTGTCCTCTTACTAGTCACCATCTGGATGTCCTCAGGCAATTCATCTCCCTAAAACCAAACCTTGGGTTTCTTTCTATGTAAAATGAGAGTCTGTGTTAGTGTTGACATTTAAGATTCTCAGTTTTCTGAGTGGCCATTGAATAAGCCAAATCTCTTTTGGATCACCAACTCAGGACTGGGAGAAGGGTATCTCTTGCTTAATTTAGGCATGAAGATTATTTATGAATTTCATACATCCATCACTGCATACCTATGCATGGATATTTGAAAGGGTGCTGCCATCTAAATGACCCTGAATGGTCTCCAACACAGAAGAACTTTGCTGAAAGTCCATGATCTCTCTTTCCTATTAAGCACTTAAGAAAAGCAAAAAGTACAGTCTAACTAGAGAAGAGTCACAAAGGGACAAAATCCTAAAAATAGAAGTGAAGGCCAGATTGAGAATGTCAACCACCTACATACACACACACATACTCACACACCAGATACCCTTCTTCCAAGGCTGCCGAAGCCATCTGGACAGAAAAAAGCTGCTTTTAAGGAATTTGACTTTGTTGGGTCTGCACATAAAATTCTCACACAGATGTTGCTTGGCAACCAAGCACTTGACTTCTCTGGTCCAACATGGCAACAGGCTCTCCCTCCTTGGCTGATTTTGGGACCTGGTTTGCATCATCAACTTAGTCCTTCCACTCAACACTTCTGTCCTGAGCCTCCTGATTGCACTGGATCTCTCCCAACAGGTAACAATATTTCCCCACAGGGTTGAGCTTGGGTGTCGTCCTCAGTGCTCTTTGTCACACGCTTCATAGGGCTTCATAGCGTTGCTCTGCTCACTCACAGTACCCCCACCACTCAGAAGTCAGAGGCAGAAGTCACTCTATGTGTCATTATAAAGGTTCCAGGAGCAAGCACTGAATTTTCTGAGGACCCCTGACCAACCATCATCCATGATTCATGATTCAACCTCATCCACTTTCAGTGGGACTCCCCTTGAGAGGTGACCTGGCTTCCCCACCAGGCCTTGGCCTGTTTCTGGATTACCAACTAAGCCTGGCTCTGTCTCCTAGACACCCTGGGCCTCCTGTGGCTCCTCTGTAAAGCTCTGGTGAAGCCTCTCAGGTCACCAGTTCCTATGGAGAGGGGATGGACTTAATCTGCTTCCCTGGCAGCAGTGGTTTTTAAAACCCATCGATTTCTTAGAAAGACCTCTGGGCAGGAGGCTGGGAGGGGGTGTGATGAGGGAATGGTGGCCAATAGGACCTGGTTTTGTATCAAGTAAGCTCATGTGCTTAGTGCATTACCTGGAGCATCCTAAGGGCTCACTGCTCCCGGCTATCACTACAAAGTCCTGTAGCAGATTTTTCAGGTGCATGTGAAGCATTCTACATATATTCTCCATCAGTTCTAAGGAAGTTCCTGCAGGGCAGGTACTGTTATTATCACACTATTATAGAGAAAGAAACAGCAGTTCAGGGAGGTTAGGTAACTTATCCAATGTCACACAACCAGTAGCAGAGTCTGAATTCAAATACAAACGAGTCCCACTTTAAAACCTGGACTCCCCACTGTTTCAGGCTGTCTTATGTCCCCTACAAAATAGCACATTTCTCAAAGCACTTGTTTCTTAAAACAATGAGTAAAGCAATATTTTAAAAAGGATTAATAAAATCTATGAGGGAAAAAGGTCAAATGCCAATCAATGTGGTTATGTAATTGAAATAAGAACATACTCTGGTTTCTTGAAAGCAGAGAGAAATAACATGGTCAAATGTGTCTTTGTGGGCCCTCCTTTTATGACAGCTCTTGTTCCCACCACTCCTGCATCGATCCCTACCCTCTGCCAGCAGTTCGGTACCTGGTGCTGCATCCCCATCTACCCCATGCCCCACCCTGTCCCTCTTCCTGCCCTCAGTGATCATTTTCCCTGCATTCTGTGCATGCATACAAAGCAGAGGATAAATCATGTGCAATAAAGGACTGATCTGGGCAGCAAAGGCAATTGCAGATCAGGGTAGAGCCCAGTGAAGGGCAGAGTTTGAGGTTTCGACAGTTAGGACAGTAGGCCTGTCCCCAATGGCAGAAGCAGGGCAGCAAGTGTCTATGGGAAGAATTTCAAACAGGAGTGTCTTTGGGGATCCTACACATTAAACCTCAGAGTCCTCTGCTTGCTCTGCCATGGGTTAGGCTGTACATTCACTCCATAAGTCAGTATGAGGTGAAGCAAGTTTTACTAAATAAACCTGGAAGATCAGGACTACTTCCTGAACATCATGTCTATGTCCTACTTTTCTAGGGTGCCGGGCAATGGCAGCTAAGGAAATCCCAGACCCTAACCCAGGGTAGGTTCACCTGTGCTACCCAGTTCCCGGAGGCTGCAGCTATTCCGAGAGACTGAGAATCCATACCTGCATTGAGCGTTCACTATAGACCAAATGACTCTGTCTCCCACTACTACAAACCAACATTTCTCAAAGTACCAGCTTACTATTGAATTTCCTCAACTGTGGTCTTTTGATTCTAAGAAACAAAGCCAGGGGGAAGGGTTCTTTGGCAGCAATGTTATGGAGTAATGAAGGAGGCAGACTCTCATGGCATATCGGTCAGGGTTCTCTAGGGAAATAGAACCAATAGAGGCAGAAGTTATTGCTGCGGTCTTGAGGCAGAATTTCTTATCCGGGAAACCGCTGTTGCTCTTAAGGTCTTCAACTGGTTGGATGAGGCCCACCACTTACATCATTAATGAGAAACCCCTTTACTTAAAGTCAACTGATGGTGGATGTCAACCACATCTACTGAATCCCTTCACAGCAACACCTAGATTCGTGTTTGATTAAATAACTGGGTAGCCTAGCCAAGTTGGCATGAAACAAACCATCACACATAGGCATCCAGAAACAGAAGCCTCTAGGCCCTCGTGGAGCCAGGAACAAAGGATTGCTCTGGACTTGCTACTCCCCAGACATTAATGTGACTCAGCCGCCTCCTCGCAGTCTCCTCTACCCACAACACACATTAATTTTACACACTGAGCTCAAATTTTCAAGAGAGAAAATTGTATTGATTTACACCATTTTTTTTTCATACCAGCCCAGGTTAAGGCCTTGTGAGGATTGTTTGTTCTGGAGTCAGGTGATCTCTCAATGGCCCAGGCAGTGGTTCTTCCTGAGACCAGCCAAGGGGTCTGCCTCAGAGCAGATGGCTGTGAGCCAAGGACTTTCAGCTCAAAGAGAATGTGAAACACAGCAGGACCATGACTGCACAACTGCAACACATCCGTCCACCCTCACAGCTCGGATTCAGTGTGTCCCAATCATCCAGGCACAGGCACAAACATAGCTGCCCACAATGCACCTGCTCTCCCACCCAGGGGACAACCAAAGGCCTGTCCTGTGTGCAGCAGCCACTTACAAAGATGTTTTTCAGCATCAAGCCCATGATGTCTTGATGATACTTATTTCCATGTTTCTTCGAAACCTTTCCTAAGGGTTAGTCCTTAAAATTTTGCAAACTAGGCACACATGGTAAATGGAACCATTACCAAAATACCTGATAAATATGATGGAAGGAAAACAGAACATTCTTAAGCTAGCAATGACTGTAATAATAATAACAGTTATCTTGCTAGAAAGAGTCAGGATAATAGAATGGAATATAACTACTCAATTTTCAGGTACTTTAGCAGAAAGAGGAAAACAAACCTGAAACAGAGGTTGGAATCATGCCCTTAATCCTAAGTGGTCCTAAGGCTGTACCTAACATTTACAGCTCCCATCCTCCTCTCGTCCAGCATCCTTTTGTTTCCTGCCCTATCTGGTGGCCCTGACGTTTGCTATCAGGAAACCTTTTGGATGCAAATAATAGAAAACCTAGCTAACAGTAAGTAGGAATTCATTTTTCTCAAATAGCAAGAAGATGAAAGCAATTTCTGGTGTTGATTTATCTATAATGTCAGGTCACATCTCCATTTCACCCTCACCCTTTGCTTCGTGATCACAAGATGCCACCATGGGCTCCTGGCCATATTCAAGGCTGGAAGACCAAAGAGTGACTGACAACGGCTACCTCTGGGCTTTTTATCAGCAAAGCCAAAGATTTCCTGGGAGCTTCCAGCAGGCTTCCCCTTCCATCTTCTTGGCCAGAACGTCATCAAATGACCACTTCAGGCTACACTGGAGGCAGTGAAATCAAATATCTAGCAGAGAGAAAAGAATGCCATAACTGGCTTAAACCAAACGTAATTCTTTACCTGGAACATGGCAGATTGCGTTCCTCCAAACAAGACCAGCAGGAAAGAGATGGGGAAATGGCTGGGTACTAGTGCACCTGCCTCTATGACATAGTTGCAGTTTTCTGCTAAATTTTATAGGCTCCTGGAACCTGCTTGATAGTACGCCTTCCCTAGATAATCAACATCAAGCACCTTCGCCAATGCCCTGTAGTTCCCGCATTTATCAAACCACCCTTGCAGTCCTAATTCCGTGGGATTTTTGTCATGTCCCCCAGTAGATGTACATCTCCACTAGAAGTACATCTCCAGACGCAGTGGTAATAACGAATCATTAGGCCCACACATGTGAATTCACAGCTGCTTTTTAATTGTACCTTTTCTCTACTAGTTGTTGCCAAAGAAGAGTTATATGAATAGCTGTGAAATGGTTCTGACTTTCAGAAAGGTTCCTCACACTTGAAGGAGGATGGGGGCCCTCTGGTCCAGCGGGAAGATGCTAAGGAGTTAGGATCCTCTTGTTCTAAGCCTGGCTCTGTGGCTTCACTGTGCAACCTTGGAGAAACCAGCTCCCTGCTGTAGGACCTCAGCTGAATGCTCTGTTAGATCAGCAGGTTGGACTAGATAATCATGAAGGCCCCTTCCACCTTGAAATATTTTCTGCTCATTTATTAAAACTTGCAATACTAAAACCCTAGGATCCTATTACCATCAGGATGAACTTTCTTACTCTTTTTAGTTTGCTTTCATTTCAAACCCTGGAAATAGACATCTCCTTGTTTCCCGTAAAGGGAATGGGCTTCTCTCTAGATTAATTATCTTGAATGTTGTAGCGGCACTTAAGACACTTCCAGTGGTCAGTGGTCATACTATATTAGTCACAACTTCAATTTCAAAAATAAGAAAAAAGCAAGAGAAAAGGCAGTTTGATTCATAAAAATTTTAAATCCCCCCCAAAGAAAAATAAAGCAAATTGAAACTGTCTGGATATTATTGGGGCCTTTCACCTTGTAGGCTAATTGGCAGTGCATCAAAAGTATCATGAGGTTCTAACAGAATTCATTAGTGCCAATGTTCATTTATTCACAAATGGTGCAAAAAGGATGGAGTACTATGGCAAATAAATCTTCATTTAAAAAATAAATGTCAAGGCTATTTGAAGATTTTTTTTTAAAGTCAGGGTTTTTTATGTCCTTCCCCTCCCCCCCGCCCCCACTCAACATTATGTTGAATTAGTTCAGCATAGCAATTAGACAATCACATACTTTATAAGTTGTTTTTCCCCCCCAACCCCCAAAATATTCCCATGTACCCACCTGGCACCATACATAGTTATTACAATATTGTTGCTAATAGTCCCTATGCTTTACTTTATATCCCCATGACTATTTTGTAACTACCAATTAGTACTTTTTATTCCCTTCACCTTTTTTCATCCTGCAGCCCAGGCATGTGCCCTTAACCAGAATTGAACCTGGGACCTTTCAGTCTACAGGCAGACACTCCATCCACTGAGCCAAACCAGCTAAGACTATCTTTCTCTGCTGTATTTCCTTAGTATAATACCCTCTAGGCCCACTTATGCTTTTTCAAATGGTAAGATTTCATTCATTTTTTTAGGCCGAGTACTATTCTGTTGTATACTACCACCACTTTTTATCCACTTGTCTATTGATGAGGACCCGGGTAGCTTCCACAGCTTGGCCATTGTAAATAATGCTGCAATGAACATGGGAGTGTGTATATGTTTTTGAATTAGCGTTTTGGGTTTCTTTGGATATATACCCAGAAATGGAAAATCCTGGGGTCAAAAGGCAGTTCCACTTTTTTGAGGAACCTCCATACTATTTTCTACAGTGGCTGCACTAATCTATATTCCTACCAGCAATACAAAAGGGTTCCCTTTTCTCTACATATTTATGAACACTTGATGTTTGTTGATTTATTGATGATAGCCATTTTGAAAGGCATAAAGTGATATCTCATCATGGTTTTAATTTAAATTCTCTGATGGTTGGTGATGTTGGGTATATGTCTATTGGGTATATGTCTATTGGCCATTTGTATATCCTCTTTGGAAAAGTGTTTATTCAGGTCCTCTGCCCACTTTTTAATTGGGTTGTTTGGTGTGTGTTTTTGTTGTTATTTGTTTGTTTGTTTGGTTGGTTGGTTGTGGTGCTGGGTTGTCTGGGTTCTTTATAAATTTTGGGTATTAATACCTTATTGGATATGTCATTGGAAAAACTTTTTAGTTAGATTTGGTCTCATTTGTTTATTTGTTTCCCTTGACCAAGGAGATATGTCTGAAAAAAATATTGCTAAGAGGGATATTAGAGATTTTACCACCTATGTTTTCTTCTAGGAGTTTTACGGTTTCAAGTCTTTCTTTTAAGTCTTCAATACATTTTTTTGTTTATTCTTATATATGTTGTCAGAAGGTGGTGTAGTTTCATTTTTTGCATATATATGTCCAATTTTCCCAACACCATTTACTGAATAGACTGACTTTACCCCATGTTCTTGCCTGCTTTGTCATAGATTAATTGGCCATATATATAGGCATGGACTTATTTTCAGGCTCTCTGTTCTGCTCCATTGATCTATGGGTCTGTTTTTATGTCAATAATATCATGCTGTTTTGATTTCTATAGTCTTGCAGTATTGTTTGATATCAGGTACCATGACACCTCCAACTTTGTTCTTTTTCAGGATTGCTGTTGCTATTCAGGGTCTTTTGTGTTTTTATGCAAAATTTGAATTATTTGTCCTAGGTCTATGAAAAATACCAATGGTATTTTGATAGAAATTGTGTTGAATCTATAGATTGTTTGGGGTAGCATGGACATTTTAACAATGTTAATTCTTCTAATTCATGAACATGGTATATGCTTCCATTTATTTGAATCTTCTTCATACATCTTTTTAAAGTGATTACATGATGTACTACCGAAGAACACTAAGCTGGGAATCAGTTATCAAAAACTTCTGGCTGCATTCATTGTTTGACCCTAACCAAGCCTTTGTACGTTCTTTAGCTTTAAGACAGAAGTGATACTATTGATACCCAGAGCTTTAGTGAGAGTAAAATCACACTAGAAGGAAAACTAAAGTTTTTATAAACCATAAAACAATATAATTTAAAAACTTCTTATGAGTTCATGTAGAAATAATGAAAAAAAGAATGGTTTGTAAAATATGTGATTCTTGATTTGTAATTTGGTTTGAAGTTCAAAAGATTTTCTACATCTGAGACCTCTTTAAATATAATTGCCAAAATCCAAAGCAGCTAAACCAATCTTTCTGGAAGCCAAACTCAAGAAGACAATGTCCATAAGAGTAAATCAACTACCCAAAAGTTTCTCTCATAGTTTCTCATAGAATGCACACAGTGAACTATAACCCACAGCCAACAGTAGCCTTATTACAAGTGAAGAGTTTCAAGGTCTATTTCTTCCATTGCTCTTCCGTCTGTTTACCTATCATGAAAAAGAACAATTCACCAGAGCCATTTCCCAGAGGCCCATTCAGTGAGGGCATGCCCAGAGGGCAGCTTCCCAGAGAAGATGTGCAAGTACTAATTCTTAAATTTGAGATGGGGGAGGTAGGGATTGAGATTCCCTTCCACAGCCTGAAGAAAGCAATAGAATGTCTTTCTGAGGGAAAAAAAATGGATACTTTGCACAAACATACAAAATACTCTCTGGGATTCCAGTTTCTGAACCCTAGGAGTCCCAGTCATGGGCTTGTTAGGGTTTATGGGCCCAGATGGAGAATGCTTAACCCAGAGGAATGAATGGAGGGCCCCTTCCTCAGGCCACCCTGCATAAATGTTTTTGGTTTTTTCCACTGCGCTTTGGGAAGAATGAGGCAGCCATGACTTCCATGTTATGTTCTCACCATAAGCAGAAGCAGCTGCCACTCTAAGTGATGTCATGAACATAAAGAGTCATCATGATGTCTCAGGCTCATCAAATCCCTGCAATTAAAATCCTCATCTCCTTAGTTTACTCACTTCACCTGGCTTTGAAGAGGCCTCATCTTCAAGAACCCACACTAAGATATAGATGACTAATGGTCCCACATTCTCCTGGGGAAATTTTCATTTCAAAAAGTGGCTGATGTTTTTCCAAATAGTGGCATTTCAGAATAAGTGACATAGGAAAATAAAGAATCCCAGAAGGAAAATAATCAGCAAGCACATTCTACATGCCAGGTGCTGGATGGATTCATTTCATTTTCCCATAAGCTGATGAACTGGGTATTGTTATATATATATATATATATATATATATATATATATATATATATATATATATATAGAGAGAGAGAGAGAGAGAGAGAGAGAGAGAGAGAGAGAGAGAGAACTGGGTCCTCCTGCACCCCCTCTACTGGGGATTGAGCCTGCAACCTGGGCATGTGTCCTTGACCAGAATTGAATCCAGGACCCTTCAGACTACAGGTTGATGCTCTATCCACTGAGCCAAACCAGTTAGGGAAAGTTGTCTACTTTTTACCAAAAAGGAAGCTGATGCCCAAGAGACAAAATAACTTAATGTCATAGGGACATTAATGTCATAGAGCAGTGTTTCCCAAAGTGTGGTACGCATAACCCCAGGGGTACGGGAAGAGTTTGGTGGGGGTACGCGTTGCACTGGAGTTTGGTGGGATATGCACTGCACCATGCTTAGCTGCGCCTAATTCTACGTTCTCATGAGTACGAGGGGTACTCAGTGATACGAAAATGATAGAAGGAGTACACATATGTCAAAAGTTTGGGAAACACTGTCATGGAGCAAAGTTTTCAACTTGTGTGCACTTTGTAATTGCCTGGGGAGCTTCAAAGACACTGGGTCCCATCCCAGAAATTGTAGCCTGGACTTTGGTACTTTAAAAGATCCTCTGGGATTCCATTATGTGGATGATTTGAGAACCACTGTCAGAGCGTGGATGGTGGAGATGTTAATTGCCCCAGTTCTTTCTTACTCTTGCAGCAGATATTCCACTGGGAAAAATCATATGGTCATTGCAGTTGGATAAATTTTGAGCTAGATTGATATTCCTTGGTGTCCAGCTGCCGATTCAAGCCCCTGTCCTTCAGCATAATTCCCTCCTCTGCCCTAGCATCCTGGTCTCTTCTATCCCAGAGTTAGAGGCTCCGACTGGCCCTGTCTGTGCTAGAAATGTTGTTTAATATCTTGGAGATCATCCCTGGAAGTTTCAATACCCATTTCCCTTTGCACTTGTCACAAGTCAGGAAGAAAATTTGGGGCAAATAACTTTCTGGGCATGCATTACACAAGCTGAAAACGCCTAGCCCATGGCCAATCACCATGCCGACACTAACTGGAAATGCCAACCGCAACTTGGGATCTTGGCTCCATTTTTGCAAGAGACAATTCAGGACTTGAGGTCAAAACATATTTTGTTCCCAAATCTATGAAGTCCATAGTCAGATGGACTCTTTGATTTGTCTGGAGAACAAGAGATACTAAGAAAGAAATAGAAAAAAAAAAAAAAAAAAACACCTCAAGAAATGATCTCACAGTTCCCAGCAAACTACATTTTTCTGTAACACAAAAAGCAGGCCAAACAAATCTGAGGTTTTCCCCTTTGGGGGCAAAGAGCAGGGGAGTGCAGCTTTCCGTCATTAACCAGAGTCAACCACGTTAAAAGGAACAATCAGGCAACATGCAAGGACCTCCGTCAGAGATAATAAACATAGAAAATGAAAACAATATGCTTCACTATTAGGTCAGTCTTGTTCATAACTAATTGCAGAGAATTTAAGTAGTTAGAACTATCTTTATTTTATCCAAAGCACTTCATCTCTCTGTGGTTCCCCAGAAAGTGGGCTCTTCTTTATTCATTTAACAAGCATCGCTTGAGTAGCTACTATTTGCAAGGAATTCTGGTGGGAGCTAAGGTAGAATGCAGCCTGAGCAGGACACGCTGTTGGCCCCCACAGCCCAGGAGACATGCTAACAAATAATTATCATGCACTCTGGGGAAAGCTATAACTGACACCCCAGACTCTGTGCATGGAAGCTTGGAGCTCAAAATTATTTGGCTGCTGAGTTTGGAAAGACCTCATGGGGAGTCAGTATTTGAAATGATATTACAGATGGATGAGTCCAGAGGATCCCTACTCTTTATTCCAACTCTGTCTTCAGATCCTATAAAAGAAAAGAGAATTCAGTGGAGACACATGCTGGGAGCAGTTCTAGATCAAACATGAGGATTCCTTAAAGCCTAAAGATCAAGGGTTAGAGACTCCTTATGCATCTCTGAGGCCCAAGAGTGCTTGTTCATATCTGCTGTGTCTTGAAAAGGTCAAACTAGGGTTTGGCTTGAAGAGTATGTCATGGCATTAAAGAATTGCCCTTCAGTGAGAAAACAGTGGGTCTCTTTTCTATGAATCATGCATTTCCCAGCAGCCTCTGATTGCCTGATATTTCCCTTGGGGAATTCCAAATGCACTGATGAGCTTTTCAAATACCACGGGTTCTTACCATGTTTGCCTTGGTGTCAGCAAGGAAAACTGGGCTTAGACTTTCACATTGATTGGGTTTCATTCACGTCCTCACCTCCTCTCCCTCTGCCTCTTTATGGGCTGGCTTGGAGTACTGATTTAAGATAAAATTTAAAAAGATACTCCTGAGATTCCTAAACAGAGGCTTTTGGGGGACAGCCCTTTGCCATAAAGAAGAGTCCTCTTTTAAGGCCCACTGTCTGAAGCTGAATCAGAGGCAGGGCAGGGGAGAAAGAAAGTCATTCTAAACATAAATTTAATATGTTTATGTTTTGCAGGCTTTGGCAGATGAGAAAGAAATGGATTTGCCAATTCGGACTTCTCTCATTTCCATCCAAACATCACTGCAGGTAGAACTTCCCCCATAAACTCATTTGGTATGTTTATCTATTTATGGGGCAGCTATATAACCCAGGAACGGGAGGCAAGGAATCAGAGCACAAACGTGAAGGATGAGGCTCTCAAAGGAGCTTGCACTCTGTTTCTGGGCATGTGCATTGATTTTATTTTTTCAAAGTCTTGAACAAAGCATAGGGGGCAGTGCTGAGTGGGGGGTAGAATCTGGCATTAGGTATGCAAGGGCCACAAGCAAATTCTGTGCCTGAGCATGGACAGTGTTAGGGATCCTTCCCAGGTCTGGGGCAAGGAAAGTCTGCTGAAGAACCAAGTGTTTGGGACGTCCATCTTTGACCAGTTCATTGAGACTGTCCTTCCCCTTGGGAGCTGTGGGAATCCCTGGCTTCAAGGCAGCACCCTATGTGGCTGGGCACAAAGGGGTCTGCTGCATTACACTGAGGACAGTGATCCCAGAGAAGATGAGCTACTGAGTGAAAAGCTTCCTGGGGGAAAAGGACACTCAACCGGAAGTCAGGACATCTGGGTTCCTGTCCCAGTTTTGTCAATCACTAGGCATGACTAGCTCAGTCTCTTGGCCTCAGTTTCCTCACCTGCTACATTAGGAGAATGGGTGATGCCATCTTCAGGTCTCCTCAGGCTTCCCCAGGACCTGGTGGGCTGTCCCTCAGGGAGCCTCCCTTGCCCTCAGCAGAGGCTCACGCAGAAAGCCAGGTGGCCAAGATGGCTTCCCAGGAACCCAGCTGCGGAGAAGGCAGTGGACACGAGGCCTGGGAGAAGCTCCTCTCCTGCTCCTGAAAACACTGCCGGGTAGTAAACTGGTAAACTGGCAGCCTGGTGTGCAACCTTCGGCTTCGTGAGCCTGCCCGATTGGGGTCACTGGCAAGGCAGAGGGAACATCTGCAGGGTAACGCCACCTGAGTCCTTCTGCGGGCACCTTCTCTTCTCTGTCACCTAGGATGTTCTCGCCAAGTACTAACGGAGGTCCTCCTGGCCCAGGGCTTACAGCCTCGCTGGGGACAAAGGCATGGTTACAGGTTGAATTGTGACCCTCGCCTCCAAATTCACAAGCTTAAATCTAACCCCAAGTCCCCAGAATCTGGCTTTTTCTAGAAACAGGGTTGAAGCAGATGAGGTCATTACCATGGGCCCCCATCCAACATGACCGGTGTCCTTATAGAGGGTTAATAAAGGGTCTGGTCACAGGCACACAGGAAGAATGCCACGTGAGGAGACACGGGGAGGGGCACATCCAGGAGCCAAGGAGCCAGGCCAGGACTAAATCCTCCCTCACAGCCCTCAGAAACAACCAACCAGGCCGACATCTTGATCTTGGGATTGTAGCCTTCAGGACTGTGAGACAATACGCTTCTATTGTCTGAGCCACTGTTCCTGGTGCAGCCCTTGGAGAGGGATAAAGAAGCGCACTCGAAACTGGAGCCCAAGGCAAGGCCAAAGCTAACTGAGGACTCAGCTGGTAAAGAAACCACTAACCCTTTTTAAATTCAGTTTCTTTCTTACACAGACAGTGAAAGGAAGAGTAGCCAAAGGTGTCAGCTCCCTGTGGCCATAGGCAGGGTGACAGCAAGTCAGAAGGGGCCAGGTGATGGGACAGGGCGTCTGTGGCTGAAGAATCAACATCCTACAGCCACATTTACTAGTAAGAGCCCACCCAGGTGGGGAGCCCCACAGCTCCGCAGAACCTGGGAGGAGGTGAGAAGCTGTCTCTTGTAAACAGGGACGTGACCCAGAGTGCCCTGCGACAGCTCCTCAAGGTGTCCCTGTTCTCCAATTCTGGGTCACAAGATGCCTGCCAACACTCGGATCAGCTGTGGTTCAAGCCTCACTGCATCCCTTTGTGGCCGTGTGCAGGTCTCCAGGGCGCCCCAGGAGCTGTTCCCCTGCAGTGACACTTGCCAGGAACAGACCATGAGGCATCAGAACGGAGGCTGCACAGAAGCTCCTTGAAGAGAGGACTAGCCCTAAGTCATTTTTAAATGCTTGAAATAGGTTTGGTACAGCACGCAAACGGTGGAAAATCAACATGAATTTTGATGTAAAACTCACAGACACAATGCTCAGCAAAAGAAGCCGGACACAGAGGAGTTGACTCTGTGAGTCCATTTATATGAGGTTCTAGAACAGACAAAACACATCTCAGGAGAAATCAAAAAATAAAAATAGAGGTTGCTTCTTGCAGGAAAAGTAATAACTGGAAAGGGCCCATAGGGAACTTTCTAGAGAGAGGGAGATGTCCTATATTATGACGGGATGTGAGATGAGTGGGTGTTACTCATTGTCAAAATTGTACAGTTACGATTGGTGCACTTTCATGAATGTAAATTTTACCTTAAAATCATATAAAGAAGACAATAAATAGCCATCACCCAAAATCACATCAACCAAAGATAATGTAGTAACACTTTTTAAATCATCTTATGGCTTTTTGTTTTTTTCTTGCAAAGCATATATAGCTGAGATCATACTAAACGTACAATTTTTGAACATTTAAATGTTATATGGGGGGGGGGGAAACAAAAAACACATTTTCCCATATCATCAAAATGTCTTAGTGTCATTTTTAAGTAACTGCCTGGAATCGCATCGGTTAGGTGTGCCATAACTTAGGTTGCTTTGGCAATAATAAGTAATCATTAACATATGTGCCCATATACCTTTGCGTTGCTGATTATTTCTCTAGGAGATTCCCAGGAGGGAAATCACTGGGTAAAGAATCTGAACATTTTTGGGCTTTTAAATGCCTGTTGCCACATTGCTCCCCTGATCAGCGTGGAGCAACGCTTCCCCCACGCGCTCACCAGCCCTGAATAATGTCATAGCCTTAACTCTGCAGCAGGGAGAACACAGTCTTTTATGGTCATGATTTGCATTTTTTTTATTGCCGTGATTACTGGTACCTCAACATTTCCCCATATATTTGTAAGCCATTTTTATTTCCTTATCCGTGAAACGTCTGTTCCTGTCCCCTACCCACTTTCCTATATTGGTGTTTAGTGTTTTTCTCATCAAAATAGGAACTCTTTCAAGACTGGGGCTATTAACTCCTCTAGCACATTTGTGATCGGTACTTACTACTAGTTGGCTTTTAATTAAGGGAAGGAGTGTTAACTTGCATTTACCAATACTAGTCAGAATCCTTTCTGTTGCCTTCTTTGCCAATTAATGGTCCTATGCCTGGAAACTCAGTGTGGTGTGTTCTCATTGGGGCCCACGTGTGAGCAATGGCCTGGGAGCCAGAGAAAGAGAAAAAGAGGCTCTGCTGGCAGACTTTTACCAAAGCGAATCGCCTTTGAGAGGGTGTTGTGGACTCGGTGTGTATACGGAAAATAAAACCGTTACCACCCCAAGATGGTGATGTATTGGCTGGCTCCAGAGAAGTGCTAAGATTGATAATATCTAGAGGACGGATTGCATAGTGAAACACCCACTCTGCCAATGGCACTGAGCTCTCCAGGCACAAGGGTGCCAGGAGTACCAGGTGGGAAGCAGGAAGAGCACTGTGGCCTACAGGTGTGGGCACAATGTGGACTGGGCGCTACTGGACCAAACCCAGAAGGCAGCAAAGGGAAAGTGGAGGGCGAGTGCCAGGGGCGGGGGGAAGGGAATGGGGAAGAGGATGAAATGGACATCCTGAGTTTGAGATGCCTGCAAGATCCAGGTATAAAAGTTAGACCGGCAGTTGAAAATATAGATCTAGAGCTGATAAGAGTCTTTCAAGCTGCAAATATTACATCAAAGTTTGGGGCAAACTGATGGTGACCCATAGACTGTTTGTCGGCTTAGCCAACAGCAAGTTGCCTTTACAAGAATTCATTGTATTCCATCTGGCTGCTAAATGATCTCATTTCTTTTTTTTTCTATTGACCTATGGGTAAGCAGTTTGTTAGCTCAGGGGAGACTCAAACTGTGATCAGTAAATGAAAAGGGGCCACAGAGCCCCTCTACTCTGCACCTAGGACCCCCAGTCCAGGAACCCGCCCCCCGCAACATTCCAGATGGATACCACCCTCAGCCTAGACATTTCTCAGGATGAGTAATTATCCCTTCCTCCATCACTGTCCCTCTGCTACTGAATAGACCCCAGCCAATACAGATGGCATTCTAGTACTGACTGGTGTCAGCCACTCGGAGATGCCACTTCTGCCCCTTAGGCTAATACAGAGCAAGTTTTTCCTTCTCTAGACTATAGCTGAGTATTCCCTCATGACTTTAGGGACAAGCCACACAGACAATACCATTTATTTTTATATAACTTTTTTATTTTTCAATTATAGTTTATATACAATATTATATTAGTTTCACAGGCATACAACATGGTGATTAGACGTTTATATAGCTTACGAAGTGATCACCCTGATAAATCTAGTAACCAGCAGACACCTTCCATATTTATTATAATATTATTGTCTATATTCCCTATGCTGTACTTTATATCCCTCTGACTGTTTTTAATAACTGGCCATGTGTGCATATTAACCCCCTCCTCTTTCTCACCCATCCTTCAACCCCCTTCCATCTGGCAAACATCAAAATGTTCTCTGTATCTATGAGTTTGTTTCTGTTCTGCTGATTCATTTATTTTGTGTTTTAGATTCCATATATAAGTGAAATCATATGATATTTATCTTTCTCTGTCTGACTTATTTCACTTAGCATAATTCCCTCTGGGTCCATCCATGTTGTTACAAATGGCAAGATTTCATTCCATTGTATATGTATCACATCTTCTTTATCCATTCATCTATCAGTGGATGCTTAGATTGCTTCCATATCTTTAGTGTTGTAAGTAATACTGCGATGAACATGGGGGTGCAGACAGACATGGCCATCCTTGATCATCCAAAGACCGGGGTGTCTGTTTGGTGGGCTAGGCAAGACTCTCGCTCAGTTTTCTTTCCCCATCCAATTTCCATGAGTTGTTGTTGTTGTTGTTTTGCTTGTTTCTTAAAGCTTGCACACCTTCCCCAGAGAAATTGAATATAAATAAATAAATAAATAAATAAATAAATAAATAAAAAGAAGGTAAGCACCAATCCCATTCATTTGCTTCTTGCTAGAGATTATAAAGAAAGATGTGACGGAAAAGGAGGTTGAACTTGTCCAAGGAGAGATGGAGGACACCTGTGCTCTGCAGTTAGCTTCTTCCTCTTCCCCTTACCATTAAAGCAGACCAGGATATTCTTTTTTTAAAAAAATGATTGTCCTTCTAAATTCCTCATTTGCCATTTCACTCCTTTTGGAACTATATGTGAATTTCATCTAATCAAAAAAATCACTTACTATATGCCAGGCAGCATACCAAAGGATATAATAGTGAATGAAACAAAGTTCCTGACTCTAGGAAGCGATGTTCCAGAAGAGAAGACAGCTAATAGTTAAACTTGTAATCTACCATAACGTCAAAAACTGACATGCACTACAAAGGTAAACAAAGCAGCATAAGGGACAACAGATGATGGAACTGCTATTGTGGGGAAAGGGATGAGAGAAGGTCTGGGAGATGACACTGGAGCAGAGATGGGAGTGGAGGACCGGATCCCTCCTTAGGAATGTCTAGAGGAAGTGTTCTAAGATGAAAGAATTGCAAGAAATCCCTGAGCAGTGTGCAACTGGAATCAACTAGAATAAGTTTCAGCTGACTTTTCAATGATGAAATTTATTTTTTTCCCCCCACTTAGAATTGACATGCAACCTTATAATAGTTTAAGTATATGATATATGGATTCGACATTTATATAACGTACAGAGTGTTCACCCAATAAGTCTAGTACCTAAGTAAAAACATTTTCAGGCCAAATTTTGCCAATAGCTGAAAAAACGCAACATGACGTTACCTGCATTTAGAAGTCTTTAGCATTCGGAACCTGGTTTCCAGTAGGTGGGACCATTGGTATATGAATGACGTGATCAAACAATCTCACCTTTGTGGAGACTTCCCTCACATGTTATCTTTTTTAATAATCACAACCAACCCACAAGGTAAATATTATAATTCACAACAGTGTTACAGATGGGGAAGTGAGGCTAGGAGAAGTGACTTATCTAGAGCATGGCAGAGCCAAAACTAATAGAATCTGGTGCCTTGACCTTGGTCCTGACCAAGGACATCAGCATGCACAAGTGCCCTATATCTAGGGGAAGTTGTCAGGATTTTTTTTTTTTTTAACTGAAACAAGTAGTATAGAGAAAAATACAAGAATACCTGGACTTGTAAATTTAACTTCAAATCAGCACAACATCCAATATCGAATATCAGTATTTCTGTGATGGCATGGCAATGCACCACTCAGCTCCCCTGCAAGGGAACCTGCCAGCGTGCAGAGCTGTCTGACAGCCCTAGTTAGTGCCCTTGACCCCACTTCCCTGGTGGTGTGGTGGCCAAAGGCTGAGCACAGTAGTGGGGATACAGTGTGGGCTCTTCCTGCTTGACACAAACTGCCTCCAGCTGGCAACCTCTGAGCTTTGGGACTCCTGTTGGCTTTTCCTACCGAATTCTTCCTTCTGGTTTTCTTTTCACAGGTGTCAGATGGTCTGAAGGCCTTCCCTGCCATCTCCTGCCTCCTCCTCCTTTCTCCTCCATAGACATTTCTCCCAATAAATCTCTTGCATGTTCAAGCTCATCTTGGCATCTTCTCCAGAGCATCCACACTGACCTAATTTCTAATCTAAGTATTGTAGTTTTGTCTTACTTCTTTATAAAAGGATAAATTATTACTTTATAATTTCTTCAACTTTTTGGACTTTGAAAAATCAAAAGAAAAAAAGTAATTTTTCCCTCTAAGCTAGGGGTGTCGAACTCAATCAGAGAAGGGGCCAAAATCTAAAATCCAGCCTAAATCGCTGGCCGAATGGTTTACTGAACAGTCATAAACTCATTGTGATGGAAACTCAGCGGAGTGCAGTGATGACAGCGCGGTGCGGGCCACATTGCAAGGCCTGGCGGGACGGATTTGGCCCGCCGGGCCTTGTGTTTAACACATGTGCTCTAAGCTATTATGTCAGACTTTTGGCTTCCTTAATGGTCCATTTAAACAGAAACATATAGGGAAATTCTAGGATTTTACTGATATTAACTGAAGTGAGTGTTTGGCCTGAGTTCTAGCAACAGCCCTTTATCTTAGTAGATTCCAATCTGTTTTCAAGGACCTTGTCTAAGGGGACCACGCAGCTGCTTTGTTCCCAGGCTGTGAAGTCCAAGCTAGGAACTAATCAGAGCTGACAATCATAGTCAAAAGTGTCTAAGTGATTCTAGAAAGCCCCTGGAAATGCTGAAGGCTGGTATAGGGGTCTGAACTAGTACTGGCCAATATAAATATGATTGAGCCACGTATGTAAGTTCAAATTTTCTAGTAGCCACACTGGAAAATGGACAAAGAAAAAGATAAAATTAATTTTAATAATATGTTTTACTTCACACATATTATCAATGAGCTATTCTATACTTTTTTGCACATGTTTAGACAATTCATATTTTAAGCGCTCAATAGCCACATATGATTAATAGCTACCATATTGGACAGGGCAGGTCTTGGCACTCCCCTATCTGAGGAATCATATTTGGATATGGAGCAGCTGACAAGCTGTTTTTCTTAGTGTTCCTAGAGTCTAAACTGTTTATAGATCCCCGCCCACCCCCATCCCATGGTGGAATTTGTCAAATCATCGCCCAAAGGGATTTATATTCAGGACTTTTTTTTGTTTGTTTGCTAGCAGATAGAAAGTATACATTTTGAAATAAAATATTCCTAGGATTGAGAATTCAGCTCCCACAATTATTCTAAATAAATCTTTGTAGCTAGAGAATCAAATGTATAAAAAATGAGGTTATTTCCTTCTCCAAAACATGTCTGATTCTAGCAGTTCCCATTATGACTGACTAGAGGCCAGGTGCATGAAATTCATGGGCAGGGTTGGTGTCCCTCAGCCCAGCCTACATCCTCTCCAATCTGGGACCCCTTGGGGGATGTCTGATTGCCAGTTTAGGCCCAATCCCTCAGGGATTCTCCCCTGCCAGCCTGGTTCCCCCCAACTGCCCTTCCTCCCCTGCAATCCCGGTCACCCCCAACTGCCCTTCGCTGCTAGCCTGGTATCCCCTAACTGCTCTCCCCTGATGGCCTGTTGGCCCTCAACTGACTTCCCTGCAGGCCTGGTCCCCACCAACTCTTCTCCCTTGCAGGCCTGATTGCCCCCAACTGCTCTCCCCTGCTGGCCTAGTCATTCCTAACTGCCCTCTTCTGCCGACCATCTTGTGGTGGCCATCTTTGACCACATGGGGGTGACCATCTTGTGTGGTTGCATGAGGGTCAATTTGCATATTATCTCTTTATTACATAGAATTTCTTCTGCCCCTAAAAGTCCCCAAAGTAGCCTTCTGCCAACTCACTTCCCAATCTACACTGCCAGCAGAGACCACCAATTATGTCCATTACTATTACATAAGGAAGCACTATAAGACTCCAATTTTAAAAACTGGAATCATAATTTAATACTGACTTTATAGGAGGCAAATATTATGTGTTTCCCTCCTGAGCATACATAAAGGGCCGTTTGAATGCCTGAGTTAATACAGTGAAACATTTAAATTAGCACTTGGCATTTGTTTACTTAATACTCACCCTTATATTATCACTTCCATTTTACAGTTTAGAGAGCTTGAGTTTCAGAAAGCTGAGTAACTTGCACAACGCCACATTGCTTAACATTCTACATCCCTTTAAAAGTTGGAATTGGGAGACCAATAACCTGAACCAATTTACAATGTTGATGGCATTGTAAATTGGTTCAATCTTTTCTGAAATTAACTTGGTAATGCTTAACAGGTTATAAAACAGTCCAGCCCATTTTTACACAATGATATTATTACTAATTATAATTGGCATAATTTACATTGACTGCATAAAATATTCAGATAAACACAATGCAAGTGATAGCAGAAACATTTTAAAAAATCAAATGGAATTGATCACCTGACACAGATTAGATTAGCAAAGTGTTTACCAGTAGACAACAGGAAGAGCTTATGTGATGCAATGAAATGCCCTATTGAACCTTATAGTGTGTTTAACAGAAAAGTATTTTATATGGCTAAAGCTTTTCATTTAGATCTGATTAATTGAAATGAAATTAGTGGCGCTATTCCTCAGTCACCCCGGCCGCATGTCCAGTGCTCGGTAGCCACAGGTGACTAGTATTAGACAGCGAAGCCGAGGGCAAGGCGGAAGTGGGGTGAGATCACTGGGCTCCTTCAGAGCTGCCTCCTGCTTCTTCCAGGTTTGTGACCTTGGAGGGGAGAAGAGGCGTTTGGGTGAGAGTCCTGGCTGTTCCCTCACTTCAACCTCTTTTATCTGTTTCACTTATTGACTCTGCAGGTAAAATTCAGTTGGAAGAAAGTGTTCTAGTGCTTGCTTTTTTTTTTAAGGCTTTGAAGACTTTGTCCTTTATTCCCTTGCTTCTCGAAGTGGTGGATTTCGCATTGGCATCCCCCGAGAGCTGGTTAGACATGCACATTCTCAAGCCCTGCTCCAGGTGATGCATGTGCAGTCAGGTTAAGAAGCAGTGGGCAGCCTCATGATCTTTCCCTGTGAATTACTCTCTTCTCTCTCTCTCTCTCTCTCTCTCTCTCTCTCTCTCTCTCTCTCTCTCTCACACACACACACACACACACATACACACACATACACACACTACTCACTGTTTTAATGAGTAATTAGCTCATCATGAAACCGTAGCCAAACTCTGGCATTTGAGAAACCCCCATAAGTCAGGGAGCGCAGCCCTGAGCATCTCCTTTTGGCAGCTGCGACCCACATGGAGCTCCTGGGTTCTGAGTTAGAGCCCCAGCACCTCCCCACCCCCACTCCCTCAGTGGCTGTGCCAAAGGATCCCCCAGGAGAACTGTCCCTGAAGTAGATGCTTCATGGATGTGAGGGATGCTTAGTGGGTAATAGAATGAGCCCTGGAGCCAGACTAAGTGGATTTAAATCCTAAATGCACCACTCTCTGCTCTGTGACCTTGAGAAAATCTCTGAATCTATGTCTCAGTAGCCTCATCTGAAAAATGGGGATAATATTAGAGCATACATAAAGGGCTGCTTGAATGCCTAAATGAAACATGTAGAATAGCACTTGGCACATCGTGCTTTTATTTAAGCAACATAAAAATCAATCTCTATGATTTTTAAAATTTTTAATGTAAGGATAGTGAAAATATAGAATTTTTGTTCAACAGTTCCCTATCTCTGGGCCTATCATCTGCTATATGTGGTCTATAAGAGTTATTCAAAATATGTTTGCTGAATGACTGAGTCCATGAATAAACAGATAATCAATTACAAGAGAATAATAACCACAGAAACTCAGAATCCCGAATTCTCCTCAGTGCTGGAACCCCCATTCTTCCTGTGGATGGTGGCTACACTGTTATTTGTCTTTCCTCCTGGATGTTCACCCCAGAGCATTCCAAGAATCATTTGAGTGTAACCTCAATAAATGCTTTTCATAATTGAAGATTCAAAATCTACAGTCAGCAAAGCTATTAGCACAAGCAAAAAAATTAAAATAAAATAAATAAAAGTGTTTACATAAGATCAGGAGGTTGGAATACAGAGTGAGGTGAAAATACAAAATGTTAAAAAAAAAATGTAAAAAAAAATAAGGCTATGGACATTTTGCTGGGGCCCTGATGTCATTTTATTAAAAGGAGCATTCATTATTCTTTCCATTCTTCCCTAAGTGGCTCTGCTCAAATTCTGTTTTCGATTTCCTCTAATGGACCCATGTTGGCCGCATCTGCATAATGCCTCAGGTCTCTGAGAGCATGCACCTTGCCTGTTTCTGGGAATCTGATGTCAGATGCGATTTGGAGCAGGGATGGGCGGCAGGGGGGAGGGGAAGAGTGGGCATACTCTCTTTTTCATGTATACAACCCATTCCCAACCATAGTCTTGGAAAAGTCCTGCATAGAAAAGGTGGTGGGTCCTGACCCCACTCTCCACATTTCCTGAGAAAATGCAAAGTAGACATCCCTCACAGACAAGGCGAGGGCTCCCTGCTGAGAACAAAGGCAGGCTGAACAGAACCTGAGCAGGGCTGGAAGGATGCCTTCTATTTGTTGGAAGCATGACTGCCTCCAGCTGAAAACAAGGTGGTGTCTGGGGTGCGTTCAGGGAGTGTGGAGAGGCTTCCTGAGCTAACATCTGAGAGCAGGTGCCCTCCACATTGGAGTGGCCACAGACTGAGAGCCCAGCTCATGCCAGGAGGACTTCTGGAGCTTCCAGAAGGACAGGACACAGAGACACTGGCCCTGGAGCCGGGAGGATTTCCCCAATCCATCTTAGTGACTGTGACCTACTAAGTGATAAGCAGCGGTGAGACACCAGGGCAGGGAAACATGTCTTTGTCATCTGTGTACCCCCAGCCTCTGGGACTGTCACAAAGTAGGTGCCCTGAAGGTTTTGGAGTAAATGAATTCATTAATGTGAGAAGATACCAAAAGTAGAACTTCAAGCACTTAATAGACTTGAATGCCAAGGTGAGTCTGGGGTCCCAGGAGCCAAAGCTCAGAACAGGTGGGCTGAGCCTTGACAGTGAGATTTAAAGGAAGGGGATCTAGAAGCTGTGTACTCTGCAGAGGGTTAACAACAGGAACATAGAGGGCAATGAGGAGGGTTGAGGGCAACCCCAGGGTCATTGTGTGAGGAGGGAGCCTCCCTGCAGCGTGGAAGGCAAACAAGTGCCAGAGGGAAGGGCTGGGCCACAGGTGCCTCAAAGCTACTATTGTTGTCTGTCTGCTAGTAACCAAAATGCTGCAGCAGGAGCAGCCTGGGCTGCCCCCTTTGGAGGTGTCCTGCAAAGTTAAACCCCAAACCAAGTGAGGGTCCTGCCTGACCTGCCCCGACTGTGTGTGTCACCGACTGTGTGTGTCACCAAGATCCTTCGTGTTCATGCGTTTCTGCTCACTCCGAGGCTGTATTCTTAAGATGTTTACTTGTGGCTTCCTCTCTTGCCCATGTTCTCATCCAGGCCTCCTCCACTGCCCACATTCCTTTCTTAGTGTAACCTACTGCTTGCTGCCTCCTTCTCCCACTCCCTGAGCTATGTCCTCGGGGTAGAGATGAAGCCAGAGGAGTGTGGTGGGCACGGGGCCCTCCCTGTCTCTGCTGTGGGCTGCACAGCGGAGTTCCCTGGCTCTGGCCCTCACTGCTGACCACAGAAAGCAGTGATAACCCAACGTATTCCTGAGGAAAAGAACCAGAAAGACCTATCATTACACATCCTGATGACATTCGTAAACTCTCTGATAAACCTTATGCTGGTGGACATTGCCAAGAGAAGGCCAACATTCCTGAAGAAATGCTGGGTGGGGCTTCAGAGAATTCTGTACATGTCCTGGTCGGGAGAATACTGTGTGCTGACAGTCCCCATTTGAATCAATGACTAGCTCTGTGCCATCTTCCTTTAAATCAAGCCCAGGCCTTCTGTCTGTTGGAGGCTCTAAAACACAAGTGAGATGATGGACCAGGATGATGAAAAGAGGTTGGCTGGGTTGTTTTCAGATGAGATCAATGTTGCTAAATGATTCAGGATAAAGAAGCAGGTGCTGAAGCAAAAGCAACTGAGATCATCAAAGGAAAGTATCACTCCACGCACTGTTTCTTTCCTCTAAAAGTGTTTGATCCTGTGTAAAAACAGCATAACTACAGTCAGGGACAGCTTTCGAATCTAGATGAGCTGGGCTTTTCGAACCAGTGGGAACTTTCTCATCAAAGAAGAGGAGAAGGCAGAGCCACACCAGAGAGGACATCACAGGCCTTGGCTGCCGGCAACATCACACGTCCGTCCCGGCTTCTGCTCCTAAATCACCACCAGTGAAGCCCGGCCGAAGTCTGAGCTGATCCATCCCTTTGTGTTGGTGGAGAGAGCTAGGTGGTTTGGTTTTTTTCTTTTTAATTGATAAATTTTCCTTAACAATTTGTTATCAATAGAATGATTCATGCTCATTGTAACAACTGAAGTAAGTAGATATATATCCTTCCTTCAACACATATGGAAGATGGGTTTGTTTGTTTATTTTAAGTTTCCTTAAAACTACATTTATACCTGGATGGTTTCTCAGTGGTTAGAGCATTGGCCCACGGACTAAATGGTCCTGGGTTCAATTTCCTGTCAAGGGCATCTAATAGGTTGTGAGTTTATCCCAGTTGAGGTGTGTTCAAGAGGCAACCAATCAATGTGTCTCTCTCACATCAATGTTTCTCTCTCTCTCTCTCTCTCTCTCTCTCTCTCTCTCTCTCTCTCTCTTTCTCTCTCTCTTTCTCTCTTTTCTCACTCTCTCTCTCCTCTTCTCTTCTCTGTCTCTTTTTATCTCTGCTCCACCCTTGTTCCTTCCCTTCCACTGTCTTAAAATCAATGGAAAAATATCCTCAGGTAAGGATTAACACAAAATTATGATCACCTATACATATTACTTTGTGGCTTACATTTTCCAGTTAACAATATATGATGAACACTCCTCCAGGTAATACATTAGATCTAATTATCTATCTTACAAAAGGCCTGTGGCCATAACGCTGTAACACCCAACAACCAGTCTCACCAGGAGGTACATTGATGGGTCCCATGGTGCCAGCGAGTGGGACTCTGCTCTAGATCTCGGGGCGCTGGTGGGACTCTGGATCTCGTGCAATTTTGCACGCTGGGCCTCTAGTTTTAAATAATTGTCTAGTGTGAATGGCATACTTTATTCTACTATTTCCAATGTAATGAATATTCAAATTAATTTCTGATTTTTTTTGTTTGTTGATTTTTGTTTGGGCCACTATACATATCATTACATTAAACATATTTGTAAATGTATTCTTACAAGTGGATCTTTTATTTCTGAAGAAAATATTTTTTTAATGGCATTGCTTGGAAATTGGGATGCATTCTTTTAAAAATAAATTTACCAAATTACTTTCCAAAATTAGGTAAATCTACCTGCCCAAATGCAAAAATATGAAAATATCAGGCTTCCTACATCTTTTTGTTGTGACTTTTTATAGCTGTTTTCTGAAGAATATGCATTCATGGGAAAATAAGAGAATGGGTTACCTCTTGACCTCAGCCCTCATCCTCATTCCCATGTCATTGTACTAGCACTTTTATCCAAACCCATAGAGCAAGTAGTACCGAGAGTGAACCCTAAGTCAGGCTGTAGACTCTGGGTGATTATGACGTGTCAGTGTAGGGGCCTGTCAACTGTAACAAATGTACCACTCTCACGGGGACGTTGATAGTGGGGAAGGCTATGCATGTGTGGAGTCCAGGGGTATATGGGAAATTTCTATACCTCCCTGCCAATTTTGCTGTGAACATAAAACTTATTTTTTTTAAATAAACTTTTTTTTTAAAGAACAATTCAAGTACACATTTTGTGGTGGACACTGTGATACACCCGCCAGGTCCTTCTGCAGGAATGCAGGACCTCTTCCCTCAGCTGCTGGGAGTGGCTCAGAGGACAGCCCTCTCTCATGAACAGCCTGGGCTGAAAGGAGAGTCACTCCCCCAAGGCCTCGTCCCATTCCTGACTAATACAGAGCATTCCTGCTCTCTTGCCTCCACTCAGGACGGTTCTGAAGGGTCATCCATCTTTAGAACTGCCCGCAGGGCTGTGAGGGCAGCTTCCCTGCAGACTCCATCAGCGTTCTGCCGGACCCTGCTCCCTTCCCAAGGGCCTTCCTCCTGAGCTTCCCAGGTGACGGTCTCTGTCTCAGGTTGGCTTCCCAGAGAACCCAGAAAGTCACACGCAATATTCCTTCAGAGTTTGTCACCTACAGAATAAATAACATAAAGTTCTTTTGATTCTAGAGGACTGATTTCCACATTTGATACCTCCCACAGATAAGCAATACACACACACACACACACACACACACACACACACACACACACTAGTAATTATGTTGTTTATCATTTTTGAAAAAGAAAGTTGGAGGAAGTAGGAAATTCACCAGAACTGCTTTCAGCTTTTGTCCAGTAAGTGAAAACCGGTCCTCACTTTGTCCTTTTAATTGGCATTTCCCCAGCTAGTGAGGCTGAGGATGCTTGCAGGTGTTTAATAGCCAGGTGGTTTCCTCTTCCGTGAGTTGTCTATTCATATACTTTTGCCCATTTTTCTTCTTGTTTCTCCTGTCCTTTTCATAATAATTGGCAATTAATTTTGGGATACATGTCATTTGGGCTTGTTTTATGTGACTTGCATCACTTTTAGAGATAATACTTCATGTGTTGATTTTTGAAGGGTTTTTTAGTTTTGGTTTTAAAAATCCATCTATACAGAAACCTATAAGAAAGAAAGTAAGTGTCTTAGCCAGCTAATAATACCACAAAATGGATGTATAAGCAACAGAAATGTATCCTCACAGTTCTGTCAGTGAAGTCCAAGGTCAAGGCACCAGTGATTCGGTGTCTGGTGGGGGCCTGCTTCCTGCTTCCCAGACAGCTGGCTCTTCTCTGTATGCTGACATGGCCAGAGAGACAAGGGGGCCTCCAGGGTCCCTTTATGTGGGCACTAACCCCAGTATCAGGGCTTCATGGCCTAGGCTCCTCCCAAGGCCTCACCCAAACACCAACACAGTGAGGATCAGGTTCTAACATATGAATTGGAGGCAGGAGGGGAGCAGAACAACACAAACATTCAGTCTGTAGCAGTAACCGTCACTTAAAATCTCTCCACTTAGAGACATCCATTTGAAATTTTTCATTTTCCCTTGTAATTTTTCCATGCCCAGTTTTCATTATTAGGATCATCTTATATCAGATTTCATATAATTTTGAATTCTTATTTTGTCATAGAATATCATATTCTGAGCATTTCCCCAGGTTGTTAAAAGCCTTAACAAACATCATTTGCATGGCTGCCTAATAGTTTATCAAGTGGATAAGTCATTTCACATAATCCCTTCAGAAGTGTTAGATACGTGGATCATTTCCAGTTTCTATCATAAATAATGCTTTAATGTGTCTTCCATGGAGAAATATGTTAGTGTTTCAGATTATTTCCTAAACACATTCTCAAGAGTGGGACTGAGTTCAAAGGAAAATAACTGAAAGGCTCTAGTTATATATCTCAGTTTGTTTTTGAGGAGTCATTTGCAAACCAATGTCTTACATCAGAAGAGAAACAGAGCAATCTCCTCATCCATGGAGGCTCTGTCTCAAGACCACCAGTAAATGCCTGAAATCACAGATAGTTCTGAACCCCCTATTACATACTTATACATACCTGCTTATGCTAAAGTCTAATTTATAAATTAGAAACAGTAAGAGATTAACAATAACAAATAATAAAATAAGACAATTATAATAATATTCTGTAATAAAAGTTATATAAATATTAAAGGCCTGGTGCACAAATTCATGCAAAGGTGAGGTCTGGCTAGCACCCCCTCTCCCCTATGGGGGCCAGTCAGGTGGGGCTGGACAGGGGCAGGTTGGCCAGCCAGTCCTGCCCTCCCCCTGCATCCAGCAGTGGCCAGCCAGAGGGAGGTACTGCTATCCCCCATGGGGTTGGTTGGCTAGCCGCAGTGCATGTCATAGCAATTGGTTGTTCCAGCGTTCTGGTCACTTGGCTTTTATATATATAAATGGTCTGGCTCTCAAAATAGCTTATTGTACTATACTCACCTTTTCCATTAAAGGAAGCAGTTTAAGGCTTCTCTTTGGCATATCCAAATTGCCAGCATCACTACTATTGAGATTTGGGACCATTATGAAGTAAAGTAAGGGTTACTTGAACAGGAGCACTGAGATACTGAGGCAGTTGATCTGTAATCCAGACAGTTGCTAAGTGGCTAATGGGCAAGGACTTCATACTGCATGGGTATGCTAGACAAAGGGGTGGTCATAATCCCGGAGAGAGGGAGCAGGATGGTGAGAAACTTCATCCCACTACTCAGAACAGCATGCAATTTAAAACTGATGAATTGTTTATTTCTGGAATTTTTCATTTAATATTTTTGGACTTAACTGACACCACGGAAGGTGAAACCATAGATGGGAGGGACTACTGTACTGCAGTGAACACAGTGCACTCAAACTTAGGCCAAGCATTGGTGGTTCCGACCAATTCTCAGGCTATTGCATTCAATTATGGAGACATTTTCTACACCTTCTGCTTACAGGTGGTTATTTTAGACCCTCGAGGGATGTGGATGGTGTTGACTAAGATCCTGTTATCAAAGAGCAAAGGGCAACATGTTTGGGAGAAAGATGAACAATAATTGATTGAAGGCAGGACAGTGGGATGGCTCTGGAGTCATAAGTCATGAATTTGACCTTTGCTTTCCCCACTGAGCAACCATTGAACCTGGACAACCTATTTAAACTTCTCTCCCTTCTTTCCTCAACTGTAAAACAGAGCCAGACGTGATCATAAGGAGACAAAAAGATAATCAATATGAAAGCATTTAAAGGGAGGGAATTGTCTTTGAAATATGTACATTTATTATGTTTTCAAAATTCTAAATGAGAGCTTTCATGGTCTTTCTTCTCTGAACAAAGTTTGATTTCAATGAGAGCTGGGGCAAAAGGGATGGTATTGCATTGATTTACTCTTTGTTAATTTTTAAAAGACATGCCTTAAGTCCATGTGACCGAACAGCTCTCTTTCTGTCTTTGTTACATTACTGGAAAGGCAGGATTTCCTAGATAAGGACATTTTTTTGTGTGTACTCTGGGTTTTTGAAAGTCAAGAGAGGACTCTGGTAAAAGGACAGCTGGGAACATTTCTTCGGGGTTTATAAGTTGACACCAGGCTCTGCCCCATAAGCACAGACCTCTGAGCCCCCAGGAATTACCTTTCCCACCCTCGTCTATGAAGGATCCTTGGGAGCGGATTCTAACACAATGGGGGGAGATTCAGCCAGGCTCCTAGACAGATGAACCTCAGAGGATATTCTGGCACAGATTTGCAAAGAAGCAATTCCACTTTATAAGCCTATAAAGGAAACTGCAGAATTGTTTTTTATACAACGCCTGTTGAAGAAAATATACTACTCCTTTAAGAGCCCACTGGCAAAATAAGGGCAGCCTTACCTGGGGGGTTATTTAGGCACATCTGGAGGCCAACCCAAGGAGGCTACACCTTCATTCAGAGATGCTCCAGGGAAAGAGAGAAATGACTGGACCACCCTCTCCAATATATCTCCCCTCACCCTTGCCAGTTAGTCATGTAACAGCCCCTGGAGAGCAAGATTAAGGTGTCCTTCCCCACTCACCCCCAAATTTCCATCCTCACTGGTGCCCCCACATGGACAGATGGTCCCTGTGCCAGGCTGACAAGGTGCTGCAAGGACCATGGTGGACCAAGGTGGCTCCCCTGAGGTCCACTCACACCCTTCCCCTGCCTACCTGCAAGGACCACCTTCTGCCTTCAGCAATACCTAAGGCATCTGCCTCTTCAGGAGCAAATCTCACCTGATGCCTCTCACTGACGGTCACCAGTTACTGGGCAGCATCCC
The DNA here is from genome assembly GCF_014108245.1 of Pipistrellus kuhlii. Lineage (NCBI taxonomy): Eukaryota > Metazoa > Chordata > Mammalia > Chiroptera > Vespertilionidae > Pipistrellus > Pipistrellus kuhlii. The sequence continues at coordinate 39,393,802 of NW_023425404.1, read as the reverse complement.
CTCCAGCCCTGCTTTCCTCTGGGTTCCATCTCATCACTGTTCCCTAAAGATCCTTTCTACTCTCTGCTCTGAGGTCCCCACATCTCCTGTGCTTAGAAGAGGACTCAGGAAATTCCCAGGACACTAGCCATAGCTCAGTTCCCGGTTTGTGAGTCTCGGCCCCCTCAGAAGCACGTGGCGGCTCACCTGCACTCCTGTCCAGAAGTGGGGAGGGTGAGCACAAGCCCCCTGAAGGGAAGCCCCTGCTGGATGGAAAATATCGCCGTAAGAGTAAGAGCGATCATTTCCTGAGGCACTTTCCTAGTTACTTTCCTATCTGCCCATGTCCATCATCTCTTGACTCCTCTACATCTCTCGGTGAGAAAGATAAGCAGGCATTGGCCCTGACACAGACAAGGAATGAAGCGCTGGCAGAAGTTGAACCCACAGCCTAAGGGTTGTTGGGGTGTGAAGCCCCTTCAGCTTTAGCGATAGAGAGCAAATACCACTCGTTCACGTTGTGTCCATAGTGGTGTTCATGTTAGTGTCCACACTACAGTGATGTCCATACTGGTCTTGGTGTCGGTATTGGCGCTTCATGGGACAAATGGTGGGTGTGCTAACAGCTAGAAGTTCCAACACTGCCCCCTCCTACCTTCTGTTCTCCACAAAGACGGGGGGTTATTTGGGCAGCAGTGACAAGTACAAAGGATCTTGAGTTTTGTTTGGCCTGGGATAGGAATGAGACCACAGTGCACCCTCCTGGGACT